>NW_027361758.1:12050000-12662500 GCF_039654945.1 Dendrobates tinctorius
GGCAATCTCATGTGGTATGCAAGTATATAGAGCAATTACATCGCAGGTGAGCCAAGTCAATTCAGAGTTCTAACAAATATTGTGGAACATATTTGGAACATCCTTTGAGTTCTTCAGAAAGCCTGGGATTCAGTGGACGTGAGGCTTTAATTCTGGATCGAACCATTGGCCGAGGTGTTCTCCTAGGAAGTCAATTCCCTATACTATAGGGCGCATCAAGGAGGATTCATTTTCTTGTGTGTTTTTGGCAGATTGAACAAAATAAGTATGGTGGGGTTGTCCAGTATGAAATAATCCATTTTTCGAAAAAATGTCCAAAGACAAGAATTCCTGGATAATGGATTGACATGAAACAGAAAAAGAAGTCAGAGTTTGTTTGAGATTTGTTTTGATTTGTTTCACCATCAAAGAGCATTTTTTCAATTGAAGAAACATTATCTTTTTCATCCATAACAAATACCGATCCCCCCTTATCAGACATTCTGATTATGATCTTTGAACGGGAGCTTAAATTGGTTAGTGCATCTTGTCTTTGTTTGGATAAATTACTTTTGTATAATGGGGGACTGGAGCTGTTCAGAAGATTTTTTTCTGTCTCATTCTACATTGTCTTGAAATTGTTCCATTGCATCTGTACGTGTTTATGTAGGGTAGAAAGATATATTTTTCATATTAAAGGATGAAATTGTGTTGATGTCCATAGGTGGTTTGTTTTCGGAAATTAAATCCATGAGACAAATTAAACTGCTCTGTTTTAGTAAATCTTTATTTTTAAAATAGTTAATAGATGATGATCACATATGAACATTTTCTGAAACATCCTGATCTGTGAAAAAATGTTTTTGGATACTTAAATCACACATAAACCTGTTGATATCATTGAAAGTAGAAAAAACATCCAACTTGAAATTAGTGGCAGCTAAGTTCATACTGCGTGAGATCGACGTGTTGTGTGTGTTTGTTGTGATCTCGCGGCAGGCAAGTGTCACCTTGCCCATGGCCTTGGCCTCTACACTCACCATCAACATCACATCCACTTCCCCATCCCTTACCATATGCCTTGCCCATTTTAAATTATGCATGATCTATCCCTGTTGAGAAAATGTTGCAGTATTACAATGGCAGGAAAATTTGCCCGCTTCAAATGGATGTCTTAGAGAGCAGTATCAATATAGTGATGCTATTTGTAACAAAGTTTTTTTGTTTTGTTTTGTAGGCACAACAGTAGCATGATAAAAGCTGTATAAAATTTGACTGCTGAAAAAAATTGCAGTATCACGATGCCAGCAAAATTTGCACACTTCAGATAGACGTATAAGACTGCAGTATCAATATAGCAATGCTATTTGTAGACAAATAATTACATTTTTGGGGGGTGTTTTTAGACCCAACACTAACACAATAAATGGCGTATAAAATTTCACTGCTGAAAAAATAGCAGTATTACAATGCAAGCAACATTTGCCCACTTCAGATGGACATATAAGACTGCATTATCGATATAAAAATGCTGTTTAAAACCAGAGGGTTTTTTGTGTTTCTGTGTTTGAGGCCCAACTCCAGAAGGATAAATGCCATATAACATTTCACTGCTGAAAAAAATTGCAGTATTACTATTGCAGGAAAACTTGCAAACACCAGATGGAAGTATAAGAGTGCAGTAACAATATAGCAATTCTATTGAGATCCAACCAAGTCTGGCTATATGCTTTTGATGCACTGCCGCAGTAAAAATGGTGCATAATATTTCCCTGCTCAGAACAATTTGCAGGATTAAGAGCAAAAAGAATATTATTAGCCCTTATAAGGAGTTCTGGTATGAGTTGCAGGCTACTGCATGAAAGTAATGCAATTCATCCTATTCTGTCCTACACTATCCCTTCAGCACTATCTCTCCCTAAGTGTTGCTAACAGCAGAATTACTATTGATTATCATTAGCCGTAAAAAAGGCTGTTGTTGTACTTAAAGTGAACCTGTCTGCAGGATTTTGCTAAGTAACCTACAGAAACTTTCAGTGGTACACTGATTAAAATAATACCTGGAGTGGAGAAATCCATCTTGTGGTTCTTGTGTAATCGCTGTTAGAAGTTTTCAGTTAATGACATGCTTGTGCTCTGGGGCGGGACTGCAGGCAGAGTCTTATCTTCCTGTTCTAAGACAGAGAAACAAAGGAGAGACCTGCCCTCAGGCTTGCCCAAAGGACAAACAGTCTACCTCTATGATGAGGTACATGTTTGTTCTTCGGGCTGGGCCTGTGGGCAAGTCTCTTCTTGGTTTCTCTGGTTTAGAGCTGAATAGAGCAGGAAGAAAAGACTGCCTACGGTTCAGCTCTGAAGCATGAGTATCGCATTAGCTGCAAACTTCTAACACTGATTACACAAGAACCACAAGATGGATGTCTTCACCCCAGGTATCATTTTAATCAGTATAACAGCACCAACCTGACACTGTCTGTAGGTAACTTAGCAAAATCATGCTGACAGGTTAACAATTAAAGAAATTTTAATGTGGTTGAATCCCTGGCTAATACGCAGCTATAATTCTGTCCCTCTTTTTACTAGCACCTCTCCCTGCTCTACTTGTCGAGTAACGAGCATCCCGAGCACACTGATGCTCGAGTGAATAATGAGTAGTGACAAGCACAGCCAGATGAGATCATTGAGGGGGTGGTGAAAGCAATCAGCCCAGTACTGAACCTCCGCAGTATGCTAGAAATGAAAAGTCAATTGACCCTACCACAGTTGAAGATGATTTTAAAAGGGCACTATAAAGAAGAGTCCTTCAGAATTCTTCCACTGACTCATTAACATCTCACAGAACAATAATGAATCACCCCAAAGTTTCTTGTTCAGAGCGATTGAACTTAAGGATAGACTGTTGTTCGCATGCAGAGATGTAGGGTCGGAGGAGAAGTTTGATGCTGGGCTAGTCCAGAAGAAGTTCTTGATATCATTGGGAATGGGCTTTATCAGCAAAGATATTAAGTTACAGCTGAAACAGTACCTAGAAGAACATGGCGTTCTGGACAATGTCCTAATTGAAAAAATGAATGAGGCAGCTAGTTTGGAGTCAGAGACCGAACAGAAGATAAAGAAGGGCTCTACAACTTAAACAACAAAATGAGTGAGCTGAAGTTGGAGATCCCTGGTTGCCAGTCCAAAGATCATGATAATGACCCTCCAGTACTACTGCTGAGAGTGAACCTTAAGCCACCAACAAAAAGGAGGACAGCCAGAGCTGACTGGGAAGAAGTAATATGAGAACTGTGAACTAAGCTGATAGAGGTGAAAGAGTTAATTAGTTCCAGGCAGATTCTGTATCTCTCAGACTCAGGAGGGGGTTCCAAAACAGAAGATACCCGGCTTAAGTGATGTGCCGTTCATCAAATCAGAGTGTGGTATGTGTCCACTGTTTAAGATGTGGTGAGGAAGGACATCATGCCAAGGAATGCCAATGGTCATGGTCATTTGGGTTAAAAGACAGGGGGTTTCCAGTGCGGGGCGACGGTAACCGTGGCACAAAGGAGGCCCCAGAAGGAAATCCAAATCCCACCATCCCCCAGAATGGCGCATGAGGTAAAACAGCTGCATCAGCACTATCCCCAAGTTTGTTCCCATCTACAACAGCTGCAAGACACAGGGGCATCAGCTACTTAATGCCCAGTGTGGAGGTCTAACGTCAGACTCCTGGGAGGAGGATTCCTCTGTCAGTAAAGATAGCCTCATCAGCCTAATTGGTGAAAGGTGCTATATACATTGGCAGCTAGATAGACTCCTGGTAAAAGCACTGTGGGACACAGGAGCCCAAGCGAGTCTTTTAAATGAAGAATGTAGAAGACGCCACCTGCCATATACCCACCTTCGGTCGCTAAAGGAACTCTTAGGACCAGTGGAACTCCACAGCAAAGTCATCAACCAGACCGAAATTCCCTTCATAGGCTGGGTGGAAGTCACTTTCCAACTCAGGGCCACAAAGAACAGCAACACCATGAGCTTTTGGTACCTTTTCTCATGACCAGTGATCAGAACATGGCAGAGGATCCAATCCTGGGTTATAATGTAATCAGTGAGGTCACCACAAAACACAAGTCAGGGGCACTGTTGGTGGATGCAATTGCCACATCGTTCACCTTACCCAACACTGTGTCAGAAAATATGATTCATAGAGTAAAGAAAGCACAGAATACAATGAACCTGAAGTCGTGGTAGGCCTGCGCCCAACCATTATCCCTGCAAACCAAATGGTGGGAGTGAGGTGTGGAGTCCGGGAGAAGCCAGGAAGAAAAGTCCAGAAGAGACTGTTCCTGCCAAAAGACTCCTCTGAACTTCCAGAAGGCCTAGTTCAAGGTGAGACTGAACCTACAATTCCTACTGGTGGGTTTGCCCGAGTGACAGTGCTGGTGGGGATTACCACGAAACACGAAATTAGACTGGATCCAAAGACTGTGTTAGGTCACATTGAAACCATCAAAGCGGTATATCCAGCCAGTGTGAGATTCGCCCTGTGGTCTACCATGAATTCAGTCTCTGCACCAAGGAACTGGAGTTGCCCAGGGGAGGAAATTGCACGACCCACTTTGGGATCCTGGGATTCCCCAATACCCCTTGAACACTTGTCTGCTGAAGATCTAGCGGTAGCAAAACAGATGCAGAGAGAACAGTGTCATGCATTCTCTAAAGATGACTCTGATATAGGCTTATTCCGTCATTGCAGTTGAAAACCCCAGGAACCAAAAGTTACATGTCAATGCCGAAATCATTACACCATGAAGTGAAAGAGTATTTACAAGATCTAATCAACAGAGGTCGGATCCAAAAGTCAAAGTCATCTTATTCCTCTCATATTGTCTGTGTTAGGAAGAAGGACGGTACATTGAGACTCTGCTGTGATTACCCGGAACTAAACCAAAAGTCACTACCTGATCGACACCCGATACCAAAGATCCAAAATATGCTGGATAGCCCATCAGGAAGTACCTGGTTCTCTGTCCGCGAACAGGCTAAGGCATACCACCAAGGGTTTGTCGTGGAGTCCAGTAGACCCTTGACAGCATTCATCACACCATGTGGATTATATGAGTGGATCCGCATACCGTTTGGGCTCAGTTCAGCTCCAGCAGAATTCCAGAGGAGCATGGAGACATGTTTAGAAGGATGACATACTGGGATGACAATGTGGTACACAGCAAAACCTTCCGAGATCATGTTGAACACGAGAGGACCGTACTTCAGCGGTATCAACCACACAGAGTTAAGTTGACCCCAAAGAAGTGTGAACTGTTCAAAAGGAAAGGCCGATTTCTAGGGAAAATTGTATCCAGAGAAGGATATACCATGTACCCAGCAGAAATCACTCTGGTACTGGCCTTAAAAGATAAGCGGCCTTCTACTGTCGGGAGGTGAGCAGATCATAGGATTCCTCTCCTACTATCGTACTTATATCCGGAACTTCTCCAGGATTGCCACCCCACTATATCTCCTCTTGGGGGGGACGACAGAGTCAGCAACACCCATGGAGAAAAAGAAGAATGCGGGTAGGACCGGGCTTAAAAGAAACAATGCCATTTCAGCCCAGCAGCCCATTGTCTGGACATCAGAACACCAGGAGGTATTGGAAGCACTAGTGGATTGCCTGGTAAAACCACCCATATTGGCATATCCTCATTTCAACTTACCATTTGTTCTTCATTGTGACGGTTCTGAAGTTGAACTGGGAGCTGCCCTGTATCAGCATCAAGATAGGAAATTGAGAGTCATCGGTTATGGCTTCAGAACATTGACAAACGCCGAAAGGAATTACCATCTACATTCTGAAAAATTGAAATTCCTGGCATTGAAATGGGCTATCTATTACAGCAAAGAATTTGAGTTTTACACGTGCAATAACCCCTTTACCTATGTTCTCACTACAGCCAAAATGAATGCAACGGGTCAGAGATGGGTAGCTGAACTAGCTGACTTTAGTTTCAGTATTAGGTACAGGTCAGGGACATGCAATGTGGATGCTGAAGGATTGTCGAGAATGCTACTAGAGCCTGAGGAGTTCATGCAAGAATGCTCAGAGGAAGTCAGTATGGAAGCTATTGAGAACACTATCCAAGCAGTACAAGCTCATCAAGGGGAAGACACACCATTGTGGTGTCTGGTAACAGTGGAAACTACCGTAAAAGCAAAAGAACGAGATTACCCCCTGTCCATTCAAAAACTACCAAAAGGAACAATCCGTAGAGCACAACAGGAAGATCAGATAATTGGCAGAGTACTTCCTTATGTGGATCAAAATAGTTTTCCAAGTAAACGAAAGAGAGATAATGAGTCACCAGCAGTGTCGGTTTTAGTTAAAGAAAGGACGAAGCTCTACCTCAGTGAAGATGATATCCTGTATCATAAAGGAGGACAAAAACATTAGTTGGTGCTACCCTTGGTATTCAAAGAACTCCATGAAAACATGGGACACCTGGGAGTGGAAAGAACAACAAACTTGATCCGTGAACATTTCTTCTGGTCGCATATGCAGAGAGATATTAAGAGGTACGTGACCAGGGAGTGTGAGTGTCTGAAAGATAAACGTCCCAACACATCAATCTGAGCTCCTATGGGCAACAGCCAGACTACGTATCCATTTGAGATGGTTTCAATATACTTTTTACATCTATAGACATGGTTGCGAGGTTGCGAATACATATTGGTGGGGATGGACCATTTTACTCGATTAACTCAAGTATATGCCACCACTAATAAATCTGGTCGAACAGCGGCAGAGAAGATCTTCAATGATTTTGCTTTGAAGTTTGGGTTCCCTACGAGGATATACCACGACCAAGGAAGAGAATTTAAGAACCAGCTCTTTGCCAAATTAGGAGAGTACTGTAGAATTCACAAATCCCATACAACACCCTATCTCCCAGAGGGTAATAGACAAGTGGAACATTTTAACCGGACATTATTGTCAATGCTGTGCACTTTAACAGCTGACGAGAAGAAAGATTGAAAGAGTTCTCTGTCAAAAGTGGTACATGCATATATCTCTACCAAGAGTCAAGCAATGGGTTACTCACCTTTCTTCCTATTGTATGGATGAATCCTCTAGATTCTGTGAATCTTTGGAGCAGACCTCTAATGCCCATGCAATAGAAACTGCAAACAGCTCTGCAGACTGGGCCATCTGTGGTTCCCCAGTCAGTTTGGCGTTTGTAAATTTGTGACGCGGCTGAAAACAAGGATGATTGGCGTGACACCTCTGAGGGATGTACTGTGTGTGATGTTAAGGTGGAGAAAGAGGAGAGGCCACTTGATGCAGCGGTTGCCATTCACTGGAGCACATGCTCTTTCTGACACTCATCTACAAAGAATACCGCTGTTTGGCTGCTAAAGAAAGGGAGACAAGTAGCAGATGTTGTCAGGTGTCTTTGGATAGGATGAGACAGTGTTTGTTCACTAGAGCTTTAAGTTACATTACCACCTAACTGACATACACATCAAACACAAATCCTATTCCCCCTTCCAGCACGACCTTGCTTTTTCCCACTCATGTTGGATGTATCCACTCTTTTAACCAGCTGTTTCACAACCCCAGTGGTAGGCATCGGGTTCCGGGCATTGCACAGTGGGAATCCCGAGCCTTGCCATCTGCGGTCTCCCATTCCCCTCCGGCCGCAGTGGAGCCTGCTCAGCAGACTCCACGATCCCGGCGTTCTACCCACACCAGCATCGTGGTTCCGTTGCTGCTGCTGCCACCTCTGGTCCATTTATGGCAATGCAGCCTGTCCAGCAGCGAAAGATTCCAGAGTCTAAGTCCTCCCTTCGCTCCACTGAGCATGCTCAGGAGACGATCTCCCATTGGAGATCGAGAGTCACATACTCAGGTTCTTCTCCAGTTCTGATTGGTCCATCTGAAGGATCAGGAAGGTCCCGGAAGGGCACGGCTATAAAAGGCTTGCATGGCCGCCCCACCATGCGCTATGATAGATTCTGAGGCTAATGTATTTAGTGTATGTGTGATGATGGATGAATGAGCCTGGTGACTGACGCATTATAATTCCCCCCTCCTTGGATATTACGTATGTGTTAGGGTGAGGGATTAGAGTCAGTACGTTAGCTCTACACTGCATAGCGCCGCAGTGTTGCTCCACATCCACCGCTAGCGCCTAGGGCGTTTGCCAGTATAGGCCTCCTTGGCCACTGCTATTGCAGTGTCCGCTAGATACGCCATGCACTTTATTAGCGCTTGCATTCCAGCCCGGTTATTAGTCTGGTTAGTGGCATCCGTCAGGGCAGATACTGTACACGTTGCAGCAGTGGTTCACACCCCATGACCTGTGACGCTAACAGGTTGCGGTTGTTTGCCGGCAGACACGTGTTACGTGAAGTAACGGCGCACGTGCCTGTTCGCACCAGCTCAGTGATTACGCACTGGAGTCCGGCTTTACTCCTATAGCCTTCCCTCATTGTTCAGCAGCAGTTGGTCACCTCTGCACGGTGGGCCCTGGGCTGCGAATGCACCTTATATATTATTTCATCTTTATTATTTGGTGTGTTCCACCAGCCCCGTAACACCCAGACCAGTCAATCACCTGTCCCCAAATTAACAATCAGTATTTACTTGCTGAGATAGTGTGTCTGTACAACAATATTAACCCAAACGACTTTGATTAGGAAATGTGGCCTGGTGCCTGCGCAATAATATTAACCCAAACAACTTTGATTAGGAAATGTGGCCTGTGCCTGCAGGTCAATATTAGCCCAATTGATTTTAATTAGGAAATGTGGCCTCCTGACTGCAACACAGTATTACCCCAAATGGCCTTGATCAGAAAATGTGGCCTGGTGCCTGAACAAAAATATTAGCCCAAATGATTTTAATCAGGAAATGTGGCCTGGTGCCTGCACAACAATATTAGCCCAAACGATTTTGATTAGGAAATGTGGCCTGGTGCCTGCACAATAATATTAGCCCAAATGATTGTGATTAGGAAATGTGTCCTGGTGCCTGTGTAACAATATTAGCCCAAACTATTTTAATTAGGTAATGTGGCCTCCTGACTGCAACACAGTATTAGCTCAAATGATTTTAATTAGGAAATGTGGCCTGGTGCCTGCACAATAATATTAACCTAAATGACTTTGATTAGGAAATGTGGTCTGTGCCTGCAGATCAATATTAGCCCAAACGATTTTAATTAGGAAATGTGGCCTCCTGACTGCAACACAGTATTACTCCAAATGGCCTTTATCAGAAAGTGTGGCCAGGTGCCTGAACAAAAATATTAGCCCAAATGATTTTAATCAGGAAATGTGGCCTGGTGCCTGCACAACAATATTAGCCCAACGATTTTGATTAGTAAATGTGACCTGGTGCCTGCACAACAATATTACCCCAAACGATTTTAATTAGGAAATGTGGCCTGATGCTTGCACAACAATTTTAACCCAAACAATTTTGATTAGAAAATGTGGCCTGTTGCCTGCACAAAAATATTGTCTCAAATGATTTTGATTAGGAAATGTGGCCTCCTGACTGCAACACAGTATTAACCCAAACTATTTAGATTAGGAAATGGAGCCTCCTGCGAGCCTAACACTATTAGCACAAACTAGTTAGATGCTGGAAGGTCTATTTCACATAGGATCCTATCTAGCTGAAGTAGCTGACAATAAACCACCTATCTAACTACCTAACTATCTGGCATCTTGCTGCAGCAGCAGGAGCAGCCTCTCTGTGCTGTTACACTAATAAAATGGTGCCACCATAACAAAATGTCCGCTTTTTATATGGAGAGGGACATGTGGCTTCAGCAGCCAATGACAGAAGCCCATGTGTTTGGACGTTGTGGATGGTTTCTGCGCCCTGATTGGCTGCCGAAATCTCCATCCACTAAGTTAGTTAATTAAAAAAAGAAACAGTTCACTGCTCTTTTGACTTCTCTCCACACCCTCCCTAAAAAAAACCACATCCCTCCAATCATCATACAGCAATACTATCCTGGCCAAAGTCCTAACAACCCCTTAGTGATTACCAATATTTTGTCTTACTGACCTGCGATATAAGAGACTAGCATCGTCCGATGGTTGACGATCCATAAGCTATAGGCTGTACTCTATAGCTGACAACTTGCTGCATCAGCTACAATCAGTGGCACAGTGTAGGGTCATTTAACCCCTTAAATGCTGCTGTCAATTGTGACTACAGCATCTTGTTGGTTAACAGAGTCCAGTGCTTGTAATCAGTGTGCATAAAAGCTGAGTCAGTTTCTGGGATCCCGACAGACTCTTGCATCTTTCATCCAACCACTAAAGTTTCTGGATTGTGAGTCATGATGAAAGCACAAGAAGTGTCAATAGATCTACGGGAAAAGATAGTTGAACTGTATAAAACAGGAACATATCCAAGGAATTGATACTCTTTAAAAGTACCACTTCAGAAACCCACTTCCGGTTATCCCATTTTACATGCACACAGCTTCCATCCTACCCATATGATCAAAGCTATTCCATTTGGAGAACCGACTAGGGCTAACAGAGATTGCAGTGATCATGATTCTTTTCTTAAAGAATCTAAAATCATTATCTCTAAACTTACATCCAGAAATGATCTGGTGTGGTCATTGGATCGGGCAGCCAAAATTGTGGACACAAAACCTAGAAACAGCCTTATTACTTAGAACAAAAATGCTAGAACAAACTCCAGTCCCACAATACCCACCTTAGTGCTTACATCTAGCACATTTTTTCAGCTATCTCCAATATAGTTAAATGTAATTTGAATATATTGAGAGATGACAGTGCAATAGATTTAATGTTGGACAATGGAAAATCAGTTGTCATCTAGACTTCGTAAATCTCATCCGACAACCATTTGCAGAAATTGGTTATCAATCAGTGGATTTCACAAATGTGATTTCACCACTTGTAAGACCTGTTCACTTGCCTGTAATCAACTGCAGGTACTGAGGATGTCACCACGAATCTGAGACAGACCAAGAGTTAAATGTTTATTTACAGGGACTTTACTCTCCACACAGGGAGAAGCAGTGGGGGGTTAAATGTGAGTAAACAGTAAAACAGCAAAATAGACTAAAGAAAGCTATTAAACAGTTATGCAGCGTTGAAACGGTTAAACTGGGATTATTATAACTTATCAGTCCGGGGAAAGTTTGATTGAAGGGTCTCTCTCTCCCACGTTACAAAGGTATAGGGACGATCAAAAATAGAGTGCCAGCCATGCGAGGGTTAGGGAAATGCTGCTCCTGCCGGGCACCTCAAATGAGGAGAAAGTGAGACAGTTGAATGCAGCTCAATGCAGAACCCGGTTTTGAAGGAGCGCAAAAAGTAAATTAGGATAGTAAAAAAGGTGGTAAAATTCTTCTTTATTAGTGTCCACAACGCGTTTCAACAGGATGATCTGTCTTCCTCAGGTGGCAGTACAAATCACGTGGGGAGGGGGGAGTATATATAAGGAAAATAGCAAATGAAAAATGGCTACTAATTAAAACATCATGGCAGCAATAAAATTATAATACAAAAAGTTAAAACAGTGTATAAATAAATAACAAACATAACAAGTACAATACACTCAATATTTTTATAAAACAATAAGTAATATAAAATAAAATCAACAGGGTGAGAAAGATATCAGAATGGTTTCTCAATCATGAGGTTTAACCCCTCAGGTGCTAATGTCCCCAATTTAAATATCCAGAAACTTTCCCTCCTGATCAGGCTCTCATAGCGGTTACTAGCGTCATCTCTAATGTGTTCTATAATTGTCAGTTTCAACGCCTTAGGATCCTTATTGTGTGTGAGCAGAAAATGTTTAGATAAACTATTCAACAGGTACCCATTTCTTATATTTTGGCGGTGTTTATTCATTCTTTTGTGCATAGGTTGAATGGTTCTGCCCACATATTGCAACCCACATTTGCATGCAATTAAATAAATTACATAATTTGACTGACAGTTGACGTGGCTCCTTATTTTGAAAGATGAACCTGTGGTGTGGGACTTAAAATGTTGCACCCCATTACAAATGGATGTGCAACAAAGGCACTTAGAAATCCTACAGGCAAAACAGCCTGGATTCTGTGAACTATAAGAGGTTAATGGAGAAAGAAAAGTGATAGATGTATTGCTAAGGGCCACAAAATTACGGAGGGTCTGATTTTTCCTAAAAATTGTCGAGGGTTGTGCCGGTAAATGGTTTGACAAAATAGTGTCACCTTTCAAAATAAACCAATATTTTTTTACTAAATTGCAGACGCAAAATGTGACCTATTAAAAGTAGTAATCAGGCCCCATCTTGAAAAATCCGCAGATTCAGCTTTCTTATGTGGAGCATTGCTTCTATTTCTAATTTTCTCAATGCAGGCCTTTTGAGAGGAGACCTTAGCCCTGGTGAGGGCATCCTTCAATAGTTTTTTAGGGTAACCCTTGTCAATAAAACGATCTTCAAGGATTTTTGCCTCTTTTAAAAAATCACTATCCTTGGTACAATTTTTTCGGACTCTCCAATATTGCCCATAGGGAATATTCAAAATCCATTTGGGGAGATGGCCGCTGGAAAAATTAAGATAGCTATTGACATCAACTTTTTTTAAATGAGTTGATGTTGAGATTCTACCATCTTTGTCAACATTAATCATTAAGTCCTGAAATTGGATGCCCGTGGTGGATATGTCAGAGGAAAAAGTGAGACCCCAATCATTCTGATTCAGGGATCGGGTGAATTCAATGGCTTCTGACTCCGACCCAGGCCAAATAATAAACAGGTCATCAATAAAGTGTCTGTAAAGTATTATCTTGCCAGCCACCAGGGGGACTGCGCGATGAAGGTGGACTCAAAAGCCCCCATGAAGAGATTAGCATAACTAGAGGCAAATCTCATCCCCATCGCGCAGCCCCTTACCTGGCGGTAGCAAGCACCCTCGAATGAGAAGACATTGTTATTAAGAACAAAAAAGATGGCCTGTTTTAAAAATTCTTTCTGCAAGGGGGGGTAAAGAGTCATCATTGGAAAAGAATTGCTCGATTGCTCCTATCCCTAAATCATGGCGAATGTTGGTATAAAGGGCCTGTACATCAAGGGTTATCAGAAGGCAATTGAAAGTATTGGGTAAGGAAGAGTAAAAGATCGATTAGATGGGAGGCGTCTTTTAGATAGGAGGGTAAGTTGAGAACATATTTCTGTAAAAATAGGTCCACGTAATGGGAAAGATTGCAGGTGATTGATTTAACCCCTGAAATAATGGGGCGACCTGAGTTTTTTTTTGGGTCTTTATGTATCTTGGGTAAGAAATAAAAAAAGGGTAATCTGAATCTGGATATATTGAGGAATCTATACTCCTTCAAATTGAGGGTCCCAAGAGATCTAGCCTCTTTTATAAACGTGGTGTATTCAGAAAAGATAGAAGATGAAGGGTCATGGGCAAGTTTATCATAATATTCAGAATCGTCTAATAGCCTGAAGCCCTCATTGTTATACCGCATTCTGTCCATAATCTCCACCCCACCCCCTTTATCAGCATTTCTGATGATTATGTCTTTATTTACTCTAAGAGATTGGAGTGCTAAAAGTAGTTCAGGTAATTTTTATCCTGTCCATCATAAAGGCCCGCACGTTGAAACCTTCCAGCAACTCATTCTGAAGGAACTACGTTCTCTATCTCTGGGTCCGATTAAAACTCAGAACCTCAGTCCCACTGAAAAACAGCACTCCAATCTCTTAGAGTAAATAAAGACATCATCATTTTTTTATTTCTTACCCAAGATACATAAAGACCCAAACCCCCCCCCAGGTCGCCCCATCATTTCAGGGGTTAAGTCAATCACCTGCAATCTTTCCCATTACGTGGACCTATTTTTACTGAAATATGTTCTCAACTTACCCTCCTATCTAAAAGACTCCTCCCATCTAATCGATCTTTCACTCTCCCTACCCAATACTTTCAATTGCCTTCTGATAACCCTTGATGTACAGGCCCTTTATACCAACATTCGCCATGATTTGGGGATAGGAGCAATCGAGCAATTCTTTTCGAATGATGACTCTTTACCCCTCTTGCAGAAAGAATTTTTAAAACAGGCCATCCTTTTTGTTCTTAGTAACAATGTCTTCTCATTCGAGGGTACTTGCTACTGCCAGGTAAGGGGCTGCGGGATGGGGACGAGATTTGCCCCTAGTTATGCTAATCTCTTCATGGGGGCTTTTGAGTCCACCTTCATCGCGCAGTCCCCCCTGGCGGCTGGCAAGATTATACTTTACAGACTGTTGTGAGTTCATTTTCCCCTTCACCATTGAGGTCTGATGAACTCCCTCTTCTGGTGAAGGAAGGTAGTGAGGCTGATTACCAAGCACCTGTGCAGGATGATGATGACTGGGTGACGGGAATTACTGACTGGATAAAAGGCAGCCGACGCCCTTCTGCCTTGCTGGTGATCTCTCTGAGGGATTCTAGGAGACCAGTCTGATTCCTGCTCCTCAAAAGCTAAGTTTTCTGCTCTGCTTTTTGCATTTGTGTTTTGGTTTTGTTTTGCCTTGTTTTTCTGGATTTCTGCCATTCCCTGCTGGGGTGAGCTGAATTCCTTTTTGCTCTGTCTTCAGAAAATACCTGAGTGCTGATATAGTCTTTTTGAAGCCTAGCGTCTTCAGGGCTTTTTTCCCTATCAGCCTGTTGGCTCTTGTTTTGGCAGATTGCAGACAGCAGCTTTTCTATTCTTTCCTATTTAGTTAGCTTGGGCCCCATCAGCCTATCTTTCTATCTGTGTGAGTGTTTTTTCATCTTGCTTCACCGTCGTTATATGTTGGGGGCTGCCTATTGCTTTGGGGTCTGCTCTGGGGCAGTTTAGATTTCCCTTTCTGTCTTTAGGCTATGTAGTTCTCCGGCTGTGATCGAGGGGTCTAGGGCACCGTAGGAACCCCACACGGCTACTGCTAGTTGTTGTTGATAGGTTCAGGGGTCTGTAATCCGATAGCTGCCAACTTCTCTGGTTTTCTTGACTTAGCTAGTATTTCTGTTTTTGCCTCCTACGGTGACTCGTTCATAACAGAATCACCAGCCATACCGCAGATCCTAGGGTACTCAATAGCAGGAAAGAATTGTAAAAAAAAAAAAAAAAAAAGGTGTGTATATTTTTTCCTCTATATCTCTGAGGCCATAGGGGGAATTTTTTTTTCTCTCAATGGAGATAAAGCAATTGTCTGATCGTGTGGAGCAGCTCGCTGCGGAAGTGCGGGGAATTTCCGCCTACCTTGCTCATTCACATGCTGCTGAACCAAAGATCCCTACTCCTGATGTGTTTTTTGGGGATCGGTCTATATTTTTGAATTTCAAAAATAATTGTAAATTATTTTTTGCCTTGAAGCCTAACTCGTCAGGGAGCTCCGCACAGCGGGTTAAAATTGTCATCTGTTTGCTGCGTGGCGATCCCCAGGATTGGGCGTTTTCTTTGAAACCAGATGATCCTATTCTGACTAATGTGAACACATTTTTTCAAGCCTTGGGGTTGTTGTATGACAAACCTAATGCTATTGATCAGGCTGAAAAGACCCTGTTGGCATTGAGCCAGGGTCGAGATTCTGCAGAATTGTACTGTCAAAAATTCCAAAAGTGGGCGGTCCTTTACTACCTGGAATGATAATGCCTTGGCAGCTCTCTTTCGGAAGGGTTTGTCAGAAGCCGTAAAAGATACTATGGTGGGATTTCCTGTTCCCTCTCGTCTTGACGATTCTATGTCATTAGCCATTCAGGTTGATCGGTGTTTACGTGAACGCAGGACTGCACGAGAGGTGTTGCCACCTGTTGAACAAATGTCTGAACCTATGCAATGTGATAGAGTTTTGTCCAGAGAGCAACGTCAGGAGTTCAGAAGGCGTAATAAGCTGTGTTTTTTTTTTATGGAGATGCCTCGCATATTATTTCTGTCTGTCCTAAACGAGAGAAACGTTTTGCACACACGTTTTCTGTGGGTGGTGTTCAACCTAAGTTTCTTCTGGCAATTACTCTGATCTGCTCCGTGTCCACATTTTCCGCCAAGGCTTTTGTGGATTCGGGAGCAGCCCTGAACCTAATGGACTTGGATTTTGCTAAACGTTGTGGATTTCCTATGACACCTCTGCGGACGCCTATCCCTTTGAGGGGGATTGATGCTACTCCTTTGGCGAAAAATAAGCCTCAGTTTTGGACCCAGGTGGTAATGCAGGTCGCCCCAGACCATCAAGAAAATTGCAGATTTTTGGTGTTGCATAATTTGCATGATACCATTGTTCTGGGGTTTCCCTGGTTGCAAATTCATAATCCAGTTTTGGATTGGAAATCTGTGTCTGTGGTGAGTTGGGGTTGTCGGTGTGCCCTTAGTGAAGCTCCAGTTTTTTCCACCTCTCCTCAGTCGCATGATGTTCCTGACTATTTGGCAGATTTTTATGATGTATTTAGTGAGAATGAGTCTGCGTCTTTGCCTCCTCATAGGAGTTATGACTGTGCAATTGAACTGAGCCCGGGGTGTAAGTTTCCCAAGGGTCGGCTCATCAATTTATCTGTAACCGAGCACGAGGCTATGCGATCCTATATTAAGGAGGCGTTGGAGAAGGGTCATATTAGACCATCCTCTTCACCCTTAGGTGCTTTTTTTTTTTTTCGTGGCAAAAAAGGATGGTTCATTAAGGCCTTGTATTGATTATCGTGCCCTCATCAAAATTACTATTAAATATCAGTATCCGTTACCCCTGATTTCGGATCTATTCTCCAGAGTTAAAGGTGCTTGCTGGTTTACCAAGCTTGACCTCAGGGGGCGTATAATCTTATCCGCATTAAGCATGGGGATGAATGGAAGATGGCATTTAATACTCTGGAGGGACATTTTGAGTACCTGGTGATGCCTTTTGGGCTCACTAATGCCCTTCTGTCTTCCAGTGCTTCATGAACGATATTTTCCGAGAGTTTGTGGATAAATTTTTGATTATCTATCTGGATGATATTTTGATCTTCTCCAAGGATTGGGATTCTCATGTGGAACATGTTCGGACTGTGTTCCGGATCTTGAGGGAGAATTCCCTGTATGTCAAAGAATCGAAATGCCTTTTTGGGGTACAGAGGATTTCTTTTTTGGGATTTATTTTGTCACCATCAACTATTGAAATGGACCCGGCCAAGGTACAGGCCATTTATGATTGGGTTCAGCCCACTTCTTTGAAGGCCCTCCAGAAGTTTTTGGGTTTTGCTAATTTTTATCGGAAATTTATAGCAAAATTTTCTAGTATTGCCAAGCCATTGACTGATCTGACTAAGAAGGGTGCTGATGTGTTGAATTGGTCTCCGGAGGCTGTTTCTTCCTTTCAGGAGCTGAAGCGAAGATTCACTTCTGCCCCGGTTTTGCGGCAACCTGATGTCTCACTCCCGTTCCAGGTAGAGGTGGACGCTTCTGAGATTGGTGCAGGAGCTGTTTTGTCCCAAAAGGATCCTGTAACATCTAAAATGAATCCCTGTGCTTTCTTTTCCCGAAAGTTCTCTCCATCTGAACGTAACTATGATGTGGGGAATCGGGAACTGTTAGCCATGAAATGGGCATTTGAGGAGTGGAGACATTGGTTGGAGAGAGCTAAATATCAAGTCGTGGTCCTCACTGACCACAAGAATTTGATTTACCTGGAGTCGGCCAAATGCTTGAACCCTAGACAGGCTAGGTGGGCCTTATTTTTTTTACACGTTTTGATTTTGTGGTCTCTTTTCTTCCTGGCACTAAGAATGTCAAGGCTGACGCTCTCTCTAGGAGCTTCTTTGCTGATTCTCCTGTGGTGACCAAGCCTGCTACCATCTTAGGCGAAGGGGTAGTTCTTTCTGCCATCTCGCCCGATTTGAGACGTGCTCTGGAAGAGTTCCAGGAGGACAAACCTGAGCGTTGTCCCAGTGGAAAGTTGTATGTTCCTGACCAGTGGAAGAAGAGAGTGATGTCTGAAGTTCATTGCTCTGCATTGGCTGGTCATCCAGGTATTTTTGGTACTAGAGATCTGGTGAGTCGGTCTTTTTGGTGGCCCGCCTTGTCTCGTGATGTCAGGAATTTTGTGCAGTCCTGTGGGACTTGCTCCCGGTCTAAACCTTGTTCTCACTCTAGTGGGTTGTTGGTGCCTTTGCCGGTTCCCAGGAGGCCATGGACCCATATTTCAATGGATTTCATCTCTGATATGCCTGTCTCTCAGAGAATGACTGTTATTTGGGTGATTTGTGATAGGTTCTCTAAGATGGTTCATCTTGTACCACTCCCTAAGTTGCCATCTTCCTCTGAGTTGGTGCCCCTGTTTTTGCAACAGGTGGTTCGCTTGCACAGGATTCCTGAGAACATTGTATCTGACAGAGGAGTTCAGTTTGTGTCTAGATTTTGGAGGACTTTCTGTTCCAAGCTGGGAATTCAGTTGTCCTTCTCCTCTGCTTTTCACCCTCAGACCAATGGGCAGACGGAGAGAACAAACCAGACCTTGGAGTCGTATTTGAGATGTTTTATTTCCGCTGATCAGGATGATTGGGTTTCATTTTTGCCCTTGGCCGAATTTGCTTTAAATAATAGAGCTAGTTCTGCCACTGTGATGTCACCTTTTTTTTGTAACTTTGGGTTTCATCTTCGATTTTCTTCAGGGCAGGTGGAGCCTTCTGCCTGCCCAGGTGTTGACACTGTGGTGGAGAGAATGCACCAGATCGGGGACCAAGTGGTGGATAAGTTATCTTTCTCCCAGGAAAAGGCCCAGCGGTTTTCCAACCGACATAGGACCATTGGTCCCGAGTTTAAGGTTGGTGATATGGTTTGGTTATCATCAAAAAATATCGCTATGAAGGTGGCTTCTCCTAAGTTTAAGCCTAGATTTATTGGACCTTACAAGATTTTGGAGATTATTAATCCGGTCTCTTTTCGTTTGGCTCTTCCTGTTACATTTAAAATCCATAATGTGTTTCATAAATCCTTGTTGAAGAGGTTTGTTGAACCAGTAGTTCCTGGGGTGGCATCTCCGGACCCTGTAATGGTTGAAGGTAACATGGAATATGAGGTAGAGAAGATACTGGATTCCCGTCTGGCTAGACGGAGACTCCAGTATTTGGTTAAGTGGAAGGGTTATGGTCAGGAGGATAATTCCTGGGTCTCTGCCTCTGATATTCATGCCAAAAGATTGGTGCGTGCCTTTCATCGGGCTCACCCTGATAGCCCTGGTGGCATGGATGAGGGTTCGGTGACCCCTCCTCAAGGGGGAGGTACTGTTCTGAGTTCATTTTCCCCTTCACCATTGAGGTCTGATGAACTCCCTCTTCTGGTGAAGGAAGGTAGTGAGGATGATTACCAAGCACCTGGGCAGGATGATGACGACTGGGTGACGGGAATTACTGACTGGATATAAGGCAGCCGACGCCCTTCTGCCTTGCTGGTGATCTCTCTGAGGGATTCTAGGAGACCAGTCTGATTCCTGCTCCTCAAAAGCTAAGTTTTCTGGTCTACTTTTTGCATGTGTTTTGGTTTTGTTTTGCATTGTTTTCCTTGATTTCTGCCTTTCCCTGCTGGGGTGAGCTGAATTCCTTTTTGCTCTGTCTTCAGAAAATACCTGAGTGCTGATATAGTCTTTTTGAAGCCTAGTGTCTTCAGGGCTTTTTTCCCTATCAGCTGTTGGCTCTTGTTTTCATAGGGTTTTGGCGGATTACAGACAGCAGCTTTTCTATCCTGTCCTATCTAGTTAGCTTGGGCCCCATCATTTGCTCAGCCTATCTTTCTATCTGTGTGAGTGTTTTTTTCATCTTGCTTCACCGTCATTATATGTTGGGGGCTGCCTATTGCTTTGGGGTCTGCTCTGGGGCAGTTTAGATTTCCCTTTCTGTCTTTAGGCTATGTAGTTCTCTGGCTGTGATCGAGGGGTCTAGCGTAGGAACCCCCCACGGCTACTGCTAGTTGTTGTTGATAGGTTCAGGGGTCTGTAATCCGATAGCTGCCAGCTTCTCTGGTTTTCTGGACTTAGCTAATATTTCTGTTTTTGCCTCCTACGGTGACTCATTCATAACAATTAATGGTCTTGATGCTGAGAAATGTTATATTCTTTCTTTATGTTAATGATTTCTTCCAGGCTCCAGCTGTATAGGTGAAACGCGTGTCAAGGTGCAGCTGAGTGGGACTCTGCAGCGGGCTCCTGCCTTTTGTATACAGGCATCATAATCTCAGGTATAATCTTCCCCTAACTTACGGCTTCTATTATCTATACAATGCATATACAGTGGGGCAAAAAAGTATTTAGTCAGTCAGCAATAGTGCAAGTTCCACCACTTAAAAAGATGAGAGGCGTCTGTAATTTACCTCATAGGTAGACCTCAACTATGGGAGACAAACTGAGAAAAAAAAATCCAGAAAATCACATTGTCTGTTTTTTTTTTCATTTTATTTGCATATTATGGTGGAAAATAAGTATTTGGTCAGAAGCAAGCAAACAAGATTTCTGGCTCTCACAGACCTGTAACTTCTTCTTTAAGAGTCTCCTCTATCCTCCACTCATTACCTGTAGTAATGGCACCTGTTTAAACTTGTTATCAGTATAAAAAGACACCTGTGCACACCCTCAAACAGTCTGACTCCAAACTCCACTATGGTGAAGACCAAAGAGCTGTCAAAGGACACCAGAAACAAAATTGTAGCCCTGCACCAGGCTGGGAAGACTGAATCTGCAATAGCCAACCAGCTTGGAGTGAAGAAATCAACTGTGGGAGCAATAATTAGAAAATGGAAGACATACAAGACCACTGATAATCTCCCTCGATCTGGTGCTCCATGCAAAATCCCACCCCGTGGGGTCAGAATGATCACAAGAACGGTGAGCAAAAATCCCAGAACCACGCGGGGGGACCTAGTGAATGAACTGCAGAGAGCTGGGACCAATGTAACAAGGCCTACCATAAGTAACACACTACGCCACCATGGACTCAGATCCTGCAGTGCCAGACGTGTCCCACTGCTTAAGCCTGTACATGTCCGGGCCCGTCTGAAGTTTGCTAGAGAGCATTTGGATGATCCAGAGGAGTTTTGGGAGAATGTCCTATGGTCTGATGAAACCAAACTGGAACTGTTTGGTAGAAACACAACTTGTCGTGTTTGGAGGAAAAAGAATACTGAGTTCCATCCATCAAACACCATACCTACTGTAAAGCATGGTGGTGGAAACATCATGCTTTGGGGCTGTTTCTCTGCAAAGGGGCCAGGACGACTGATCCGGGTACATGAAAGAATGAATGGGGCCATGTATCGTGAGATTTTGAGTGCAAACCTCCTTCCATCAGCAAGGACATTGAAGATGAAACGTGGCTGGGTCTTTCAACATGACAATGATCCAAAGCACACCGCCAGGGCAACGAAAGAGTGGCTTCGTAAGAAGCATTTCAAGGTCCTGGAGTGGCCTAGCCAGTCTCCAGATCTCAACCCTATAGAAAACCTTTGGAGGGAGTTGAAAGTCCGTGTTGCCAAGCGAAAAGCCAAAAACATCACTGCTCTAGAGGAGATCTGCATGGAGGAATGGGCCAACATACCAACAACAGTGTGTGGCAACCTTGTGAAGACTTACAGAAAACGTTTGACCTCTGTCATTGCCAACAAAGGATATATCACAAAGTATTGAGATGAAATTTTGTTTCTGACCAAATACTTATTTTCCACCATAATATGCAAATAAAATGAAAAAAAAACAGACAATGTGATTTTCTGGATTTTTTTTTCTCAGTTTGTCTCCCATAGTTGAGGTCTACCTATGATGTAAATTACAGACGCCTCTCATCTTTTTAAGTGGTGGAACTTGCACTATTGCTGACTGACTAAATACTTTTTTGCCCCACTGTATATATATATATATATATATATATATATATTGCTTGACTATTCTCTAAATAAAATATTATATTGTTATAAAACTTACTGATGGTACTTTCCAATGGTGATCTCTTCATCTTTATGAGGCGTACATGCTCATTGAATTTAGGTGATTATCCTTTTGGTTTTCCAGGGCGTTCAGTGCCTGGAAGAAACCCCTTCCGCCTGTCTTTATTGTAATACTTATCTCCTCCCATCAGCTTCAGTTACGGTCCCGGAATTCTTGCCAATGTAAAAGCGTGCAGGAATGGCAAAATGTCAACACGAAACAGACGGACCAACAGTTAAAGGAGAGGTTTATTTACAGGGGATAATACTGGTAAAATAAACAGTATCAGAAAGAATATGATATGAACAGGTTAAACCAGCAGCAGAAAAGTATATACGGAATTCAAACAGTATAAAAGTTATTTTCGTATGGAGAAACTTATCAGTCCTCAGGGATCTTGCTTGAAGGAATCACTCTTGTCCAACGATGGCACCGAGGCACCAGCGGCACTTGCAGTCCTCTGTCTCATGGGCCCTTGTCATCATCCAGAGGAGGCAGCCCTCCCCTGGCTGTTACTGTTCTTCACCTCCTTACATTCCCCCTCTCTTTTAGCTCGCCATTCCACGGGCGAGGGGTCCTCATTCTCCTCATTGCTCTGTTGAGGGGAGACAGATGCCTGTAAACCCCACATCTGCTCCTGTCTTTCTTCTGCCAGATACTCCCAAACTAACTGGTTTAGGAGTTGCTCATCGGTTAGGTTGGGATGTTCTTACTCTACTTCATCGGCAGCCATAGAAGAAAATTCCTCAGATGCATTTTGCGTTATCGCATTAACTTTTCCGACGACATCTACTGTCTTCTTCTTTTTCTTCTTCGTCTTGGCTTTGCCGCTAACAGATGCTTGGCCCTTTATTTCACCATCAGCGGGAAACCTAGGGACTTCTTGCCTGGGCTCCTCAGTTTGGGGACTTAGTCCTGGCGATTCTTCTCCATAGCTCCCCTCCTCTTTCACAGGAGTACTTTCGTCAAAACTAGAACCAGAGGGATTAGGTCATGCAAGCGGGAATCTTTACCATCCACGCTAGGCTTCACTTTCCAGGACTATTCAGTTACACTCCCTGTTTCACACCGCTGTTCTATTTGCCCAGTCGTAATCTTGTGAACCGGCAGCCGCCACAAGCCCCACCTCAGGGGACGACACTAGTGGCTTTTTCTCCTTTTTGACCAGAACCGCGGGAACGGGTATTTTCAGAAACTCTTGTCTCCTTTTTTCGTTGGTCGGTAGCTTGTGGCGGGTCCAATAGTAATTCATCTCTATGGACCACTCGGGCAAAGGTCTCTTCCTCCTCTATGGGTCGAGCTTTACCGTCGTGGCCTCCGGACCCAGGTTGGGGTTCTTCCAATCCCGCCTCCACGTGCCGGGACCGTACAGACATATGTTCGTGGACAGTCGACATCCTCTCAACCTCTTCTTGGCGTCTAACATCAGAACACTGTCTTGCTCTGCATGGGGCTCTCCTCCCGCCATACCTTTCCTTCCAGGGGTGACGCTCCCTCCAATTAGCAGGACCCTCAGAGGGGTGGGCGGATCTCTGCCACCGCCGTTATTGGGTAGGGCAATTTCTGGACAGGTGTCCCACTCTTCCGCACGCCCAACACTCACGGCTGCATCTATCTGGTGGGCGCTTTGGTCTGTATCGCTGACCTCGGTGGGAAGCGTCTCTCATCGGTGGTTGCTCTTCACTCCTGGACACATCATTATGCTCTGGAGCCGTTGCTGAAGTCTTCTTCATGCTCTGCATTTCTCCTCCTCTATCTTTCTCTGTGTGCTTCCACACTTTACCTCA
Source organism: Dendrobates tinctorius (assembly GCF_039654945.1). Taxonomy (NCBI): domain Eukaryota; kingdom Metazoa; phylum Chordata; class Amphibia; order Anura; family Dendrobatidae; genus Dendrobates; species Dendrobates tinctorius. The sequence goes on from NW_027361758.1 coordinate 12,073,707, forward strand.
TGACATGCCGCTGGTCCCCAGGACAGCAGTAAGGGCTTACCCCAGACTTTCAATCTCCTTCCAGATTCTTCTTATCTTCAGTAGGGAATCCCGGGTCCATGCCGTCTCTTCTTCAGTCGGGCCGAGTACCCCTCAGTTGCAGCAAGTAACCGTTCTTCTTCACTGAGCGGCACTTGTCTCATATTGGGGGGCAGTCTCTACAGCAGGGGCTCTCTTATACTCGGCCATTTCCTCACGGATCCGCTTAATCTCTTCTTTCAGGGCTTCCACCCATTGAGGGGCAGCTAACTTCCTGCTCCACACCTTCCCCACTGGTGCTATCACTCCCTGATCCTGCTCGCGTGTGCGCACCTCACTCCCAACCTGAGAGAAAGTCATGTCTGGTTTCTCCCGCATGCGCTCTGGCAAGGCCTACTTCATCAATACATCTCCCAAGCCCGTCACTAGCTAGTCTCGGGGCAAAACGTCAATTGATCCTACGCCTACACCGTCCTTCCATTTAATAGCAGTGTGGAGCTCTTGTAGGGCATTCATAAACTGAGTCACGGTCTCCCCCTCTCTTTGTACCCGGCAAAACAGTCGCATGAGCAGCTCCCCTACGTCAGTGGGGTTCCCATGCGTCTCCTCAAGTATCTGTAATACTTTGTCCAGGGTATCTCTCTCCCGGGGGAACCTATGCATGACAGAATCCTGTGCCTCCCCCTCCAGGGCCATCAATGCTATCTCTGCCTCCAGGGCTGGTGTCATGGTATGCATCAGCATCATTCCCCGGAAACGCTCCGTCCAACCCCACAACATCACATTGCTCCGATTAAACCTCGGCATCTTATTCAACATGACTCCCAGGGGAATGCTAGTCCTGGGGCCTTCCCAGACTGCTTGGTCCGCTCCGTCCGCGCCTTCGTGTGACATCCTGCTGACTATGCCAAATGTAAAAGCATGCAGGAATGGCAATATGTCACCACAGAACAGACGGACCAACAGTTAAAGGGGAAGTTTATTTACAGGGGATAATACGGGTAAAATAAACAGTATCAGAAAGAATATGATATGAACAGGTTAAACCAGCGACAGAAAAGCATATACGGAATTCAAACAGTATAAAAGTTATTTTCCTATGGGGGAACTTATCAGTCCTCAGGGATCTTACTTGAAGGAATCACTTTTGTCCAATGATGGCACCGAGGCACCAGTGGCAAGAATCATAGAATTGTAGAGTTGGAAGGGACCTCCTGGGCCATCTGGTCCAACCCCCTGCTCAAAGCAGGATTCACTAAATCATCCAGCCTCTGTTTGAAGACTTCCATTGAAGGAGAACTCACCACTTCTCGTGGCAGCCTGTTCCACTCATTGATCACTCTAACTGTCTAAAAGTTTTTTCTAATATCTAATCTGTGTCTCCTCCCATTCAGTTTCATCCCATTGCTTCTAGTCTTTCCTTGTGCAAATGAGAATAAAGTTGATCCTTCTACAATGTGACAGCCCTTTAGATATTTGTAGACAGCTATTAAGTCTCCTCTCAGTCTTCTCTTTTGAAAACTAAACATTCCCAAATCCTGCAACCTTTCCTCATAAGACAGGGTTTGCAGATCGGTCACATTCTGGTCGCTCTTTTCTGAACTTGCTCCAGTTTGTTGATGTCTTTTTTAAAATGTGGTGCCCAAAACTGGACACAATATTCCAGATGAGGTCTGACCAAAGAGGAGTAGAGGGAAATAATGACTTCACATGATCTAGACTGTATGCTTCTGTTAATACATCCTAGAATTGCATTTGCCTTTTTTGCTGCTGCATCACATTATTGACTCATATTCAGTCTGTGATCTATTAGTATACACAAGTCTTTTTCACATGTGCTGTTAAAAACCATTCTGTTAGTTGCTGCCCACTTCTCCAGTTTATTTATATCTTTTTGAATCCTCTCTCTCTCTTCTCTAGTATTAGCTATCCCTCCTAGCTTTGTGTCATCAGCAAATTTAATCAGTTTACCCTCAATTCCTTCATCTAAATCGTTGATAAAGATGTTGAACAATACAGGGCCCAGGACCGAACCCTGTGGTACCCCACTTGAGACATTCTTCCAACTGGATGTGCAGCCATTTACGACCACTCTTTGGGTCCGATCACTAAGCCAGTTATGAATCCACCTAACAGTTGCCTTGTCCATTCCATACTTAGTCATTTTTTCAATAAGGATTGTATGAGATACTTTGTCAAATGCTTTGCTGAAGTCAAGATATACTATATCTACAACATTTCCTTGATCCACCCAATCAGTGATTCCGTCATAGAAGGAAATTAAGTTAGTCTGACATGACTTATTATTTACAAACCCATGCTGACTCTGTTTAATCACTTCATTCTTATCCAGGTACTGACATACATGTTATTTAATAATTTGTTCAAAGATCTTTCCTGGTATAGAAGTCAGACTCACCGGCCTATAGTTGCCTGGGTCCACCTTCTTCCCCTTTTTGAAGATAGGAACAACATTTGCTCTTCTCCAGTCTTCTGGCACTTCTCCTGTTCTCCAAGAATTTTCAAAGATTATGGAGAGGGGTTCAAAAATTTCTTCTGCTATCTCCTTCAGTACTCTGGGGTGTAATTCATCTGGACCTGGAGACTTGAATTCATTTAGGTTAGCTAAGTGTTTCCTCACTATCTTTCTGTTTATAGATATCCTGGATTCTTCTATTCCCTTAATAGGACAGTGAAGAACAGTTGATGTTACATTTCCTTTCTGAGAGAAAACAGATGCAAAATAGGAATTTAAAAGTTCAGCCTTCGCAACATCCTGTCTTACCATTTCATCATTTTCATCCTGTAAAAATCCTATAGCATCTTTGACTTTTCTTTTACTTTTGACATATCCCCAAAATCCTTTATTATTGCTTTTGACATCTCTTGCAAGCCTCAATTCATTTTCAGCTTTAGATAATCTGATTTGGGCCCTGCAGGTTCTGCAGACAGCATTATATTCTTCTTTAGATATGCCTCCCTCTTTCCATTTTATAAACATTTTTTTCTTCCTTTGTAGCATGTGCTTAAGTTCTGTGTTCATCCATCCTGGTTTCCTTAAATGCTTCCTATTCTTCCCTCTTTTCGGAATTGTTAACAACTGTGCTTTGAGAATTTCATTTTTCAAGATTTCCCATCCTTCCTGGACATTTTTGTCTTTAAGGATATCCAGCCATTGGATCCCTCCAATTCTCTTTCTGAATCCCTTAAAATCTGCCTTTCTGAAATCTAACCTTGACGTCTGAGTCTTCACAGGTCTTCCTCCTCTAGTTATCCAAAATTCTAAAATGCATGGTCGCTACCTCCTAGGGTCCCAGCCACTTTTACCTCCTCAACCATTTCCTCCCTGCTTATAAGGATTAGATCCAAGGTAGCAGTTCCCCTTGTTTTCTCCCCTACCTTTTGGAAGATAAAGTTGTCAGCAAGAGAGGATAAGAATTTCCTTGACCTGTTAGTTTTGCCTGAGAGAGATTCCCAACAAATGTCTGGATAGTTGAAATCTCCCATGACAACTATGTCATATTTTTTGGAGAACTTGGCCATTTGATGCATAAATAGTTCATCCATATCTTCAGCTTGCACAGGCGGCCTGTAGTAAATGCCTACAATGGTGTCCTTTCCATTGTTCTGTCCTTGTATTTTTACCCAAACAGTTTCCACAGAACTCGCAGTCTCTGAAGCTTGGATCTCTGTGCAGATATACGCGCTTCTAACATACAATGCGACACCTCCTTCTCGTTTATCAAGTCTGTTTCTTGCAAATAATTTGTATCCTTCTAGTCTTGTATTCCAATCATGTGTATTGTCCCACCAAGTTTCAGTGATTCCAATGACATCATATTTCTTTTCCTGTGTTAGTAGTTCCAATTCTCCTTGTTTTGTTGCCCATGCTTTGTGCATTAGTATAGAAACATTTTAGTTTGTGATAGGTTACTCTTTCTCCAATATTTTTATTAATTAGATTCTTTTGTCTTTGTTCTACCTTTCCACTTCTAATAGCAGAGTTCTCAATAGCATTTGTCAGGTGTATGGCTTTTTCTGGTCTTTTGCTTCCCTTCCCATGTTGTTCTAGTTTAAAGCTCTCCTTACAAGTGTAGCAAGGCGACTTCCAAATACATGCTTTCCAGTCTTCGTAAGGTGCACCCCATCTCTAGCAAGTAGTCCATCGTATAAGTAATTCACTCCGTGATCCAGAAATCCAAATCTTTGCTGACGGCACCATCGACGTAGCCAGTTGTTCACCTGCAGAATCTTATTCCACCTCCTTGTTCCATGGCCATCCACTGGGAGGATGGAAGAGAAGACCACCTGCGCTCCCAGTTCTTTCACTTTCTTGCCTAAGTCTTCAAAGTCTCTGCAGATGGTTTCCAGGTCATTTCTTGCGGTGTCATTTGTCCCCACATGTAGTAGCAGGAATGGGTAGTCATCTGTAGGTCTGAAGAGTCCTGATATCCTGTCAAACACATCTTTAATTTTTGCACCTGGAAGACAGCACATTTCTCTTGAAGTTATATCCGGTCTGCAGATAGCGGCCTCTGTTCCTCTCAACAGGGAATCCCCCATGACCACCACTCTCTGTTTCTTCTTCACAACATTTTTCTTTCTCCATCCAGGAGGACTCTGAAGGCGTACAAGGTTGCTGTTTGTTGGCAAAGTCTTATCCTGATGTATTTCTTCATCGTTTTCCTGCGTGAGAGCCTGGTACTGGTTCCTGAGCAGTATGGGTGCTGACTGCCTCCTGATCCTCCTGCTTCTCTGGGTCACATGTCTCCATTCCTCTGTTTCTTCAGGTGCACTTCGAATTTCTTCTCTTTCTGTAACATGAAGAGATAATTCTGCTCTGTCCAAGAACTCTTCACCTTCCTTAATGATCTTCAACGTAGCTAACCTCTCTTCGAGATTTTGCAACTTTTCCTCCAACAGGGACACAAGCTTGCATTTGTGGCATGTGAAGTTTGGCTTTTCCACTGGTAAGTCTGTGAACATGTAGCAAGAAATGCAGCTCACCAAATGGCTCCTGGCCTCTTCCATATTGAGATTTCTTAAAAACGATGAAAGATGAGTCAAAATTCTCCTCAAGACTCTTCCCCTGGTTTTCCAATTTCCTCTTTTCAGCTGCAACGGCCAAAACCCAGTGATCGTTGAGCTCGCGGAGACTCTTCACTTATCCCAGAAGGCACTGGGAATATGCAAATGATCTCCTCAAGATCCTGCAGTCCTCTGTCTCATGGGCCCTTGTCATCATCCAGCCAGGGTATGAGGGGTTAATGCGGGAGCCAGGTGGTATGAGACTAACAATATTCCCCTTAGCTCCAAGTTTCTCTCTTGCTCCGCCGCGGTGTACTTCCACCGGAATCAGGGCTCTACATAAGCACATAGGTCACTGCAACCCTGTACGGGGCTCACTCTCTCTGTACAGGTCACAACCTCTCTGGGGGGCAGCATCTTATCACATAGCACGGTCACAGGTTCTCTTAGGAGGTCACAGGAAAGTGTCAACTCACAGCATAAATCCTCTCCCTGAGAAACAACTTCCCCTGTTAGATCTCACAGCATGTGCTGCTATCTCCTCTACAGCTGCAGCCTTTGCTCTGGACACAGGCTTCACACGGGGATCAGGACACACCTTATCTGTCACTGCAGGCTCCAACTGTATGTAGTCACGGGCTACAGTCTCTGCTTCTCTGCGGGTCTCAGTCCGTCCACAGGGGTCAGGGCACAGCTCTGCTGTCTCCACAGTACACAGTCTCACGTACTCACGATCTGCTGTCCTTTTGCACGGTACTCCGGACTTTACTCTGTGACCGGGATCCCTGTCTCTTCTCCAGTCTCTGTCAGCGCCCTCCCCCTTCAGCTCCCCAGGCTGCTCTATGGAAAAGCCCACTCTGCTTTCCCACTCTCTGCTCTCCTCTCCTAGCCCCCTGTGCTCAGCCCCTCCCCTATCCAATGGTTCTGGGCATGGAGCAGAGGAGGCAGCCCTCCCCGACTCTTCCGGTACTTCACCTCCTTAAACCTGCACCCTGTACTCCCTCAGAGATACATACCTCAAAGCACAATTGTTAACAATTCCGAAAAGAGGGAAGAATAGGAAGCATTTAAGGAAGTCAGGATGGACGAACACAGAACTTAAGCACATGCTACAAAGGAAGAAAAAAATGTTTATAAAATGGAAAGAGGGAGGCATATCTAAAGAAGAATATAATGCTGTCTGCAGAACCTGCAGGGCACAAATCAGATTATCTAAAGCTGACAATGAATTGAGGCTTGCAAGAGATGTCAAAAGCAATAATAAAGGATTTTGGGGATATGTCAAAAGTAAAAGAAAAGTCAAAGATGCTATAAGATTTTTACAGGATGAAAATGATGAAATGGTAAGACAGGATGTTGAGAAGGCCGAACTTTTAAATTCCTATTTTGCATCTGTTTTCTCTCAGAAAGGAAATGTAACATCAACTGTTCTTCACTGTCCTATTAAGGGAATAGAAGAATCCAGGATATCTATAAACAGAAAGATAGTGAGGAAACACTTAGCTAACCTAAATGAATTCAAGTCTCCAGGTCCAGATGAATTACACCCCAGAGTACTGAAGGAGATAGCAGAAGAAATTTTTGAACCCCTCTCCATAATTTTTGAAAATTCTTGGAGAACAGGAGAAGTCCCAGAAGACTGGAGAAGAGCAAATGTTGTTCCTATCTTCAAAAAGGGGAAGAAGGTGGACCCAGGCAACTATAGGCCGGTGAGTCTGACTTCTATACCAGGAAAGATCTTTGAACAAATTATTAAATAACATGTGTGTCAGTACCTGGATAAGAATGGAGTGATTAAACAGAGTCAGCATGGGTTTGTAACTAATAAGTCATGTCAGACTAACTTAATTTCCTTCTATGATGGAATCACTGATTGGGTGGATCAAGGAAATGCTGTAGATATAGTATATCTTGACTTCAGCAAAGCATTTGACAAAGTATCTCATACAATCCTTATTGAAAAAATGACTAAGTATGGAATGGACAAGGCAACTGTTAGGTGGATTCATAACTGGCTTAGTGATCGGACCCAAAGAGTGGTCGTAAATGGCTGCACATCCAGTTGGAAGAATGTCTCAAGTGGGGTACCACAGGGTTCTGTCCTGGGCCCTGTATTGTTCAACATCTTTATCAACGATTTAGATGAAGGAATTGAGGGTAAACTGATTAAATTTGCTGATGACACAAAGCTAGGAGGGATAACTAACACTAGAGAAGAGAGAGAGAGGATTCAAAAAGATATAAATAAACTGGAGAAGTGGGCAGCAACTAACAAAATGGTTTTTAACAGGGAAAAATGCAAAGTACTACATCTGGGCAATAAAAATGAAAAAAGCATATACAGAATGGGAGGAATAGGGCTAAGCAACAGCACATGTGAAAAAGACTTGTGTATACTAATAGATCACAGACTGAATATGAGTCAACAATGTGATGCAGCAGCAAAAAAGGCAAATGCAATTCTAGGATGTATTAACAGAAGCATACAGTCTAGATCATGTGAAGTCATTATTTCCCTCTACTCCTCTTTGGTCAGACCTCATCTGGAATATTGTGTCCAGTTTTGGGCACCACATTTCAAAAAAGACATCAACAAACTGTAGCAAGTTCAGAAAAGAGCCACCAGAATGGTGACCGGTCTGCAAACCCTGTCTTATGAGGAAAGGTTGCCCCTAGTGATAGGGGTCCCTCTAGATATCAGGTAGAGGGTCTCCCTAGTGGCTGCAGGGCGTATCAGGGTCCCTAGGGATAGCCATCGCACCACAACATTCCCCCCTAGGGTGCCAACCTCCGCAGCTAGGAAGGTGTGAGTGTCAGTCTACACCAGGGACTCATAGCATTATCCCCATTTTAACTGTTTTGGGCACTTTTGTTTGTTGTTTTGATTTGTTCACTTTGTGGTGTGAACCTATTTGGGTTCTTTTATTAATAAAGTATTTCGTTGTAGGGTATTTACATGATATTAGAATAAAGAATCTACTTGTTTTATCGATATCGGTGTGCCGTGAACTGGATAATTTCTTCCTTCACACTAAGTGCAACCCTTGAAGGCATCAACTTTAGTACCTCATTCAAATATTGTGAGCAAAGTATAGTTGTGGTATCCTCCACTTTTAAAAGTTGTGCAGAGTGCAATGCCTGACAAAAATTACAAGCAGGGTCATCAATACAACCTTGAAGGCATCACCTGTAGTACCTCATTCAAATATTGTGAGCAAAGTATAGTTTTGGTACGCCTACATTCCTAAAAGTTATGCACAGTGCAAAACTTTCCAAAAAATATAAATACAGTCATCTATGCACATATGAAGACAACAACTGCCAATCTCTTTAAAATATTAAGAAGGTGTACACCTGTAGCAGGCCAATTTGGTTTTTTTTCAAACCAACAAAATTTCACACAAAGCAGGTTCTACAGGATATATGACAATAGCCAATTTTTTGACCAAAAATGTTTTGTGAACTGTACGAGGCCAATTGTTTTTTAAAAATTTTAACCCACCATAGTTTTACACAAAGCACATTATACTGTATATATGAATCATTGAATCCATAAACATTTTGGAAGCTTTTTTTATAGTTTAATATACCAGCAAAATATAACAAGAACGGAGTTACAGTGTATGGATGAATCATTGGATCCATAAAAAAATTTCAAGTTTTTTTTAAAATTTTTATATAACAATGAAATGTAACAGAAAGCACGCAATACTGTATGGATCAGTAATTGAATCAATACGGTTTTTTTTTCAATTTTTTTTTAGTTTACCAAAATGTAACAGAAAGCAAAGAAATATGTATGGATGAGTAATTGAATTCAGACAAATTTCTCAATGCTTTTTTGTAGTGTTATATATACCACCAAAATGTACCCAAAGCACATAATACTGTATGGATGAGCAATATCTTACCAAAAATATTTTTACAACTTGCTTTGAGGATGAAATACCACTGACATGCACCCAAGAAGACGTAATAGTCTATGAATGAGCAATATAATACCGATACATTTTTTAACAATTTTGGGGAGGATTAAATACCAACAAAATGCACCTAAGAACATGTAATACTCTATGGGTGAACAATATAATACCGATAAATTTTTTAGCTAATTTTTGGAGGGTTATATTCCAGCGAAATGTACCCCAGAACACATTATACTCTATGGATAAGTAATTTTTTTTTATATCAGATAAATTTTTATTGAATTTTTCAACATACAACAAAATGCAACACTCATCCAAACCCTCTCCCCCTCCTTGTTCCATACCACATTGCAATTATCAAGTATCTTATTATATTAATCAACATAGTTAAGCTAAATACAGCAATCTGTGCACTCGTGTGCAAATAAACACTATGACAGAAAAGTCCCAAGACTCCAAGTTCTTTAGTTTTCACCTGAAACAGGAAGGACATTATGGAAACAGATTTTATATGCATCACTCCACGGACTTTATTCGGACATATCTCGCTCGACACAAGTAGTATTTGTCATGATACCATTGCTGGGTGACCGGCACTGCTGGGGTTAATGTTCTGACCTCAGTGCAGACTCTCACCTACACACCTGGGATCTATTATGGTGGCCTCTCATTGGTTCTGGGGAGGCTTCTTATAGCCTCAGGAAGCTCCCATCCCCCGTCAATTATACTTTCGCCCTTGGCATTGTGTGATGACCCCTGAGTGTGTTAGCGCTGTGTTCTGGTTGCATGATTCTCTGTGTATGACTCGGTCTGTTCTCTGGATATTGCTTTGGATTCTGCCTGGTACCTTCTACGTCTGTTTGGTTTTAATCTCTGCTTGGCCCTGACTATCCGTTCTGTCTCATCCCTGGTACTTTACTGATATCTTGTGTATGACCTTTGGCTTTGTCTGACCTCCCGTCTGTTTATCCCTCCTGTACGTCGCTTGCCTGTTCTGTGCATGACCCCCGCTTTGCTCGACTTTGAGTTTTCTACCTTCTTTGAAAGCAGGACGCTAAGCCCCGCCCCCTTGCAGTCACATGACCGTTCACATGACCGTAGGTCCTGTGCAGGCTTGCTAAACTTCTACATTCAGGTCCTGTGCATCTTTATTTTCCGGCTGTTCTTGTCCCGAGGGGTTCCTACGGTGCGGGTGAGTCCCTGCTTAGCGGAGGCTGTACGCCGGCGCTGTCAGGACCCTGACAGTATTATTACCCAGCACCCCCAAGTAAGGACACAAAATCCAAACCTGGTGAATTTCCAGTCCTCCCATGTTTTACAGAATTTATGCAGGGCTCTCCTCTTTTTATATACTTCTTCTTCCAGGAGTAGCGGTATATTCATTTTTTCCATAAATTCCCTAAACGTAGGTGGCGCCCTGTCCAACCAGTGTGCTGCTATAATTTTCCTGGCTTGATATAACATTCTTTTAAGTATTAAACACACGGGGGCACCACTGACATTAATGGAGATCCAACCGGACCTATACAAAATTAATGCTGATTAAAGAGAGAGAAAAGGAATAGGCCACACAATAGGGATCACCCAAAATAAGATTTAGCAAAAATTTGTAACAATCTTGCCCAGTTTGTGAGCCAGTTTACATGCAAAAACCTTTTATACTGTGGTATGCTATCTACATACATATTTGGTCTGTTATTGAGATGTTTTTCTGTGGAGGTGAAGTTATGAGGGTTTGGTTCTATTGTGAACCTAGATGTTCAAGTCACATGTGTGACTAACTTTTAATGTTTTTAACAATTGGGTGTTTAGTTGTTTGTGTCTAAATAAAGATTATTACAAATTTTTGCTAAATCTTATGTTGGGTGATCCCCATTGTGTGGCCTATTCCTTTTCTCTCTCTTTAATCAACATTCTTTTAAGTGCCAACCTTATGTTTGCATCTTCAGCAACCCTGTCCACAAAACCAAAGACCCAAACCAGAGGATGCATAGGAATCACAACCCTAAACACCGTGTTTATGTGGTCTATGACCTGGGTCCAGAAATTCCAGATGGAACCACATGACCAAAACATATGTAGCTAATTGGCAGGGACTGAACCGCATCTCGGACACAAGTCATCCTCTATTACCCCAATTTTATGCAGGAATTTGGGAGTCCTGTACCTGATGCAGCAGGTACATTTGTGACAGCCTTTGTGCCTCACTAGTGGACAGCTGGGGAATTGAGGATAATAAGTCATCCCACTGCTCATTGTCAACTACCCCAACATCCTGCTCCCATTTCTCTTTAAGCTTCAACAGATACTTATCTATTTCCTGGGCAAGGAGTAGCTGATAAAATCTAGAAATTCCACCAGAACCATAATCCTGGTTCCCAACTATAGAAAGCAAAAAATGGTTATGGGTTCTAAGCGGAGTAAGGGACTCCTGTTTATAACATGCATGCCTCAATTGAAGGTACTGAAAAAGTACTTATGTGGTAGCTGGAATTCATCACTTAACTGCTGAAAACTTTTAAAGACTCCATCCAACTGAAGTTGATCTATAAATAGGATACCTGCTTGCGCCAGGGGCTAAAGCCTTCTAGCCTGAATATTTCCAGCAACTTTGGGTTTTGCAATAAAGGAGTAACTGGAGTAAACCCATCAATTTTAAGGAGTTGCTTAGTTTTTTACCAGGTTTTAATCATAAGGACTAGAGTAGGGAGCTTTGTCTTATTTGCCCCAAATAACCTGCTTCCAAAAATGAGATCATTGAGTTTCCTCCCGCATACCCCTGGACAATGGAAGCTATAGAGCCCTGAAGAAGTTTAAGCTGTTGCAATTGTGAGCAAGAAAACACAGCCACGGGTTAGGGGCAGCTATTCCTCCCTCCTCCTTCCCCCTCTGTAATGTGTCATATTTAATCTGAGCTGTGCTTTTTTTTCCAAATTAATTCTCTGATCATAGCTTGAAATTTGTATGTGTTTCAGAGGAATTCATCTTGGGGCGTTAGGTATGACATATAACAGGTAGGGCATGAGAACAATTTTTTAACCAAATTTGTGCAACCCACTACTGATAATGGTAATTTACACCAGGTGTTGATTTTTGCTTGGAACTTCATGTATAGCGGATGCAAATTCAGAGGCATAAACGATCGTCTAACATTTGTTGAAACTTGAATGATCAAATATTTAAACTCCTTCCCCACTTTAAGTCTCATTTGACTCACTTTTGATGCTTGAGAAAGTTCATTCACTGCCATTATCATAGATTTCACCCAATTAATACAAAGCCCCGAAAAATCTCCAAACTGGTTAATCATAGACATAGCATTTAACAATGAATCCTCTGTATCCCCAAGAAATACAAAGATGTCATCTGCATTCAATGCCTCCCTTACTTCCACAGGCCAATGCACAAAGCCCTTAATCTTCCCACTAGTTCAGAGACCAGGGGTTCTATTGCCAAGCAACAGCAGAGGGGACAGGGGACAGCCCTGCCTAGTTCCCATACAAAACTCAAAAGCCTCTGATGTACAACCATTTATTTTAATTTTGCCACATGGATTGCAGTGTAAAAGCTTGACCCAGGATATGACTACTTATGCACCTCATGACAGACTACAAGTACTCCCACTCAACGCATGGATGAGTAATTTAATCCAGATACATTTTTTAAATTTTCTTTTTGGAAGGTTATATATCACAGAAATGTACCCCACACTACGGAATAGTGTATGGCTGAGAAATTTAACATTTTGTGTGAGTATTATATATACTATAATACATCGTGGGTGAGACACTTAACACAGAAACATTTTGAACCGTTTTTTGAAGGGTTAGATGTCACAAAAATTTGACCCAGACCATAGAATAGTATATGGATGAGAAATCTAACCCAGAAAAATTTGTTAACACTTTTTTGAAGTTTTACATACCACGGTAATGTACCAATAACCGTGTTAAACTGTATGGACGACTAATTGAATATAGAAATAAATTTGGAACCTAAATATTTTGAAAATGTAGTTTATTTACTTTTACACTCATAAAGACTTTGCAGAAAGTGGAAAGCCAGTAATAAAATATATGGATGGTCATCCATAGACCCCTGAAAGGCAACAACTGTAGAGCTTCATTCAAACATTTTTAAAGTGTAGTTGCTGTACTCCTATACTCATAACATAAAAAGTTAAAGAGAGTAATATAGTAATCCTTTCCAGGTATCTGATTCTTTTTCTCCTTTCTTATTTTTTGGAAGGCTGAGGGGACTGCCTCCACCTGCTTCCTGGAGACTGATTCCCAGGTGCTTGGGCTGTGACTCATCTTCCAGTAGTGCTGGAGCCCCGCACATATAGAAATGGGCAACAGCCCCTGCGTCAACTGCACCATCAGCTGCTCCTGTATAAGAAGTGGGGAACTCCAAGGTCAGCACGCTCTCTTGGGGGGTGGTAGTAGTTCTGTCTCAAGCCGCTTCAAGGAGCCTCTCCCAGGCTCGTTCATTCCTTTAGGAAGGGTTAATCCTGCTCCCTTCTGGGATCACACCCACTGCATACCAGCGATGTTGCCCCTTCATTTTGAGGAGCATGACCCTGGTTCCAGCCATCAGCTCTTACAGCCTTCGAGGCAAGTGTTCCATCTATATTGCCTGATGGTTGGATGATATGTAATGACAGGTCCAAAACTTTTCAATGGACCCCCTTCTCCGCTGACAGTCGTAACGACAACCCCCCCAGGATGCCAACTCTTGGTACCTTGTGGCTAGTAGATGCAGTAACATTTCCCCAGACCTGGTCCTGGTCCTGGCTTGTCTCCTTGTCTTGTCCAACCAGCCTAAGACCCGCAGTCCGCTCACCAGTTCCTGGATCCTAGTTCTCCCATCCAGTCCGCAAGAACCCCAGTAGTAAAGGATGTGGCCTGGGTTCAGGCCCTGGGGTTCCGGGACTACAGGCTCCTTACTCCTCTGTTGTTGAGCCAGTCTTGCATGGTCTGCCATCTTTGCTGCCCACTAAGCAAACTACACTGTATGGATGACTAATTGAATACAGCAAACAATTTTAACACTTCTTTGGAGTGTTATATACCAGAGAAATGTACCCCAGACTACAGAACACTGTATGGCTGAGAAATTTAACCCAGCAAAAATTTTTAATGATTTTTTGAAATGCTAGACACCAGAGTAATGTACCCCAGATCACGATATACTGTATGGGTGAGTAATTGAACCTGGAAAAAAATTGTAAATGCTTTTTTGTAGTGTTAGATATCATATAAATGTACCTCACACCACAAAATACTACATGGCTGAGAAATGTAACCTAGCAAAAAAAAATTTAACATTTTTTTTGAGTGTTATATATCACAGAAAAGTACCCCACACCACAAACTACTGTATGGGTAAAAATTTAAACCCTACAAAAATTTTAAACCCTTTTTTGGAGTGTTATATATCACAAAAATGTACCCCAGATCACGAAATACTATATGGCTGCGAAATTTAATCCTGCAAAATGTTTTAACTTTTTTTGGAGTGATTGACATCACAGTAATGCACCTCAAGACCATGGAATACTGTATGGTTGAGTAATTTAACCCAGAAAAAAAATTTAAATGCTTTTTGGATATCACATAAATGTACATCAAAAATAGAACTGTTAGGCTGAAAAATTTATCCAGCAAAAACTTTTTACACTATTTTTGAGTGTTATTTATCACAAAAATGTGCCCCAGACCACAGAATACTGAATGGGTAATTTAACCCAATAAAAATTTTAAACACTTTTTTGGAGTGTTATGTATTACAAAAATGTACCCCAGATGATAGAATACTGTATGGCTGAGAAATTTAACCCAGAAAAATTTTTGAATGCTTTTTTGAGTGATAGATATCATAGTAATATTCACCACACCACAGAATATTGTATCGGTGAGTAACTTATCCCCGAAAAAATGTTAAACTTTTTTTGGACTGATAGATATCACAGTAATGTTCCCCAGACCACGGGATATTGTGTGGGTGAGAAATTTAAATCAGTAACATCTTTAATGTTCTTTTTGGAGTGTTAGATATCACAAAAATGTACCCCAGACCTCAGAATACACTGAGTGAGTAATTTAATCCAGAAAAAAAGTCAACACTTTTTGAGTGTTATATAACACCAAAATGTACCACAAAGCAAATAATACTTGATGGATCACACAATATATTACATTTTTCACGCACACAAAAAAATGCTATATATTTTGCAAGGGACTGCACAGCTCTAATCCCTGTTTACAGACTGCTTTCTGCCATGTCCCTGCTCCTACAACTCTCTCACCCTCTCTAGACTAAATGCAAAATGTATGTGAAACAAACAGCAAAACAAATGGTTTGCCCTTAGAAGGGCTGTTAGTACGATGGCTCAGCTTCAGCACCAGTATCAACACTACAGGTCTCTGATTTGTTATAGTATACACACATATACTGGACAAGCACTCCAATATGAACTTTCACAGAGCTGTGCAATTGCATCAGTGTGCGGAGTTTGGTGGCGCCTGTTCTTTTATAACCCCTGATGATGTCACAAAGCCAGTAAATCACAGTAATGCTATAACCAAGATGGCTACGGCATTGCAGGCAATCCCTGCATGCTTATTGGCTGCGCAACAGGTGCCAAATATGTGGGGCGAGGATTCAAGTTTTAAATTGAGCACCGCCCCAATGCTCGCCAAATAATGAGTATATCCGAGCACTCAGATATCCGAGTGATATTCGAGTATCACCGAGCGTATTCACTCATCCCTAATCATCACCCATTGTACAGTGCTGGTAATACATGATTATTCACTAATCCGGCCAGTCCTGATGAATTAAACCCCCCCTGATACCCATGTATGGGGAATAGGCAGTAC
This sequence comes from Dendrobates tinctorius, assembly GCF_039654945.1. Lineage (NCBI taxonomy): Eukaryota > Metazoa > Chordata > Amphibia > Anura > Dendrobatidae > Dendrobates > Dendrobates tinctorius. Next base: position 12,089,560 of record NW_027361758.1, read on the forward strand.
ACTTGCCTGCTCTGGGTCATTTATTGCTAACTCTATCTTTATATGCCCCTATACATGGGTCACATGATCGCTAACGTGGCTCTAACAACGCGGGTCACATGACACGGTTGTTGTGATTGCTATGGGACACCCGTGCACGTCATGCATCAATCCATGCCCCTTCCTCAGGCATTGGTTGATGGAGTCACACCTCCATTGTATGATTGGCTTTTGCCAGATTTTTAATCATTTGCCTATCTGTATGATGAATGTGACAGTCAAAATGCGCATCTGGGTGGACGCCATAATACTAATATTAGTGAATATGACCTGTACCCTATCTGAGATGATGCACTAGCATTTTATGTACTTAACCGACAAACAGTAATAAGTACATATGTACTTGTGCATTAGCACGATTCTGATACTGGTAAGCCATTGCACCATGTGCAGTGATGCACATTTAACTGTATGAGATACCTATCCAAAACTTGATGCAATAGCACTTTATTCCGTTTTATATTTTGGGTATAGGACATAGTTTAACTGACAGTGTGTAGTGTGTAAATTGCGGTGTACAGTGACGCTCATCCACGAGTACAATATCCTTTGTTGTGGATCGGCTCAGTCAGCTGCTTAACGAGGTGGTCACAGGAATGCTTTTTGTTTCAATTTCAACTGGTTTATTAAAAAAAGCTTCATAAACCAGTCCAAACAAAATAAATTGACATACCATGGGGGAAATAAGTAATTGATCCCTTGCTGATTTTGTAAGTTTGCCCACTCACAAAGACATGAACAGTCTATAATTTTAAGGGTAGGTTAATAGCAAGTGAGTAAGGCTAAGTGCACACGTACCGGAACTCTCGCGGAAATTACCGCGAGAATTCCGGAATTCCAGTCCGCAGGAAAATCGCATTTTAAATTCCCGCGATTTTCCCGCGGAAAAACTAGCATTTTGCAAGCGTATTTAGCTTGCAAAATGCTAGCGTTTTCCAAGCGATCTGTAGCATCGCTTGGAGAACTGATTGACAGGTTGGCCACACTCGTCAAACATAGTGTTTGACGAGTGTGAACAACTTTTTACTACTGAGGCTGCCTATGCGGCATCAGTAGTAAAAGATAGAATGTAAAAAAAAAATAAAAAACGGTGTTATTCTCACCCTCCGACGTCCCGCGCATCCGTTCCCAGTAATCCTTTGCGAAAGTGCCCGCGATGACGTCAGTTCTCGCGGGATCACGACGTCTCGCGGTCATTCGCGATGACGTCGCGCGAATGACCGCGAGACTTCGCGATCCCGCGAGAAGGGACGCCATCGCGAGCATTTTCGCAAAGGACTACTGGGAACGAGAGCGTGAAGAGAAGCGGGAAGGCTGCGCGGGACGTTGGAGGGTGAGAATAACAATATTTTTTATTTTAAATTCTATTTTTTACAGGGATATGGTACCCAAAGCCCGGAGGACAGTCTTCTCTCCTCCAGACCATGGGTACCATCCGCAATTGTTCTGCTTACTTTTCGCATGGTGTGCACAGCCACATGCGGGAAGTAAGCGGAACAATGCATTCCTATGGGTGCGGGATCGCCGCGATTCCGCAAATTAATGAGCATGCTGCGGTTTTTACCGCGAAGCGATTCCGCCGCGTTAAAAACCGCAGCATTAGCACAGCATTGCGGAATCCCATAGGAATGCATGGGATGCTTATTTTTCGCGTTTTCGCAGCAAAATCGCGCGGTTAAAACCGCCGTGAAAAAAACGCTACGTGTGAACGCAGCCTAATTCTACTACATGCAGGCGAAATGATCATCGCCTGTATGTAGCAGAGTTGAACGAGCTATGGCAGCTTCTAGTCTCCTATGTAGACTATTGAAGCATGCCAAAAGTAAAAGAAAAATGTTTTTAAAAAATATAAAAAATAAAAAACATAAAAGTTTAAATCTCCCCCCTTTCGCCCTATTCAAAATAAAACAAGAAAAAAAAATCAAACATACACATATTTGGCATCGCCATGTTTAGAATCACCCAATCTATCAATAAAAAAAGGATTAACCTGATCGCTACACGGCGCAGCAAGGAAAACGTTAAAATGCCAGAATTAAGTTTTTTTGGTCACTGTTGCAGTGACCAAAATGCAATAACGGGCGATCAAAAGATCGTATCTGCACCAAAATGATATCATTAAAAACATCAGCTCGCCATGCAAAAAATAAGCCCTTATCCAACTTGAGAACACGAAAAATGGGTATTGGAAAATGGCACAATTTTTTTTTAACAAAGTTTGGAATTTTTTTTCACCACTTAGATAAAATATAACCTAGACATGTTTGTGCCTATAAACTCGTAATGACCTGGAGAATCGTAATGACAGGTCAGTTTTAGCATTTATTGAACCTAGTAAAAAATCCAAGCAAAAATCAAGTGTGGGGATTGCACTTTTTTTCAATTTCACCACAGTTTCACCGCAATGTTAAAATTAACCTACCCTTAAAATTATAGACTGTTCATGTCTTTGTAAGTGGGCAAAATTGCAAAATCAGCAAGGGATCAATTACTTATTTCCCCCACTGTGTTAGTTTTTGACACAAAACAAACTAAATAGCACTCACTATAGTCTTTATAACCATGGTGATCTGCCAGCACAGGAAACAGGCTGGAGTCACACTAACCTGCGCAAAATACGGTCCGTAGTTTACTTGTGTAATACGGATGAATGACCACTAAATAGTGCTCCGTAGGTCATCCGTAAGCAAGGTGAGGTCGCATATTTTGCGCATGTGTGCATCCGTATGTAATCCGTGTGGCATCCGTATGCAATCCGCATGGCAAGATTTTCTCGCAGCCTTGCAAAATGGACATTTAACGGTTCTGGGGCCTGCAAACAATTTAAATCATTAGCCTGCACCCTATTTAGACACTCAGAAACAGGTGGATGCCTACATTCTGTACATTTGTCACCTTGCTTTCACGAGGTGTGTTGGTGTTCTTTGTGCAGCATGGCAGAGGGTCTGCGATTCAATACAACTGAGCAGGTTCTCTTTATCTGGCTTTTGTCACGGCGCTTTGGGCAACCATATCCTGTGATAGTGGATCCGCGGAGGAGGAGACGCATGTGGGTCCATCCACTTTTGAGGCAACGACACACAAGAGGTCATTTTCACCGCCTCTATTCTTCTCTGCGGGAGCATCCGGAGAAATTTTACCAGTACTGTCACATGAGCATTTCCACATTTGATTGACTCTTGGAGACAGTGCGCCCTGGGATCACCTACCAGGACACAAGGATGCGCAAAGACATATCTGCAGAGGAGCGACTTCTACTCACAATACGGTATGTACTACACAACCACATTCTCTATGTTCATAATGTGTGTGCTAATTTATGTTTTTTGGCCTTCTTGGACAAAGTTTAATGCCCTCATCTTACTCCAAATATGTTTCACCGGACACAGCAGAATGTTAGATGTAATATGTCCTGCATATCACTTAGTCATTCTGCCACCAAATATGTGTGTGTTCTTCTCTCTCATTTCCTAGCAAGTTTGGTCGGCATGTAGCTGATTTTTTTTACTTTAGACATTCTAAAGGTTACTATTTCTGCTGTTCTACAGCTTCCTGTCCACTGGCCTGTCTTATGCCGCCCTCCACCATGAGTTTCTCATTGGAAAGTCAACCATTTCAGGCATAGTGAGGACTACATGTGCACAAATCTGGACAAGACTCCATGTGGTCATGCCCGAGCCCAGGATGGAAGACTGGTTAAGGATATCAAGGGACTTTGAGGAGGACTGCCAGTTTCCAAATTGTATTGGGGCCCTGGATGGCAAACATATCAGGGTGCGTAAGCCGCCGAACTCAGGCTCCCAATTCTTCAATTATAAACAATACTTTTCTGTTGTATTGTTGGCTCTGGTAGACCCTCAATACAAGTTTATAATTGTTGACATTGGGGCCTATGGAAGGACGGGAGACTCTAGAGTCTTCAATACTTCCATAAGGGCTCGGCGGCTACGCACCAACCAGTTGGATCTACCACCACCACGCCAGCTACCAGGCTCCCCCAAACAATCAGTCCCTTATGTCCTTGTGGCAGATGAGGCCTTTCAGTTATCGCGCAATGTCATGAGGCCATATCCCTGGCGCAACCTTGACCACAGGCGCAGAATTTTTAACTTGCGCCTATCACGTGCTAGGCGACTGGTGGAGTGTTCCTTTGGGATTCTTTGTGCCAAATGGCGGGTACTCCAGTCTGCCATTCAGTTGAGTGAGCAAACTGTGAATGAAGTTGTGAAAGCCTGTGTTGTTCTGCATAACTTCACCAGGATACATGATTGCTCCTCCTCTGATGGTGTTGTGCGTAGGCCGGACAATGTGCGCAGGGTGAGACCACCTATGAACCCTCAACGTAGACCACTCTCTGGCCTAAAAGTGCGTGATATTTTCACTAATTACTTTATCTCACCTGAGGGGGAAACTTCTTGGCAAGAGCATGCTGTGTCTATGTTATAATTTGTTGCTTTAAGTGTGTCTAAATATATATTACTCAAGCCTTTATGATTCTATGAGTGTTTCATTGCATTGGTTGGTGTCTGTTAGTATGTTGTGAGGGATTGTGAAAAATCACACAGAGACGTTAACTAGAGTAGACAAATTTTTAGTTTTGCCTTTTTTTTTTTTTTTTTGCTTAAAGGCAAACATAATTTTGCCATAAGACAAATTTGGTAATGGCCAAAATGACCCTTTGTGCCTTCTTTAACTTGTTGTAAAATGAACATTACATAACAAAACAGCAACAAACATTAGGCAAAAACAACATTGCTGCATGACTAGATTACCCTAGATTTGCCAACAAAAGGTGAGCTCCATCACCAAAATAAAGGCAACAAGATAACACTCACATTTCCTCATAATGTTATCCAATCATAGAAAGATTCCACCATGACAGGCAAGGCTACCTCACAGCTTTCACACAGATATTACCTGTCTGTAGAACAGACAATATTTAAGCATGCTATACTGGAAAGGGTGAAAATACAAAACTCACTTGTTAAGACATAGAGAGAGCGTGATATTCTGAATGCTGGTCGCCTCAAAATTTTGTACTAGAGATTGCTAACAAAAAAGGTGACTACTTAAATAAGGCGAGCACGCCTTTCCTAGGCGTTAGCAAGTGAGTAGTGTATTATCATCCTTTCATTTTACAGCATAGCGCATTTAAATATTCTCTTTTCTACACACATGTAATATCTGTCTGAAAGGCGGGAGGTAGCGTTGCCTGTCATGATGGATTGTTTCATATGTTTGGAAAACATAGTTTAAAAATGTGAATGTTAAATTATGTTCTAAATGTTGGTGAAGGAGAACACCTGTTTTTTCAATTAGATTAGGAGCACCAGTTACATCTCACTGGACATCTCCACCCATAAGAATCATAAATCCTCATATGTTGGGGAAGGGGAACGTGGAAGAACAGCCTGTGGGTGCTGCTGGACATTGTGGCCAACATCGCCCTGTGTGGGGCCATACTGTTGCCCATGATGCTGGAATTGTCCAGCCTCCTGGGACTGTTGGGGATACTGGCCAGAGTAATGATGATGGTGAGGGGCTTCTTGTTGGCTCTGGTAGGCCCGTGGCTCATACCCACCAAGATAGCCAGATCGTCCCCAACCAGGTTGGGACCAGCCTCCAACACTGGGTGGGTACAAGTGGCCATATAGGTGGGGTTGGCTTGAGGAAGACATTTGGGGCTGTGGAATAGACGGTTGGGTAGGGGGAGGAAGGGGTAGAAGTGTTGGCCCACGTATTAGGGGCTGTTCAGACCCTGCTTGAGCAAGCATCTGTGTGAATGGTCTCATGCGCATTAAATTTTGGGGTGAGAGCTGCCACCTCTCCAGAAATTCAAAAACCTCATATGGGGTATTGGGGGGGTGCTTGCATCAAGCAGGATCTGAATACATCCCCTAATACGGAGCCTGACCTCACGGGTAAGGGCACGGAGATAAAGGGTGAGGCTACGTGCATATGCCTCCTCCCCATCATCTGTAGTTACTCTGGACAAATAATTGAGCACCCCTGTGTCCACATTGGTCCTGCTCTCTTGAATAGTGACCTGGCGCCATCTTCTTGTTCACCGTGATGCTAGAGCAGCCTGTGGGGAGGACCTGATCAGGGCAGTTGGGCTGCTGCTCAATTTGCCCGGCTCTTCCAGGATGGGTGAGGTGGCAGCAGCAGACCATCCTGGTGGTGTGGTCTGTAGGCCAGCCATTGTGTGGTCTTGTGATGCCTCATCTTCAGTCATCCTTCTTGTAGGGGGAGAAGATGGGCCAGCCACCTCATCCCCTACAGGATCTATAATGGGCTCTGCCTCTGAGGCCGTTCCTCGATCCGTAAGGTTGGATTGAGTTCTGTTATGAAATATAACAGAGGCAAAAATACATCAATATTTTTGTCCCTGTAAAGTATTTGTGTAATGTATTTGTGTAATGTGGTGTGAGGTATGTACTTACGGTCTCAGATCCAGAATTGGGGCGAGGAAGTTCAGCCGGTCATAGTATATATATTTTCTTTTCACATGTCCAGCATCCCCACTCCTGGACCGCTGCTTGGCGTTCCCGGAGGAACTGGTCCCGGATGCTTCGCCAGCGTTTCATCACATCTTCCACTGCAATGTGACAGGAAAGATTGTCAAAATCACATATTTGAGAGGTCACATTTTCTAACAGTAGTCTAGGCATGGGGCCTTCTGGGGTGTGCTTCCTACCCATGGTGGCATATGTAATTGGGCCGATACACAGGGTCTCATTAGCTACACTTAAACTAATTTTATTGGCTAGGAGGATGAGGAGCTTGTGGCCTAACCCCTAATTATGGCTGTGTGAAGCCACGTGTCACATCCAAATGTAACGGCCTCATGAGGCTAATAAAATTACATGCCCAGGAAGGGGGGTGCTGATTGTAGAATCATTTTTAAGCGCGTGCTAAGGTTAATGATGTTTTTATGGTTGCACTTACGAATTTTATGCTGCTCATCACGTGGTCTGTCACCAAAGTCATGGTACATCTGGCGACAGATGCGCCTCCATGACGCCTCCTTTCTTGTCCGGTTAGCATAATTTGCGTGGGTCCTATATTTCGGGACGCTCCTGCACCAGCACAATTAGCATCTCAACATTAATGTATGTGGACGCCATGCTGCTGCTGTACTCCGTGGAGGCGTACTTCCTGGATGTCTGGAGCGGTTTTTGAGCTCATTTGCATGTCTAGGCTTCCTGATGATGGATTGGCCCATTTCCTGTCACCAGCCAAAAGACCTGCGTATTGCTCACAGGTCACACGTGTGTTCCGTGTGTAATCCGTATTTTTTGCGCACCCATTGACTTGCATTGGCGTACTACGGGCGTAGTACGCTGACAATCGCAGTATGCTGCGATTGGCACGGAGCATAGGATATGGATGAGAAATATACGCCTGGTGTGAGTGACCCCATAGAAAATCATTTGTTCGTGTCTAATGCGTGCTTTTTGCGACTCTCAATCGCCCGTATTCCTCGCCAGTGTGACTCCGGCCTCAGGCTTCAGCTCTGTTAAACAAAAGCCCAGATCTGGAGCACAGCTCTCCTCCAGAGTATACCAAACACTGAATGAGTACAAAGCTGCACATTTAACTTCTGGATGACAATATGGGGTGAAGATATGAAGAACAACCACCCACCCACTCTTCAGCTGTTCACTAAAAAACCCAATCACATGGCTGATTAACCCATCTCAGCACTTTTTCAAGTTCATACAGGTGCATCTCACAAAATTAGAATGTTAAATTTCTAACTCCAAAAAAGCTTGGATTGTGGCCTCTCCACTTTTCCTCCAGACTCTGGGACCTTGATTTCCAAGGACTAGTGTGAAGTTTCCACAATCATTGATGGTTTCGGGAGCCATGTCATCTGCTGGTGTAGGTCCACTGAGTTTTAGCAAGACCAACATCAGCGCAGTTGTCTACCAGGAAATTTTAGAGCACTTCATGCTTCCCTCTGCCCACAAGCTTTTTGGAGATGGACATTTCTTTCTCCAGCAGGACTTGGCACCTGTCCACACTGCCAAAAGTACCAATTCCTGGTTTAAAAACCACAGTATCACTGTGCTTGATTGGCGAGCAAACTCACCTGACCTTAACCCCATCTATGAATCTATGGGGTATTGTCAAGAGGAAGATGAGAGACACCAGACTCCACAATGCAGATGAGTTGAAGGCTGCTATGAAAGCAACCTGGGCTTCCATAACACCTAAGCAGTGCCACAGGCTGATCACCACCATGCCATGCCGGATTGATGCAGTAATTGATGCAAAAGGAGCCCCGACCAAGTATTGAGAGCATTTACTGAACATACATTTTAGTAGGCCAACATTTCAGATTTTAAAATAATTTTTTCAAGCTGGTGTTATAAAGTATTCTAGTTTACTGAGATAATGACTTATGAGTTTTCATTGGCTGTAAGCCATTATCATCAACATTAACAGAAATAAACACTTGATATAGATCACTCTGTTTGTAATAACTGTATCAAATATATGAGATTCACTTTTTGTATTGAAGAAATGAAATAAACTTTTTGATGATTTTCTAATTTTGTGAGTTGTGCCTGTATCTCCTCTCCAGTATTGTGTTGTTGTGCCAAATTTATGTCACTTCTTGATGATCATCTTCACAGTGTTTCATGGTATATCTAATGTCCGGAAATTTTTTTGTACCCTTCTCTTGACTGATAACTTTCAACTATGAGATCCCATACTGTGTTGTCAGCTGTTAACATAGCTTTTGCTATAAAATAAAACAAAGAAAATGTCAGGAATATCATATTGGAGCAACTAAACTTTATATGGGGTTAAATGAGAATCACTGTAAATGAAGACAGCTGTGCAGTGACTACTAGTTAACATGAGTTTAATTGTGATTTGCTAATTCTGAACACTACATCCTCAATTTTAAAATGGTATTCACACTTACACAACCACATTATTTTAGTTGTCTTCTTTTTATTTTTTTCCCTAAAAATGATTTCAGTTTTCTTTTCAATAGATTTGTACAGACTATAAGGTGACATTAAAGGTGTAAAAAGCTCTGAAAAGAATCTTCTTTTTAATATGCCAAAAGCCTCACATTTTAACAGCTTTTATATCTACTGTATGTATATATACATACATTATTTTATTAATTATGTACAGTATGTTTACCCTTATATGTACAATGTTGTACGTATACACTACTCAACAATGAAATTGTAAAACCAAGAAGGAAAGGTCTTGGAGTTATGAAAATTAGAGTATTTTTCCGACCATAAGACACACTTTTTTCCCCAAAAATTTTTGGGGAAAGTGGGGAGTGCGTCTTATGGTCGCAATACACGGTACTAACCTGGTGGCTGGTGGCAGCGGGCAGGGCTCTGCGGTGCGGTGGTGGCAGCGGGCGGCGCTCTGCGGTGTGGTGGTGGCAGCGGGCTGTGCTCCGGTGCAGGGGCGGCACATGCGCAGCTTCAGATCTCGTCCCGAGATCTCAGGGGACGAGATCTCATTGCCGAGATTTGAATCTCGTCCCCCGAGATCTCGGGACGAGTTCTGATCCCGCGCATGCGCCGTCCCCGGACCGGCGGCCATCTTTCCGGCGTCCATGCTCCCGGAGGCCACCGCAACATGGCGGCGGCCAGCAAGCGAACTGCGGGGGCCTCCGGGCTGCGAAGAAATGGTGGCGGAGCCGCGGCCCCTGCACCGGAGCACAGCCCGCTGCCACCACCGCAGAGCCCACCTGCCCCAGCCCCAGCACAGCTGCCCCAGCAGTGCTGCCCCTGCCCCAGCGCAGCTGCCCCTGCCCCAGCACTGCTGCCCCTGCCCCAGCACAGCTGCCCCTGCCCCAGAACAGCTGCCCCTGCCCCAGCACTGCTGCCACCACCGCAGAGCCCACCTGCCCCAGCACAGCTGCCCCTGCCTCAGCACTGCTGCCCCAGCCCCAGCACAGCTGCCCCTGCCCCAGCACTGCTGCCCCTGCCCCAGCACTGCTGCCCCTGCCCCAGCACTGCTGCCCCTGCCCCAGCACAGCTGCCCCTGCCTCAGCACAGCTGCCCCAGCCCCAGCACAGCTGCCCCTGCCCCAGCACAGCTGCCTCTGCCTCAGCACAGCTGCCCCAGCCCCAGCACAGCTGCCCCTACCCCAGCGCAGCTGCCCCAGCACAACCAACCTGCCCAGCACAGAGCTGCCACCGCACGAGCCTGGACCACTGAATGACCCCTGTGACTACTTCTCCACTTGTGCCGGATCCCTTCCCAGGTAAGCTGAATTCGGACTGTAAGATGGACCCCCATTTGACACATTTTTTTTTCCCTATTTTCCTACTGAAAATTGGGGTGCGTCTTATGGTCCGGTGCGTCTTATAGTCCAAAAAATACATGATTTATAGACATGTCAATTATATGCAAATTATAAAAAAATGGAAACAACATTTTTCAACATCTTGGAAAACTAACCATGGACCTTCTGTGGATGTAGGAATGCGCAAATCCTTCTGTCTTTTCATGTAATTCAGAACAAACAACTGATGTCGATGTCACTGCATTGTGAGGTCTATACCATCACTTCCACAATTTCGTTTATATTTGATGCTAAAGGTAGTTCTTAATGACCTTTTCTATACGTTGTGGGGTTTTTCTGCTGATGAAGAAAATTGGAGCCAATCAGATACCTCCTTGATGCTCTTGCATGGTGGATAATTATATGACTGTATCTTTAATATGTTTTGGTAAACAGCTAAAATGACACAACTTGTGTCACTGTCCAAATATTTCTGGGCCTAAGTGTATGTAGCCAATAAGAACTTTAGGGGTATGAATAGAAATGTTAAACTTAATTGCCCATCATTGTCATTTGGTCACCATCACGAAGGAATTATAAGACAAGTTGGTGACCACAGACACAAATGGAATCTGTTCTCTCATATCACACTCACAAACTTAAAAGGACCCTGTCACCAGCAAAAACATTAGTAACCTGCCGATATGGGCTTAATCTGCAGGTTAATAGCATTACTAACCTTCCCAGCGCCTGCATGTAGCCAAGTGCTGCAGGGAGAAAATGAACTTTATTTGGTTTTAGTCACTGACTATACAGAGCAGCGGCTGTAACTGCACCCCCGACCATGACTGACAGTAGGTCCCAGTGCAGAGCCAGTTGTCAGTCAGGGTCAGGAGTGTGGTTACAGCCGACACTTTGTATACTCTTAAAAGTGACTGAACCCGCACAGGCGCCACCCCTGGGACTGGACCCGGAATGTTGCCAAGAAGAAAAAAGTTAATTTTTTCCCCACAGCGTTCGACTATGTGCAGGCGCTGGGCAGGTTAATAATGCTATTAACCTGCAGATCAACCCCATATCTGCATGTGGGACGCCCTCCCAGGGCTGTGGGGTACCCGGTACCGGGTCGGTGTCAGGAGGATGTGTCACAGCGGCGGTGACCCGGTCCGTGGCCCTGGGCGCCCAAGTAATGGTGGAATGTGATGTAGTTTAAGTGGAATGGAATAGTTTGTGATGCCACCTGTGGTGTTCGGCAAGGGAAGTGTTAAGCCGACGCTGCAGACAGATCCTCTGGGACAGATGGCAGGATGCAGCTGTGATGGTATAGCCCTCCACAGGCAGGGCTGATGTCCCAGGGCAGTGTAGTTGTGATGGTTGTGGAAAGGCGCAGGCAGTGTAAAAGATGGTACCCAGATGTAGCGGTGCTGAATGGGTTGGCGCGAGAATGAATGGAGGACACCGAGGCTTGCAGTTCCAAAGCTTTACTCACAGTCTGCGGTACACAAGGGTGTCTGCCTCCGGGCCGTGTCCTCCGGGTCAGAGACTCAGCCAACCTCCAGTCCAGATGGAAAGCTCCTCTCCAACACTCCGCCAACATGTACCTTTCCTGAACGACTCCTCTATTGCGCCTTAAGGTGTGAAGAGCTTCAGTACTGTGGTACTCTGGAGTTCCTCCTGTCAGATGTTCCTAACAACTCTACTCGTATGGCAGACAGCTGTAGCCTCTCTCGGGGACCCCTTTCTCCGGAGTCCTGGCTCTCTATTCAGTTGCTGTTGTGCCCCAAGTCTTAGTTGGGAGTAGTTCAATGTGAAGCGAAAAAAGAAGAAATATGCAGCACTCACCGATATAGCTGAAAAACTGTGCGTCTGTATTTCACATAAATTCCATCAAATGTGTGGACATGCAGGACGTTAGAGGAATACTAGGGGAGGGAGGTGCTGGACAACGGCCGTTTCACGATTACTCGCTTCTACTGGTCCAGGACGCACAGTTTTTCAGCTACTGTATATCGGTGAGTGCTGCATATTTCTTCTTTTTTCGTTTCACATTGAAATATTCATGTTTTTTCATGCAAGCACCTCCATTTTTGACTGAATCATATGCCGCAATACTTCAGATAAATAGCTCCGTCTGGTAATATGGTGATTTGTGTGCCCTAGTATGCCGTTCATCTGTTTGCTCTTTGCTGGGATTAGTTGGGAGTAGTGCATTTACAGTCAACTACTCCACCGGTGTCTGCTGCAGAACCATAAGTGTCCATACAACCTCAGAGACCGGGCCCCGGCCTTGCGCTGAGAACCTATAGGCAGGGTTCCTCTTCCAACCCACTTCTCTCTGTTCTCCTACTTCTTCGTTCCGTACTGATCCTTCTCTCCCTTATGGAAGCTTAGGTTGCAGTTCTACGTCTTTCTCCTTCTGTTCCTTTCCCGTGCCAGCTGGCTCAGATCACTGAGGCAGCTGCAGCACTCCTTCCTCCATCCCTTCTTCCAGGGATCCCCACTCCTCCCGAGTGGCTTCCTTCCTCATTGACCTTCTGTCAGACTGAACCCAGACTGATCTGTCATCCTACACTTTCCCACTCTTTTATCTATCTAAACTCCACCCACCTCCCAGCACATCCAGTGTTCCATGCAGGGAACCACCAGAGGTGCTCTGCTACTCTCTAAGCACTGAGCCGCAAAGTGGCTGTGCCGAACTACCCTGTTGTGTGGGGTGCGAGTGTTGAGGTGTGGAAAGGAGTTCCCACCTTACCTGGATGGTGGGGCACTACACCTTAGGAGAATGTGCAGTACCTCTGTGGCGACTGAGCCTCAGGGGCGCCACACATGTTAATAGTTTTTGTTGGTGAATGTAAATGTATTTATTGGGATAGTGTTTTCAGGGTGATGTGCAGTGTTAGTTTTTTTGCCTTGAAATGTTCTACTTTGGTCTTCTCTGACCAAAGCACCTTCTTCCACAACCATGCAGGAAACACAGGTAGCATGTGTAAGAAGGTGCCTTGGTCAGATAAGACCAATGTAGAACTTTTTGGGCCAGTTGCAAAATACTGTGTGTGGAGAAAGACTAACACTGCACATCACCCTGAAAACACCATCCCCCATCAAACATGGTGGTGGCAACATCATGCTGTAGAGATGCTTTTTTTCAGCAGTGGTATGGAAGCTGGTTAGAGTTGATGGGAAGATAGATGGAGATATTCGGCGCAATCCTGGATGAAAATCTGAGACTACAAAAGACTTGAGACTGGAACATAAGTTCACCTTTCAACAGGACACCAACACTAAACATACTGCCAGAGCTACATTAGAGAGGAGCTGTACAGGGGATGTCTCAGTGGATATTATTAATGTTACGTGGGAACCTATTGATATAGGGGCACTTAGGGTATTGTGACTGTCATAGTGGCACACAGGGACATTATTACTTTTTAGGGGGGCAAAATGTGAGCACTGTTTCTAGGGCACTTGAACATGACATTAATATATTCTAGAGGCCTGTTTTACTATCTAGAGGACACCTTAGAGACATTTTACTTTGTAACGGGAACAGTGGTGGCATTACTATGTGGGGCACAGAAGAGCACTGTTTGTGTACCACACAGCAGGTCCAGTAATAGAGACACATACAGCAGCAGCTCAGTATTGTTGTGTCAGCAGGATTAGACATTTCTGCAGTTTGGGAATAGATGGGGACAGGGCTGGAAATGTGAGAAGTCAAATGTGTCTTTGTTGTAATCTGTGCAGACAAGTCCTGGCTGGAGAAGTCGTTATGTCGGTCTGGGTCAGATGGAAAAGACGGGAAAAATGAATGACTCCACCAGAAATAGTATCATCTGTAAGGCAGTATATGTAACTGTACTGTAATCCCTTGTATGTTCTGCAGCACTGGTTTCTACTAATATAAGGTCACCATATGGCAGTAATATCAATGGCGGCTCTTGTATAGTGATTTACTTTCAGTAGCAGCCGGGTAATCTGCTGAGGTTCCATTATACCTATTATTAGGGTGCGCCTCCATAGTTGGAATCAGGGTTACCTGGTTAGGGGACCACTCAGATGTTTAACCCCCCTTTGAGCTGAACCCCTAGCTATGCCACTGGTGTAACGTGAAAAAAATTAGTAAAGTTCAAGGGGTAATAAAACTTTTTCTAGGCACTGTATTCTCCTAAAAATTCAGCTGTTTACATGAGGTGCCATGGAGGCTTTTATACAAAAGAAGTTGTCTCAGGTGAGAAAACCCCTCCAAAACAGCTTTCCAGTTAAAGAGGACCTGTCTACAGGACAAAAGTGTTCAGTTTTTGCTCTTATTGCATTTTCACTACTCCCCTGAATATTCCACTTTTTATAATTCTACCAAACAATTCTAGAGATATGGACTTTTTTATTTAATGCAATTTTTTATGATCTTTACCTATGGACATGGCTCTCAGCATAATAATGTAGAGAAGCCTAAAGACACACCTTTGGAGAATCCTATGAGCCGCATCCTCTTCATAAAACCATAAAAGTTTTCATATCTCTGGAACTGAATGGCAGATTTTTTTTTTCTTTTTATAAAAAAGGAAAATATTCAGTGGAGCAGTGGGAATAAAATGAAACAGCAAAAAACAACAATTTTTGACCTGACAACTAGTGATGGGCGAACCCCCCGATGTTCGGGATCAGCAGGTTCACCCGAGTTCTTTTGTAAAGTTTGAGTTCGGGGCCGGAGATGACACGAACTTGCGTCCGAACCCCGAGCTTTACAGATATGGGATGGGGCGGGGGGGCTGTAAAAAAAAGCAGAAAATTAATAATAAACATTATAATTATACTTACCTATCCAGTGACGTGTCTTCCCGTGCCACTGTCTCCCGGCCGCATCTGCTTCCGGGGCCACTCATTAACTTCCGCCGGTATTCACTGTACTCGGCAGTCTTCGGCTTTTTCCGGCAGTGTTTGTGTGGTGACGTTTGTGCTGTCCCCGGACCCGAACTGTAACACGGGTTTCCAATGGAAACCAGTGTTCGGGACCTTGTGACCGAACATTATGTGTTTGGTACGGGTCCCGAACTTTACAGTTCGGGTTCGCCAATCCCTACTGATGACACGTTCTCTTTAAAGAGTCATTTTACAGAAATAGAAACAAACTGAGTAACTGACACATTTTATTCTTGCAAAAATTGTGGCTATTCTGATTGCCATAAATTCAGATGAATGTTTGCTCAATAGTATATAACGGAGCAAATTAGTCTGAAATCTCCATCAAAAATTGTGTTGATACCAAATAGTGCAATGTAGCGGAGTGGTAGTTTACGGAGACCAGCTGCTTCATGAGGTAGGCAGTGGCATGGATTCTTTCATGTGGTCAGTGTAATTTATAACAGGACCAGCTCAGGAAACTAGTGCACCAGTTTGAAGCAATAACTAAATGAATAGCCCCATATATCACAATGGGACAGTCAAAGCATCCTTGATATTCCCTAATCAAATACATTAACACTGTACGTCTTCTTCGGCACAAGGCTTTAGCCCATCATCCCTGCTGCAACATGAATTCTATGACATGCTGTCAAGGTGGTGATATTCTTAATCCTAAAGAAGGAAACCAGAAAACTAATTTTAACATCACTTCCATGAATATGTGTTTAGATTTCTGTTTACTAATAGAAATGACACACAAGAAAGTCAGAGAAGCATTAATTAATGTGAGACAAAGATGCATTCAGTCAGAGTTCTAGAAAAACAAACCAGGAACATTTCACTTCCACCTCTTCTGAAATCTTATTATTTGTTCCCAGAATTCAGTCTGGCCACACACTAAGAATCATTCACGGTAAGGTAGATGTGTTCCAGCATGCAACACATCACAACTTGTGGCTATTAAAACCTGTTCTTTGTATCCAATGAACCTATGGACCAAAGAAAACATGTAGGAACAGAAACCACTAAACTGTCCCATTGTCTGCATGGCTGTCAGGTGTCGTGGAGCATGGGCTGCACCCTGCAAGTATTTTAGTTTTTTCCCTTTCTTGAGCTGTATATTTTCTAGTTGAAGTGATCTCTTGCTACAGTGAAAATGACTTTTGATTAATATTTGTTAATCACTTCTATTTTAGCGTTGAGCGACTTTTGGTTTTTTAGGGTCGCGTTTCGTTTCGTGAAACCCGACTTTTCCAAAAGTCGGGTCGAGCAAGATCGTCCGATTATAGGGAAAAGTCGGGGTCGTCCCGAAACACGAAACCCAATGTAAGTCAATGGGGAATAAAAGTCGGCAGTGAGAGGAGGACAGGAAACACACCTACAGTGCCCATTTGAATGCCAAAAGCATCAATTCTTCTTACTTAAGCTTGTCAACCTTAATTAACTTCATAATACAAGTTACGCACTGAAAAATGGGGGTTATTTGGCTAAAGTTGTGGGGGGGGGAGGGCTGGCTGCAGGTTTTCATGTGCCCTGGGCGAAAGAGCGCCCCTTTAACACATACCACAACTCATCATGCTCCGATATGGCAGATAAATAGCGGTATAGTACAATGAAAAATACCTCACTTTTTACATCTCATGACGAGGCCCATCTATTTCTCCATACAGAATCATTGGTCCCATATAATGTTTGAAACAGTATATGATGAGCTCCACATAATGCTACAGTATATGTTGGTCCCCATGGATGAAGCTCCACTGTCTTATGGGCCCAAATAATGCTCCAAACATAATGGGCCCCATTTCTAATGCTCTAGTGTATAATGGGCCCTGTAAATGCTGCTCCAGTGTCTGATGTCCACCTTTGGAATGTTCCAGTGTATGGTGGGCCCCATCTATCATTCTCCAGAGTATAGTGCTCCCCAAAAATTGCTGTCCCAACATTGAAAACAATCAAATAAGTCTCCTCGCTAGGGAATCCCTGTACTTGTCTGGACAGGTGCTGTAGCTTGCTTAACAGCTCGCCAGCCGTTCTCATGCCCAGTATGGATTGCACGTGATTGCACAAAGGTTAGAAAGGGTACCGTATCCCTGGATAACATGTATGGATAGCGTACACATTCAAAATATATGTCTCAGGAGGCAGGCTCAGACGGTGTTAGGCCCAGTATGGATTGCACGTGATTGCACAAAGGTTAGAAAGGGTACCGTATCCCTGGATAACATGTATGGATAGCGTACACATTCAAAATATATGTCTCAGGAGGCAGGCTCAGACGGTGTCAGGCCCAGTATGGATTGCACGTGATTGCACAAAGGTTAGAAAGGGTACCGTATCCCTGGATAACATGTATGGATAGCGTACACATTCAAAATATATGTCTCAGGAGGCAGGCTCAGACGGTGTCAGGCCCAGTATGGATTGCACGTGATTGCACAAAGGTTAGAAAGGGTACCGTATCCCTGGATAACATGTATGGATAGCGTACACATTCAAAATATATGTCTCAGGAGGCAGGCTCAGACGGTGTCAGGCCCAGTATGGATTGCACGTGATTGCACAAAGGTTAGAAAGGGTACCGTATCCCTGGATAACATGTATGGATAGCGTACACATTCAAAATATATGTCTCAGGAGGCAGGCTCAGACGGTGTCAGGCCCAGTATGGATTGCACGTGATTGCACAAAGGTTAGAAAGGGTACCGTATCCCTGGATAACATGTATGGATAGCGTACACATTCAAAATATATGTCTCAGGAGGCAGGCTCAGACGGTGTCAGGCACAGTATGGATTGCACGTGATTGCACAAAGGTTAGAAAGGGTACCGTATCCCCGGATAACATGTATGGATAGCGTACACATTCAAAATATATGTCTCAGGAGGCAGGCTCAGACGGTGTTAGGCCCAGTATGGATTGCACGTGATTGCACAAAGGTTAGAAAGGGTACCGTATCCCCGGATAACATGTATGGATAGCGTACACATTCAAAATATATGTCTCAGGAGGCAGGCTCAGACGGTGTCAGGCACAGTATGGATTTGACGGCCCAGATTACACAGCGGAGGAGCAGGGAGAGGTAAAGATTGCAAATGCTGGGGCCCTGCCCAAGCAAGGGGGGCCCACTCGTGGGCGTCGGTACTGGCACTGGGCCCCTCATAGTACAGCGGTGTGTCTGACGGCGGGTGTGCACCACCACCGTCAGAGACACTTGATTGCACTATGAGGGACCCTGTGCCAGTGCCCGCGCCCAAGAGTCGGCCTACCCACCTGTCCAGGGCAACGACACTCGCACGGTGTCGTGCGGTAGGTGGTGACCCCGGCCATGGGGGGGGAGGCAGCACAGTTAGGGAGTTTTAGAAAGTGGCATATGTTGATGTTGGACATTCAGCTGATGCAAAAGGCGAAATAGGTGAAGTACCAGGAAGAGGTGGACCAAAGCAAGCCATTTTTCTGTCACCCTATGTGTCATCAGGGGAAGGTGGGACAAAATCCTTGGAAACCCATGCGTGGTTCATTTTAATGAAGGTTAGATCATCCACATTTTGGGTTGACAGACGGGTCCTTTTTTCTGTCAGGATTGATCCAGCTGCACTGAAGACTCTTTCCGATAGCACACTTGCAGCTGGGCAAGCGAGCTCCTGTAAGGCATATTGGGCCAATTCAGGCCAGGTGTCCAGTTTAGCGGCCCAATAGTCAAAGGGGAATGACCTGTGTGGGAGAACATCGATATGGGAGGAAAAGTAGTTTGTAACCATAGTTGACAACTGCTGTCTCCTGTCACTTTCCATCGATGCAGTATTACCAGTTGTGTGAGCGGTATTTGAAAAATCAGTCCACAACATTGTCATGAAACCCCTGTCTCCAACGCCACTTCTGCTGTGTGCACCACGAACACCTCTGCCAAGCTGCCCCCGGCCCGTACGGCTCGTGTGAGAACCATCACCGCTGCTGTGTGCTGGGAATGCCTCAAGCAACCGATTTACCAGAGTTGCTTGTTTATTAGCCAATATTAGGTCAAGGTTCTCCTGTGGCATAATGTTTTGTAATTTGCCTTTATAGCGTGGATCCAGGATGCTGGCCAACCAGTAGTCGTCATCGTTCATCATTTTGGCAATGCGGGGGTCCCTTTTTAGGATCCGCAAGGCATAATCTGACATGTGGGCCAATGTTCCCGGTGTCAATGATGCACTGCGAGTGCTGGGTGGAGGAGCACTTTCTGGCAAATCCACATCCCTCCAGTCACGCACAAACCCTGTACCAGACCTTGCCACGCCAACATTTTCACTTGCCCCACGAGATGCATCCTCCTCCCCTAAGTAATCATCCCCATCATCCTCCTCCTCCTCCTCTTCTTCCTCCACCTCGTCCAGGAGAGGTCCCTGAGCAGACAATGGCTGAATGTCATCAAGGATTCCCTCCTCCTCTTCCTCCTCATCAACATTGGCTGCAGACGCCTGCTCCTTAAGGTGCGTCAAAGTTTGCATGAGCAGACGCATAAGTGGGATGCTCATGCTTAGGATGGCGTCGTCTGCGCTTACCAGCCGTGTGCATTCCTCAAAACACTGAAGGACTTTACAAAGGTCTTTCAGCTTCGACCACTGCACGCCTGTCAACTCCATGTCTGCTCTCAAAGTGCCTGGCCGTGTATCCTCCCACAAATGCATTATGGCCTGCCTCTGCTCGCACAGCCGCTCCACCATGTGCAGGGTGGAGTTCCACCTTGTTGCAATGTCGATAATGAGGCGGTGGTTGGGAAGGTGGAGCAATCGCTGCAGCTTCTGCATACGAACGGAGTGTACAGGCGACCGGCGGATGTGCGCGCACAGTCTTCGCACCTTTTGGAGCAGGGCTGTTAACTCCGGATAATTTTTGAGGAAGCACTGCACCACCAGGTTCAAGGTGTGAGCCAAGCAAGGTATGTGGCTGAGTTTTGAAAGGGCTATGGCTGCCACAAAATTACGGCCGTTATCACTAACTACCTTGCCTGCCTCAAGATGTACACTGCCCAGCCATGACTCAGTTTGTCGCTTCAAGTACTCGGCCAGCACCTCGGCGGTGTGTCTGTCGCCCAAACACATCATCTGCAACACAGCCTGCTGACGCTTTCCACTAGCTGCTCGATAGGGGGACACATCGTGTGCAACAGTGGCAGCTGCAGATGGAGTGCTCGTACGACTGCGCTCTGTGGACGAGCTTTCGCTTCTGGAGGAGGAGGAGGAGGAGGGTCGAACGCCTACAGCCAACTGTTTCCTATACCGTGGGCTAGGCAGCACTGTCCCACCACCGCTGTCCCCTGTGGACCCTGCATCCACCACATTAACCCAGTGCGCAGTGATGGACACGTAACGGCCCTGGCCATGCCGACTGGACCATGCATCAGTTGTGAGGTGCACCTTTCCGCTCACTGACTGCTTGAGTGCATGGACAATGCGGTCTTTCACATGATGGTGGAGGGCTGGGATGGCTTTGTGAGAGAAGAAGTGGCGACTGGGTAGGTCATAGCGTGGTACTGCATAGGCCATGAGTTCGCGGAAAGCTGTGCTTTCCACCAACCGAAAGGGCATCATCTCAAACGAGATTAGTTTGGCAATGTGGGCGTTCAAACCCAGTGTAGGCGGATGAGAGACTGAGTACTTTCTTGACCTACTCATAGTGTCTGGGAGGGTGAGCTGGACTTGAGAGCTGCATATGGTGGAAGTAGCGGTGGACAGGGCGGACTGAGAGAGGGTTGATGATGGTGATGGAGTTGGTGTTCTTTCTGATGGCCTAGAATCAGTCTTTCATTGATATAACAGTGGGATTCCCTGACTGCTGTGGTCTTGCAATGACACCTCAACATTTGCTGCTGTGCTAACCGGTGGGCTTACAGTGGGGGAAACAATGTAGCGTTGCTGACTACCTTCGTTGTGATCAGTTGCACATGTGGCACTTGAGGTTTGGTGTTGTGTCCACGCTTGCAAGTGCATGCTGGTTAAATGTCTAAGCATGCAACTGGTATTCAAATTTTTCAGATTTTTCCCTCGGCTAAAGGTCTTTGTGCACTTCTTACAGATAACCTTGGCCTGATCATGAGGATTTTGTTCAAAAAAGTGCCACACTGCACTCTTCCTACTTTGGCAGACATTTTGCGGCCTAGCACGCTGTGATCTTTTGACCCTCTGGACAAGCTGTCCAGCAACTCTTTTGATGTTTGGAACCTGTCTTTGGAGTGCTCCGGGCCTGCCAGATAACAGCTGTTGTGATGTCGATGTCTGCTGTGGATGCTCCTCATCTGAGCTATTGGAAGCAGCACCCTCTTCCCCCAATGGATGCCAATCTGGGTCAACAACTGGGTCATCCATCACCTCCTCTTCTATGTCATGTGCACCTTTCTCTGTGTCACCGTGTATGGTGGTATAGTGTGCGGGAAGGGGCACCTGAGTCTCATCAGGGTCAAAATCTGGCTCTGTACACCGCGAGCACAATGTAGTGCTCTGAGTGAATGTACCAGCAGAATCATCCATCAGCGGCTGTGCATCAGTGCACTCCATGTCAGATTCATCTTGGCCTGGGTAATTCACCATTTCACTTGATAATCCAGGCATGGTATGTGAAAACAGCTCCATGGAGTAATCAGTAGTATGGCCTGCGTCATCCTTCAATCTTGGTTGGGGTGAAGGACACAAGGAAAGGTGTGGTTCATGAACATGAGAATCCAATGACGACTCAGTGCTTTTACTTTTTACAACTGAAGAAGAGGAGGCGATAGAGCTGGAGGCTGAGTCAGCAATGTAAGACAAAACTTTTTCCTGATGCTCTGCCTTTAAAAGCGGTTTGCCAACTCCTAGAAAACTAAGCGTTCGAGGCCTTATGTAGCCAGACGATGACGCAGGGTCAGCACCTCCTGCATTCGGTCCTATTTTGCTCTTGCCACTACCATCAGATCCACCACCAACACCATCATTACCAGCTGCCAACCCCCGCCCAATTCCACGGCCTCTTCCACCAGCCTTCCTCATTTTTGGTAGAAATGTAGACAAAATCCAACAAACTATATAGTAATGTAAAACAAGGTACAAGGTGTCTATAGGACAGGGGAGATTAGAATTTCTGCACACACTTGTAGACAGTGGACACTTTTGGATTGTGTGAGGCCCACTGATATCTGAGCGCTATGTGACAGGCTCGATGGCACAGCTGCCTGTGACCAAAGTGACGAGAGGATAATGGAGATTTTGAATCTCTGCGCACACTTTTGGACACTGGACACTTGTGGATTGTGTGAGGCCCACTGATATCTGAGCGCTATGTGACAGGCTCGATGGCACAGCTGCCTGTGACCAAAGTGACGAGAGGATAATGGAGATTTTGAATCTCTGCGCACACTTTTGGACACTGGACACTTGTGGCTTGTGTGAGGCCCACTGATATCTGAGCGCTATGTGACACGCTCGATGGCACAGCTGCCTGTGACCAAAGTGACGAGAGGATAATGGAGATTTTGAATCTCTGCGCACACTTTTGGACACTGGACACTTGTGGATTGTGTGAGGCCCACTGATATCTGAGCGCTATGTGACATGCTCGATGGCACAGCTGCCTGTGACCAAAGTGACGAGAGGATAATGGAGATTTTGAATCTCTGCGCACACTTTTGGACACTGGACACTTGTGGATTGTGTGAGGCCCACTGATATCTGAGCGCTATGTGACAGGCTCGATGGCACAGCTGCCTGTGACCAAAGTGACGAGAGGATAATGGAGATTTTGAATCTCTGCGCACACTTTTGGACACTGGACACTTGTGGATTGTGTGAGGCCCACTGATATCTGAGCGCTATGTGACAGGCTCGATGGCACAGCTGCCTGTGACCAAAGTGACGAGAGGATAATGGAGATTTTGAATCTCTGCGCACACTTTTGGACACTGGACACTTGTGGATTCTGTGAGGCCCACTGATATCTGAGCGCTATGTGACACGCTCGATGGCACAGCTGCCTGTGACCAAAGTGACGAGAGGATAATGGAGATTTTGAATCTCTGCGCACACTTTTGGACACTGGACACTTGTGGATTGTGTGAGGCCCACTGATATCTGAGCGCTATGTGACACGCTCGATGGCACAGCTGCCTGTGACCAAAGTGACGAGAGGATAATGGAGATTTTGAATCTCTGCGCACACGTTTGGACACTGGACACTTGTGGATTGTGTGAGGCCCACTGATATCTGAGCGCTATGTGACACGCTCGATGGCACAGCTGCCTGTGACCAAAGTGACGAGAGGATAATGGAGATTTTGAATCTCTGCGCACACTTTTGGACACTGGACACTTGTGGATTGTGTGAGGCCCACTGATATCTGAGCGCTATGTGACACGCTCGATGGCACAGCTGCCTGTGACCAAAGTGACGAGAGGATAATGGAGATTTTGAATCTCTGCGCACACTTTTGGACACTGGACACTTGTGGATTGTGTGAGGCCCACTGATATCTGAGCGCTATGTGACATGCTCGATGGCACAGCTGCCTGTGACCAAAGTGACGAGAGGATAATGGAGATTTTGAATCTCTGCGCACACTTTTGGACACTGGACACTTGTGGATTGTGTGAGGCCCACTGATATCTGAGCGCTATGTGACACGCTCGATGGCACAGCTGCCTGTGACCAAAGTGACGAGAGGATAATGGAGATTTTGAATCTCTGCGCACACTTTTGGACACTGGACACTTGTGGATTGTGTGAGGCCCACTGATATCTGAGCGCTATGTGACATGCTCGATGGCACAGCTGCCTGTGACCAAAGTGACGAGAGGATAATGGAGATTTTGAATCTCTGCGCACACTTTTGGACACTGGACACTTGTGGATTGTGTGAGGCCCACTGATATCTGAGCGCTATGTGACACGCTCGATGGCACAGCTGCCTGTGACCAAAGTGACGAGAGGATAATGGAGATTTTGAATCTCTGCGCACACTTTTGGACACTGGACACTTGTGGATTGTGTGAGGCCCACTGATATCTGAGCGCTATGTGACAGGCTCGATGGCACAGCTGTGACAAAAGTGACTAGAGGATAAGGTAGATTGGATTGCTTTTAAAAAAGCAGTTTGAGGAGCAGTGGGTAAACAGCAATGCCAGCGTGTCAGGAAGCCTTAAAAGGCAGCCCAACAACCAACACCACTGATACACCACAATATAGCCTCCCCTTGCACTGAACACACAGTGACTTGTGTGTTGTGCAGGCCAAATCGCTAGCAGCAGAAGCAGTTTTTTTGTCTTCTTCCCTGCCTAACGCTCTCCCTACAGAATCAGCAGCAACCTCTCCCTATACTAAGATCGGCTGAAGTAAGATGGCGGTCGGCGTGCACACCCTTTTATACCCCCTGTGACGCCCACCAAAGCAAGCCAATCACTTGCATGCCCTTCTGAAAGATGGTGGTGACCCGTGCCTAGGTCATCACGTTGCCCACAGTGTCCATGGATCCTGATTGGCTGAAAAAGAGCGCAAAACAAACTTTTGAAACGCGACTTTGGCGCGTAAGTCGCCGACCTCGTGGCCGACCTCATCCTAGGGTCGGGTTTCGTTTCATGAAACCCGACTTTGCCAAAAGTCGGCGACTTTTGAATTTTTTCGACCCGTTTCGCTCAACTCTATTCTATTTGTCTTTTTTGCCCACATATTTTTCTTTATTTCTGATACATGGGAATTGACAAATGTTACGCTAGGTTCACATTTGTGTTTGATTCTGCAGCATATCATCTGCATTCCCAAGCGCATGCAAAAATGCATGCAAGCGCAGCATTTTTTATCTGCATCATCTTACGCATGCTGGCAAAAAAACGCAGCTTTTACATGCATGTGTATGCATTTTTGCATGCATTTGCATTTTTTATGCGCATGAGTTAGAAATTTCCAATTTTTTCAAGTAGATTTTCCTTGACATCAGACACCCAGTAGGCGTGTCTCATAGGATGGGATTTCTATATATATATATAGACACACTGCACTGAGGAAATCCTCGTCTTTGGCTGCTGTATCTAGCTGCAAGCTGGATCTTGACCTGGACAGCTTCCTAGAAGATCTGGGTTTACAACTGAAGTTGACTGCTGTTTTTGCTTTTGCTTGTCAAGAACACAGAAGAAGAGAAAGACTGAGAAGACATCATCGTCGCTATTGGCAACACCCCATCCTTGAACTCCTAGAGAGCCGTGGAGCCTACTACTCTTTGTACACTGAGCTGCAGCAAAACTCAGAGAAGTTTTTTGACTATACGAGGATGTCACAACAGAGCTTCCATGACTTGCTGCTACATGTCCAAGGATCCATCGCCATGCATGACACACAGCTCCGTCAAGCAATTCCTGCAGAGAAACGTCTCTTGGTCACCCTGAGGTACGCAGTGTTGAAAATGAAACTCCTGGCACAAATAACCCTAACCCTACCTTATCCCTAACCATATCCCTAACCCTATCCCTAACCCTAAGCAGTGTACTGATTTTTGTTTCTCATTTTCTTTTCCACAGATTCCTGGCTACTGGAGAGACATTGTCATCATTACATTTCCAGTTCTGGATTGGGGTATCCCCCCTTTCTGGGATTATTGTAGACACTTGTCGTGCTTTAGTTGGCATTCTGCAGCAAGAATTCCTCCCCCAACCCACAAGTGAACTCTGGATTGAAAATACTTCCAAATTCCAGGAAATTTGCAATTTTCCTAACTGTGTTGGGGCTGTGGATGGCAAACACATTAGGATTATGAAACCAGCTGGAAGTGGAACAGAGTGCTTCAATTCTAAAAAATATTTTTCCATTGTTCTAATGGCTATTGCGGATGCCGATTGTAGATTTGTTGCCGTGGACATTGGCTCATTTGGACGAGGCAATGACTTGCTGATATTCAAAAACTGAGACATGGGCCAACATCTGTATGGGAATGATTTTAATTTTCTGCCACCACGATCTCTGTCCAACACTGATTGACCACAAATGCCTTTTGTTGTTGTTGATGATGAGGCGTTCAAAATGTGTGCCAACCTCATTAAACTATAATCAAGTCAGAACTTAAATCACACAAAAAAAATTTTCAACTACAGACTGACAAGGGCACGAAGAACTGTGGAGTATGCATTTGGATTGCTGGTATCGAAATGGCGCATTTTATGCACATCTATTAATCTAAAAATTGACAATATTGATGAGGTTGTGAAAGCAAGTGTTGTTCTGCATGGTAAAAGAGCGACCAAGCTTACAACCTGAGGAACCTGTTACATTGCATGATTACCAATTTCACCCTCTGAGAACCACAGTGGAAGTTGCCCAGATGAGGGATAAGTTTGCCGCTTACTTTGTTTCAGATAGTGGACGTGTGGCATGGCAAGATGAAATGATTTAAGCCGCAAAGTTTAATGTATCTGTTATATTTTTGTACCTGTTATGTTTTAAACATACCTGTAATGTCAAATATTACATACCTGTTATGTTCAATTGTACCTGTGATGTTAACATGTAATGTAAAAATTTACCCCTAATGCTTGCTGAGTTAAATATAAACTACCTTCCCTCAAAAATAGTGTTTGTGTCATACCTTACCTAAAAAATAAAGTGTGTTTGTGTCGGCGACGGCGCATAAAGATAAAAAAAAACACAAGATATAGTGCTAACAAAATACAACTTTTATTTTCAACAGTTTTACAACTTTTATTTTCAACACTTTTACAAAAAAATGGTTAAGGTTGGGGTGATTCATTTTTTTGGGGGGTTTTACGTGAGGGTAAAATGAGGAGGACGTTGGGGGTGTGGAGATGTGAGGATTGGGTGGAAGTTGATGAGGAAGGGGTTACAGGGGAAGGGTCTACATGGGAAGTGGCAGCAAATTGAAGGATTGGATCAAGGATGGCAGTAGAGACATTGGGGATAGAAGACAAAGTGGAATCATGGGAATCGATAGACAAGCTGGAAGGAACAGACAGAGACACAAGGGAGGGTAGTGACAAATTGGTAGGTGAGGGTGGAGGTGGTGGGTTCAAGGTGGGCATATTTTTTTGGCTCCTGGTTTTGGTCCTGATGCCAAGATTTTTTTTGTGGACCTTGCTTTTCTGGGCTGAGTGAGAGTGCTGGGCTCTGTAGCAGTCATCTGGCATGGTGCTGGACTCGGCCGCATTGTGGATACTGCTGGCTGCAATAGTGCTGTAGTGGGCAGGGTTGCTGGAATGGGCAGTGGTACTGGACTGGGCAGGGGTGCGGTAGTGGGCAGGGGTGGTGGACTGGGCAGCATCATTGGTATTGCTGACTGCATGGGTGCTGGACTCTGGAGCATGGTGGATGCTGCTGGCTGCAGGGTTGATACATTTGGCAGCGTGGTCGCTCAGTGAACTGGAAGCGGTGGTGGTGGTGGATAGTTCGGTACTGTGGGAGCTGGAAAGTAGATTTGCTGCTGGTAATATCCTCCGGCCTGTTAATTGTAGGATTGTGACTGCTGCTGGGACTGCTGCTGTAATGCATGGCTGAAAGCAACC
The DNA here is from genome assembly GCF_039654945.1 of Dendrobates tinctorius. Lineage (NCBI taxonomy): Eukaryota > Metazoa > Chordata > Amphibia > Anura > Dendrobatidae > Dendrobates > Dendrobates tinctorius. The sequence continues at coordinate 12,117,283 of NW_027361758.1, forward strand.
TGAGTTGAGGCGTAGGGTTTTCTGACACGCTCTGCTCAAATGCAGAAAGAAAAATTTGCGCTGGTCTCTCAAGGTCGGCTTCCAGGCGGTCAAGGCGTTTGTTGACTTCCTTGAACCCACTCTTCACTCTGTCAGCAATCAACCTAATCCCATCCTGGTAGACCGAGCTTAATTGCAGAAACTTGGGCACACCTGACCTCTCTCAGGCCCTCTGCCGCTGACGACAAGACCCAGCAAAAGCAGAGGCAGAGGACTGGGAGAGGGGAAAACCTGATGGACCGGCTGCCTGTTCCCCAGCCTGTGAAGCCTGCAAGGTTGCTCAATCGCTGGTGGATGACTGGGACTGCGTCTGTTCAGTGGCTAGTAGATGAGGGGCCGCTTCAACCGAAGATGATCAGGGTGGTGTGGTGCTGCACCAGGTTCTGTGTGGAAAAGAGAAAAACATTAGTGCAAAAATCAAGGTTGTGTTGTGCTATTACTGTTTCTGTGTGTGGAAAAAAATTACACATTAGTAGAAAGAAAAAAAAATTATATACTTACGTTCGCTGAGCAAGCGCAGGCCTCAGAAAGGCAAGGTCCCGGTGGTACTATTTACGGAACCTTGCAGCAGAACCAATTCAAACCCGAACCTCCTCTCTCATGTCCTTGTTGAAGTGGTCCTTCATTGAGCGTCAATGGATTTTGATTAGCTTCACTGTGAATGCGAAAAAAAAAAAAATTAGAAAACAATGCACATCCATTCACAGGTGCACTGCTGGTCCAGACCACATTGCAATACTTACCAAAATCAGTTCTGGCTTGCGGCATGGCATGGTCCCAACCAGGCAGCAGCGATGTTGCCAGTTCTTCCCAGAGCCGTCAAATCAGCACATTGTCAGAGTGCTGATGGTCACGGATGTTCCACAATGGTACTCGCTCTTGCACAGGATGAATAAGTTGCTCATTGTCTATGTCGAGTGTGACTTCTTCCCATTGTGAAACCTATAGATAAAATAGAAAAAAAATAATTTTAAGTAAAACTGAAAAAAATTGTATTAAAACTCTGATGAAAGGAATACTTACACCCCGTCTTTCCTCCTGTGGCACATGAGTCCGATGACCCTGGGAAGAATCCTCTCCACTGGACTGGTCCTGCTTTTCATCACTGCCAGGTACCTGTAAAGAAATGATTTTAACACGTGTAGTATTGCCAGTCAATACATCCCAATCAGTATAGCAAATGTGATTACATAATCTTTGTCCGGTCCACCGTGGGAAGAAGTCTGTTCTTCACTTGAGGACATTTTGAAGAGCAGGCAGCAGTTGAGTAAAACATTACAGAAAAATCAGAAGAAAAATTAAACTTATAAAGATCCAAATACAATGTAGACCAAAAAAAAAAAGGACAACAATACTTACATTACAGTAAGACAGCAGTCACAGCAGTCAGCACAGGCCAGGAACAGATGGCAGCAACAGGAGACAACCACAGCACCAGGAGACACCCACTGCGCCAGAGAGAATCGGCCAGTCTACAAGGAACAGAAAAAGCAATCAGAGAGACATACATTTCCACAGCTTCTATACTTACATAGACAATGTTGTCCTCACCACGACAGAAAGCAGCACCAGGAGACGAACTCGAGAAACCCACTGCACCAGGAGCCAACCACTGTTCCAGGCCAGTCAACACGTCTAAAAGTAAACAGAAAAATTTTTTAGTACAAAGTACAAACAGCAGTGAGGGAGGATGACATTTTCTAAGGTTCTAAACTTAGGCTACTTTCACACATCAGTTTTTTGCCGTCAGGCAGGATCCGGCTATTTTTAGAAAAAACGGATCCGGCATAAATTTTGGAGAACTGTAGAAACGGATCCGTTTTTTTGCTGGATCCGTCTAGCAGGTTATATCTGTTTCCTGGGGGCTGGCCAATTGGATCTGAGCATGCGCAGACTTAAAAAAACGGATCCGGTGGCTGGATCCGTCTTTTTCTGGATCCGGCGCATTCCGGCGCCCATAGACTTTCATTGTAGCAAAAAGCTGGAAGCGCCGGATCCGGCGCTTCCGGCTTTTTCGCCGGAGACAAAAAACATTACAGTAGCCGTTTTTTCCAGACGCCAGAATGAGACAAGTAGCCGGATCCGGCAAAAAACGGATGAAACGCAATGCCATCCGGCGTGATCCGGCGCTAATGCAAGTCAATGGGGAAAAACTGGATTGCATTGCATTTTGCCGGATCCGGTTTTACAAAAAAAAGCCGGATCACGCCTGACGGCAAAAAACTGATGTGTGAAAGAGGCCTTACATAGCCAGTGTTGTGGTATCGTCCAGAGTCCAGAGAGTTATGGCCTTGCTGTGTCCACACTTCCTTTTATAGAGCATTCAATTATCAGGTGGTTGAATCACTTCCTGGATCAACTCATTAAAAAAACGCATGTGTATAGAACGCATGTGCGTACACATGTCCTTGCATATACATGCGTTCCCATAGACAGTTGACGCACTCATCCACATGCGCATAATGAGCATATTTGATGGATTTTTGCCGCTTCCAAAAATCCAACATGTTGCGTTCACTGGACCCCGCCGCACAACGAAAAACAACGCATGCGTACGCTGATGCATGCGAACTGATGCAAACCCATGCCCCTGCGTACACCATGTTAAAAATAGGGAAACATGACGCATACGGATTTCTGCGGATGAAATGCTGTGCAAACAGACGCAAATATGAAACCAGCCTTAAACGTTCTGTAGCAGGGACATCTGTGGGCTACACAGCAAGGGTATGAATGGGTACCACCAGCTGCCTTTGAACAACCCATCGTGTTCCCCCGATCGCATCGCAGCTCAGTGGTGGTGACAGATGGCCCCTATGTCTAACCACTTAGTTGCAATGGTCAATGTTAAAGGCAATAAACCGCTACAATCAGACCTAGCTTCAATTGCAACTTTCTGCTGTATAAAACAGCTAGCACCCACTGGGAATAGAGTAAACCCAGTGCGTGAGCCCATTTCATTCATAATTCCTGATTTTTACAGTACATATATGGTAGATTGCAGAGGACGTTTCGCTTTGCGTCAAGTGAGAAAGCTAAATATTACATTTGATTTTTCACTTGATAAAGACTCTGGTACAGCATTGAAATGCGTTATGAATGAAAAAAAACTTATCATTTTTGAAGCATTGGATTACTCCAGCATCACAGCCCACATAATGTGTTTTATCCAGCTGGATCCCAACCATATATATATTATTGTATACCGTAGAAGCGCCACAGCATGAAAGGGCCGTTGTCACCTGCACACTCCTTTTTCTACTCTCCCAGTGAAGATGCTGTGTGGAATTTCAAGATGGGTGAGTGCTACCCATTTCTTCTTCTTGGTTTGTACATACATATATATATATTTATCTGCAGTGAACAAACGTCGTGCATAAATATATACCAGCAGGCAGCACTGAATAAACCACGTAAATAATCCAAGTAATCATCAATAATCCCTCCAAGATTATAATCACGGTACTGTAAGTGTCGAGGACTAGCAATTCCACATCACAAGTTCCGACATTGGAAAAAAGTATAGCTATCAACCTTGGAAGACAAAGCAAGAGTTTAGTGAGTAGGGAGTAGTGTTATTTTATAACCATCAGCCAATGAAGAATAACAGCGGCTTGTTCTGGAAATCTGCAGCATATACTGGAATGGCTGTGATTGCAGTCTGTAATCTGAAATGTAAATAAGGTAAAGCAATGCCAGAAGAACAGAAGGAGAACAGCGGTGGAAACCCAGAACAGATACTGAATTGTGTCTTGTCCTCCTCATTACCAACAATAACATGATGAGAAAACCAAGTAAGAAGAAACCCTAATCTGTGTTTGTTACTACTCTCATTACCTGTAATAACCTCAACCACCCACGCCAGACTTTAACTGGAAAGTTAATAGCTGCAATTAACGTTCAACTTGACAGTCACAAGTTCATCAGCATCTATTCCAGCATAGCATGACAGCAGTGGGGAAATCAAACACATATGACTTACTTCTCTAGACATGGATTGCTTCTAGCACGCGCGATTATAGGATTAAAATTGTGGAAAGATTATTTTGGAATCACATATTACTCTTTTTTTAAGAGGTTGTCTGGGATTTTAAGAAATGTATTTAAAAAATAAATTGGTTAAAATGAAGAAAATAACCATGTCTCATTTGTTGAATCTCATGTCACTGCTCTGGTGTTCGTGCAGTCATGTTCGCGTGACCACTGCAGTCAATCACTAGCCTCAGCGGTGATGCTTTCATGTACAGGATGGGACTTTTGATTAAACCTAGACCAACCTCTCTTAAATGTAAATGAATAGATTTTTTTTCAATAAATATGGCATAGCAAGAACCAGGAGGATAACATGTAAACTTGCAGCAAATTGATGACCGACATGGTCCACAATAAATAGGGCATAATGTTTGATGTTAAACTACTTAGTGTATGGCGCACATGGCTTAAATAATCTTATAGTTTTACAGCGGGACAAAAATGGTCCGTCAATTCTCACCTAAAAAATCAGTTAAAGAACAAGATAGTCTCTAGTCTCTGGTCAGGTGCAGCATCACAATAGCGGTGACTTCCACCATAATTTGCAGATCATTGACATTTTTCGCTGAACCAATTCTCTAATGTTTCTCATATTTAAAGAGATGCTTCAAAGCTACTGGGCTTCTGGCACTGCAACCCATGTAATTTGCCTCCAATAAGCTACACTTCACAATCAGTAACAGTCAAGGTGTGATTTCTGTTTCAGGATTAATGAGAAAACATGGTGGCGACACTTGTTGGCCGACAGTAAGTCTCCCTTTGGGGGTCTCTGACACAAGTAGCTTCTCTTCTATCAGGTGTCTCTAGCAGACTGTTCAGCTGATTTTGCTATGCCAATCGGATTTAACCTTGCCGCTGTTGGTCTTTGCTGCATTACAGTTCTCTCTGTCGTTTGTTAATTTCTGCAATAGGCCCTTTGCTGGTGCACTCTGCCCTGCATCTCCACACATACATGAGCCATCGCAACACTGCATCATTGCTCCATATCTTCTTTTCCTGAAAGGGCCCAGCACCTCCGTCTGGTGAACACCTCCCTGGAAGGAAGGGTGGAGCAATCTTGGAATTGCAGTGGGATGCATCATACTTCCATATCATTTTCTTTAAAGGGGCTGCATCCCATTGCTTTGGGTATACTCCCACATATAGTCATGGCTGAAAGTGTTGGCACCTTTGATATTGTTCCAGATATGTATTGTATTTCTCCCAGATAATTATTGCAATTACACATGTTTTGTTATACATGTTTATTTCGTTTGTGTGTATTGGATCAACACATAAAATCTGAAAAAAAAGCAAATTTGACATAATTTCACACAAACCCCCCCAAAATAGCCTGGACAAAATTGCTGGCACCTTTCCATAATTTTGTATAAACAACTTTGTTTCAAGCATGTGATGCTCATTCAAACTCACCTGTGGCAAGTAACAGGTGTGGGCAAATTACAAAACCAACCTGAAACTGGATAAAAAGGGGCGAAGTTAACTCAATCTTTGCATTGTGTGTCTGTGTTTGCCACAATAAGCATGAAGAACCAAAATAAGAGAATAGAATTGTCTGAGGACTTGAAAACTAAAATTGTTGAAAAATATCAACAATTTCATGGTTACAAGTCCATTTATAGAGATTTTGATGTTCCTGTAATGATTCCATCCCTCAGTCCTGAGCTGTCTGTATAGTGCTTGACAGCTCAGTTGTCCAGTCTGGTGCAGGGACATGCTGAGCTGTCTGTGCAGTGATTGACAGTTCAGTTGTCTGGTCTGTGCAGGGACGTGCCAAGCTTTCTGTGACTGGGAGTGCTGAGCTCTCATCAGGTGCTCTTAGTTCCCATAATTGCTCAGCTATTTAACTGAGCTGGCAGTCGCAGATGGCTGTAGCTTCAGATAAGTGTGGTTGATTTGCTCTGTGCCTTGTATTTTGCCATTTTATCTATCATTGCATGACCTTGGACCTTGTTCTTACCATCCGTCTGTTTATCTCCTTTGCTTTGATCTGCTAACCACCTGGTATTTTGACCTCGGACCGATGCATCAGTCTCAGTGCGAACTAGCCATCGACATTTGAATGAAATGAAATGCCTGGCAGGAGAGCCGGCATGGCCTCCCTGCTAACACAGAGACATAAAAAAGCTAGGCTGCAGTTTGTGAAAATGTACATGAGTAAGCCAGAATCCTTCTGGGAAAGTGTCTTATGCACAGGTGAACCCAAGATAGAGGTTTTTAGTAAAGCACATCATTTAACTGTTTGCTGAAAATGGAATGAGACCTAAAAGGAAAATAACACACCACCTAAAGTCTAATATAGTGGAGGTTTAAAGATGTTTTGGGATTGTTTTGCTGCCTCTGGCACTGGGTGCCATCAAGAAATCTGAACATTACTAAAGGATTTTGTGTCATCATGTTTTACCCAGTGTCAGAAAACTGAGTTTGTGTCCTAGGTCAAGGGTCTTCCATCAGTACAATGACCCCCAAACATACTTCAAGAAGCACCCATAAATGGATGGGCGCTGCAGAGTTCTGAAGTGGCTAGCAATGTATCCGGATCTAAATCCCATTGAACACCTGTTGAGAGATCTTAAAATTGCTGTTGGGAGAAGGCACCCTTCAAATATTAGAGACCTAGAGCAGTTTGCTAAAGTAGAGATGCCCAGAAGCTTGTTGATGGTTATAAGAAGTTATTGATTGCATTTATTTATTTATTCCAAAGGGTGTGAAACCAAATATTAAGTTGAGAGTGCCAGTAATTTTCTCCGGCCCATTTTTTTTGTTAAATAATGCACAATTTGCCTTTTTTTCTGTTTTTTTTGTGTTGTTTCAATACACACAAAGGAAATAAACATGTGTATAACAAAACATGTATAATTACAATAATTTTCTGGGGGAAATACTTAATTTTCTGGATTAATTTCAAGGATGCCAACACTTTTGGCAATGACTGCATATCACCTGTCTGAAAATTGCCAGGACTCTGTCCATAAAAGTAGTGGAATTCATACAAACCCTGCCCATAAAAGTGAATTTTTGTTCAGTAATGGAGGGTGGCAAAACTAAAGTTAGCCTAAATTATCAACACCAATGTTGATTTAGTGTTTTAAACAAAAGCAATCTGAACATAGAACAGGGCCCAAGGAGCATTTTAATAATACTGATTATGGTAACATATAGACATATAAGATATACTAAGACAGTATAAGAAATAAAGTCTTAGCTTTACCTCTATCTTATGATACATTATATAACCATTTAATTGGCCTTATAGAAAGTTTATGGTTGTGATTAGCGTGTTATCCGAGTATCTTGGGCATGCTCAGATAAAATGTTCGAGTCTCTGCGACTGCATAATTTGCAGCACATTCGCTCATCACTAGTAGTAAGGAATCTTTTATATACAGTGGGTACGGATAGTATTCAGACCCCTTTACATTTTTCACTTTGTTTCATTGCAGTCATTTGATCAATTCAAAAAGTTAACTTTTTCCCATTAATGTACACTCTGCACCCCATCTTGATGGAAAAAAATAGAAATGTAGAAATTTTTTTGCAAATTTATTAAAAAAGAAAAACCAAAATATCACATGGTCATAAGTATTCAGACCCTTTGCTCAGACACTCATATTTAAGTCACATGCTGTCCATAGAATGTACGTCCGCAAGGACAGGGTCCTCTCCCCTCTGTAACAGTCTGTCATTGTAAATTTGTTTACTGTTAACGATATCTATAACTTTGTACAGTATGTAACCCCCTTCTCATGTACAGCACCATGGAATTGATTTGTAAAGACACACACCTGTCTATATAAGACCTCACAGCTCACAGTGTATGTCAGACCAATTGAGAATCATGAGGTCAAAGGAACTGGCCAAGGAGCTCAGAGACAGAATTGTGGCAAAGCACAGATCTGGCCAAGGTTACAAAAGAATTTCTGCTGTACTCAAGGTTCCTAAGAGCACGGTGACCCCCATAATCCTTAAATGGAAGAAGTTTGGGACCAACAGAAGTCTTCCTAGACCTGGCTGTCCAGCCAAACTGAACAATAGTGGGAAAAGAGCCTTGGTGAGAGAGGTAAAGAATTACCCCATGATCACTGTGGCTGAGCTCTACAGATGCAGTAGGGAGATGGGAGAAAGTTCCACAAAGTCAACCATTACTGCAGCCCTCCACCAGTTGGGATTTTATGGCAAAGTGGCACGATGCTAGCCTCTCCTCAGTGCAAGACATATGAAAGCCCGCGTAGAGTTTGCTAAAAAAAACACATAAAGATCTCCCAGACCATGAGAAATAAGAATCTCTGGTCTAATAAGACCAAGATAGACCTTTTTGGTGATTATTCTAATGGTATGCGTGGAGAAAACCAGGCAGTGCTCATCACCAGCCCAATCCAATCCAAACAGTATATAAAGTGCTCTCAGTGGGAGAAACAAAATAGAAATCTTGATATCTTTTAATGGCTAACAAATTATAGTGATTGATGTTACAAAGCAAGCCATTAAAAGGTATAAAAGGTATCACACCCACAAGATTTCTATTTTGTTTCTCTCACTGAGAGCACTTTATATATTTTTTTCTACTGGCTAACATGGTACCAAACCACTTTTTTCATTTTAATCCAAACAGTGAAACATTGTGGTGGCAGCATCATACTATGGGGATGTTTTTCAGCTGCAGGGACAGGACGACTGGTTGCCATTAAAGGAAACATGAATGTGGCCAAGTACAGAGATATCCTGGATGAAAACCTCTTCCAGAGTGCTCTGGACCTCAGACTTGGCTGAAGTTTCACCTTCCAACAAGACAATGACCCTAAGCACACAGCTAAAATAACAAAGGAATGGCTTCAGAACAACTCTGTGACCATTTTTGATTGGCCCAGCCAGAGTCCTGACCTAAACCCAATTGAGCATCTCTGGAGAAACCTGAAAATGGCTGTCCACCAACTTTCACCATCCAGCCTGACAAAACTGTAGAGGATCTGCAAGGAAGAATGGCAGAGGACACCCAAATTCAGGTGTGAAAAACTTGTTGCATCATTCCCAAGAAGACTCATTGCTGTACTAGTTCAAAAGGGTGCTTCTGCTCAATACTGAGCAAAGGGTCTGAATACTTATAACCATGTCAAAATTAGGAAATGGTTGCACTCAATTGCATTAAGGCATGTCAATGTGAAATACAAGAAGTGTGAATAGCGTAATGGCTTTTGAAATTTAGGAAAAATACTTGAGATACTTAGCATAAAATTTGACCAAAAAATGTGAGCCCATTCACCAACGTCAAGGTGATCTCATTGAATGGGTCCCTGACCTGACTGCCTAATGTGAACACTTACCTATGGATAATAACTTGGTAAAGCCTGTATTTATAGGAAGGTCGGAACCAAATGTGATTGGATGGAAATAAAATCACAGCATGGTGAAGGGCGGAGTGCTCAGTCAGTCACACTTCTTGTATTTTACATTGATATGCCTTAATGCAATTGAGTGCAACCATTTCCTAATTTTGATATGTAAGCTGTTTTTTGGTATGCACCTGTTCAGACTATTTCTAGATGTGCCATCAGTTTTATGCAATTTGTATACTTATAACCATGTGTTATTTCAGTTTTTCTTTTTTAATAATTTGGCAAAAATTTCTACATTTCTGTTTTTTAAGTCAAGATGGGGTGCATTAATGAGAACAAAATGAACTTATTTGAATTTACCAAATGGCTGCAATCAAAGAAAGAGTGAAAAATTTAAAGGGGTCTGCATACTTTCTGTACCCACTGTAAGCATTTTGGATACAACAATTGTGCATGATCAATTGTGCGGTGATGCATGACTGCAGAGTTAGTGAGCTTCCTGGTAGTCCATATGTTGGCATTGTACAGGGTGGGCCATTTATATGGATACACCTGGGTGGGCCATTTATAAAGTTGGATCCAAAATGGCCGACTTCAAAATGACCATCATGGTCACCACCCATCTTGAAAAGTTTTCCCCCTCCCATATACGAATGTGCCGCAAACAAGAAGGTGATATCACCAACCATTCCCATTTTATTTAGGTATATCCATATACATGGCCCACCCAGGTGTATCGATATAAATGGCCCACCTGCACATATGCAATTAATACACTGGAGTCAATTCAGTAAAATAAAAAATACTAGCAGCACTACCCAAAGAATAATGACTGAGTTTTGAACTTCCTTTCTTTTCCGAAAAATTGAACAAACAGTATATTTTATCCGTCAAACACATTTTTAAGAAATACTAAACTGCAAATAGCTTTTTGAGCCTTTCCTGACATTTATCTAAATCCTGAATGTAATATGTAGCCGGCTAGACAACTTGGCAACTCTTTAAGGACTGGTATTTGAAAAAAACTACAGAATCTAGTGCCAAAATTCTTTAACATTAATAATTTGGCTCTCTATATATTTTTCTGCGTCTCTTTGCTTATCCATTGTAACTTAGGAGATCTACATATACATCAGCTATAAGATCATAATGATCTGTTATCAAATCAAGTTGTGAAAACAATGTATTTGCATGAAATCCTTTTTTTAATTTAATAGTAAAATGTTATCTTGTCAGAAATTTATTCTATATTTTACCATATAGTGTTTACATTTAAACAAGTTATCACGTCATCCAGCTGATTTATAGCTTTCAGCCTTTCACAATTAGTTTTTCTAAAAAATTTCTCAAATGTGGGGCTTAAAAATAAAGGTACTTTTATTGCATCTAGAATAAGAAAATGCCCTGAACAGTTACTTGTTTAAAGGGGTATTCTCACAGTTGTTTTGACACATGCATAGTAACCTTACAACATATTTAAATGGACTGCTTTGAAAAACTTTTTATATACTATAGGTACTACATAGTGTTGCTGATCAGTTGGGATCAGGGTCCTGAGTGCCCCATCCATTAGTCAAAACACCCCTCTGAAGTGTGCAGCCCCTATATGAGCTGTACACGCAGAGCTGTCTATAGGCTATATAGTAAGTCTATGGCTTTGAATACTCACTTTCACAGACCAGTGTTCTTACATATAAACATACAGTAATATTAAGCCAATGCACGGCTATGTGCGTGCACTGTAGGGTAAGGACATCAGGTCCCAGATTCCCATCAATCAGCAATATAGTAACTTTAATTAACTGTGCTACTGTGTTATGACTGAAAATGTACAACATATGCTTTTATTAGTAGATTATACATTTTTGAGTGGCTTATAAAACATAGTATATAGCAGAAGGTGTCAAGCAGGATAAAAAATGAACATGCCCTCAGAAGGAGAGAAAAACATGCTTTCTCCTGTGTGACTAGTAAAGCTAGACAGCCCTGCTGTCAGTCCTACATCTACTGTATGTAGTTACTGTGTAGAGTGGAGCAGAGCTGAGTGTCGCTACAAACACCTTCATTTTTCATCTCATGGCTGACAGTGTGGGGGAGGAGGTACAGCAGAGCTAATTGTCATTACAAACACCCCCATCTTTTATCTCACAGCAGTCAGTGTGGGAAGAGGGGAGCATAGCTGAGCTGAGGGTCATTACAAACACCTATTGCAGCTGCAGCTCTCCTCACAGCATAGCCTGCTCTGCATTTTTCACCATCCCAAAATAATGACTGCCATGAAATGAAAACTGAAGGTTGTTGTAATGAGACTCTGTAATCACAGTACATGCAAATATCATTCTATCATTGCATGTCTCACAGAAGGCAAGTTGCTTTTTAATACCTAGGGTTGTTTTCTTTTGTCTCCCAATATGATGCCTTTTGCTTATGATTGTTTAAAATCAAATAGGATAAAAAATACACAACCCCAGGGAAGAATCTCTAGTAATGCCATGTTGGACAAATCATAAATTAGAATCTAGACTTTACAAGCTAATATCTTTGCAACAGAGATAAGAAAATTAACAATGAAAAACTACGTTTTACGTAAACTATTCCATAATGTGGCTAATTTAACATGCAAAAACTGGTGAAAGGTTCTCCTTAAAGGGAATTTATCAGCAGGTTTTGCTATGTAATCCGTGGACAGCATGAGATAGGCGTTAAAACACTGAATTCAATTATGTGTCACATGTTAGGCTGTATGCTGTTGTTTAATTACAATGAAGGCTTTATCACGTGGTGATTGTCATTGTCTGGACTACAGCAGCGCGTGCAAGCTACTCTGACCCCGCCCTCTCCTGTGATAAGCAGCTTGCTTTATATAGACAATGTAAATATAGAGCCTGGTGTGGGTGGGATTTAGCTTTTTTTTTAGCTGCAGTGCTAAATCTAAAAACTTTGTTTCAGAACTGCTGCACCCAGTCAACGTAAAACTCCTGATACAAATTTTACAGTGGTGTAGACTAGAGTTGAGCAAAACAGGTTGGTCAGATTCAAAAGTCGCCGACTTTCGCCAAAGTCGGGTTTCATGAAACGAAACCCGACCACAGTGTGAAGTCGGCCATGTGGTCGGCGACCCAAGCGCCAAAGTCGGGTTTCGCCGAATGCTTGCACGTGACTTTTTTCAGCCAATGAGAGAAGCAGAGCGTAGCTGGAGTGGGAGTCGGAGTGGGAGAGAAAGAGAGAGGGAGAGAGAGAAGAGAGAGAGAGAAGAGAGATCGAGATTTCGCCGCCTCTAGGGTTAAAATTCATGCAGGTGTGTTTACAGTAATCCACTCACTGCCGACTTTTCTCCCCATTGACTTGCATTGGGTTTCGTGTTTCACGACTTTTCCCTATAGTCGGCCGATTTAGTTCGACTCGACTTTTGAGAAAGTCGGGTTTCATGAAACCCGACTCGACCCTAAAAAAGGCAAAGTCGCTCATCTCTAGTATAGACAAAATTGCAATACAATTTGCAGGGTAATGTGCTACACATTATTGTATGAATTTTATAGGCAAGATCCAAAGAAAATACATATATTGACCAGACCATCTTCTCTTGTGGTCAGTAAAATTCAATTTTAAAATAAATGGAGAACAATTGTTTACCTGGCAATATATCGAGGAATCAATTTAAAAAAAAATGTGCATTGCATATGTCCGCCTCATAATGCTCGAAAGTTCTTCTCAAAGACAAAGGTATGAAAAAAAAAGGCAAAACACTTGCAGGGGATATTTGTACCAAATGGTAACTTTTATTTTATTACACAAGCTTTGGGATGATAACCCTTGACTTGGGGCATATTGTTTGAGTGGTTAACCCTTCCCACTATGGGCCGTTTTCATTCTTTTTCAGTTTTGATTTTTTTTCCATCTTTTTCTTTATTGCACCATATAAATTATGATATAATTTACTAGTAGCATGTGAAATAGAAATAAAACACCAAGCAATATTTAACAATTGCACCTGCTCTGCATATTCCTCAGTTAAAATATTATTGTACAGTGTCACGAGGCAGTGAGTGTTAGTTCAGTGTACATTTTGATGTCTTTATTTGCTGTAATTGAGAACTTTCATCAAAGTGTGTGGAAAGCTGCTAATCTCCTGAAGCATTTTTACTGCAATGATACTAGTCAGTAACATGAAGGGCCTCATGCACTAGATGTTGTTGAGCAAATAATGTGTGTTCTTCACTGCTCTGTTTGATTGCATATAGATTAATAGGATTATAAGAGGCAACCAAGGCAAACAGAAACTATGCAATTAGTCACTGTCACTTACTAATGCAAGTCATATTTGTTTGTTCTTGAAAACTATTTATATTTAGGGCTGTGAGCGCAAAGAGCATTTATGAACAATAGGCCGCTGTGTAATGTCTGGTATTGGGATTCATAAGGATGAATACACAGTTTAAAGGGATGCAGTAGTAATTAATGCCATACTCAGGAACACATGAACAAAGCAGGTCCTGTGGGATTTCAAATTATGAATCCTACCATGTCATAATGTTCTTTAGGTTAAACATGTATGTCACATAGTATCACAGAGATTAATAAATTACAAATATAACAAAGATTATTTATCATTATTTATATGGAGTATTCAGTGGTGTAACTAGAGTCTGAAGGGCCCCTGTGTAAAAATTGGTACCTTGGCCCCTTCTGCATGTTGGACAGATGTAACATTCTAGATGCTATAAAGCTATAAAGACTTGTGTGTTTGCCCCGCATGTGATAATGTCCTTCGTCCTGACCCCTTCCACTAATAATGCCCCCCCATCCTGGGCCCCTTCCTGGTACAATGTCCCCCTCTCTGGTATAATGTCCCTATTCTGGTATAATGTCCCCCATTCTGGTATAATGTCCCCATTCTGGTATAATTTCCCACATTTTGGTATGATGTCCTTTATGCTGGCAAAATGTGCCCCATGCCCCATCCCAGACTACTTCTATTCTCCTCCAGCAAATTTTAAAAAAGAAAACAAACAATTATTCAAACCTTCTCCCACTTCCATGACATGTGCTGTCCTCCTCTATAGCCAGTACAGAAGCCGGCAGCTGACTTCTGCTTGCAAGCACAGGTATAGAATCATATAGAATCATAGAGTTGGAAGGGACCTCCTGGGCCATCTGGTCCAACCCCCTGCGCAAAGCAGGATTCGCTAAATCATCCCAGTCAGATGTCTGTCCAGCCTCTGTTTGAAGACTTCCATTGAAGGAGAACTCACAACTTCTCTTGGCAGCCTGTTCCACTCATTGATCACTCTAACTGTCAAAAAGTTTTTTCTAATATCTAATCTGTGTCTCCTCCCATTCAGTTTCATCCCATTGCTTCTAGTCTTTCCTTGTGCAAATGAGAATAACGATGATCCTTCTACAATGTGACAGCCCTTTAGATATTTGTAGACAGCTATTAAGTCTCCTCTCAGTCTTCTCTTTTGCAAACTAAACATTCCCAAATCCTGCAACCTTTCCTCATAAGACAGGGTTTGCAGACCGGTCACCATTCTGGTCGCTCTTTTCTGAACTTGCTCCAGTTTGTTGATGTCTTTTTTAAAATGTGGTGCCCAAAACTGGACACAATATTCCAGATGAGGTCTGACCAAAGAGGAGTAGAGGGCAATAATGACTTCACGTGATCTAGACTGTATGCTTCTGTTAATACATCCTAGAATTGCATTTGCCTTTTTTGCTGCTGCATCACACTGTTGACTCATATTCAGTCTGTGATCTATTAGTATACCCAAGTCTTTTTCACATGTGCTGTTGCTTAGCCCTATTCCTCCCATTCTGTATATGCTTTTTTCATTTTTATCGCCCAGATGTAGTACTTTGCATTTTTCCCTGTTAAAAACCATTCTGTTAGTTGCTGCCCACTGCTCCAGTTTACTAATATCTTTTTGAATCCTCTCTCTCTCTTCTCTAGTATTAGCTATCCCACCTAGCTTTGTGTCATCAGCAAATTTAATCAGTTTACCCTCAATTCCTTCATCTAAATCATTGATAAAGATGTTGAATAATACAGGGCCCAGGACAGAGCCCAGTGGTACCCCACTTGAGACATTATTCCAACTGGATATGCAGCCATTTACGACCACTCTTTGGGTCCGATCACTAAGCCAGTTATGAATCCACCTAACAGTTGCCTTGTCCATTCCATACTTAGTCATTTTTTCAATAAGGATTGTATGAGATACTTTGTCAAATGCTTTGCTGAAGTCAAGATATATTATATCTACAGCATTTCCTTGATCCACCCAATCAGTGATTCCATCATTGAAGGAAATTAAGTTAGTCTGACATGACTTATTAGTTACAAACCCATGCTGACTCTGTTTAATCACTTCATTCTTATCTAGGTACTGACATACATGTTGTTTAATAATTTGTTCAAAGATCTTTCCTGGTATAGAAGTCAGGCTCACTGGCCTATAGTTGCCTGGGTCCACCTTCTTCCCCTTTTTGAAGATAGGAACAACATTTGCTCTTCTCCAGTCTTCTGGGACTTCTCCTGTTCTCCAAGAATTTTCAAAGATTATGGAGAGGGGTTCAAAAATTTCTTCTGCTATCTCCTTCAGTACTCTGGGGTGTAATTCATCTGGACCTGGAGACTTGAATTGATTTAGGTTAGCTAAGTGTTTCCTCACTATCTTTCTGTTTATAGATATCCTGGATTCTTCTATTCCCTTAATAGGACAGTGAAGAACAGCTGAGGTTACATTTCCTTTCTGAGAGAAAACAGATGCAAAATAGGAATTTAAAAGTTCGGCCTTCTCAACATCCTGTCTTAACATTTCATCATTTTCATCCTGTAAAAATCCTATAGCATCTTTGACTTTTCTTTTACTTTTGACATATCCCCAAAATCCTTTATGATTGCTTTTGACATCTCTTGCAAGCCTCAATTCATTGTCAGCTTTAGTAATCTGATTTGTGCCCTGCAGGTTCTGCAGACAGCATTATATTCTTCTTTAGATATGCCTCCCTCTTTCCATTTTATAAACATTTCTTTCTTCCTTTTTAGCATGTGCTTAAGTTCTGTGTTCATCCATCCTGGTTTCCTTAAATGCTTCCTATTCTTCCCTCTTTTTGGAATTGTAAACAATTGTGCTTTGAGAATTTCATTTTTCAAGATTTCCCATCCTTCCTGGACATTTTTGTCTTTCAGGATATCCAGCCATTGGATCCCTCTAATTCTCTTTCTGAATCCCTTAAAATCTGCCTTTCTGAAATCTAACCTTGACGTCTGAGTCTTCACAGGTCTTCCTCCTCTAGTTATCCAAAATTCTAAAATAGCATGGTCGCTACCTCCTAGGGTCCCAGCCACTTTTACCTCCTCAACCATTTCCTCCCTGTTTATAAGGATTAGATCCAAGGTAGCAGTTCCCCTTATTTTCTCCCCTACCTTTTGGAAGATAAAGTTGTCAGCAAGAGAGGATAAGAATTTCCTTGACCTGTTAGTTTTGTCTGAGAGAGATTCCCAACAAATGTCTGGATAGTTGAAATCTCCCATGACAACTATGTCATATTTTTTGGAGAACTTGGCCGTTTGATGCATAAAGAGTTCATCCATATCTTCAGCTTGCACAGGCGGCCTGTAGTAAATGCCTACAATGGTGTCCTTTCCATTGTTCTGTCCTTGTATTCTTACCCAAACAGTTTCCACAGAACTCGCAGTCTCAGAAGCTTCAATCTCTGTGCAGATATACGTATTTCTAACATACAATGCGACACCTCCTCCTCGTTTATCAAGTCTGTTTCTTGCAAATAAGTTGTATCCTTCTAGTCTAGTATTCCAATCATGTGTACCGTCCCACCAAGTTTCAGTGATTCCAATGACATCATGTTTCTTTTCCTGTGTTAGTAGTTCCAATTCTCCTTGTTTGTTGCCCATGCTTTGTGCATTAGTATAGAAACATTTTAGTTTGTGATTGTTTTCTCTTTCTCCAATATTTTTATTATTTAGATTCTTTTGTCTTTGTTCTTCCTTTCCACTTCTAATAGCAGAGTTCTCAATAGCATTTGTCAGGTGTATGGCTTTTTCTGGTCTTTTGCTTCTCTTCCCACGTTGTTCTAGTTTAAAGCTCTCCTTACTAGAGTTGAGCGAAACGGGTCGAAAAATTTCAAAAGTCACCGACTTTTGGCAAAGTCGGGTTTCATGAAACGAAACCCGACCTTAGGATGAGGTCGGCCACGAGGTCGGCGACTTACGCGCCAAAGTCGCGTTTCAAAAGTTTGTTTTGCGCTCTTTTTCAGCCAATCAGGATCCACGGACACTGTGGGCAACGTGATGACATAGGCACGGGTTACCATCATCTTTCAGAAGGGCATGCAAGTGATTGGCTTGCTTTGGTGGGCGTCACAGGGGGTATAAAAGGGCGTGCACGCCGACCGCCATCTTACTTCTGCCGATCTTAGCATAGGGAGAGGTTGCTGCTGCTGATTCTGTAGGGAGAGCGTTAGGCAGGGAAGAAGAAAAAAAAACTGCTTCTGCTGCTAGCGATTGTGCCTGTACAACACACCAGTCACTGTGTGTGCAGTGCAAGGGGAGGCTATATTGTAGTGTATCAGTGGTGTTGGTTGTTGGGCTGTCTTCTAAGGCTTCCTGACCGCTGCATTGCTGTTTACCCACTGCTCTGCAAACTGCTTTTTTAAAAGCAATCCAATCTCCCTTATCCTCTCGTCACTTTTATCACAGCTGTGCCATCGAGCCTGTGACATAGCGCTCAGATATCAGTGGGCCTCACACAATCCAAAAGTGTCCAGTGTCCACAAGTGTCTGCAGAAATTCAAAATCTCACTTATCCTCTAGTCACTTTTGTCACAGCTGTGCCATCGAGCCTGTGACATAGCGCTCAGATATCAGTGGGCCTCACACAATCCAAAAGTGTCCAGTGTCCACAAGTGTCTGCAGAAATTCAAAATCTCACTTATCCTCTAGTCACTTTTGTCACAGCTGTGCCATCGAGCCTGTGACATAGCGCTCAGATATCAGTGGGCCTCACACAATCCAAAAGTATCCAGTGTCCACAAGTGTCTGCAGAAATTCAAAATCTCACTTATCCTCTAGTCACTTTTGTCACAGCTGTGCAATTGAGCCTGTGACATAGCGCTCAGATATCAGTGGGCCTCACACAATCCAAAAGTGTCCAGTGTCCACAAGTGTCTACAGAAATTCAAAATCTCCCTTATCCTCTAGTCACTTTTGTCACAGCTGTGCCATCGAGCCTGTGACATAGCGCTCAGATATCAGTGGGCCTCACACAATCCAAAAGTGTCCAGTGTCCACAAGTGTCTGCAGAAATTCAAAATCTCCCTTATCCTCTAGTCACTTTTGTCACAGCTGTGCCATCGAGCCTGTGACATAGCGCTCAGATATCAGTGGGCCTCACACAATCCAAAAGTGTCCAGTGTCCACAAGTGTCTGCAGAAATTCAAAATCTCACTTATCCTCTAGTCACTTTTGTCACAGCTGTGCCATCGAGCCTGTGACATAGCGCTCAGATATCAGTGGGCCTCACACAATCCAAAAGTGTCCAGTGTCCACAAGTGTCTGCAGAAATTCAAATTTCCCTTATCCTCTAGTCACTTTTGTCACAGCTGTGCCATCGAGCCTGTGACATAGCGCTCAGATATCAGTGGGCCTCACACAATCCAAAAGTGTCCAGTGTCCACAAGTGTCTGCAGAAATTCAAAATCTCCCTTATCCTCTAGTAACTTCTGTCACAGCTGTGCCATCGAGCCTGTGACATAGCGCTCAGATATCAGTGGGCCTCACACAATCCAAAAGTGTCCAGTGTCCACTAGTGTGTGCAGAAATTCAAAATCGCCCCTGTCCTATAGACACCTTGTACCTTGTTTTACATTACTATATAGTTTGTTGGATTTTGTCTACATTTCTACAAAAAATGAGGAAGTCTGGTGGAAGAGGCCGTGGAATTGGGCGGGGGTTGGCAGCTGGTAATGATGGTGTTGGTGGTGGATCTGATGGTAGTGGCAAGAGCAAAATAGGACCGAATGCAGGAGGTGTTGAGCCTGCGTCATCGTCTGGCTCCATAAGGCTTCGAAGGCTTAGTTTTCTAGGAGTTGGCAAACCGCTTTTAAAGCCAGAGCATCAGGAAAAAGTTTTGTCTTACATTGCTGACTCAGCCTCCAGCTCTATCGCCTCCTCTTCTTCAGTTGTAAAAAGTAAAAGCACTGAGTCGTCATGGGAGGCTCATGTTCATGAACCACACCTTTCCTTGTGTCCTTCACCCCAACCAAGACTGAAGGATGACGCAGGCCATACTACTGATTACTCCATGGAGCTGTTTTCACATACCATGCCTGGATTATCAAGTCAAATGGTGAATTACCCAGGCCAAGATGAATCTGACATGGAGTGCACTGATGCACAGCCGCTGATGGATGATTCTGCTGGTACATTCACTCAGAGCACTACATTGTCCTCGCAGTGTACCGAGCCAGATTCTGACCCTGAT
The DNA here is from genome assembly GCF_039654945.1 of Dendrobates tinctorius. Classification (NCBI taxonomy): domain Eukaryota; kingdom Metazoa; phylum Chordata; class Amphibia; order Anura; family Dendrobatidae; genus Dendrobates; species Dendrobates tinctorius. The sequence goes on from NW_027361758.1 coordinate 12,137,192, forward strand.
GAGACTCAGGTGCCCCTTCCCGCACACTATACCACCATACACGGTGACACAGAGGAAGGTGCACATGACATTGAAGAGGAGGTGATGGATGACCCAGTTGTTGACCCAGATTGGCATCCATTGGGGGAAGAGGGTGCTGCTTACAATAGCTCAGATGAGGAGCATCCACAGCAGACATCGACATCGCATCAGCTGTTATCTGGCAGGCCTGGAGCACTCCAAAGACAGGTTCCAAAAATCAAAAGAGTTGCTGGACAGCTTGTCCAGAGTGTCAAAAGATCACAGCGTGCTAGGCCGCAAAATGTCTGCCAAAGTAGGCAGAGTGCAGTGTGGCACTTTTTTGAACAAAATCCTCATGATCTGGCCAAGGTTATCTGTAAGAAGTGCGCAAAGACCTTTAGCCGAGGGAAAAATCTGAAAAATTTGAATACCAGTTGCATGCTTAGACATTTAACCACCATGCACTTGCAAGCGTGGACACAACACCAAACCTCATGTGCAACTGATCACAACGAAGGTAGTCAGCAACGCTACATTGTTTCCCCCACTGTAAGCCCACCGGTTAGCACAGCAGCAAATGTTGAGGTGTCGTTGCAAGGCCACAGCAGTCAGGGAATCCCACTGTTATATCAGCGAAAGACTGATTCTAGGCCATCAGAAAGAACACCAACTCCATCACCATCATCAACCCTCTCTCAGTCCGCCCTGTCCACAGCTACTTCCACCATATGCAGCTCTCAAGTCCAGCTCACCCTCCCAGACACTATGAGTAGGTCAAGAAAGTACTCAGTCTCTCATCCGCGTACACTGGGTTTGAACGCCCACATTGCCAAACTAATCTCGTTTGAGATGATGCCCTTTCGGTTGGTGGAAAGGGCAGCTTTCTGCGAACTCATGGCCTATGCAGTACCACGCTATGACCTACCCAGTCGCCACTTCTTCTCTCGCAAAGCCATCCCAGCCCTCCACCATCATGTGAAAGACCGCATTGTCCATGCACTCAAGCAGTCAGTGAGCGGAAAGGTGCACCTCACAACTGATGCATGGTCCAGTCGGCATGGCCAGGGCCGTTACGTGTCCATCACTGCACACTGGGTTAATGTGGTGGATGCAGGGTCCACAGGGGACAGCGGTGGTGGGACAGTGCTGCCTAGCCCACGGTATAGGAAACAGTTGGCTGTAGGCGTTCGACCCTCCTCCTCCTCCTCTAGAAGCGAAAGCTCGTCCACAGAGCGCAGTTGTACGAGCACTCCATCTGCAGCTGCCACTGTTGCACACGAGGTGTCCCCCTATCGAGCAGCTAGTGGAAAGCGTCAGCAGGCTGTGTTGCAGATGATGTGTTTGGGCGACAGACACACCGCCGAGGTGCTGGCCGAGTACTTGAAGCGACAAACTGAGTCATGGCTGGGCAGTGTACATCTTGAGGCAGGCAAGGTAGTTAGTGATAACGGCCGTAATTTTGTGGCAGCCATAGCCCTTTCAAAACTCAGCCACATACCTTGCTTGGCTCACACCTTGAACCTGGTGGTGCAGTGCTTCCTCAAAAATTATCCGGAGTTAACCGCCCTGCTCCAGAAAGTGCGAAGACTGTGCGCGCACATCCGCCGGTCGCCTGTACACTCCGTTCGTATGCGGAAGCTGCAGCGATTGCTCCACCTTCCCAACCACCGCCTCATTATCGACATTGCAACAAGGTGGAACTCCACCCTGCACATGGTGGAGCGGCTGTGCGAGCAGAGGCAGGCCATAATGCATTTGTGGGAGGATACACAGCCAGGCACTTTGAGAGCAGACATGGAGTTGACAGGTGTGCAGTGGTCGAAGCTGAAAGACCTCTGTAAAGTCCTTCAGTGTTTTGAGGAATGCACACGGCTGGTAAGCGCAGACGACGCCATCCTAAGCATGAGCATCCCACTTATGCGTCTGCTCATGCAAACTTTGACGCACCTTAAGGAGCAGACTTCTGCAGCCAATGTTGATGAGGAGGAAGAGGAGGAGGGAATCCTTGATGACATTCAGCCATTGTCTGCTCAGGGACCTCTCCTGGATGAGGTGGAGGAAGAAGAGGAGGAGGAGGAGGAGGAGGATGATGGGGATGATTACTTAGGGGAGGAGGATGCATCTCGTGGGGCAAGTGAAAATGTTGGCGTGGCAAGGTCTGGTACAGGGTTTGTGCGTGACTGGAGGGATGTGGATTTTCCAGAAAGTGCTCCTCCACCCAGCACTCGCAGTGCATCATTGACACCGGGAACATTGGCCCACATGTCAGATTATGCCTTGCAGATCCTAAAAAGGGACCCCCGCATTGCCAAAATGATGAACGATGACGACTACTGGTTGGCCAGCATCCTGGATCCACGCTATAAAGGCAAATTACAAAACATCATGCCACAGGACAACCTTGACCTAATATTGGCTAATAAACAAGCAACTCTGGTAAATCGGTTGCTTGAGGCATTCCCAGCACACAGCAGCGGTGATGGTTCTCACACGAGCCGTACGGGCCGGGGGCAGCTTGGCAGAGGTGTTCGTGGTGCACACAGCAGAAGTGGCGTTGGAGACAGGGGTTTCATGACAATGTTGTGGACTGATTTTTCAAGTACCGCTCACACAACTGGTAATACTGCATCGATGGAAAGTGACAGGAGACAGCAGTTGTCAACTATGGTTACAAACTACTTTTCCTCCCATATCGATGTTCTACCACACAGGTCATTCCCTTTTGACTATTGGGCAGCTAAACTGGACACCTGGCCTGAATTGGCACAATATCCGGGGATACGGTACCCTTTCTCACCTTTGTGCAATCACGTGTAATCCATACTGGGCGTGAGAACGGCTGGCGAGCTGTTAAGCAAGCTACAGCACCTGTGGTTTGCACACGTAAGTTTTTCATTTTTTCAGGAACGACGGTTAGGCCTAATTCCGGAACTGCGGTTGACCTGCACTTACTGGGAAATCATCGTTCGCGGGTAATAATTGTAATCACAGATCCCCATCACTAACGTTGTTCAGCGGGTTATCTGCACCTGTAAGCGACAAACGCTGGCCTTTTCAGTGTAGCGCACATGCAGTCACGGACATGTAAGGGCATGACACACCAGTTATTGGCCAATCTCATGTGCCAGAGCCTCACGTGTCCCTCTAGTAAGCCGGACTCGGACCGCGGGGCATGACGGAGTCTCGTTCGTTAACGGAATTAAGCTTGCAATGTGTGCATCTTTTCTGTAGCTGGCATGGTTGAGGTTTCCCAGGTGGAGTCGAATTTAACCGTAGGCTCCACTCCTGGTGGTGCCCTTCTGGACATTCCTTTAAGGTTCAGCTTTGCAACCATACTGCCCACGTAAAACAAACACTTTGCCTTCATGAACGCTGTTTGGAGGGTCATGACTCATGGGAATAATGCCGCCCAATCAGTTAACCGGCTAGAGAGATCCTTCGTTGCTCCCAAGCATGACATCACACTCCCTAGGAGGAAGGTAATGCCACTGTGGTGACCGTACTCCTGGGGGCGACACAAGTGCACTGATGCCCAGCCACTGCTCGATGAATCTGCTGGTACATTGACCCAGACCACTACATTCCCCTCGCACGCTACACGGCCAGAATCTGACCCTGATGAAACTCAGGTTACCCTTCCCATATACAGTTCCATCTTACACGGTGACAAAGAGGAAGCTGCAGATGAAAGTGCAGGTTCGGCCCACCCGCCATCAGACACACCACCGTACTATCAGGGGCCCTGTGCCAGTGCCGTCGCCAACGAGTTGGCCCCCCCTGCTTGCTCAGGATCACAGCACTTGCAAGGTTGAAATACTGTGCAGTGAGATGGAAGATGGGGACGACGAGGAGTCCAGACTAGTACAGGTATTCCCTAGCGAGGAGACTTATTTGATTGTTTTCAATGTTGGGACAGCAATTTTTGGGGAGCACTATACTCTGGAGAATGATAGATGGGGCCCACCATACACTGGAACATTCCAAAGGTGGACATCAGACACTGGAGCAGCATTTACAGGGCCCATTATACACTAGAGCATTAGAAATGGGGCCCATTATGTTTGGAGCATTATTTGGGCCAATAAGACAGTGGAGCTTCATCCATGGGGACCAACATATACTGTAGCATTATGTGGAGCGCATCATATACTGTTTCAAACATTATATGGGACCAATGATTCTGTATGGAGAAATAGATTGGCCTCGTCATGAGATGTAAAAAGTGAAGTATTTGTCATTGTACTATACCGCTATTTCTCTGCCGTATCGGAGCATCATGAGTTGTGGTATGTGTTAAAGGGGCGCTCTTTCGCCCAGGACACATGAAAATCTGGAGCCAGCCCTACCCCCCCACAACTTTAGCCAAATAACCCCCATTATTCAGTGCGTAACTAGTATTATGAAGTAATTTAAGGTTGACAAGCTTAAGTAATAAGAATTGATGCTTTTGGAAATTAAAATGGGCACTGTAGGTGTGTTTCCTGTCCTCCTCTCACTGCCGACTTTTATTCCCCATTGACTTACATTGGGTTTCGTGTTTCGGGACGACCCCGACTTTTCCCTGTAATCGGCCGATCTTGCTCGACCCGACTTTTGGAAAAGTCGGGTTTCACGAAACGAAACTCGACCCTAAAAAACCAAAAGTTGCTCAACTCTACTCCTTACAAGTGTAGCAAGGCGACTTCCAAATACATGTTTTCCAGTCTTCGTAAGGTGCACCCCATCTCTAGCAAGTAGTCCATCGCATAGGTAATTCATTCCGTGATCCAGAAATCAAAATCATTGCTGACGGCACCATCGACGTAGCCAGTTGTTCACCTGCGGAATCTTATTCCACCTCCTTGTTCCATGGCCATCCACTGGGAGGATGGAAGAGAAGACCACCTGCGCTCCCAGTTCTTTCACTTTCTTGCCTAAGTTTTCAAAGTCTCTGCAGATGGTTTGGTTTCCAGTTCGTTTCTTGCGGTGTCGTTTGTCCCCAAGTGTAGTAGCAGGAATGGGTAGTCATCTGTAGGCCTGAAGAGTCCTGATATCCTGTCAGACACATCTTTAATTTTTGCACCTGGAAGACAACACATTTCTCTTGAAGTTATATCCGGTCTGCAGATAGCGGCCTCTGTTCCTCTCAACAGGGAATCCCCCATGACCACCACTCTCCGTTTCTTCTTCACGACATTTTTCTTTCTCCATCCAGGAGGACTCTGAAGGCGTACAAGGTTGCTGTTTGTGGGCAAAGTCTTATTAGGTAGCACATGATGTCGCTGTCATGCGCCGCTTGTCAATGGCAAGCTGACATCAGGTGCCAGACTCTTATTGGTCGGCGGCATGTATTGCAGCACAGGGACCCATTGGTCTCTGTGCCACAATATATTTCAGCTGAGTTAGCATCCTTGGATGCACATCTAGGTGAAATAGGCATCTGTGGGACCCCCTCCCATGTAAAGTGCACAGGGCAGTAGTCATAGGCAAGAGACTGCTGTGTTCCCACATCCTGACCCTCTACAAGAAAATAGTATCCCATTTTCCTTGTGCTGTGGGTGTACTGTATAACACTCATGGTTTGCCCACAGTCCTCTGCTGTCTCCTCGATTCTGGATCTAGACACAGTCACACATTCAACAGGGGACACTTTGCTTTTTTCAAATAGTTTTACTTTATTGAGCATTCCAAGTTCAATTTTAGATACAGCACAATGCGATGTCATAGTTACGGTTCCTTCAGCCTGAGCTATCCCTTTCCTCTCTGGAACCTCTGGCCCCTGGGATACTCTGTCTGGCTTTGCAGCTCTCACAAGTCACATCCTGACTACCATAAGCAATTCCCCATCCGGCTTTCCCTTGTGGAAACAGATTAAGGCAGGATTCTCAGTGCCTAATTTGGGCTGTAGGCCCCGAACGTCCCAGGAAGATCCAATGAAGTTTGACACGGCCATTCTCATGCTATCTGACAGTGCATTACTGCTTGTGACCACCAGCCCACTGGCCTTGGACTTCTGCTATCACTACTAATCTCCAACTCTCTCTAAAACAGGAAGTGTTCCCCATTTTAACTACCTCTGCTCCTCCCATGTTGGGGCTGTTCTTGGACACTTTAACCATTCCTATACTAGACCTATCTAGTTCCTAAATCTATTGTGCTGATTCTGACAGCTGACACCCAGCACTAAGTGCTAGGAATGGTCCTGCACCACTCCTGACACTTTTACCCCCTAAATGCTGCAGTCAAACTCTATCGCAGCAGTCCTGGAGCCAGCAAAAGGATGGCAGCCACTCTGCCCTTGAATCGAAGACCCTGCAGGGTGACACAAGGTCTTGATTGTTGCCATGGTGATCTGATGTTGTCATAACAACATCTGGGTCACCAGAGCTAGGAAAGTTGCTTGATCATGCGCAGTGCATGATCAGCAATTTTCTCTATCAGAACAGAGCTGACAGTTTGCATAGCATAGGGATGCTGCTGCATCCCCATGCCATACAAGCGATCAGCCTGCAAAAAATGACAGTCCTATAGTGGGACAAAGTAAAGAAGTGTTAAAAAACAGGGATAAAAAATATATAATTTTATTTTAAAAAATAAAAAATATAAGAAAACAAAAGATATTGTATCCATAAATAAATATTTGTATGAAAAAAATATAAACAATAAAAGTACACATATTTGGTATCGCCGCATCTGGACCCAACTTGACCCTATAAAACTGACCCACTAGTTAACTTTTTTAGTGAACATCATAAAAAAATAAAAAACAAGATAGAAAACAATGCTTTAACATCATAAAATCAAACAAAAAGTGGAATATAACGCGATCAAAAAGTTAAATATAAACAAAAATGTACCATTGAAAACGTCATCTTGTTCTGCAAAAAACCAGTGACCATACAGATTCATCAGTAGAAAAATAAAAAAGTTCAAAAAAGAATAAAGCAATGCAAAAAAAATTATTTTTCTATAAAATAGTTTTTATTGTGTAAAAAGCGCCAAAACATTAAAAAAAAACCTATATAAATGTGGTATCTCTGTAATTGTACGGAACTAAATAAACCCCAACCCCCCAAACAATTCTGAATTGCTTTTTTTGCTCATTCAGCCTCTTAAAAATCATAATAGAAAGCAATAAAAAAGTTATGTGTCTGAAAAGGGAACCAATAAAAACGTCACATTGTCCTGCAGTAAACAAGCCATCACAAGACTCTGTAGGCCAAAATATGGGAAAATTATAGCTCTAAAAATATGGCAATGCAAAAGCTGTTTTTTAACAATAAAAAGCGTATTTTAGTGTGTGACAGCAGCCAAACATAAAAACCCGATATAAATCTGGTATTGCTGTAATTGCACCGACCTGAAGATGAAAGTCGCCTAATTACTTATACCACACAAGGAGCGACGTAAAAAATGAATAAAACCAATTTTTCACCTGGTTTTGACTGTTTCATTCTGCCTCCCTAAGATCGCAGTAAAGCTTGGCACACGTTTATCCTGCGCGCTGCGCTGAGCGCTTGCAGCGGAGTTTCCGCATAAATCTCTGAAATACGTGATTCAGATGGAACCTCTTGTGAAATAATCTCTATAATGAGGCAGATGGAGGCACTGTGGACACCATCTGCCCTGTGATCCGGCAGTGTCTGTCTTTTAAGGATTGCATAAAAGTGCAGTTGGCCACAGTTTTGTGCACTTCTGAAAAGAAGGACACCGCTGAACAGAGGCCAGACGAAGTCCAGAGTAACTCTGCTACTTCATTATAGTGAATGGATCTCTTGAGGGTTATATCTGAATCAAGTCACTCAGAGATTTAGAAACGCTCTGGAAAAGCAAAATGGCTCCTCACCCACCAAAAGAAATTCAGCAAATTCTCTGCTCCCAAATCCAAATGCCTTCCTCCCGTCTGAGCCTCACAGTGTATCTAAACCACATATAGCGTTCACATGTTAGAGATTTCTGAAATGATGAATGCTCGCCTACTTTATGGGTGCATGTCTTCAGAAGCACTGGCTGTGCGTAACGTACTTGTGATTGCAAAGTACTGGTCACTACAGCATACTGGTCACTACAACGGCAGTTTTCAATTTTCACTAAGGAACATTCATTGTTGCTTGTTTCTGGAGCCTAAATCGTCACTATTATTATTATTATTATTTATTTATATAATAATAATAATAATAAATTTTATTTTTATAGCGCCGACATATTCCGCAGCACTTTACATTTCAGAGGGGATTTGTACAGACAATAGACATTACAGCATAACAATAATCACATACAGTAGATTATAACAAATAACAAGAGGAGTGAGGGCCCTGCTCGCAAGCTTACAGTCTATGAGGAAAGAGGTAGACATGAAAGGTGGGTGGTAACAGTTGATCTGATTGTATGGACCAGCCATAATGTTAAGTGTGTAACAGTACAGACACAGAGGGCTAATGGATGCATAAAGCATGTGGGAACATGATGCTGGGAACCTGGTTATGGTAAAATTTTTGGCTCTGCCACACAGGGATAGGTTAGGTTAATGTGTTGAGGCGATAGGCCAGTCTGAATAAATGCGTTTTCAGGACACGCTTAAAATTGTGGGGATTGGGGACTAATCGTATTGACCTGGGAAGTGCATTCCATAGAATTGGCGCGGCACGTGTAAAGTCTTGGAGACGGGAGTGGGAGGTTCTGACTATTGAGGATACTAACCTCAGGTCATCAGCAGAACGGAGGGCGCGGGTAGGGTGGTATACTGAAACAAGGGAGGAGATGTAGGGTGGTGCTGAGCCATGGAGGGCTTTGTGGGTGAGGGTAATAAGTTTATACTGAATTCTGGAGTGGATGGGTAGCCAGTGTAATGACTGACACAAGGTAGAGGCATCGGTGTAACGATTGGTGAGGAATATGATCCTGGCTGCAGCATTCAAGACAGATTGGAGAGGGGAGAGTTTGGTAAGAGGGAGACCGATTAGAAGAGAGTTACAATAGTCGAGACGAGAATGAATAAGAGAAACAGTAAGAGTTTTTGCAGAGTCAAAAGTAAGAAAAGGTCGAATTCTAGAAATGTTTTTGAGGTGCAGATGACAAGAGCGAGCCAGTGATCGAATGTGGGGGGCAAAGGAAAGCTCGGAATCAAGTATGACCCCAAGACAGTGGGCATGTTGCTGGGGAGTAATAGTGGAACCACACACAGAAATAGCAATGTCGGGTATAGGTACATTAGTAGCGGGAGGAAACACCAGGAGTTCAGTCTTTGACAGGTTCAGTTTCAGATATAGTGAGGACATGATATTAGACACAGCGTTTAGACAATCGCCAGTGTTTTCTAGAAAGGCTGGCGGGATGTCAGGAGAAGAAGCGTATAATTGGGTGTCATCAGCATAGAGATGGTACTGGAAAACAAATCTACTGATTGTTTGACCAATAGGGGCAGTGTACAAGGAGAAGAGGAGGGGGCCTAGAACCGATCCTTGAGGAACCCCAACAGTAAGGGGAAGGTGAGAGGAGGAGGAACCGGCAAAAGAAACAGTAAAGGAGCGGTCGGAGAGATAGGAGGAGAACCAGGAGAGAACGGTGTCCTTGAGGCCAATGGAATGGAGCATAGTGAGGAGGAGCTGATGATCCACAGTGTCAAATGCTGCAGAGAGATCCAAGAGAATTAGCATGGAGTAATGACCATTTGATTTAGCTGTTAGCAGATCATTAGAGACTTTAGTGAGGGCAGTTTCAGTGGAGTGTAAAGAGCGGAAACCGGATTGGAGAGGGTCGAGAACAGAGTTTTCTGAGAGATAGCGGATAAGACGGGAGTGGACCAGGCGTTCCAGGAGTTTAGAGATGAAGGGAAGATTAGAGACAGGTATATAGTTAGCGGCACAGTTTTGGTCGAGGGATGGTTTTTTAAGTAGTGGATGTATGATGGCATGCTTAAATGAGGAGGGAAAAATACCAGAAGAGAGAGAGAGGTTAAATATTTTAGTTAGGTGAGGGGTGACAGCAGGGGAAAGGGACTGGAGGAGATGTGACGGAAATGGGTCACTGGTGCAAGTAGTTGGGCGAGAAGATGCAAGGAGCCTGCTTACTTCTTCTTCTGTGACTGGTTCAAAATCAGAGAGTGAGTTAGATGCAGTGGGGGAGGGAGGACAGTGCATGGTATGAGGGGATTTGGAGATAATTTCCTGTCGGATCTGGTCAATTTTTTCTTTGAGGTAATTGGCCAGATCGTCAGCTCGGAGCTCCGTGGTTGGGGCCTGTACTCTTGGATTGAGTAGAGAATGAAAAGTGTCAAAGAGACGTTTCGGGTTATTGGACAGTGAGGTGATGAGGGTGTTGAAATAGGTTTGTTTGGAGAGGTGAAGGGCAGTGTTGTATGTTCTAAGCATAAACTTAAAATGGATGAAATCTTCGTGTAGATTGGATTTTCTCCACAGACGTTCGGCGCACCTGGAGCACCGCTGCAGGAAACGTGTTTGCACCGTGTGCCAGGGTTGTCGCCGTCTGTGTTGTGGTGTTCTATTTATAGGGGGTGCAAATTCATGCAGGGCACTTTGAAGTGTTTCATTGTAATGCTTCAATGCAGAATCAGGACATGAGAGGGAGGAGATAGGGGCCAATGAAGACTGCAAGTTCTTCAGAAGTTTCTGTGTGTTAATGGCCTGTATGTTTCTATAAGTCTGGACAGTGGGGGTGACCTGAGCAGCCTGGCAGTTCTTATATAGCGCCATTAATTCCATGGTGCTGTACATGAGAAGGGGGTTACATACAAAGTTATAGATATCGTTAGCAGTAAACAAATTTACAATGACAGACTGGTGCAGAGGGGAGAGGACCCTGTCCTTGCGGACCTACATTCTACTTTTATCTACTACACCTGTAGATAAATTCCGAAAGTGGTATAATTTCCAAAATGGGGTCACTTGAGGGGGAATTCTGCTTTTTTAGAATTTGTTGCTCTGTTTAAGTCCACAATCTGTTTTAGGAAAATCTGCAATCCAGGACGCAAATAGCACTCGGTTCCTCCCGAGTCTCTCCATATGGCCAAGTAGTACTGTACAGCTACATATTGGGTATTGCCACGTTCAGTAGAAATTGTGGGACAAATAATGGTGCCATTTTTACCCACTTCTTGTGTGAAAATATAAAATCTGAGGCTAAAACAATTTTTTGTGTGGTAAAAATGTAGTTTTTTTTTCTTCACTGCCCAATTAAATAAAATTCTGTGACACACCTGTGGAGTCAATATGATCACTGCACACCTAGATGAATTCAGTGAGAGTCCTGATGAGCGAGTATACTCATTACTCGAGATTTCCCGAGCATGCTCGGGTGATCTCCGAGTATTTGAATGCGCTCGGAGATTTAGTTTCTGTCGCCGTAGCTGCATGATTTGCGGCTGCTAGACAGCCTGAATATATGTGGGGATTTACTAACAAACAGGCAATCCCCACATATATTCAGGCTGGCTGCTATCAGCTGCAAATCATTAAAAACTTGGGGTTAAAACATGTTAGTGGTAAAAATGCACCTTATTTTCGGACTATAAGAAGTACTTTTATCCCCCAAAATTTTGGGGGGAAATGGGGGTGCATCTTATAGTCGGAATATACTTACAAATACTGTGGCGGCAGCAGGAGTCGGGCGATTCTGCAGCAGTCCCGGTCCGACGTTGCAGGGCGATGATCACACTCTCTTCCCAGCCTGGTGCTGCAAGTGAAGCAGCTGCGGCAGGTTTGGCTGTGGTGCTCTGTGGTGCGCAGAGGCTCTGCTGGCATTTTGTGAAAGCCTAGAGGCCCTGCACATCCATTACTGCGATGCGGTGGCCTCCAGGAAAATGGCCGCCGGGGGTGGCATATGCTCAGATTGATATCTCATTTCCCGATATCTCGGGATGAAATATCATTGCCGAGATCTCAATCTGAGCATGCGTGACCCCCGGTGGCCATTTTGCCAGATGCCACCTCATCGCAGCAATAGATATGTGGGGCCTCCGGGCTTTCACAAGATGCCGGCGGAGCCTAAAGCACCACCGTAGAACCTGCCGAACTGGCCCCAACAGCCTGAGATGAGATTTTCCAGAGGCCACCACACCTGCCACACCAGCCTGGGATGGGAGTCATATCACCAGACCACCGAACATCTCCTGTGACCCCGCTCAACCAGCGCTGCTGATCCCCCCCCCAGGTAAGCTGAATTCGGACTGTAAGACGGACCCCCATTTGGGGTGCGTTTTAAGGTCCTGTGCGTTTTATAGTCTGAAAAATATGGTAATATATTCTTTCTTCACCGACAAAGGTATAAAATTCTTTGAGGCACATGTGGTGTCAAATCAATATGATCACTGCACCCCTAGACGAATTCATTGGGGAGTGTAGTTTGTAAAATGAGTTCACTTCACCACCTGGCTACTTCATTTCCTGTCAGCTGATATCCCCACTCTCATCATGGGTGACTTCAACATCCCCATTGACACTTCCCTCTCAGCTGCTACTAAACTTCTAACTCTCACTTCCTCCTTCGCCCTCGCTCAATGGTCTTCTGCAGCCACTCACAAAGATGGCCACACACTGGACCTCATCTTCACCCGCCTCGGCTCCCTATCTAACCTCTCTAACTCACCTCTACGTCTTTCTGACTACAACCTGCTTACATTCTCTTCCCTCTCCTTTCCAGGTCCACAATCCCCACCCCACAAACCTGCACACCCTCGCAGACATCTCAAACACCTTGATCTACACTCACTCTCTGAATCTCTTCTCCCTCTTACAGACATAAGTTCCTTACACAATGCTGATGCCATTGCCACTTTAAAAAGAGAAAGCAAAAAGCAAAAAACACAAATATTCTGCACTAAAAAGTAAAAAAATTGCCACTTTGTATAACACCACAATAGCTGCAGCTCTTGAGTCGGTCGCCCCTATCACCAAAGCTCCCAAAATCAACAGACAATCCTGGCACACCAGCCTGACCAAAGAACTGAGGCAGGCTTCAAGGATTGCTGAGCGGAGATGGAAAAGATCACACTCCAACAAGGACTTCACTGCAGTTAAACAGTCCCTCACTACTTTCAAGGCCACACTCCCTGCAGCAAAACAAACTTACTTCTCATCTCTTATATTCTCCCTGTCTCTCAACCCTAAACAGCTATTCAATGCCTTCAATTCTCTCCTCCGTCCCCCAGCACCTCCTCCCTTTCCACTCATCTCAGCTGAAGAGTTTTCCTAATTCTTCAAACAGAGGATTGATAACATCAGAGAAAGCTTTGGCCTACATCCCCCCTCAACCTATCAATAACTGGTGTTTTCCCCTCATGCTTCAAACATGCCTCAATCACACCCATCCTCTCTTGACCCATCTTCTGTATTTAGCTATCGCCCCATATCACTTCTCCCCTTTGCCTCAAAACTGCTGGAACTACATGTCCATTTTGAACTGTCCTCCCACCTCTCTTCCTGCTCCCTCTTTGACCGCTTACAATCTGGCTTCTGGCCGCATCACTCTACTGAAACTGCCATAACCAATGACCTGCTGACTGCCAAAGCCAAGTGACACTACTCTGTCCTCCTTCTCCTGTACCTGTCCTCTGCCATTGACTCAGTGGACCACTCCCTATTACTACAGACCCTCTCATCTCTTGGCATCACAGACTTGGCCCTATCTTGGATCGCATCATACCTAAAAGACCAAACATTCAGTGTCTCCTATTCACACACCACCTCCTCACCTCGCCCCCTATCTGTTGGAGTCCCACAAGGTTCAGTCCTAGGGCCCCTTCTCTTCTCCATTTACAGCTTTGGACTTGGACAGTTCATAGAATCTCACGGCTTGCAGTATCACCTCTATGCTGATGACACACAGTTCTACTTCTCTGGACCAGATATCACCTCCCTACTAACCACAACATCTGTCTGCTATTTCATCTTTCTTCTCTGTTATATTTCTAAAACGTAACATGGACAAAACAGAATTAATCATCATTCACCCATCTCACTCGACTCTCCCAACAAACCTATCCATTATAGTAAATGGCTGCTCACTCTCCCCAGTCCCACAAGCTCGCTGCCTTTGTGTAATCCTTGACTCTGATCTCTCCTTCAAACCACATAACCAAGCCCTTTCCACCTCCTGCTGACTTCAACTTAAAAACATCTCCCAGATCTATACATTCCTCAACCTAGAATCTGCAACAACTCTAGTGCATGCCCTTATCATCTCCCGCCTTGATCACTGCAACTTCCTGCTGTGTGGCCTCCCCAAGAACACTCCCGCGTCCCTACAATCTATCTTAAACTCTGCTGCCCGACTAATCCACCTAACCCCCCGCTATTCCACGGCCTCTCCTCTCTGTCAATCCCATCACTGACTCCCAATTACACAGAGACTCCAGTTCAAAACCCTAACCATGGCATACATCTATGACCTCGTCTCCCGGTACCTACCAGCATGCAACCTCTGATCCTCACAAGATCACAAAATCTCCTTCTCGACTCCCTCTTATCTCTTCTTCCCACAATCACATACAAGATTTCTCCTGCGCATCCTCCCCTCCTCTGGAACTCTCTACCCCAACATATCAGACTTTTGCCTACCGTGGAAACCTTTAAAAGGAACCTGAAAACCTACCTCTTCCGACAAGCCTACAACCTGCACTAACCACCGATCCACCAAACCGCTGCATGACCAGCTCTGCCCTCACCTATTGTATCCTCATCCATCCCTTGTGAGCCCTCGCTGGCAGGGTCCTCTCTCTTCCTATACCAGTCGTGACATGTACTGATTAAGATTATTGTACTTGTTTTTTAGTATGTATAACCATCCTCACATGTAAAGGCCATGGAATAAATGGCAATATAATAATAAATAATAATAACATATAGGGGGTTTCTGCTATTCTGGCACCTCAGAGGCTCTGCCAATGTGACATGGCACCTGTAAACCATTTCAGCAAAATCTGAACTCCAATATGGCACCTCTTCTCTTCTGAGCTTTCCACTGTGCTTCAAAAGTAGTATTCTCCCAAAAATGGGGTATCGGCGTACTCAGGAGAAATTGCAAAACAAATTGTATGGTACAACTTCTCCTGTTACCCTTATGAAATGCAAAATTTGAGTCCAAGATAACATTTTTGTGGGAAAAATGTGATTTTATTATTTTCATGGCTCAATGTTATAAACTTTTGAGAAGCATCTGAGGTTCAAGGTGCTCACCACACATCTAAATAAATTCCTTGAGGGGTTTAGTTTCCAAAATGGGGTCACTTGTTCGGTATTTCCACTGTTTAGGCAAATCATAGGCTCTCCAAATGGAAGGACATGACGCCTGCTAATGATTGCAGGAAATTTTACATTCAAAATGTCAGACGCTCCTTCCCTTCCAAGCACTGCCATGCGCCCAAACAGTAGTTTTCTCATATGGGTTATCGCCATACTCAGGAAAAATTGCACTAGAAATTGTATGGTGAAATTTCTCCTGTTACCCTTATGAAAATGCAAAATTTGGGGCTAAAAACATATTTGTGGGGAAATGATATTTTTTTATTTTCACAGTTAGAAACTTCAGTGAAGCACCTGAGAACTCATTGTGCTCACCACGCATCTAGATCAGTTCCATAAGGGGTCTAGTTTCCAAAATGGTGTCATTTGGGGGGTATATTAACTGTTTAGGCACATCAGAGTCTATTAAAATGCAACATGGTGTCCGCCAGCAAACTGAGCATTCAAAAAGTCAAATGGCACTCCTTACCTTCCGAACTCTTCTGTGCGCCCAAACAGTTGTTTTCTCCCTCATATGGGGTATTGGCATGCTCTGCTCAGTAGAAATTACACAACAAATTTTTGGGTCCATTTTTTCCTGTTACCCTTGTCAAAATAAAAAAAAATTGGATCCGAAGCAAATTTTTTGTGAAAAAAAGTTAAATTTTCTTATTTTTCCACATTCTAAACATTCCTGTGAAGCACCTGTAGCATTAATAAACTTCTTGAATGTGGTTTTGAGTACCTTTAGGGGTGCAGTTTTTAGAATGGTGTCACTTTGGGGTGTTTTTTAAAATGGTAATTATGGCACTCCTGTGGATGGTGCCCCAGAAGGATCCTATCCCATGTAAATCTTGTAGAAAATTTGGCACTCAGATAGATGTTGTGAGCAGATAATTTTATTTTGTGCAGGTAATCCAAAAACAATGAAACGTTTCAATCCTACAAAGACCTTCATCAGTCAGACAGATCGCAGTGTGCACAGGGTTACAGGCAGAAACAAGCGCTCAGAATATGCAGCAATGCTACAGCAGTGTTTGGGGTGTTTTCTATCATATAGACCCCTCAAAGTGACTTCAAATGTGTTGTGGTCCCTAAAAAATATGGTTTTGTAAATTTTATTGGGAAAATGAAAAGTCGCTGGTCAACTTTTAACCCTTATAACTCCCTAACAAAAAAAAATTGGATTCCATAATTGTGCTGATGTAAAGTAGACATGTGGGAAATGTTATTTATGAACTATTTTGCTTTACATATCTGTGTTTTAAGGGAATGAAAATTCAAAGTTTGAAAATTGTGAAATATAAGTCATATTGAAGAAATTTTACCACTATCATGAAGTACAATATGTCACAAAAAACAATCTCAGAATCGCCGGGATCCAATGAAGCGTTCCACAGTTATTACCTCATAAAATGACAGTGGTCAGAATTGTATAAATTGGCCTGGTCATTAACGTGCAACCACCTTCGGGGTTAAAGGGGTCAATATTATTGTGTTTGATTTGATGAAAAAATACAGACCATGTTGGAAAGTGCCTAGGTAAAAAGTAGCTTACAGATCAGATTAGTAGTACAGTAAATAGTGGATACAGCATATACAACATATACACAGTGCAGGAGGCTGGTGACAGCTGGTTATGTAGGAGTTTGAGCTGGAGTAGTGCAACTAATCCTAGTTTACTGCCACTAGTTTCATACATAGCTGCCATCTTCATCTGTTCCCGGCACCACTTTGTTCAGTCTTCAGCAGGTTGTGACCTGCCGGATAGCTTCACAAAAAGATAGCCACAAAAGACCAGGATGATATTCTCATGGACTTAATCTGAGAGCTCGTAACTGTTACCTCTCACTTCCGGTCAGTCAGAAGTTACAGTCAAAAGATTGCGGTGTAGGATCAGAGTGGCACCAGATACAGATGAAGACAGTGGCTGGGGAGTATAATACTAAGGCCAGGAAACTTACATTAATGGCACCACATCAGTGCTGAAATAAAAACAAAGCTGGAGTGGTGCTTTAACTGATAAGAACAGATGTTCATACAGAACCAGTTGTCATCCAATAGCTGGTGAGCCAGATAATCTTAGAACTGGTGAGCTGATTGGAACATTTAGCATTTTTTTTGTAATACCAACTTAATTGTGTAGATCACTGTTCACGAACGAACATTTCCAGACACTTTTGAGGGCTCAGAAAAATATAGAATAAGACAGTGCTCTTGAAGGAGATTGAAAAATACAAAAATATCTTTATAGCTTCATACATGGAAAATCCAGTAGCAACATTTCAACCTGTCCAGTCTTTATCAAAGCAAATGCAACATGACACTCTAGTAGCATTACATAGACAGTGCAACTTATAAGGGCTCATTCAGATATCAGTTATTTATCTTATCTCTTATAAGTTCTATCTGTGGTGTTTATGGATTCTGATCTCTATTATAGTCTTTGGGGGAGTTCACATCTATAATAAAAAATGCTCTAAGCAGCTTCCGGGTTGTAACAACTTCCGTCCAGTTGTAACTGGTGACGTCACAACACACCTCTTGCCATGTTACCCCTCAACACACCACTCCTCCTCAACACACACCTCCTCAACACACACTCCTCTCACCTTTCACCATCTCCACTCACGTCCACTCACTCTTTCACTCCACATACGACCCTTTCTCTCACTTCGTCTCTCATACTCACGCCGTCATCGCCGCTGCTCCACGATCCCCGACATCTTCTTCCGCCGGCGCCATCCTGGATCCAGACGTCGTCCACGCCGGCGACATGTTCTTGCGGCAACGCCATCTTGAGTATCGCGGGATTTCACGATACTCAAGATGGCGTCGTCGCAAGAACATGTCGCCGGCGTGGACAGTGGTGATGACGGCGTGAGTATGAGAGACGGAGTGAGAGAAAGGTTCGTATGTGGAGTGAAAGAGGGGGGGGACGTGAGTGGAGATGATGAAAGGTGAGAGGAGTGTGTGTTGAGGAGGTATGTGTGTTGAGGGTTAACATGGCAAGAGGTGTGTCAATATCCTCCCGATGCGATAGCATCGGGCCTTAATCTAGTCTACTATATAATTGTCTAATTCTGTCTGTCTGTCTGTAATGGAAATCTCACCTGATTGGTCGTGGCAGTTAGGCAGCGACCAATCAGCGACAGTTGCTTAGTCGTCGTGGCAACACGGCCGCATTGCTAATTGTACAGGCACATTACAGCCGTTAAAGGCATCACTGCTGCGTTGCTCATTACACAGGCACAGTCCTGTACATATTCTGGAGTACAACACATTAGGTAATTAGGTAACAGTAGAACAGTGACTGCAGCTCTGGGTGTAACTTGCATACAATACATTAGGTGACAGCAGAAAAGTGAATGCAGCTCTGGGTGTAACTGGAGTACAATACATTAAATAAGATCTGAACAGTGACTGCAGCTCTGGGTGTAACTGGAGTACATTTCGCGCTAAGCATTACTGGTACCGGAAGATGCCGTGAGAGTGGTGAGAGGAGAGAAAGAGTCCGGGGGCCGTCGGGAGGTGAGTATATCACTCTTTTTTATTTTAACAGAGACTCTAGAATACCCGATGCGATAGAATCGGGCCACCATCTAGTATCTACAGTTGTGGCAAAAAGTATTGACACCCCTGCAATTCTGTCAGATAATACTCAGTTTCTTCCTGAAAATGATTGCAAACACAAATTCTTTGGTATTCGTATCTTCATTTAATTTGTCTTAAATGAAAAAACACAAAGAGAAAGAACCAAAAAGCAAAACATTGATCATTTCACACAAAACTCCAAAAATGGGCCAGACAAAAGTATAAAAGTATTGGCACCCTCAGCCTAATACTTGGTTGCACAACATTTAGCCAAAATAACTGCGACCAACCGCTTCCGGTAACCATCAATGAGTTTCTTACAATGCTCTGCTGGAATTTTAGACCATTCTTCTTTGGCAAACTGCTCCAGGTCCCTGATACTTGAAGGGTGCCTTCTCCAAACTGCCATTTTTAGATCTCTCCACAGGTGTTCTATGGGATTCAGGTCTGGACTCATTGCTGGCCACCTTAGAAGTCTCCAGTGCTTTCTCTCAAACCATTTTCTAATGCTTTTTGAAGTGTGTTTTGGGTCATTGTCCTGCTGGAAGACCCATGACCTCTGAGGGAGACCCAGCTTTCTCACACTGGGCCCTACATTATGCTGCAAAATTTGTTGGTAGTCTTCAGACTTCATAATGCCATGCACACGGTCAAGCAGTCCAGTGCCAGAGGCAGCAAAGCAACCCCAAAACATCAGGGAACCTCCGCCATGTTTGACTGTAGGGACCGTGTTCTTTTCTTTGAATGCCTCTTTTTTTCTCCTGTAAACATTATGTTGATGCCTTTGTCCAAAAAGCTCTACTTTTGTCTCTTTTCTTTTCAATGTTCTTTTTATTGAGGATTAAAGCATAACAGTAAATATAGTGAAACAGTGTTACATTATAAAAATTCAGTGCTCGACAAATACATAGCAGTCTATTCAGAACGCCTGCGATACAGATCAAACACTTCTAGCTTGTGTTATGCAGTCTTACTAATGAAATATGGTTTGGTATCTGAACAGAGAGAGATTTGTTCAGATTAGTGTGAATATCTAAACTGGTGTCCCTGGCTCGTTTTAACACACAGCTTCTCCAATTTAGCCGTTTGGGACAATAACATATAAAATTATAGATAATGAGAGTAACAGAAGAGAAAGTTGGAAACATAGAAATTGAGAGGACGGGGAGGGAGGGGGGGGAGTGGTTTGTCACTAGGTAGCGTCCTGTGTCATAGCCGAATGCATACTTGATCTAAAGTTAATCCAAGGTTTCCAGGAATCCTGGAATGGTACTAAAGAGAGATTCACGTGTGCCACCAACTCAGCCATGTAGTATAGTTGGTCTATCTTGTAGAGAAATTGTTTACGTGTGGGAACATTCTCAGATTCCAATGAATGGGTATTAAAAGTTTGGCTGCCGCTATTATGTTATTAACCAATGAGGATAATTTTTAGTTACTTGGCCACACTGAAAAATTCAAAAGGGCGGTTTCAGGCATTAGGGAAGCTGACTTTCCAGTTATCTCTTTTATGACACTTTCAGTGAGCACCCAAAAGGGTTTTATAACTGGACAGGACCACCATATATGAAGATAGTCGTCTTCTCCAATGCCACATCTCCAGCATTTCGTGTGATGATGCACCCGCCAGGCCTGGTATTGTGTTTGTGAAATATACCATCTGGATACTAGCTTATAAGAGTTTTCTTGGGTTTTAACACATTTAGTCGGGCCATGAGAATGTTTATAAATGTGAAGTACCTGCTCTTGTGAGAAAGCATAGCCTAGGTCTTTTTCCCACTTTACTACTGTATATATGCACATTTCAAGCATTGTTCTGCAAGGAGAAGCTCGTGGTATATAGTGGATAATATTTTTGTGGGCTTATTTGATTTCATAGAATCATAGAATCGTAGAGTTGGAAGGGACCTCCTGGGCCATCTGGACGAACCCCCTGCTCAAAGCAGGATTCACTAAATCATCCCAGTCAGATGTCTGTCCAGCCTCTGTTTGAAGACTTCCATTGAAGGAGAACTCACCACTTCTCGTGGCAGCTTGTTCCACTCATTGATCACTCTAACTGTCAAAAAGTTTTTTCTAATATCTAATCTGTGTCTCCTCCCATTCAGTTTCATCCCATTGCTTCTAGTCTTTCCTTGTGCAAATGAGAATAAAGTTGATCCTTCTACAATGTGACAGCCATTTAGATATTTGTAGACAGCTATTAAGTCTCCTCTCAGTCTTCTCTTTTGCAAATTAAACATTCCCAAATCCTGCAACCTTTCCTCATAAGACAGGGTTTGCAGACCGGTCACCATTCTGGTCGCTCTTTTCTGAACTTGCTCCAGTTTGTTGATGTCTTTTTTAAAATGTGGTGCCCAAAACTGGACACAATATTCCAGATGAGGTCTGACCAAAGAGGAGTAGAGGGAAATAATGACTTCATGTGATCTAGACTGTATGCATCTGGTAAGACATCCTAGAATTGCATTTGCCTTTTTTGCTGCTGCATCACACTGTTGACTCATATTCAGTCTGTGATCTATTAGTATACCCAAGTCTTTTTCACATGTGCTGTTGCTTAGCCCTATTTCTCCCATTCTGTATATGCTTTTTTCATTTTTATTGCCCATATGTAGTACTTTGCATTTTTCCCTGTTAAAAACCATTCTGTTAGTTGCTGCCCACTTCTCCAGTTTATTTATATCTTTTTGAATCCTAGAATCATAGAATCGTAGAGTTAGAAGGGACCTCCTGGGCCATCTGGTCCAACCCCCTGCTCAAAGCAGGATTCGCTAAATCATCCCAGTCAGATGTCTGTCCAGCCTCTGTTTGAAGACTCTCTCTCTCTTCTCTAGTATTAGCTATCCCTCCTAGCTTTGTTTCATCAGAAAATTTAATCAGTTTACCCTCAATTCCTTCATCTAAATCGTTGATAAAGATGTTGAACAATACAGGGCCCAGGACAGAGCCCTGTGGTACCCCACTTGAGACATTCTTCCAACTGGATGTGCAGCCATTTCCGACCATCTTTGGGTCCGATCACTAAGCCAGTTATGAATCCACCTAACAATTGCCTTGTCCATTCCATACTTAGTCATTTTTTCAATAAGGATTGTATGAGATACTTTGTCAAATGCTTTGCTGAAGTCAAGATATACTATATCTACAGCATTTCCTTGATCCACCCAATCAGTGATTCCATCATAGAAGGAAATTAAGTTAATCTGACATGACTTATTAGTTACAAACCCATGCTGACTCTGTTTAATCACTTCATTCTTATCCAGGTATTGACATAAATGTTGTTTCATAATTTGTTCAAAGATCTTTCCTGGTATAGAAGTCAGAGTCACCGGCCTATAGTTGCCTGGGTCCACCTTCTTCCCCTTTTTGAAGATAGGAACAACATTTGGTCTTCTCCAGTCTTCTGGGACTTCTGCTCTCCAAGAATTTTCAAAGATTATGGAGAGGGATTCAAAAATTTCATCTGCTATCTCCTTCAGTACTCTGGGGTGTAATTCATCTGGACCTGGAGACTTGAATTCATTTAGGTTAGCTAAGTGTTTCCTCACTATCTTTCTGTTTATAGATATCCTGGATTCTTCTATTCCCTTAATAGGACAGTGAAGAACAGTTGATGTTACATTTCCTTTCTGAGAGAAAACAGATGCAAAATAGGAATTTAATAGTTCGGCCTTCTCAACATCCTGTCTTACCATTTCATCATTTTCATCCTGTAAAAATCCTATAGCATCTTTGAGTTTTCTTTTACTTTTGACATATCCCCAAAATCCTTTATTATTGCTTTTGACATCTCTTGCAAGCCTCAATTCATTGTCAGCTTTAGTAATCTGATTTGTGCCCTGCAGGTTCTGCAGACAGCATTATATTCTTCTTTAGATATGCCTCCCTCTTTCCATTTTATAAACTTTTTTTCTTCCTTTTTAGCATGTGCTTAAGTTCTGTGTTCATCCATCCTGGTTTCCTTAAATGCTTCCTATTCTTCCCTCTTTTCGGAATTGTTAACAATTGTGCTTTGAGAATTTCATTTTTCAAGATTTAGAACATAGAGTCTCAAAGGGTGTAAGTCTGCGCGTGAGGTCGGTGTTGTAGTGAATTCTTTTCAATGTCGTTTTTATTGTGGAATATTGTATGAAATTAATGTTGGCTAGTCCAGATAGTTTGCGGAGTTCAGGAAGTGGTGGGAGCACTCCATCAATTAACAGCTGGTCAATTGCGATTTTCAACCTTATCAGGGCTTCGTCTGTCATGGTGACGATAGAGTGAGTTAAGATGTTTAGTATTGGTGACGAGGGGGGTATCAGAATGCTGTATGTTCTGGCCCAAACTTTTAGCAGTGACCGCGTGAGTGCGTTGGGAAAGGTAGGAAGGGGACTCCCTCTTGAGTAGGTCAATAAATGTTGTCTAATGGGTAGAGGCTATAGTTCTTTTTCCATTGCCACCCATTGTTTGTCATGTGAATCTCGTATCATATGTACTGATCTCGATAGCACCGATGCGTAATAATTAGTGTTGAGCATTCCGATACCGCAAGTATCGGGTATCGGCCGATACTTGCTGTATCGGAATTCCGATACCGACTTCCGATATTTTTTCAATATCGGAATTCGGCATCGGAATCGGAAGTTCAGTTGATTGACGGCCTGACGTCATCATGATGCGCGGTGTGTGCGCATCATGATGCGCCGTCATTTCGGGCCTTCCGGGGGTCTCTGCCGGCCTGCCGGGGGGCTGTGCCGGCCTGCCGGGGGGCTGTGTGGACTGCCCGGGGTCTCTGCCGGCCTGCCGGGGGGCTGTGCCGGCCTGCCGGGGGGCTGTGCACCCTGTGGGGGTCTGTACCGGCCTGCCGGGGGGCTGTGCCGGCCTGCCGGGGGGCTGTGCTGATGTCCGGGGGTCTGTGCAAGCATCGTCCGATGGGACTACAAGTCCCATCGGGCGATGCCTGCTACCATGACAGTGATTGACACATTAGCCAATGATGGGACAGTAGTAGTCCCATCATCCGGCTAATGTGTTAAATGTTAAAAAAAAAAAAAAAAAAAAAAAAAAAATACTACATACATACTACATATATACTACATACATACTACATGCATGCTACATACATACTACATGCTACATACATACTACATGCATGCTACATACATACTACATACATGCTACATACATGCTACATACATACTACATGCATGCTACATACATACTACATGCTACATACATACTACATGCATGCTACATACATACTACATACATACTACATACATACTACATACATGCTACATACATACTGCATGCTACATACATACTACATACATACTACATACATACTACATGCATGCTACATACATACTACATGCTACATACATACCACATACATACTACATGCATGCTACATACATACTACATGCTACATACATACCACATACATACTACATACATGCTACATATATACTACATGCATGCTACATATATACTACATGCATGCTACATACATACTACATACATACCACATATATACTACATACATACAATACATACATAGACATACAGTACATATAACATAGAGTAACATACTTACCAATACTTGTCACATTGTTCCCCGAAGCCATTGTCTTTCCGGAATAAATATTAACATAACAAACCACAAAAATACTCACCCACGATCCGAAGCAGTCCACGAGTGTGTCCCACGACGATCTTGGGTAGAGAACTGCAGCATCAGATGATGCTGCCGTTCTCTACGGGCTGCAGGAATCCAATGACGGAAGGTAGGTATCCTTCCGCACTGTATTCCTCCGCCACTTAAAAAAAAAAAAGTCCCTAGTCTCACTTTATGCCATTGCTGCGTGGGAATTTCCCACACAGCAATGGCATAAAGTGAGACTAGGGACTTTTTTTTTTTTTAAGTGGCGGAGGAATACAGTGCGGAAGGATACCTACCTTCCGTCATTGGATTCCTGCAGCCAGTAGAGAACGGCAGCAACAGCTGATGCTGCAGTTCTCTACCCAAGATCGTCGTGGGACACACTCGTGGACTGCTTCGGATCGTGGGTGAGTATTTTTGTGGTTTGTTATGTTAATATTTATTCCGGAAAGACAATGGCTTCGGGGAACAATGTGACAAGTATTGGTAAGTATGTTACTCTATGTTATATGTACTGTATGTCTATGTATGTATTGTATGAATGTATTGTATGTATGTAGTATATATGTGGTATGTATGTAGCATGCATGTAGCATGCATGTAGTATATATGTAGTATGTATGTAGCATGCATGTAGTATATATGTAGTATGTATGTAGCATGTAGTATGTATGTAGCATGCATGTAGTATATATGTAGTATGTATGTAGCATGTAGTATGTATGTAGCATGCATGTAGTATATATGTAGCATGCATGTAGTATGTATGTAGCATGCATGTAGTATGTATATGGTATGTATGTAGTATGTATGTAGCATGCATGTAGTATATATGTGTTATGTATGTGGTATGTATGTAGCATGTATGTAGCATGCATGTAGTATGTATGTAGTATATATGTAGTATGTATGTAGCATGTAGTATGTATGTAGTATGTATGTAGCATGCATGTAGCATGCAGTATGTATGTAGCATGCATGTAGTATATATGTAGTATGTATGTAGCATGTAGTATGTAGCATGCATGTAGTATATATGTAGTATGTAGCATGTAGTATGTATGTAGCATGCATGTAGTATATATGTGTTATGTATGATGCATGTAGTATGTATGTAGTATATATGTAGTATGTATGTAGCATGCAGTATGTATGTAGCATGCATGTAGTATATATGTAGTATGTATGTTGCATGTAGTATGAATGTAGCATGTATGTAGTATGTAGTATGAATGTAGCATGTATGTAGTATGCATGTTGTATGTATGTAGCATGTAATTTTTTTTTTTTTTTTTTTACATTTAACACATTAGCCGGATGATGGGACTACTACTGTCCCATCATTGGCTAATGTGTCAATCACTGTCATGGTAGCAGGCATCGCCAGATGGGACTTGTAGTCCCATCGGACGATGCCTGCACAGACCCCCGGAGCCTGCACAGCCCCCCGGCAGGCCGGCACAGCCCCCCGGCAGGCCGGCACAGCCCCCCGGAGCCGGCACAGCCCCCCGGCAGGCCGGCACAGCCCCCCGGCAGGCCGGCACAGCCCCCCGGAGCCTGCACAGACCACCGGCAGGCCGGCACAGACCACCGGAGCCTGCACAGACCCCCTGGCAGGCCGGCACAGCCCCCCGAAAGGCCCGTACAGACCCCAGAGAGGCTGTACAAGGGCAGGAAAGGGTTTTTCTTATTCCGATACCGGAAGTCCCATAGACTTGAATGGGACTTCCGGTATCGGAATCGGCGATACCGATACTTTTTTTAAAGATCGGCCGATACCATCCGATACGATACTTTGAAGTATCGGACGGTATCGCTCAACTCTAGTAATAATACTTTCTAATATCGGGAGCGCCCATTCCCCCCCTTGCCCGAGGCAGGGTGAGTGTGTGAAAAGCTATTCATGGCCTCGTCTTGTTCCACATATACTTGGAAAAAAGAGAATTAACTCTAGTTAAATAAGAATCTGGTACTTGGATAGGTAGCATTTGGAACATATAGGTACATTTTGGCAATATCAGGCTCTTTAGAAGATTTTTTCTCCCTGTCCATGATAGGAGCGAGTCTCTCCATGATCCGATTGTGTTTACCGCCTGTTCTAACAATGGATCATAATTATATTTTATCAGTTCTTTTTCTGTTCTGGCTATTTTGACTCCCAAATACATGATAACATTTTTGGGCCAGGTAAACGGGTATTCCTTTTTTAGTTTGCTTAGGATGTGTGTGTTGGGACATTTAAATCCAATGCCTCTGATTTAGACACATTCACCTTAAAATTTGAGACACTGCCATATTCTTCCAGTATCCTCTTGAGGGCTGGGAAGCTTCTAATTGGCTTTGTCATTGTGACCAGTAAGTCATCGGCGAAGGCCACGGATTTATAGTTTTGCTTTCCAATTTTTATGCCCTCTATTTCTGGGCATTGCTGTATTGCGGTTAGGAGCGGCTCCATTGTCAACACAAAAAGCAGTGGCGACAGCAGGCATCCCTGGCGTGTACCATTTCCTATAGTGAATGTGTCTGTGAGTGACCATTAATATTGATGCGGGCCTTCGGGTTATTGTATAATTTCATTATGGTAAGAACTGTTTGCCTCAGGAATCCGAACCCCAGTAACGACTCCTCCAGATAAGTCCAGTCTACCTTGTCAAAGGCCTTTTCGGCATCCGTACCCAGCAGCACCAAAGGGAGTTTGTTTTTTTTCGCATGTTGCATAAGGTGTATTATTTTATATGCATTATCTCTCCCCTCTCTCCCCCCTACAAAACCCGCTTGGTTTGAGGAAATCAACGACGGTAAGACCTTTGCTAGTCTATTCGTCAGCATTTTTGCAAATAACTTCAGGTCTAAATTGAGTAGTGATATTGGCCTGTAGCTACTGCATTGTTCCTGATCTTTGCCTTCTTTATATATTAAGGATATTTTAGCTTCCAAAGCTTGGGCTGGAAATTGATCTCTGCCCATTATAGAGTTACACATTCCCACCAGGCGCGTGTTGAGGATAAGGGAGAAGATCTTACAATAGGTTATTGGTAAACCGTCTGGCCCGGGTGTTTTCCCCTTTGGGCTCTTTGACAGGGCAGACCGGAGCTCATCCATTCTAAACGGCTTAGTTAATTGAGACTGTTGCGCTTCTGTCAATTGAGGCAGATTCAGTCAGGCTAAAAATCTCCCTTTTGCCCTCTTCCTTTTTTGTTGATCTTCGACTGTCTCTTTCTGGCGTATGTTATAAAGTTGTTTGTAGTATTCTAGGAACTCTGACTCTATTTGTGCATAATTTTGAGTGCTTAATCCTCCTGATTTTTTGATTGAGTGTAAATATGCGGTTTTGGCGCTTTCTTATACTTGAGAGCATAAATTTAGTAGCTTTGTCTCCATGTACAAACATTCTATTTCGCCATTTGGCATACCATTTTGCAGATTTTTTATTTAAAAAATCTTTCATCTGTTGTCTCTTTTTGGTTAGCGCATTTAACAATTTTGTATCAGGTTGTTTCTTGTGTAAGGTCTCTAATTCAAAGATCTCTTCGTATAGTGTGTTAATGTCATGCTGCCGCTTCTAATTTAGATATGAAGTGATTGAAATTAGTTCTCCTCTTACTGTATTACTGATTTATGCACTTCCCATAAGATAGCGACTGAATCCTCATCTGTATCGTTTTGTGCAAAATATTGTTCAAGTGTTTTGGATATGCGAGCCCGTACCTCCGAATCCGTCAAAACTGATTCGTTTAGTCGCCATGTTCTTGTGAGGGAAAAAGGCTTGGGCAGCGTCATTTGGAGTGTAACTATTGAGTGGTCCGAGTGAATGTTTAGAAGTATTTTTGAGGCAACGGCGTTAGGGAGTAGTCTTCTCGGGATTAGTATGTAGTCCAGTCTATGATAGGTCTTGTGAGGATGTGAGTAGTATGTGAAGTCTTTGTCACCGGGCTGTAAATACCTCCAGATATTTATCTTCTGCATTGCCCTAATTTTTGTTTTAATCTTAATCAAGTCTCGCTGGGATATTGAGCTTTTCTGCTTTGTGGTGTCTAACTGAGGGTCTAGCGCTACATTTAGGTCTCCTCCTATGACCAGTGTCCTTTCCCTAAATTCTTCTACTTTCGCAAAGGTTGCTGATAGCCACTTCAAGTGTTTCTTATTCGGGGCATAAAGGCTACAGATAGTGTACATGTTCCCCACCAATAGTCCCTTTACGAATATGTATCTCCCGTTTGAATCTGCTTTTATGTTGTGTATCTGAAACGGTATTCCTTTCGCTATCGCCACCGAGGTACCCCTAGATCCCGTTTGTGTGGTTGTAGCGTGGTACCATGAGTTGTAATGCGAGCGTTCAAAATTAGGGAGTTTCTCTGATTTAAAATGTTTCCTGGACCATCAAAATGTCTATTTTTTGCTTTTTAAGCATGTCTAATGTTTGTCGTCTGGTGATCGGCGAGTTTAGGCTGTTTGCGTTTAGAGAGGCAAAAGTAAATACCTTGTTATGAATTGCCATAGGGTTGAGAGGTTTGGCGGGTGAATCTTTTTAGTCCCGATAACTTTTTCTGATTCGGATGCTTCTTGGTGCTGGAACTTGGATAGAGATTGGGGGGGGGGAGAGACAGGAGACGCAGAATAGGTAGGAAGAGAGAAGAAAACAAGTCGTGATGAGATTCATGTATAGCATGACAAGCAAAAAAAAAATTACAATTAACGGATCTATTGAACTTAATCATTGTTCTTGTAGACTTTTTGGGGGAAAATATTTTATGAAATTCAGAGCCCAATGGGGCAAATCTAACTTAATATTCTAATAATACTGTAACTACCCCCATCGCTACTAAGCAGCGGTGTCGGTCTCGAACCAAGAAAAATCAAATCTGGAACCTTATTAACAACGAGAGAGTCCACGGCCGAACAGCCGACAAGCCAGAAATTCACTTATTCAAGTCGCTCCATCATCTCCTTTCGAGCTTGGGGATTTTGCAGTTTTCTTCCTTTGTTTCTGGAGTTTCAGAGTCCCCACCACTTGCCAGGACGGTGGGTTTGGCAGGTGTCGATAACTTGAAGTGGCTGAAACGTCTCTAGGTCTGGATACAGTTCCAAGGAGATGTCCAGAGTCTTGCAGATTTCTTTGTTGTCTGTGGATGACCTGGCTTGAAGTTTTTTGTCTCCTGCCGTTATATAGATTCCGAATGGGAACAGCCAACGGTATCGATAGCCTTTTTGTGTTAGGGCTTCTGTCATTGGTTTTAAAATTTTGCGTTTTTTAAGTGTTGTGGCTGACAAGTCTTGGAAAAGTCTTATCTGCGAGCCTTCATATAGAATTTCCTGCGCTTCGCGGGCTCTGCGAAGGATCAAGTCTTTCACCCGGTTGTCAAGAAAACGTTATAGCACATCTCTTGGGGGTTCTCCTTGTTTGGGTCTGGGACGCAAAGACCTGTGCACTCTTACGAGTTCAATGTCTTTGGGGTCGTCGTCTAGTAGAAGATTAGAAAATATCTCAGTGGACACTTTGGTTAACGCCTCCGTAGCCACAGACTCTGGGAGCCCCTTTATACGGATGTTATTCCTTCGCTCGCGGTTTTCGTGGTCTTCTAGCATGCTTTGGATCATATGAATCTGGCTTTCATGCTCATTAAGACAATCATACATGGCGTTGGTCTGCTGCGTCAAAGTCGTCTGATAACTTTCAACCACTTCGAGCCTGTGACCTTGTTGTGTAATGTCTTGCGTTATCTCCGCCAGTTCTCTTCCAATAGGTTCCAAAGCTTTTGAGAGGATCCTTTTAATAAATGAGCAGGTCACCAGGGTATCTTTCATGGTTCCCCCTCTATCTGAATCACTCTCCAGATCTGTTTGAGTCATCTTCCATTTGAGAGTCTGTTTGCCGTGAAGATTTAATAGGGTCTGGGCAAGAGGCTTGCTTCTTCAGTAATTTGTCTTCATCCACTTGTGTTAGGGATTTTGTGGCTCTAGCGGTGCTTTTCAGAGTTTTTACCGGGGTCTTTCCCATAGTTATTGCTGATGGGCTCTGAGTTTTGCTTTAAGTTGTTATAATGTTAATTTCCCCCCTGTCTACAGGTTACAGGGTTAGAGGAGCATTTCAAGTGTTAATTCCATATAGGAGAATTGAATTTTCCAGGTCACCACCTGACAGCATGCTGGAGGACGTCCTTCTTATCCACAGTGGGACGGGAAACCACGAGAGTTCAAAAGGACCCTCCCCTCACCACCCTTCAGTGTTTTTTCCTGTCCCACTGCGGATGGGAACGACGAGTGATCCGACCATTCTGAGCAGATGGTGAGGATCAGGGGGCCCAGCTTTTCCCTTCCCGCCTCAAGAATTCTGCAGGCTGACACCCACCTGAGGGTCCCTCAGCAGACCCAGTGTAGCGCTGCTCCTGGGGGATGGAGTCGCTTCCCTTGAGGGGGCTCTCGACTCCAGGTGTCGCCTCAGATGTCCCTCTGCCAGGCCGCCGCTACAGAGCCGCATCCTGTAAGCGGTCCCGGCACCAGATGACCGCAGGACATCTCCGCAGCCAGCGCGGCAGAAGACCCACAGCCAGGTGAAGCAGAGCCGGCGCGGGGTGGATCTCGCCTCTCCAGGTGGCGGCGTCGCAGGGCTTCCGGTCATGGGTTCCACAACGTCAGCTTCCGGGGGGAGGGCGGATTGCGACCCGAGTGGCCGCGTCACTTCCGGGGGACGGGCCCGGGCGACGGCAGTACTTCCGGGTAGCGGTTCTGTCACAGGATTTGAACTGAACCGTGCGCCCCGGTGTGGAAAGCCGACAGGCGACGTCCCCTCCAGGAGGATTCAGAGCAGGTCGGACATCGCCCGGATTAGCGGTGGAGAGCAGCCCCATACAGCCATTCCTGCAGAGATGGAGGATCAGGCGAAATCTGAGACGGGGCCAGATGGCCAGGGTCACGTGAGTGCCTCACCAAAGGTTACTGCAGGACCCTAGGTAGGCAGATCCCATAGGACACATATTCTATGTATTCCAGGGGACCCCTGCAGAGAAGAAGGAGTCTAAGAAGAAGGAGAGAAAGTGCCCAATCTGTGCCAAAAAACTAAAAGACACATGGCAGAAGCCCTTATGTGACGCATGCACCAGACGCATAGTGGGGATGAGCAAGCCACTATGATGTCTAACATGAGATCCATTATAAGGGAAGAGGTACAGGCTTCAGTATCAGGCCTAAGATGCCCCCAGACTCCGCAGCCGATTCCCCAGGTATCCGGTAAAAGGCCAAGGGAGTCGGACTCCTCGTCGGAAGGTGACCCGTCCGAATCAGGGCTAGACGAGGAGGAGATAAGAGAACCCACAGAAAAGGGGAAGAGATACCTCTTTTCATCAGGGGATACGGACGAGCTGTTAGGTGCTGTAAGACACACTATGCAGGTCGAGGAACCCCCAGAGACTCTATCAGTACAGGACGAGATGTTTGGGGGACTGCGGTCGCAAACCTCGATGGTCTTCCCAGTAAATATGCATATACGAGCAATGATACTGGAGGAATGGGAAGAGGCAGAGAAGAGACTTACTGTCCCTAGAGACTTTAAACTGTGACTGCCATTTGACCCAGAGGAGGTCAAGGTCTGGGAGGAAATCCCAAAAATAGATATCCCGGTTGCAAAGGTGTCTAAACAGACGGTAATTCCCTTTGAGGACTCCTCCAATTTGAAGGAGCACATGGACCGGAAGGCAGACGGCCTCTTAAAGAGAGCCTGGGAAAGTTCAGCCGTGGTCATACGGGCAAATATAGCAGCAACGTCTGTAGCGCAATCAATGCACCTCAGGATAGATGACTTAGAGGAGCACCTTACAGATAGAACCCCAAGGGAGACTATCCTAAAATCCCTTCCCTTGTTAAAGTTAGCCACTGAGTTTCTAGCTGACGCTTCAGCGGAAACAGTCAGATTTACGGCCAGGAATCAGTCCCTGACCAACGCGGCCAGGAGAGCCATCTGGTTAAAGAGCTGGTCGGGGGATGTTCAGTCCAAGAATAAGCTCTGCTCAATCAGCTTTTCAGAAGGCAAAGTCTTCGGGCCGGTGCTCGATGATATTTTGGAGAAAGCCTCTGATGAGAAAAAAGGGTTCCCGGAAGAGAAACGCAAAAAATATCAGCCCTTTC
The DNA here is from genome assembly GCF_039654945.1 of Dendrobates tinctorius. Classification (NCBI taxonomy): domain Eukaryota; kingdom Metazoa; phylum Chordata; class Amphibia; order Anura; family Dendrobatidae; genus Dendrobates; species Dendrobates tinctorius. The sequence continues at coordinate 12,169,769 of NW_027361758.1, forward strand.
GTAGACCCCGTTTTAACCAAAGGTCTGACTACAGAGGGAAGGGGAAAACTGGAAGATGGAGCTACCCCAAAGGGGGAGAGAGCAGGGGTAGAAATAACGACTCCATCTTCTCCGGGTCAAACTCCAGAAGGAAATGACGCCACCAGAGTAGGGGGACGATTGCTGGGGTTCCTAGAGGGATGGCAGAAAATTTCCAGCAGCCCCTGGGTGCTACAGGTGATCTTGCAGGGGTACAGGATAGAGTTCGACTCCCTCCCTCCAAGCCGATTTCTGATAACCAACTCTCACCTCCACTCTGCCTCCCCCATGTGGCTGGATATTCAGGACCTCCTAACAACAGCAGCAGTTATCCCAGTACCCGCGTGAGAGTAAGGCAGAGGGTAGTACTCAAGCCTTTTCTCAATAAGAAAGCCGTCAGGAGAGTCCAGAACTATAATCAATCTCAAACCCCTAAACAGGTGGCTAAGATGCAAAAGGTTCAAGATGGAATCAATAAAATCCACGATTCCTCTCCTAGGCAGGGGGGCGGTAATGTGTACTTTAGATTTAAAGAGTGCATATTACCATGTTCCCATCCACCCAGACCATCAGAGATATCTCAGGTTTGCAGTCAGGAAAGAGGGAAGAATCTATCATTTCCAGTTCCGCTGCCTCCCCTTCGGGCTAGCTTCAGCTCCAAGGGTCTTTACGAAGCTGATGGTAGAGGTAGTTGCCTACCTAAAAATCAGAAATATTACGGTCGTCCCTTACCTAGACGATTTCCTCATCTTAGCAGATTCAGTGGCCCGGCTCAGACTCGACTGTCAGTCTTTGATTTCCACGCTGCAGAGCTTGGGTTGGATTATAAACTGGCAAAAATCAGATCTAGTACCCAAGTCAAAAATAAAGTTCCTGGGAGTAATGCTGGACTCAGAGGAAAGAATGTCTTACCTTCCAGAGGTAAAACAGACCAGCACGAGGGAAATGATTCGCCAGTTCGCAAGACAACGGGTCTCTATCAGAGAGGCCATGAAGATTCTGGGCCTAATGACATCCTGTATTCCCTGTGTCAGGTGGAGACAGTTCCACTCTCGAGATCTACAACGGGCAGTTCTGTCTTCCTGGGACAGAAGGCAGAGCTCGTTAAACAAGAAGATCCGATTGTCTCACCGAGTCAGGAATTCCCTGATGTGGTGGACCATTCCAAAGAATCTACGCACCGGTGTCTCATGGATCCAGTTCCCAGAGGTCATAGTCACCACAGACGCAAGTCAGCAAGGTTGGGGCGGACACGTCCAGGGAAGATACTACCAGGGACGATGGGGTCGAGAGGACAGGAAGGAGTCCTCCAACTTCAGAGAGCTTCATGCGGTATGGAAGGTACTATCGTCCGCCCAGTCACTAGTGAGGAACAGGCACGTCAAGGTACTATCGGACAATACCACGACAGTAGCTTTCCTGCATCACCAAGGCGGTCCAAGACACCCAGGACTGCAGCGCCTAGCCGAACAGATCTTCAGATGGGCAGAAAAGAACACCCTCTCGATCTCAGCAGTGCACCTAGAGGGCGAAAAAAAACAGGTGGCAGACTTTCTCAGCAGAAGAAGAGTTGTCGCAATGGAATGGGAGCTGAACAGCGAGGTATTCAACAACCTATGCAGCCGGTGGGGAGCACCGTAGATAGACCTGATCGCAGTCAAGCAGAACACAAAGGTCAAGACCTTCTACTCTCTGAACCCTCTGGAGAACCCAGCAGGAATCGACGCTCTATCACAATCATGGAGCAGGGGCCTGTTATACGCCTTCCCACCTCTCGCTCTCATACCGCGAACTCTCAGGAAAATCAGCGAAGACAGAGCCAGAGTCATACTAATAGTGCCATTCTGGCCGAAGATAAGTTGGTTCCCCTTGCTGGGGAAGATGACAGAGGAAGAACCCATTCTTCTACCAGAAAGAAGGGACCTCCTCCACCAGGGTCCGGTTTGGCACCAGAAGCCAGAAGCACTCCAATTGTCGGCCTGGATCCTGAGTGGCAGGTCTTAAAATCAAAAGGCCTCTCAGACGACGTCATCTCTACCCTGCAGGCGAGTAGGAAACCGGTAACCGCTGCAATATATAACAAGATCTGGAAAAGATTCTGCAGCTTCTGTGGAGAGACGACAGTTGAGACTGACCACCCCAATATCCCAAAAATCCTGGACTTCTTGCAGGCAGGGTTCAAAAAGGGTCTTAGACCCAGTATGCTAAGAGTACAGATTGCGGCCCTTAGTATGTTCTATGACTGCGCCCTGTCAGCACACCCTTGGGTAGCCCGGTTCTCCAGGGCAGTTCAGAGGCTGAGGCCCTTAATAAGGAAGTCGGTTCCCCCCTGGGATCTTAACCTAGTCCTTAATGCACTATGTAAAAACCCATTCCAGCTAGTGGCAGACATAGGGATTGGTAACCTCTCGATCAGAACGGCATTTCTGGTAGCGATCACGTCAGCAAAGAGGCTAGGAGAACTTCAGGCCCTGTCTATCCAGGACCTTTATCTACAGGTGTTTAACGATAGATTAATCTTAAGACTTGACCCGGCTTTCCTTCCAAAGGTTGTCTCAGATTCAAACATGAATCAGGAGGTAGTGCTCCCTTCATTATGTCAGTTGCCTAAGAATAGGAAAGAGAGCGCCTACCATAACCTAGACGTCAGGGAGTCAGTACTCAGGTACCTAGACGCAACCAGGCCTTGGAGGAAAGATAATAATCTCTTCATTCAATATAGTGGTCCGAATAAAGGGAGAAAGGCATCTAAGTCCACAATTGCGAGATGGATTAAATCCACAATTAGTCTAGCCTATAGGACACAGAGCCGCGTCCTGGTCCAGTCTCAGTACCTTCTCTAAACATTATAAGTTAGATGTGGAATCCGCACAATTAGCATTCGGCAGAAAGGTACTCCATGTGGTAGTCCCACCCTAGGACCAATCTCCTTTGGTACTACTCCAGCGTGCTGTCAGGTGGTGACCTGGAAAACGGTAATTAGACCTACCGGTAATTGTGTTTCCAGGAAGCCATCCTGACAGCACTATTAGTTCCCTCCCTAGAATAGTCATCCGTACTATTGTGATGTAACATGTGTATGTGGAAATTTTGTTAAATAAAAATCTTCTTGCATCCATCCAGATGTGTTACTTTGAGAAAACACTGAAGGGTGGTGAGGGGAGGGTCCTTTTGAACTCTCGTGGTTTCCTGTCCCACTGTGGATAAGAAGGACGTCCTCCAGCGTGCTGTCAGGATGGCTTCCTGGAAACACAATTACCGGTAGGTCTAATTACCGTTTTCCCATGATACTAGACAGAGGCAATTAGTGGCTCTTATGTTGGTTCAGGACGATAAGAAGTCATTCACAATCTTGCTATGACTGTTATTAAACCTGAAGAAGAGAATCGTCCGAGATTTTATTTTTTTTTCTTTTTCCTTTATCTATAGTGGTTGAGATTTTGGGAAATAGTTTCTCCTATTGATCAACGGGGGCCGCTCACTCCTCCCTTCCCGAATTCCACCTATGTCAGAGGGGTTAAAGATGTGGATCTCCTATATTGCAATGTCCTCTCCAGTCTCCACTGACTGGTGTCAAAATGGCCGCTGTGCAGCTGGTGTGTTCTTCAAATACCCAACTCCAATTCCTGTTTTATTGGTCAGGGTGCCTGTCGTGCAGTTGGAGGCTACATAACAGTTACTTAAAACGCAGCCACAACGGGGTAGAATGCAGGAGAGCTCAGACGCGGCCTCCCTCCTCTGCCTCAGCAAAGCCTCCCTTCAAGCGTCTTCTCCTCCCACTCCCCCCCAAACACCACAGCACCAGGGGAAATATGGCGCCCTCCCTGTCTCAGAAAAGGGCGCGAATTCTCCCGCCCGCTCTCCGTGACCGGCCTCCCCGTCCCTGGTCCAGCGGGGCAGTCTAATATAGAGGGCCGCTACCCCCCAAAAACAAGCGTGCACCGACCGGTCTCTGCAGTCCCGATCTCCGCTCGGTGCGATCCAGCCAAGAGGAAGGGAGAGGTGTCCGCAGCACGGCAGGCAGGTCTCGCGAGCTGTGCGCTCCCGTTGAGCTCTCAGGTAAGAGGGAGGGAGGAAGGGCTGTGGCAGCAGGGGATCCCTCCCGCCCGGTCTCAGGTGGCGCGGGTGTGTGACTCAGGGATTCGGTACCTCTGCGGGTAAAGCTATTCCAGCTCTGTAGTCCCGGGCTTGTGGGTTAGGTGTCTTCCTGCTCCCCCCGTCCGGGACTCCACAGGCCTCTCCACACCGCCTCTCAAAACAGCAGCCAGAACAGGCTATTCTTCTTCTCTGTGCCTTATAGCTGTGCCAGATGGTGCTGTGAGTGACTCGCACCCCTCTGCTATATCTCCGATTGATTGAAGTTTGTTTTCTCTCAGATTATTTAGATTTTTATCAGGAGCTCCTGACAGACACGTCTTTCTGCTTGAGCAGTTAGGCCACACCCTACTTTTGTCTCATCTGACCAGAGAACATTCTTCCAAAACGTTTTGGGCTTTTTCAGGTAAGTTTTGGCAAACTCCAGCCTGGCTTTTTTATGTCTCGGGGTAAGAAGTGGGGTCTTCCTGGGTCTCCTACCATACAGTCCCTTTTCATTCAGACGCCGATGGATAGTACAGGTTGACACTGTTGTACCCTCGGACTGCAGGGCAGCTTGAACTTGTTTGGATGTTAGTCGAGGTTCTTTATCCAACATCCGCACAATCTTGCGTTGAAATCTCTTGTCAATTTTTCTTTTCCGTCCACATCTAGGGAGGTTAACCACAGTGCCATGGGCTTTAAACTTCTTGATGACACTGCGCCCGGTAGACACAGGAACATTCAGGTCTTTGGAGATGGACTTGTAGCCTTGAGATTGCTCATACTTCCTCACAATTTGGTTTCTCAAGTCCTCAGACAGTTGTTTGGTCTTCTTTCTTTTCTCCATGCTCAATGTGGTACACACAAGGACACAGGACAGAGGTTGAGTCAACTTTAATCCATGTCAACTGGCTGCAAGTGTGATTTAGTTATTGCCAACACCTGTTAGATTCCACAGGTAAGTTACAGGTGCTGTTAATTACACAAATTAGAGAAGCATCACATGATTTTACAAACAGTGCCAATACTTTTGTCCACCCTCTTTTTTATGTTTGGTGTGGAATTATATCCAATTTGGCTTTAGGACAATTCTTTTTGTGTTTTTTCATTTAAGACAAATTAAATGAAGATAATAATACCAAAGAATTTGTGTTTGCAATCATTTTCAGGAAGAAACTGAGTATTATCTGACAGAATAGCAGGGGTGTCAATACTTTTGGCCACAACTGTATATAAAGTGCTGTGCAAATTAATTGGGACAAAGCATTTTTTTTAAGTTAAATTGTAAGTTGGTTACCAGTCAGTGATTCAAACCAGTTTTAACTGCTTTGAACAGGCACTCACACCTGTTCAAAGCAGTTAAACCTGGTTTGAATCACTGACTGGTAACCAACTTACAATTTAACTTAAAAAAAATGCTTTGTCCCAATTAATTTGCACAGCACTTTATATACAGTTGTGGCCAAAAGTATTGACACCCCTGCTATTCTGTCAGATAATACTCAGTTTCTTCCTGAAAATGATTGCAAACACAAATTTCTTTTTTAATTATCTTCATTTAAAAAAAATGCTTTGTCCCAATTAATTTGCACAGCACTGTATGCTTGCAGACTGATTGGTCCCCACATAAAATCATGGAGACATGACCAATTTTGATAAACGACCCAATGGAAATCCATGCATCCCTGAAAAAAACTCGACTTTTAGGAAAAAGTTGAGAAAAATTGAGGAAACTCTGATCAATCTCTGATAGTAAAAACTGACACACTGACCAAACGCTGATGAAACTGTTAAAAAATGCTGATGGAACATGGACTTTTTTTGTGTATGAGACAAAGCATTGACATCTCAATGCGGTTTTATACCATCACTAAAGCTGGAGACAAAACATGGGTCATAGATTAATAACAATGTTTTATTAATATATATTAAAAATGTAAAAATGTATACAGGGGTAAGGATCAGGGGCACAAATACTAGGGATATGTAAACAAATCAAGAAATGTGTTCAATAATACAATACAATCTAGAAACAATCTATAATCTTGCAATCTAAAAATGTAAAATCACCTTATTTCTAATTACAGACACTTGTGTTGAGTTGAAGAACTCACCCAGCTCAATGTTGTTAAGCCTGGCCCCACACGTCTTCTTTATGTAACTTTTTTTGATTCAACTTCTTGAAGGTTTCGCACAACAGCTTATGCACTGGATCTCTTAGCAAACTATTGGACATCAGTTTCCCTAAGGCAATTCACTGCCATGCTAGAAGGAACAAAAAATGGTTAGCCAATATATGCAGGCCCGTAAGTCTTCCATCTGGTGTTCCTGCAATTTATATTTTTTTATATTACATTGAATATTGCTTGTCTTTGAAGCTGGTAACCAGTCAAAGCCTAACGGAAATTTAATGGACTAAATGGTATAGAATATTAGAAAATTGTTCTCCTGACACCTTTATAAAGAAAAATATGAACCCTTATCCTCACCTGGTCAAATCAACATTTATGAGCATCACAGCCACATAACCCTATTGTTCAATATTCACTAAGAAAAACTTCTCAGGCATTCATGCATATGCAGAAATTCTTTAACTTGTTTGGAAATGTTATTACACCTGTGTCTAATACAGAGAATAGCTTGTTTTGGCAATTCCCCGTGGTTCTGTCATTTCCACGTGCCAGGTTAGGTAATTCCATTTGAAATGTTGCTTTTCAAACTATGTGCTCACAGTGGGATTTAAGGGATCGTTCAAAAAAAGGTTCATGAAATAAAACTCCAGGAGAAATATTCATTAATTTCATTTTTACACTATTTTCTCGTGCCAAGATTGACATTCCTTTGAATAGAACATGCAGGGGTCACCTATGATAGACATCAATGATTCGGTGCTCTGTCTGTCTATTGTGTAAGTATGAAAGCTACAGCAATATTCTAAATCACGGGTATGACAATGAAAGCTAATGCAAATATCCATTCTTACTACCACCACTGCTCCTGGCATAACTTAAAATATGTAACTATAGCCAGTTTCGTACAGTCATAAGATCAGATTTTTTGTGTGATGCCTTTAGAGTTAGAGCATCGTAGGCAATAATGGTGCTCTAACTCCGATTCTAGTAAGCTAGGGAGGTCCAGGTGTTGTGTCCATAAGGCTGTGTTGATCATCAGTCTTTTCACTACTGCCTTGAACAATGACTTACCGTAATTTTGCAAGGAAACCGCCCACATGGGCATTACAATCAACCATGTGATTTTGCATGAAGAAACCAACTGACAATGGTGAGTGAAAGCCTGGTAAGGACTGTGAAATTGAATAAAAGTGACGAGAATAAAAATACTTATAAAAATGGCCTTTTTTTAGATATTTTTTGGCTCAACAATATAAAATAATTAAAAATATAATAAAAATGAGTGCATGAGGCAATTAAACCGCTATAATACAATGCGTATATATAGTATGAAGAATCTGACAAATGTCTTCTCAAGTAATAATAATCTCAATACCACACAAACAGTCGCAGGTGAAAAATTGAAGTATTAGCAGCAAGAAGTTTATATAAAGAGCAAAAAATAGTGCAAAATTGTATCACAGAGGATGTATAAGTCTGTGCAATGCTGCAAAAGCACAGTGCAGGGAGTGATTATACAAAAAGTGTGCAAAATATGCAACAAGGCACAAGAAAATGTAAAATATGTGAGAAATATATCTCGCAGCAGTGATGCTCAAATTTGCAAAAAGGTGCAAGAGAATACAAAATATGTTTTAAAAATATATAACATAGCAATAATGCTCAAATTTGCAAGAATATGCAACAGATGCAGAGTGCAGAGAATATGCAAAGGTGTCTGTCAAACAAGAGCACATATTCGGACTGGCCACAATAATGAATGTCACATATGCGTTGCTAAATTAAAGCCTGGGCCAGCCAGTGAGGCCATAGAAGGCTATAATGATGAGAATGTGGCTGAATACCTGCGAGTGCCAGGAGGTGGGAGAAGCGGTGTGCCTGTAGTACACTCCCCAACGCGCGTTTCGGAAGTCTCCTTCATCAGGGGTGACTTCCCCCTGATGAAGGAGACTTCCGAAATGTGCATCGGGGCGCGTACTACAGGCACACTGCTTCTCCCACCTCCTGGCACTCACAGGTATTCAGCCACATTCTCATCATTATAGCCTTCTATCGCCTCACTGGCTGGTGAGCCTGTAGGGCGTGCCCCGACCGGCGTTTCGGAAGTCTCCTTCGTCTCTTTCATCATTGTGTGTCTGCTTTTGCCACAATAAGCATATAGAACAAAAAGAGTAGAAGAGCACTGTCTCAAGACTTGAGAACCAAAATGGATGAAAGGTTGCAATGCAGGATAGTCTGGATAGTGGGTAAGCAGCCCCAATCAAGTTCCAAAGAAATTCAAGCTGTCCTGCATGTTCAGAGTGGATCCGTTGACAATTGAATGAAATGGAATGCTGTGGCAGGAGACAAAGGAGAACCCCACTGCTGGCACAGAGACATAAAAAAAGCTAGACTGCAGTTTGCCAAAATGTACATGAGTAAACCAAAATCCTTTGGGAAAGCATCTTATGAACAGTCAAACCAAAACAGAGATTTTTGGTTATGCACGTCATTCTGTTTACTGAAAATGGAATGAGGCCTACAAAGAAAAGAACACAGCACCTAAAGTCAAATTGTCATGATCCATTTTTGGATCTGTGTCAGTTTGGGCTGCTCTGATATAAATTTTTTCCCTTTTAGGCCATTGGGGGTTAATATCAGTTTGTGCCCCCAGTGGCCGCTAGTGTTACTGCATGTTTAGTTAGTCTGCTGGTGACCACTCTCACCTTCCTATATAAGGTCACCTGGTACACCAGCTAGCTGTTGGTAATACAGGTGTCACGTCAGCCATGTCCGCCTGTCTGTTTTGCCTCATGACCCCTGGAGCGGTGTGCACGCGCATCTCATGTCTGCTATCCTGCATGTTCCCTAGAGCAGTGTGCACACTCACCTCATGACTGTTGGGCTGCAAGATGCCTGCGTTTCTGCTCTGTCTTCTGTGATCCTCTCTGTGTTCCAAGAACCCCTGATCATGTGTCCTTCCTAGGCTCCAGCGCTGTCTGGTTCTGCAATCATCTCTGCATGTCTGGAACCCCTGATCATGTGACCTTTCCTAGGCTCCAGCGCTGTCTGGTTCTGCAATCATCTCTGCATGTCCGGAACCCCTGATCATGTGACCTTTCCTAGGTTCCAGTACTGTCTGGTTCTGCAATCATCTCTGCATGTCTGGAATCCCTGGTCATGTGACTGCTCTCTGTAATCCTGGAGGAGCTGACCTGGAAGTTCTCCCCTGGTCTTGACCCGGAAGTACTGGTGCTATGGTGCTATATCAGACCGCCCCTCTATGGTCAGGGCTTGATTATTGTGTTGCTTCCCTGCATGGCTGTTTGGTCTGCTCGGTCGCTCCCTGTATTCTGTGCCCCAGCACTCTGCCCTGTCGTGCGTCTCTGCACACGCTCTGTGCTTGTACTCTGCCTCTTGACTCGTGCCATGTCTTGTGTTGTCTCTCGTGCAATGTTTGACCTTTCCTTGCTTTGGCTTGTAGTACTTCCGCTGTTCTCTGCCTTAGCCTATTTTCGCCATGTTGTGTCCTTGCTCTGCCTTGCCTGTTTTGCCATGTCTGGTTTTTGCTATTCTGAGCCTTGTAGTACTTCTCATGTTTCTTGCCTCAGCCTGGTCTTCCGTACTCTGTTCTATTGTGCTCTCTTGCACATTTCTATGTCTAGTCCCAAGGCTCTGCTTTGGCCTGGCTCTGGGCTTCGGCCTATGCTCCGCTGCTAGACCCTGTCCTCTGGTGCTCTCTAGCACACTCCCTGACTAGTCCCAAGGCTCTGCCTTGGCCCGGCTCTGGGCTTCGGCCTATGCTCCGGTGCTAGTTCTATGTCTCGTTTCCTGGCTAGTCCCAAGGCTCTGCCTTGGCCCGGCTCTGGGCTTCGGCCTATGCTCCGCTGCTAACTCTGTTCTCGCTCTGATCTGACTCTGTGTTTCTGTCTCTGTTCCTCTCCGTGTTCTGCTCCCTGCCTTGCCTTGCCTCGCTCCCTGTCTTGCCTCCCCTGAACCCCAGCGTGGGTACCCTCACCGCCTCCTGTGCCTTGGTCGTGCCTCGTGTTTGTGTACAGCTGTGCGCACTGGCCAGTGAGGCGTGCCTCCTGCGTGGCTCCTAGCATGCACCCTGCCTTTAACCTTGACGTGGCTCCTAGCACGCACGCTGCCTTGAACCCTGGCATGGCTCGTAGCACGCACCCTGCCTTGATCCCTAACCCTGGCATGCCCTCTGCACGCGCAGGACTCTGCCTTGAACCCTGACCCTGGCATGTCTCTTTGCACGCGCAGGACTCTGCTTTGTTTCTTGTGCATTGGCGTGTCTCTACACATGCACCCTGTCTTGTTTGTTGTACTTTGAACCCTTCTGTCTTGTATCTTGTGCCTTGGCGTGTCTCTACACATGCGCCCTGTCTTGTTTGTTAAGCCTTGAACCCTGGTGTGTCCCCTAGACACACACCTGGCCTTGCACCTTGCTTTGTACCCTGGTGTGTCCCCTACACATGCACCTAGCCTTGCACCTTACCCTTGACCCTGGTGTGCCCCTAGCACGCATCCTGCCTGGAATCCTGCCTTGGACCTCGGCGTGTTCCCTAACACGCACCATGCCTGGAGATCTGTCATGCCTCCTTGCCTGAACCCTAGTTTGCCTGCCGGATGCCCAGAACCTGCCGATCGCTGCCAGAGATCGTAGGCCTGATGACTGCGGCCTGATGTCCAGAGCTGATGTCCGCAGCCTGATGCCCTGATCATGTTGATCATTGCCAGCTGTCCGGAGTCCGATGCCATTGTGCCTTTTCCTATACCCAGGCGTGCCTCCTGGCCCGTACCGTGCTTGTTTTCACGTTCGCACTGAATGTTATCCTGAAGTTCTTAATGAAGATACCTTGAACTTACCTCTTGTCTTGTCTTGCTTCCTGCTCATCCTTGTTGTCAGACACTTGCACATAGTGTTCCCCTCAGCCAGCCGTCTGTTTTATGAATGAGTCACCGGAGGAGGAAAAAACAAAAGCACAAGCTAAGTCCAGAAAACCGGAGAGGTTGGTAGCTAGCGGATTGCAGACCCCTAATCCTATTCACCACAACTAACAGTAGCCATGGGGGGTTCCTACGGTGCCCTAGACCCCTCGTCACAGCTGGAGAGCTACATAAGCCTAAAGAAAGAAAGGGGAAATCTAAACTGCCCCAGAGCAGACCCCAAAGCAATAGACAGCCCCCAACATGTATTGTCGGTGAAAAACAGATGAAAACACAAACACAGACAGAAAGACAGGCTGAGCAAATAATTGGGCCCAACTAACTAGATAATAAAGGACAGAGAAGATGCTGGCTGCAATCACGCAAAAAAAACCCTGCCAAAAATAATGTCCAACACGTCTGATAGAAAAGGCCCTAAAGTCACTAGACTTCAAAATCACTATATCAGCACTCAGGTATATTCTGAAGACAGAGCAAAGAGATCAACTGATCAGAGACAAAAATGGAGTTCAGCCCGTCCCAACCAGGGCAGGCAGAACACAAACACTAAGTAAACAGACAAAATCTCATGGAAAAATAGCAGAGCAAAAACTTAGCTTTTAGTAGACAGGAACTAAACTGGATGCCAGAGCTCAGAGCAGAAAGGATCACCAGCAAACCCTGCAGGGCGTCGGCTGCCTTATATCCACTCATAAATTCCAGATGTCCAATCACACTCCACCTGTTCAGATGACAGGTTCTTCCCATCAAGATCAATTTCACTACCTCCTTTCACCAGCAGAGGGAGATCATCAGACATTAGAGGTGAAGGAGAAAATGAACTCATAACACGTCTGGTCCCAGCAGTCGTGGTGGCTCACCCCCTTGCTCTTGCCCCTGAAGCTCCCTGTATAGGGATGGTTTCTCACAAGGTAAGCTCGCCACTCAAAAAATCAGCTCAGCAGAAGCTGAGTCCGTCACAACAGGTCCTTTGGAAACCAACCGTTGTGAAGACTGGTCCTACCTGGTGCAGAGGTGGTTCAGCTTATCTGGAGCAGTGGTGATGCTGCTGAAGAGAGGAGCTTTCTGGAGCAGTGGTGTTTCTGCTGAAAGCTGAGTTCGGATGCCTTACTCTGCTGTCCTGTGCAAGACAGCAGAGAAATCTAAGTGTTGTTTGTTTTTCCTTGTCTGTTATTTTTCTTGGTGTTCTATTAGTGCAGCGCTTGGGACCAGTGTCCGCACTAGCCAATTCCTTAGTGAGGGATAGGTGGAGGGCAAGTGAAGGCTGAGGTATCCTGGTCGTCGATGGTTTGAAAGAAGTCCTATAGGGACGTCAGGATAGTCCAGGACACAGCCTCAGGAGAGTGCAGGAGGTGTCCCTGGTGTCCCCTTGTTTTGTCTTGTTTGGTGACCAACCGACCGTCGGGTCGCATCATGCAGACTCAAATATGGTGTAGAATCAAAGATGTTTTCTTACTGTTTCACTGCCTTTGGCACTGGGTGCCCTGACTGTGTGTAAAGCATTTTGGTTATCTGAAGATTACCAAAGGATTTTGGGTTGCAATGTAGTGTCCAGTGTCAGAAAGCTGGGTTTGCGTCCTAGGTCATGGGTCTTCCAGCAGGACCATGACTACAAACATACTTCAAGAAGTACCAAGAAATTGATAGAAACAAAGCACTGGAAAGTTCTGAAGTGGTCAGCAATGAGTCCGGATCTAAATCCCATTGAACACCTGTGGAAAGATCTTAAAATTACTGTTGAGAGAAGGCTCCCTTCAAATATGAGAGACCTGGAGCAGTTTGCAAAAGAAGAGTGGTCCAAAATTCCACTTGGAGGTGTAAGAATCTTGCTGATGGTTATAGGAAGCGATTGATTGTAGTTATTTATTCATTTATTCCAAAGGGTGTGCAACCAAATATTAATTTCAGGGTGCCAACAATTTTGTCCAGCACATTTTTGGGGTTTTTGTGTGAAATTGTTTCCAATTAGCCTTTATTCTCTGTTTTTTGTATTGTTCCAATACTCACAAAGGAAATATGTGTGTAACAAAACATGTGTAATTACAATTATTTTGTGTGAGAAATGCTTCATTTTTCAAGGGTGCCAACACTTTCTTCTTTGACTGTATTCCATTACTACATTTTACTTCCTTCTCTCTGTCTGCTGAAAGTGTTGTTTTAGCTGCCTAGTTCATTCTTTTTTACAAGCTGCTTTGAACTGCAGCTCTAGGAAGAATCTGTATTGAAACACTATTTACAAACACTTTCAATGTGTGAGCTTCTCTGTTATCCTCCACCATACACCAGACAGTGAGAGCATTTGTAAATAGTGTTTGAGTACGGATTCCTGCTAAAGCAGCAGTTAAATGCAGTTTCTAAAATAGCATGGAATGGGTAGTAAAATAGCATATTCAGCATGGTATTTCAGTAAAAAAATAGGTAAAGCAGAATATCACAAAAATGTATTACTTTGCAAGGGATGATCTTTGGTAACAATGCAGCAGCTGCTTGTGAACGCTGCCTAATACAAGCATAAAAATGGCATACTAAAGGGGTTGTCCGGTCTAAAATCAAAAGTCTGCAATCACTCTGTTTGAATGCATACTTTTGAATCCCCTCAGGACATTAACTGTGCGCTGTGAAGATTTCTCAGCTTCTGAGCCAGGAATGATGGTGATGCATGGGATATGAATACTTCTGGGCAGAAGCCATCTCATTGGGCGAGACTGTCTAGTGGGCGCAGCCGACCAGTGGGCTTGACCGTCTAGCAGGCATGGTCTCACTCAATCCACTTGCATGAAGCTAGGCCGCGTCCAAAAGATGGGTTCTGCTTGAGAGAATGTATATCGCATACATCACTGCCGTTCCAGGCTCTGAAACTGGTAAAGCCACGCAGTACACAGTGAATGTGACTCGCCCCCAGAGGCCGTGGGGTACTCGGTGCCGGGCCTGTTTATTAGAATGGGAGATGTCACAGTGGCAGTGACCCAGTCCGTGGCCTCAGGCGGTCAATGTAAAAGGGGTAGAGTGATGGGGATAAAGTTGTTGAGATGATTCGTGACGCCACCTGTGGTTTCTGGTCAGTTTGACCAGCGCTGCAGGGTTGCTTCTCTGGGACAGATGGTGTGGGGCAGCAATGATGTTGAAGCTCCCCACAGGTGGAGCTGTAGTCCCAGGGCAGTGTAGATGAGGTTGGCAAGTGGGGAGATGGTGTAAAGAAGTAGATGTAGCAGAGCCGGGTGTAAGGCGCAAGAATAAGTGGAGGCCACAAGGGCATGTAGTTCCAAGGCTTTACTCACAGTCTGGTGCACACAGATGCCTGCTTCGGTGCCGTGTCCTCCAGGTCTGGGGCTCAGCCAACTCCCAGTCAAGGTAAAGTACACCTTTCCAGCACTCCTCCAACATGTGCCTTCTCTGAATGTCTCCACACTTGCGCCTAATCTGAAGTACTTGTAGTTGCGTATTAAACTCAAGTTCCTCCTTCTTGATGTTAGTTAGAACTCTACTTGTACGGCAGACAGCTGTAGCCTGCTTCGGGGACTCCTTGCTATCATGTCCCAGCTCACCCACGTTGCTGTTGTGCCCTCAAGTCTTAGATGGGAATAAAGTGGTGACGACTTCTATTCCTCCGGTTTCTGCTGCAGGAACATCAGTATCCATACAACCTCGGGGACCGGACCCCGGCCATGCGCTTAAAACTTGAGGAAGGGCTCTGCTCTGACCCTAGTCCTTAGTTCTCTTCTTCTCCTTACGTTCTGTACTAAACTATTTTCCTTCTGAAGAATCAGGCTTTCTATGGCTCTTTCCTGTGCCAGCAGCTCCAGGTCACAGGAGTCTGCTGCAGCACTTCCTTCACTCCATCCCTCTTTGGGGATCTTCTCTCACAGACTGACCTTTTCCTAATATTCTCCTGCTCTTGTGTGCAGTCTAAGCTCCACCCACCTCCCAGCACTCTTCGTGTTCCATGCAGGCAGCCACCATGGTTGCTCTGCTACACTACTGGTGTGCATGTGGGATGTGAGTGTTGGAGTGTGGTCAGGTGTCTCCACCTTACCTGGATAGTGGGGTACTACACCTCAGGAGGTGGTGCAGTATCTCTGTGGCGACTGAACCCTCAGGGGGGCCACATAAGCCCTGGGGGGATACAAAGGTTTGCTGTCACACAGAGTGACTGCAGACTTTTCATTTTATGCTGGACAACCCCTTTAAGGCAATCTAAAAGTATCCCATATCTATGAATCATTGGTGGGAAAATGCCAGAGCATGTGTTCTGTTTTGGAAAAAACACCACTTAGACCAAAAATGTAAAAAATCAACATGCTATCTATGCATGCTTGACTAAGAGCCAGCAGCACTATTGTCTTACAAGCACAATATGAATAAGGATGTGTTAGTGGGAGGCACATGGTTTTCTGCAAACATCAAATCTGCACCTTTTAGTATACTCTTACCCCTCTCCCATAAGTAAAATACAATAGTAAAAATCTTTATTCTCCACCGCTCAGCAGCAATCTTTTAAGGTCTCTTTGGAATTCCGAGGGTGGATCATTAATGCCTAACATCATTGCTTCTGCAGAAGAGAGGCTGATTGCAATGATCGAAACCTGGAACGTGGCAACAACCTAACATCATGTAGGCGTTGCCTAGCAAACACAACACTTGTATTCAAAAAGCATTCATAAGGGAACTAATTTATTTCATCAGTTCCAGGCCGATTACAGCTTGTTATGTAATAGCGATAATGAATCACCAGTAATGATGAGGATGAAGGGGATTGTTATATTTACAGAAGTATGAAGATGCTGACACAGCATAGTATCTAGTGACATAGTAAAAGAAGGCAGAAGCTACAGGAAAGTCTAGGACTACACAGACTTTGCAATGCATGGCAATATGACTTGTGTGTACATGACGTCAATCGGTCCTGCACATACTCGTCGTGAGGATAGCCGCTTCTGCAAGTACCAACAGTTCATTTTGAAAGCGTCTTTTCTTTTTGTCTTTTTTGGTAGTTTGTTTTTTTTTTTAGATGATTTTTCCGCTGGCACTTTTTTACTTGTAAAGTATTACACTGATGAGCAAAAAAAGTAACATTGTTTTGAACTTTTGACTTTTAAGGCTGTATATCTCACCATCCACTACTGCTTCGAACATGAGACTACCATCATTTTATAGACAATCATTTTGGCTATCTGACACATAAATTTAACTTGCAACTATTTAGCATATGATTAGTTATGCAGATTCTTGCCATATCACTGCATTGTTACTGTCTGTTCTGCTCCTAAAAATCAAAATTTTATAAATTTTAATTTTTGTTATTTTCTAACTCCACCTTTGTCTTCCAACACTCTCTGAATCCTAAACTGCCCAGGGCAGTTTAAAGGGTGTGGGTCACCCCATCACCTGATGTATCACATGATGTTACATGATTTTCTTGAGGTCACAAGGTAGGCCACAAGACTGAACTCCTTGTGTTTCCTCCCGCTACTAATGTACCTATACCCGACATTGCCATTTCCGTGTGTGGTTCCACTATTACTCCCCAGCAACATGCCCGCTGTCTTGGGGTCATACTTGACTCCGAGCTTTCCTTTGTCCCCCATATACGATCACTGGCTCGCTCTTGTTATCTGCACCTCAAAAACATTTCTAGAATTCGACCTTTTCTTACTTTTGACTCCGCAAAAACTCTGACTGTTTCTCTTATTCATTCTCGTCTCGACTATTGTAACTCCCTTCTAATCGGTCTCCCTCTTACCAAACTCTACCGCTTCCAATCTGTCTTGAATGCTGCTGCCAGGATCATATTCCTCGCCAATCGTTACACCGATGCCTCTACCTTGTGCCAGTCATTACACTGGCTACCCATCCACTCCAGAATCCATTGCAAACTTATTACCCTCACCCACAAAGCTCTTCATGGCTCAGCACCACCCTACATCTCCTTCCTTATTTCAGTATACCATCCTACCCGCGCCCTCCGTTCTGCTGATGACCTGAGGTTAGCATCCTCAATAATCAGAACCTCCCACTCCCGTCTCCAAGACTACACACGTGCTGCGCCAATTCTTTGGAATGCACTTCCCAGGTCAATACGAGTAGTCCCAATCCCCACAATTTTAAGCGTGCCCTGAAAACGCATTTATTCAGACTGGCCTAACACCTCAACACATTAACCTAATCTATCCCTGTGTGGCACAGCCAAAAGTTTTACCATAACCAGGTTCCCAGCATCATGTTCCCACATGCTTTATACATCCATTAGCCCTTTGTGTCTGTACTGTTACACACTTAACATTATGGCTGGTCCATACAATCAGGGCAACTGTTACCACCCTCCGATCGTGTCTACCTTTTTTCCTCATAGATTGTAAGCTTGCGAGCAGGGCCCTCATTCCTCTTAGATCATAACAGATACTATGTGATTATTGTTATGCTGTAATGTCTATTGACTGTACAAGTCCCCTCTGAAATGTAAAGTGCTGTGGAATATGTCGGCGCTATAGAAATAAAATTTATTATTATTATTGGTCACATGATGAGCACACATCACACGTCTGCAGATGCCAAAAGACAGAAAGCAAGTTTGTTTCCCCTGTGTACAGCACTATACATAAGAGCTCTATAAATAATAGAGAATACTATGCAATAAGAAACTGTGCTATACATAACAAGAGTACTTTAAATAATACAGGATGGCATTATACAAAACCAAATGCTATATAATAAAGGACAGCACTATATATAATAACCGGGGATTCTATATAATTTTGTACGGATCACTCAGTCATTTACTGCAGTCTGACTGTCTAAACAAGCTATACTATTAAACGCCTGCCGATCGGTAATGATTTACGATTAGCAGGCGTTTAGTGCCACTAATTGGTCCAAGTAGACGTGTTTCTATACGGTATAGATGCAGAATAAATATTTACATTCAGTAACCTACCCCTGATGTCTCATCTGATTGCAGCCTTTTTCTTCTCATCTTGTCAAATCTTTATATTGATGTCCTAATGCTGGAAATCAGTTACTGCAGTTTGCCGCACTGATCACCGCTTCTCTAAGGTCTTATGTGTACACATGTTTCTTGACTAAGAAATCCCCCACACTGCACTGCTGAATACAGACATGCATCCACCATTAATATGTAGTCATTGTGCAACCCACCGCTCAAAATATAAATGATGAATCACTGTGCCCTGTTAACTATAATTGGCCACTTTTCACCAATAAATATATAAATTAATTAACAAAAAGAGATGCGGCACTCACCCAGAGGCAGTAAAAAACGTAGTCATTTATTATACTATTATAAGGTAAAAACAAGGTCCACAGGATCTTGCTACATGTGACACATACCTCCGACCGGCCCCCCCGCTGGATATCGCTGATCGCGCTCGAACGTCCGGGGCATTTTCTCCTCGTGACGCATGGACACCTGTTTGGCAGCTCACTGGTGACCATTTAGCAATGCACCAGCGATCCTGACCAGGTCGCATAGTTGTCGGGATCCCTGGTGCATCGCTAAATGTAACGGGACCCTTACAGTCAGTGACAAAACAGTTTGGCTGTTCAGAAAAGACTAAGAATAGAAGTATTCTTTTGAAATTCAAATAGAGGTTGAAAATTTTTTTTCCCAAAAAGCTTGATTTGCAGCAAATTGATTTGCCGTGAATCACAATACTACAGAGCCCCCAACTGTCCAGAAAACATGTGTGTAACCCTCTGAGGTATCCTAGAATCATATTTAACCCCTTTCAAGCTCCACAAACACAGTTTTAGTATGTCAAGGTGACCTTATAAAAACAAATGGTAATCTGGTAGTAACCAGCAACCAATTAATAACACAGTGCACTTACAGACTTTCATGGTTTTTAAAATAAAAGCATCTGACCAAAAATTATTACTCTTAGTTATTTGTGATCAGGCAGATTGTCATTGAAAGAGGTAATGTTATCTTGATTTGTCAGAGACAAGTGATGTTCCATAATGCTCTCCACCTCCTCCCCCTTAATAAGCAATGAAAGCTAATTAAGACTTGTATTTGGTAGTACTACTGACTAGGCGGCTGGGACAAGTGGTGGTAGTAGCTGTTAGGCTCACACATTATTAGTCATGTTATGGGTTTTTTTATACTACCCCATACATTGCCACTGCCATTTTTTCTTTTGCCATACATTTTGTACAAAGCCATTCTTACGTTTTGATAATTTTTTCAAACCAAATAATTTAATGCTTGCCAAAATTAACATAAAGGAAAAATGTTAAGTAGGTAGGTGTGACAGAGTCAGCTTCTGTGACGTATTCAGCTGATTCGATGTTTAGAGTGGACCATCTGGGTCGTGGCACCCACCCACCTAGGGCGAGCTGACCTTGTGACGAACCACCCCTTATACAGGGAGTGTCAGGGGCAAGACCAAGGGGGTGAGCCACCATGACTGCTGGAACCAGACGGCCAGCTCATGGAAGACATAAGTGTGAGTGTCTGACAACAGGGAACATGCAGGGTGCAAGACAAGACAAAGCGTGGTCACAGGGTTTCTTCAATAAAGCGTGGTCTCAGGGTTTAATCAGGTTCAAGACGTGATAACAAGGACAAAGTGACACATAGCAAGGCACGTGTGAGGGTATGCCAAGGTCCAAGGCATGATACATGCTAGGTGGCACGACAGGGTTCCGGC
The DNA here is from genome assembly GCF_039654945.1 of Dendrobates tinctorius. Classification (NCBI taxonomy): domain Eukaryota; kingdom Metazoa; phylum Chordata; class Amphibia; order Anura; family Dendrobatidae; genus Dendrobates; species Dendrobates tinctorius. The sequence goes on from NW_027361758.1 coordinate 12,189,600, forward strand.
AAGGGCTAGATGGCTTCGGACTCTGGACATCTGGCAATGACCGACAGGCTCCAGACATAAGTATGTGGACATCAGCTCTGGACATCATGCCACAGTCATCAGGCTCTGGACCACTGGCAGCGATCGGCAGGCTCCGGGCATCTGGCAGGCGAGCCAGGGTGAGCCACCACGACTGCAGGAACCAGACGGCCGGCTCATGGAAGACACAAGTGTGAGTGTCTGACAACAGGGAATGTTATGCAAGATGCATGCTAGGAGACACACCAGGGTCCAAGGCAGGGTTCAAGGCAGAGGGCGTGCTAGGAGGCACGCCAGGGTTCATGGCAGGACCTGCGCGTGCTTTAGAGAAGCACGGGAAGGCATGCCAAGGAGCAGGCTAGGGCCTGCGAGTACCAAGAGGCACGAAAAGCACAGTGCAGGGACAGCGTGAGTGCAAGGAAGCACAGTGAGCATGGCTGGGTCACTGGCAGGCTGGTCGGGCTGAGGCACAGACAGGTAGGCACGACTGAGGCGGGTACAGTTGAGGCACAGACACGTGGACACAGCTAAGTCACTGTCCAGTGAGCACGGCTGAGACACAAACAGGCAGGCACGACTAAGGCGGGCACGGCTGAGGCACAAACAGGCGTGCGAGACAAGACCAGGCGTGCAAAGGGCACACGGAGAAACAAGGCAAGGAAAGACAAGGCAAAGTACAGAACAAGGAGCGGAACGTAGGCTGGAGCACAGAGCCAGGTAAAGTGAAAAGTAGCGGAGCGTATGCAAGAGCCCAGAACCGGGTCAGAGAAGAAACTAGATACAGAGCTAGGAGCGGAACGTAGGCTGAAACACAGAGACGGGTACAGAAAGAGAAGCGGAGCATATGCTAGAGCCCAGAGCCAGGTCAAGGAAGAAACTAGGTAGAGAGCTAGGAGCGTAACGTAGGCTGAAGCACAGAGCCGGGTACAAGAAAGAGAAGCGGAGCGTATGCTAGAGCCCAGAGCCGGGTCAGAGAAGAAACTAGATACAGAGCTTGGATTGGAACGTAGTCTGAAGCACAGAGCTGGGTACAGAAAGAGAAGCAGAGTGTATGCTAGAGCCCAGAGCCAGGTAAAAGACAAGATACTAAATCCAAGACATAATGCAGAGTACAGACAGGTAGCGGAAGGTATGCTGAGGCACAGAGCCGGGTACAAGGAAAATGCGGAGCGTATGCCAGAGCACAGAGCCGGGTATATGGCAAAGCATAGAGTACAAGACAGGGCTTGTGTAAAAGGAGCACGGAAGGTAAGAATAGGAAGATATAGCTCAAGACAGAGTACATTGCCACAGCACGTACAGACAGCGTGGCGAGGCATAGTATCGAAACAGATTTGTGCAAGAGAGCACGATAGGACAGAACATAGGAAGGAAGCAGAGTTTGTGCTAAAGGAGCGCAATAAGACAGAGTACAGGGAAGGCACACAAGGCTAGATACAGGACCAGGTACAGGACACCAGACGAAGACAGGACACAAGACCAACACAGGACACCAGACGAAGTACAAGCACAGAGCATGTGCGATGAAGCACAACAGGGCAGAGTGCAGGGGCACAGAATACAGGGAGCGACCAAGCAGGACCATGCAGCCTAGCAGGGAAGCAACACGATACTCAGACACCGACCATAGGAAGGGACGGTCTGATATAGGGCATTAGCACCTGGACTTCTGGGTCAGGACCATGGGGAAGTCTTCCGGGTTGGGTCCTCCAAGCTCATGGAGAGGACTTTTAGGTCAGGTCCTGTAGAAGCATAGCAAGGATTGCTGGATCAGGTCCTCCTGGACAATAGAGAGGATCACTGTGTTGGGTCCTCCAGGACAATAGAGAGCAACGCTGTGTTGAGTCCTCCAGGACTAAAGAGAGGAACTGTTGCAGGCAGCATGGAGATGAGCGCGCACACGAGCGCCGGGCACAGGCGGCAGCCAAAGGATCCAGCATAGGAGACATGCGTGCGCACCAGCAACAGCGCGCAGCCACAAGGTGAGCTGTGCGTGCGCACTCGTAATGGCATGCAGCCATAAGGTGAGGGGCGCGAGCACACCAGCAACAGTATACAGTCGCAAAGCGAGATGCACGTGCGCACACGAGAGGGACCCCCGGAGCACCCGCAGGGACCCGGCACTGGGGACAATGCGGCATGACAGGCATGACAGTGGGGATCATGCAGCGCAAGCAGCATGACAGGCCTGACAGGCATGACAGTAGGTACATGCACAGAAAGCAAAATGTATTTTTTCTATACATTTATTTTGTTGCTTTTATTTTACAAATTTCAACAAAAACAAAAATTGACCAGCACCTTTTCTGCTTGCATACATCTTAGCAAGCACAGTGCGCTGCTGTATTCTTTGGATTGTACTGTATATAATGAAGTCATAGCACACTTGCTTCATTATGTTTGGAGGTGCTGATCAAATTTTTGCTTTTTTGTAACTGTCATTGCTGGTCGTGACTGACTCCACATTTGATTGAGCACTCCTTCCATCAACCTAGACCTCGTTTTTAATTAGTGCTAGATCCTACATCCCATTTACATTTGTGGGCTTTTGCTCCGGGAGAGATATGTTAGATAGATATGAGGTCTAGGGCCCAACAAGAGAAACTAAGATCACCATGTTGCTGCAGGGGAGCAGACGTGAATTGGTCAATTTGCACACTAAACGCCTTCATTTTCAAAGTATGTTCTATATCACAGTAATGCAGTTTAACCCCTTTACCCCCAAGGGTGGTTAGCATGTTAATGACTGGGCCAATTTTTACAATTCTGACCACTGTCCCTTTATGAGGTGATAACTCTGGAACGCTTCCATGGATCCCGGTGATTCTGATATTGTTTTCTCGTGACATATTGTACTTCATGGTAGGGGTAAAATTTCTTTGATATGACTTACGTTTATTTATGAAAAAATGGAAATTTGGTGGAAATTTTGAAAATTTTGCAGTTTTCCAACTTTGAATTTTCATGCCCTTAAATCACAGAGATATGTCACACAAAATACTTAATAAGTAACATTTCCCACATGTTTACTTTACATCAACACAATTTTGGAACCAAAATTTTTTTTTGTTAGGAAGTTATAAGGGTTAAAAGTTGACCAGCGATTTCTCATTTTTATAACACCATTGTTTTTTTAGGGACCACATCACATTTGAAGTCACTTTGAGGGGTCTATATGATAGAAAATACCTGAAAGTGACTTCATTCTAAAAACTGCACCCCTCAAGGTGCTCAAAACCACATTCAAGAAGTTTATTAACCCTTCAGGTGCTTCACAGGAATTTTTGGAATGTTTTAAAAAAATGAACATTTAACTTTTTTTCACAAAAAAAGTACTTCAGGTCCATTTTTTTTTATTTTCCCAATGGTAAAAGGAGAAATTGGACCCCAAAGTAATTCTGCAATTTGTTCTGAGTACGCTGATACCCCATATGTTGGGGTAAACCACTGTTTGGGTGTATGGCAGAGCTCGGAAGAGAAGGAGCATCGTTTGACTTTTTCAACGCTGAATAGGCTGGAATTGAGATCAGACGCAATGTCTCATTTGGGGAGCCCCTGATGTGCCTGAACAGTGGAAACCCCCCTATTCTAACTCCAACCCTAACCCCAACACACCCCTAACCCTAATCCCAACCCTAAACCATAACCCTAACCACACCCCTAACCCTAATCCCAACCCTATCCCTAACCCTAGTATGAAAATGGAAATAAATACATTGTTTTTATTTTATTATTTTTCCCTAACTAAGGGGGTGATAAAGGAGGGTCTGATTTACTATTTATAGCAGGTTTTTATGTTTGGCAGCTGTCATATGCTAAAAGACGCTTTTTATTGAAAAAATAGTTTTTGCATCACCACATTTTTAGAGCTATAATTTTTCCATATATTGGCCCATGAGTCATGTGAGGTTTTATTTTTGCGGGACGAGTTGACGTTTTTATTGGTACCATTTTCGGGCACATGACATGTTTTGATCGCTTTTTATCACAATTTTTGAGAGGCAGAATGAACAAAAACCAGCAATTCATGAATTTCTTTGGGGGGGCGCTTATACCAGTCCGCGTTTGATAAAATTGATAAAGCAGTTTTATTCTTCGGGTCAGTATGATTACAGCGATACCTCATTTATATAATTTTTTATATTTTGGCGCTTTTATACAATAAAAACAATTTTATATAAAAAATAATTATTTTCGCTTCGCTTTATTCTGCGAGCTCTAACTTTTTTCGCTGATGATGCTGTATGGTGGCTCATTTTTTGCGAAACAAGATGATGTTTTCAGCGATACCATGTTTATTTATATCCGTCTTTTTGATCGCGTGTTATTCCACTTTTTGTTCGGCGGTATGATGATAAAGCATTGTTTTTTTGCCTTTTTCTTTTTTTCTTTTTAAGAGGTTCACTAAAGGAGTTAACTTGTGGGACAGTTTTATAGGGTGGGTTGTTACGGATGTGGCAATACTAAATTTGTGTACTTTTATTGTTTTTTTTTACATAAATTAATGTATTTATTGGGGAATATTTTTTTTCCTAATTTAGGATTTTTAAAAAAATATTTTTACACATTTTTTTTTTTTTCACTTTTTTACACTGTCCCAGGGTGGGACATCAATATATAGTGTCAGATTACTGATCTGACACTTTGCAGAGCACTGTCAGATCAGCGATCTGGCAGGCAGTGCAGGAGGCTTCTCAGTGCCTCCTCTCAGCAGGCACTGAGAAGCCACATCCCTGCAGGACTCGGAAGGACCCCGTGGCCATCTTGGATCTGTGGTCCTGCAGGAAGGAGGCCCTCGGAACAACGCTATCACATCGCGTTGTTCTGAGGGTCTCAGGGAGGCATGCAGAGAGCCCCCTCCCTGCACGATGCTTCCCTATGCCACCGGAACACTGTGTGTCGGGGGTTAAAGTGCCAGAAGTGGTCCGTGATAATCAGCTGACACCCGGCTGCGATCAGCTGCGCTCCCCCCATGAGCGCAGCTGATAGTGATGACATACTATCCCATTCACGGTCATATGTGCTGGGGTCACCTGGACAGGATAGTACGTCAAATGTCAGAAAGGGGTTAAGTTTCATTTATTCAATGTTTGCACATACCTTAACACACACAGTGTCCTGTTTTATTCTCACATTTACATATAATGCATTAATAGCACCCTGCATCTGTTTACACATCCTTCAAGCTGTTCAGAGGTACAGTTAACCTCTTCACGACCAGAAGTACTTTCGTTTTTGCATTTTCATTTTTTGCTCCCCTTCTTCCCAGAACCTTAACGTCTCTAAATGAAAATGGAAAATTATTGAACCATATTTTAATTTAAAAAGACACGAATATTCTGCCAATACAGTGTGTTATTAAGCAGGCTACTAGTTATCGCTGATTATTACTCTTTTACATGGTGAGGGCACTTTGACATCACTAAGAATGAGTATGTGTTAAAGACATCAAAAGGGGTTAATTTCAGTGTTAGGAAATGTCACAGTGTTACACACAACTTTTCCGGGTAATTGGAGGCTTTGCATTATTATGATTTGCGAATTAAATTTTTGGGAAAAATGTGACAAAACAGGATAATTCTAATTGTAAAAGATTTGTTCATCTATAATTAATCTATACAGATGTGAGAATGGATCCCTCTGGATAACAGGAATTGAACAATTTACCCTTGATGACTGGGTCATCACATAGTATAAGCCATTCTATTGGGACACCAAGAAATGGGCGGTAACCCAAGAGGTCTCTTGTGTCAGAGCAAATGTTAAATAACTTATGTCTAAACACTGATTGCCCATGTACACTGCGATCTCTGGCACTGGACCAAATGGGCTACATGCTTATAGCATTTTAAAGGATATCACCAGATTTTGCAAGTTTGTTCAGTGGGTCACAAAGTAGAAATGATTCAACTGATATATTAAAACGTGCCCAACCAAAATATATGATAATAGAATACTAAAACAGTATTAAAAGAAAGCAAGTCATCAAAAAAGAGGAAAGAAAAATCACGGGTGGATAAATAATAAATTACAAGCTTCTCCTATCCTTTACAATGGACTGCGGTGACCCAGGCCCAAACCCCTGCCCCCACCCCCGGCACACTTACCCAATTAACAAACCCCAAGCAATTAAAACTTGTGACACAGAGTGATGAGTGACGGTCGGTCACAGATTTATTAACTTTTTCTCTTTTCTTTTTTTATAAAAGATTAACCATTAGAAAAGCACTTACCGTATTTTTTGGACCATAAGACGCACTTTTTTCCCCAAAAATTTTGGGGGAAAGTGGGGGGTGCGTCTTATGGTCGCAATGTACTAGCCTCCGAGGCTGGTTGCGTGTGCCGTGGGGCACTGTAGTGCCGTGGTGGCAGCGGGCTGTGCTCCGGTGCAGGGGTAGCGGCTCTCTGTGCTCCGGTGCAGCGGCGGCGCATGCGCCGTCCCCGGACCGGCGGCCATCTTCCCGGCGTCCATGCTGCCAGAGGCCACCGCAACATGGCGGCGGCCAGCAAGGGATGTGAGGGGGCCTCCGGGCTTTGAGGAAATGCCGGCGGAGCCACCACCCCTGCACCGGAGCACAGAGAGCCGCCACCCTCACCCCACAGAGCCCACCTGCCCCAGCCCCAGCCCAGCTGCCCCAGCACAGCCCAGCTGCCCCAGCACAGCCCAGCTGCCCCAGCCCCAGCACAGCTGCCCCAGCCCCAGCACAGCCCAGCCCCAGCACAGCTACCCCAGCCCCAGCACAGCACAGCTGCGCCAGCCCCAGCACAGCACAGCTGCCCCAGCCCAGCTGCCCCAGCACCGCCCACCTGCCCCAGCACAGCCCAGCCCAGCTACCCCAGTACAGCCAAGCTGCTCGAGCACAACCAACCTGCCCCAGCACAGAGCCGCCACCTCACGAGCCTGGACCACTGAATGACCCCTGTGACTACTCCTCCATCTGTGCCGGATCCCTTCCCAGGTAAGCTGACTGTAAGACAGACCCCCATTTGACACATTATTATTTTTTTCCCTATATTCCTTCTGAAAATTGGGGTGCGTCTTATGGTCCGGTGCGTCTTATAGTCCGAAAAATACGGTATATTTTATTAGGACATGCTCGTCACCCAATGCCCTGTACCAATTCACAGGCAAGTCAGCCAACTAGCCGTAAACTTGTGTCCTTTCTTTCTTTTACCGCCATGGAGGATCCTGTAACTCAAACAGGACTCAGACCCCCAACCATCAACAAGGCCTGCTCAATCCCTTCCTGGAGACCAGATAGGAAGATAGCAAGACCGATGTCGGTCAAATGGACGCCATCTAGTCTCAACAATGCCACATAATTCCGTTCCAGCTGCCTGTGTCTTATGACTACGCCAAACCTTTCCCGGACGAACTTGGAAATACGAGCATTAATTGTTCGCCTTGTCCGCTCCACCACCATACCATCTTTTGCACCTTGCCACAGTGCTCTGGGAATCATTTCAGACCACACCAGGATAAGCTCTGAAAAGAAACTGTGAAAGCGGTCCATATCTGAGCGCATCATGGTCATGAGCTCAGCTAGTTTATACGATCACAAGTCATTTCCGCCTGCATGCAGCATGAGAATTATCGGGCCAGCAGTCGTCCTGGTGATGTTCACAACTTCGGGAAGTACCATTGCAAGCCCCTGATACCCTGCCACATGAAATTCACCTCTCAAAAACCGAAATTTCTCCCTCTAGGGCGGCATTCGGCCCGCTGAGCGGCCCAGAATATATATGAATGGCTTAAGAGCCAAACCGTAGGTCTAACAGCACCTGTAGGTAAAATAACAGCATTAATAGAGCAACGCCACCAACCTAGTCTCTGTACCTCAGAATCAGGTAAACCCGACTTGGCTGCCTCCATCGCAGCCTCGATCTGAAATGAGTGCGTGCCATACTCGCCCAGCTTGACCCCCGCTTACAACAGACATTTTGTGAAAATAGATTGAAATTGATACCTCGTTAAAGGTTGGTTGACCTCATGAGCCAGGAAAATCTTGCCCCCGGGCCTGACCGCCGAATAATTAGTAATTAAGGTAAAAGGACAAGAAGGACCATCTGACGGCCGAAGTAACACCCAAGCCTCTTTGCCCGAAGGATCCATCTTCGACTTGCGATTTCTGAGACGAATCGCGTTCTTTACCACCACAACGTCGTCAAATAGCAAACCTCTCTCGGCGCTAAGCTTTGACTTCGGAACTAGTTCGCCAATCTGCAGAGCGCCAAAGAATGCAATCCCAAAAGCAGCTGATAAGAGCTTGGACTTGAACGCAGAGCTGCATACAACCCCCGTAATGTCTATAATATGGCTAAGTAAGTTTAGGAAGACGGGACGCCTACACTCGACACTGGGTTGTGACCTCCTCCATCCCTTCATGGCCTGGCGAATAATAAACATTTTTGTAACATCCATCCAGCCCACCAGCTGGAAATAGAATGCTAACCCCGATAAGCGCTGCTGGGCGGACGTGCCCGATAATCCTTGGCGATGGAGATGTAAGAGAAACTCCACAGTAACAATGCAGACACCATTCCTCTCTTGCCTTAAAGTATGCTTGCCAAGTTGATGGAGCCACAGAAGAACGCACCAGCGGCATTAGTTGTTTGCCACCACATCCCACAGGGAATGAGGGCAAGGGAAACACCTCGGAAGAATTTCGGGAAAGATGTCCTTGACGGCCTGCCAATCAAAACAAGTCAGAACATTAAGAAGGGTGTCCTCACGTTCCTCTGCATGCCGCGCCCTTGGCCAAATATTAAATTTTAAACATAACAAAGCTAAACGACAGAGAAGGCCCAATACCGGAAGTGCTGAAGACGACATGTGATTTATACAGCGTAAAACCCCAAGATTGTTTGTCAGAAAAAAAAGCTTCCTGTTAGCGAACTGCTCGCCCCAAAGTTCGATGGTCAACATGATAGCAAAAATTTCACATAAAATCATGTCCTGACACAAACCAGAGTCCACCCAAACTGCAGCCACGAAGCCCTGCACCACCATTCCCCAAACACCATGAAACCGCCCACCTCGTCCATGGCTGTAAAAATCCGTAAGTCCTGAATCGACACTTCAGGCAACATGAAATATTTATGCCCGTTAAACGAGTCCAAGAAAACCCTCCACACCTCCAAGTCCGCCCTCATTGAAACCGAAACCCTCAATCTGTGCTGAGGCATAACAATGCCTTTGGTCACTAGAGACAATCACCGTGCAAAAACTTCCTACTGGCATGACCCTGCTAGCGAAAACCAGTACCCCAGTACTCCTTCAATAATCAATCCTCGCCCTGGCAATAGACATGGTGGAGGAGTGGGTCTTCTCCTTTCTTCCAACTGCACCTTCAAGCCAATCCCACCTCTACCCTCCCTAATCCTCCCATCTGTTGAAGTCCACTCTGCCCGCATCTACTCTCCCTCCAACCTCCAAGTGGCCATCATATACCAACCTCCAGGCCTGACCACTGCCTTCATTGACCAATTCTCTACCTGGCTTCTTCATTTTCTTTCAACTGACACCCCCACTATCATCATGGGTGACTTCAACATCCCCACTGATACCCTTCAGTCAGCAGCCTCCAAACTCCTGTCCCTTACTTCATCCTTTGGACTTACTCAGTGGTCCTCCTCAGCCACCCACACAGACGGACACACATTAGACCTGGTCTTCACCCGTCTCTGCTCTCTTTCTAACTTCACCACCTCCCCTCTCCCTCTATCTGACCACCATCTACTCACTTTCTCATCCCTGTGCTCCTCACCTGGCACCCATGTCCAGAAACACGTGCACCCCCACAGAAACCTTGCACACCTAGACACCCACGCGCTCTCTGACTCTATTCTACCATTGGCATCCATATCCTCACTCCATGACACAGACGGTGCCACTGCTTTCTACAATGCCACTGTCGCATCAGCTATTGACGCAGTTGCCCCTCTCGTTCATGGCAGAATGCGACGTATCAACAGACAACCCTGGCACAATAACACCACTAAAAAGCTCCGGCAAGTGTCCAGGACTGCAGAGTGGCGCTGGAAAAAACAAATTCGCAAGATGACTTCACCACATTCAAACAGGGAACACTCGATTTCAAATCTGCCCTCACCTCTGCTAAACAGGCCTACTTCACAACCCTCATATCTTCCCTATCTTACAACCCCAAACAGTTATTCAAAACTTTTAACTCCCTCCTCCGCCCACCACTGCCTCCTCCAACCTTCCTCTTCTCTGCCGAGGACTTTGCCACACACTTCAAAAATAAGATTGACCAAACAAGGCAAGTCTTCATCGCTCAACCACCACAACCCCTTTGTATACCAGACCAATGCCCAAACCCCATAACCTCACTCTCCAACATCACTGAAGGGGAACTTAATCGTCTCTTCTCCAAATCTCACCTCACAACCTGTGCACTCGACTCCATCCCATCCCACCTCCTCTCCAACCTCACCACCACACTTATCCTATCCCTAACCCACCTCTTCAACCTATCACTAACGTCCGGTACCTTCCTTTCTGCTTTCAAACATGCCACAATCACACCTATCCTTAAAAAGCCAACCCTCGACCCAACTGCTATGTCCAGCTATCGCCCAATATCATTGCTCCCATTCACTTCCAAATTCCTGGAACAGCACGTCCACGATTAACTTTCCTCCCACCTATCATCAAACTTGCTCTTTGACAATCTACAATCTGGTTTCCGCCCCCATCACTCCATTGAGACAGCCCTGACCAAAATTACTAACGACCTACTTACAGCCAAATCAAATGGACAATACTCTATACTCCTGCTTCTAGACCTGTCCTCTGCATCCGACACAGTTGACCACTGCCTCCTACTACAGATCCTCTCCTCCTTCGACATCAAAGACCTCGCCGTATCTTGGATCTCCTCATACCTTTCCAACCGCACATTCAGCATCTCCCACTCCCATACCACCTCCTCATCCCACCCTCTCTCTATTGGAGTCCCCCAAGGCTCTGTTTTAGGACCCCTACTCTTCTCAATCTATACACTTGGTCTGGGGCAACTCATAAAGTCCCAAGGATTCCAGTACCACCTTTATGCTGATGACACTCAGATCTACCTCTCTGGCTCAGACGTTACCTCTCTGCTGTCCAGAATCCCAGAGTGTCTATCAGCCATATCCTCCTTCTTCTCCTCTCGCTTCCTCAAGCTCAATGTGGAAAATCTGAACTCATCATCTTTCCTCTATCTCACAGATCTTCCTTACCCGACCTAGCTATAACAATTAATGACATCACACTTTCCCCATTACCGGAAGTCCGCTGCCTCGGAGTAACCTTTGACTCTGCCCTGTCCTTCAAACTGCACATCCAAGCTCTTTCTACCTCCTGTCGCCTCCAGCTCAAAAATATTTCGAGAATCCGTCCTTTCCTCAACCCTCAATCTACTAAAATGCTTGGGCAGGCCCTCATCATCTCCCGCCTCGACTACTGCAACATCCTTTTCTGTGGTCTCCCTGCTAACACCCTCGCTCCTCTCCAGTCCATCCTTAACTCTGCTGCCCGACTAATTTATCTCTCTCCTTGCTACTCCTCCGCTTCTCCCCTCTGCAAATCCCATTCCCTCAGTGTATCCAGGTCAAATTACTAATACTGACCTACAAGGCCATCTATAAGCTGTCTCCCCATATGTCTCTGAACTAATCTCCCGATACCTTCCCTCACGTAATCTCCGGTCCTCCCAAGACCTCAGTCTCTTCTCCATGCTTATTCGCTCCTCACCCAACCGCCTCCAAGACTTCTCCCGAACTGCCCCTATTCTCTGGAATTCTTTGCCCCAACAAGTCCGACTATCAACCACATTTGGATCTTTCAGACGGAACCTGAAAACCCACGTCTTCAAGAAATCCTACAGCGTGCAATGACCCCGCTACCTCCTTCTTTCTCACCACTACCGGTGATATCACCTCAACCAACACCGGAACTGCTGCAACCCACTAACCTACTGTCTCCTTCCCCATCATCCTGTAGCATGTAAACCTGAAGAGGCAGGGTCTTCTCCCCTCTGTATCAGTCTGTCATTGTTAGTTTGTTTACTGTAAGTGATATCTATAATTTGTATGTAACCCCTTCTCATGTACAGTACCATGGAATCAATGGTGCTATATAAATAAATAAAAATAATAGTAATAATAATTTGTAAAATTGCCTTTTGAATTTTTTCAGCAGGTAGCCGGTATACCATAGCAATAGTATCAATTTCTATTCCTAGAAATGTCAACGTCTGAACCGGCCCAACGGTCTTTGCTGGGGACAAAGAGACACCAAACCACCTTGCTATTGCCTTGAACGTGTCCAACAATATGGAGCATAAGTTCCCGGGGCCGACAAAAAGGAAATCATCTAGGTAAAGGGTAAGTGACCTGCTTCCAGTCTCGTACCTCACCACCCACTCCAAAAAGGAACTGAACAGCTCAAAATAGTAACAAGAGATGGAACAGCCCATGGGGAGGCACATGTCGTAAAAGTACTCGCCGTCCACTTGACAACCCAAAAGGTGAAAACACTCAGGATGTACTGGCAGCAAACGAAAAGCAGAATCAACATCTGCCTTCGCTAGCCAAGCCCCATGGCCCGCTTCACGAACCAAAGCAACCGCTCTATCAAACGATGCATATGACACCGACGCGTCCTCCGGCGAAATCCCGTCATTGACCGAGCGACCTTTTAGATGTGAAAGATGTTCAATCAGGCGAAAGGAACTGGGTTCCTTCTTTGGCACCACTCCCAATGGCGAGACTCTAAAATTTGAGAAAGGCGGGGACAGGAAAGGCCCCACCATTCTACCTAACTCAACTTTTTTGGTGAACTTGTTACGAATGACTTCTGGATGCTCCAGGGCCGACTTTAGATTGTGAGAGTACCTGTGGGCCCGTTGCAGCTTAAATGGAATGAAAACCCTCTCCTGAAACCTAAGCACAAAAGCTCCGCCTCATGCGTTCTAGGGTAACGGTCTAGCCACGGCCCATTCGCATCCACGCTCACCGGAGTCCTTGTGCTCGGCCTGTTGGGGCCTACTTGCTGGTGACTTTTTCTGCTGGGTGAGGACACTTGGCCATGGGGTAGGATCCCCCGCAAGCCGAGCATTCGCGCTTGAATTTACACAAGCCATAGAAGCGGCAATGTCCCTCATTAAATAGCCAACAGGCACCGGGTCTCCGGACGACCACTGAATTGGAGCCTGCCGAGTATCGTCCAGTGGCCACTGCTGAAAAGGGGGCCTGCTTCTGTGTCAACATCAGATGCAGCCAAACATCGGTGGCCATAACCCCCCAACCTATTCGTGGCTGCAGAGCTAGGCGCCTCCTAAACTCCTCGTCATAACGCCACCACGCGGAACCACTGTGCGCCCTATACAAATTGTATATCATGTCCTGATATATGAACAACTCCGAGCAATGCTCAGGATGCCTCTGGCCCGTAATGCAACCCAAAACTGAAAATGCTTGCAGCCTATTATTCATTGTCTTGGCCACCTTCTGTTTGGACCTCTCAGCAAATCTATCCATAACCCTCTTTTTCTGTCAATGGTATGCTGGTCTATAGAAACGAGAGACCAGATGTCCATGTACAAATTTTTTGTTTGATATCCTCTTCCACGTGTGACCCAAGCGCACTAACACCACAAAAGAATGCATCTTTGTGCACACCCGCCGGCGGAGAAACCACTTTACTGCCGGCTCTTGTGGAACTGACTGAAGCCGATAATTGGTCTACCAACACCTTGAGGGCTGTCAACATTGAAGCATTTTCACCATCAGGAACACAGGAAAATGAACACTCCCCAAGGTCTCCAGCTGGAGGAGGGACTCCCACTGATGGAAGTGCTCCGGCTCCAAGGTGATGCGGAGAAAAATTGATGCCATGACTTGTAGCCCCAGGTGGTGCACTTGGCTCGATCAGGCTGGAAGCCCTTGAGTGCGGCTTCGACTCCCACCTGACGCTAATACGGCACTGCCCACGATCGGGGCTCGCAGACGCGCTCGACCTCTCTGACGATGAAGAGGGAGAGCGGCACCTCAAGGACCGGGTACGATAATGGCCACTTCTGGACCTGCAACTCAAATGTGACGATCCCTTGTCACGCTTACCCGACGAGCCGTGACTGTGACGAGAGTGTGGGGATGAGGATGAGGAGGAGTAGGACCTACGGCGTCTGCGCCTGCTATGTTTACCCTTATGGTGTTGTTCTGCAGAGGCGATAACCCCTTGGGCAAATTCCGAATTCCCCATAAAACCCGCCACCCTCAGGACTTTTATGGGTGAAAACTGCCCATGCGCTTGCGCATCTAATAGTACTTACTGGTGCAGCAAAAGGCTGATCACTACCAGTGACTGGCGCACATAACTGTGTTGGTACCGATGCTGGGAGATTAAAAGCCAGCATTGTGCCCTCCTGACTATGAGGGAAGCACCGTGCTCCTCCACAGACCCAGTGGACGAGTTGCTATGTCTGGAACCCATTATAAACGCCTCAGGATCCTCAGCAGTGCCTATGGCCACCTGTGAGCTAGACTGACAGCCCGCGCTCACCGGGCTGTGATCCACCAACTGTGTCTGCCGGGTGGGCTCTTGTAGTGATATTGGTGCCAGCTACAGGAGTTTGCTGCCTTCGGACTGCCCGGGCCATTGAGCTACAGCACACGAGGGTGGAAGGACTGTAATTTCCGTGGCAATTCCGCAACTCCCTGCCGCGGGAAATACACGAGAAATCCATATGCGTAATTCCCGCGTAATTCCCATGAAAAACTAGCGTTTTGCAAGCAATCTGTAGCATCGCTTGGAAAACTGATTGACAGGTTGGTCACACTTGTCAAACATAGTGTCAGGAACACCGCACTGCACTTGCTCACTGAGCCAGTGCGCGTGTCCCGAGTACAAAGACTGTGCACAAAGATACCTGCGGAGCGGGGTCTCAGTGGTAACGATGCATGCTCCAAGCTCACAGGACCTAAAGCACGTGACAGCTGGGGGCGTGGCCTCAGCTCCACAGAGCCAGGAGCTGCAGGGAAACTCCTAGAAAGGTAACTACAGGGCAATGTTACCAAGGGGCATAGACAGAGACAGAAACCAGATCAAGCCAGGTCAAAGCGCGAGATAGCAATACAGTACCAAAGGGTTAGACAGAATGGATTGTCAGGACGTAGCAATAGATCAGAAAACGAGAATGGGCAATAGACGGTACAATAGGGACTAACTGTAACGGAGTAACGATAGCCAAGCCAGGAGGTCAGAACCAGGAAAGACAATAGTACCAAAACGAGAGACGGAGTGCAGAGTGAGGGAACGGACCGGGTCATACACGGGAAGCAAACAAGCAACACAGAATACATGCACACAAGGGGTCAGACACACCAGAACAACAGTATAGCTGACAGAAAACCCTGGTAAAGAGTGAGTATAAATACCCCTCCCAGATCCAGAAAGAGGCCACGAACACTTAACCCTGTGAGTGCATGGCAAGAACCCTGTTCAAACCATGACAGTACCCCCCTCTTAACGGGGGGCCACTGGACCCCAAGGCTTGTCTGGGTGTCTGGCGTGGAAAGCCCGCACCAGATGACATTCATCCACTCAATGCCGACTTTTATTCCCCATTGACTTACATTGGGGTCGGGTTTCGGACGAAACTCTGGCTTTTTTTGCCCTAGTCGGACCAGTTTCATCTGAAACAAATTTTGTTTCATGAAACCCGATCTGACCAAAGTCGCTCAACTCTAGATATAATGTTAAAAATAATTTTAAAAAAAAAATCGTGATATTCTCACCTTCCGGCGTCCCTCGCAGCAATCCCGATCCTCGCGATCCTCCCGGCAAGTCCCGTTCTCAGCGATACCTTGTGACAATGACCCCAGATCACATAGCATCACCCAAGACCGCTACGTCATTACAGGTCATTGTCGCCAGGCATCGCTGAGAATGGGACTTGGCGGGAGCATCGCTGAGGCCTGGGAACGCTGCGGGGGACGCCGGAAGGTGAGAATATCACGGTTTTTTATTTTAATTCTATTTTTTACAGTGATATGGTATCCAAGACCAGACCATGGGTACCATCCGCACATTTTTTGCTTACTTTGTGCATGGTGGGCATAGCCACATGCAGAAAGTAAGCGGAACAATGCATTCCTATGTGTGCGGAATTCCCGCGATTCTGCAAAAAGAATGAGCATGCTGCGTATTTTTCCGCGATGCAATTCCGCCGCGGAAAAACACGCAGCATTAGCACAGCATGTGCGGAATGCCATTGAATTCAATGGGTTGCTGATTTTATGCGTTTTCGTTGCGAAAAAACGCGACAAAAACGCATAAAATCCGCGGGAATTCCGCACGTGTGCATATAGCCTTATGGGTACATGTTCTATCCGTAAAATATACAGATAGAACATGTACATGCAAAATGGAAGTCTGAATAAGGTCTTACTGTTGGCAGTGGATTATTAAGGATAGTCTACAAGCGTGTGACCACAGAGCTTCTTTATTCAGAAACAAATAGGAACAATATATGAACCCATTATCTAACAATGTCCTTTTTTTGGGATGCCTAATCTTTTGCTTCTAGCAACTAAGATTTTATAATTAGGTCCAATTTTTTGTGTTGTGTTTGTAAAATGAATGTTTTCAAAACAGGAAATCATGTCATTGTCATTTTTAATTGAATATTCTTCCACCCAGAGAGCTTTCAAAGCACCTATTTTTGAGGTTTTTTTCAAAATTAGGATCATAAGCTAAAATGATTATTTAAAATCACAGTTCTGTGATCACAAAGTTATTAGAACTATTGTTTATACTTGAAGGAAGGTATATAATGCAATGGCATTGATGTAGATTTACCAAGGCCAGAGTTATATTCAAGTGAAATTGCCGTCCCATTTTTGGGACATTGGCAGAATCTATTTTCGATGTTTTTTTAAAAGGAAATTTTTGTTTGATTCACTAGTTTTTATACATAACCCTAAATCATTTACAACTGATATGGCAGCCAGAGGTCTTTTAGTTTCATTTCTTCCTTCTTACCAGATAGTCTGGAAATCCCTCACCCCTCCACCCCCCTTCCCCAGTACCTTTCTGACTATATATGCTTTGTGAAACCTGATATCTCAGCTGTACTAGAGACACTCAGGAGAACAGACCCTGTAACTTGCTGGCTTGTCAGACATTGTTTACGATCACATCACAGTATATAAGGTTGGTATTTTATGTTTTTATTCATCACAATTGTTTATTTAGCTTGTTTTATAAATGGATAGTGAAATGTGAAATATATTTATATATATATTTAAAATAGTAATATATATTTTTATCTATAGTTTTCTAAATGTTACTATACTAATTTTTGTTTTTGCTGTATCAGCATTAAGAACATGGCATATCGATATAAAAAAGGACTTACTGTTGATGAAATACTAGGTTATCTTGAGGAATTAGACGACCAAGAAGAGGAAGTTTCTGATGTTGAAGTAGTGATTGTGCCCCCTGACCCTGATGAGGCAACTGATGAGGAAGATTTTCAGGAAAATGAGCTTCTTGCTCATGAATTGAATAATGTAGCAGGAACTTTGGAGGTATTGCACACTTCAACAGAAATTGAAGAGGCTCCTGAGGTGGCATCAACTGAGAATTTACCATCCACCTCAGCAGAAACTTCAAGTACCAGTAGCAGAAAGCAACCAAGGAATCAAACTTCAAAACCAGTAGTGAGCAAGAAAAAAAAATGCAACAGAAATATTACAATGTGCAGCAACTCCAAAATGGAAAAAATGTCAACCAACATATGAAAGCAGGGCGGACCAGGATACGTCCGAAATAAGCAACATTTGTGACCTATTAGAAAATAAAAATGAAGTTGAAGTATTTGAAGAGTTTTTTTCCCATGATGTTATGGATATTATTTTGACCCAAAGCATGCTATATGCAAACCAAAAAAATAAACCCTCCTTTTCCATCAGCGAGGAAGAATTACAAGTTTTCTTAGGCATATTATTACTGTCTGGATATCATTCTCTCCCCCAAGAGGACATGTACTGGGAACAAGCTCAAGATGTGGGAGTTCCATTAGTGTACAAAGCAATGTCAAAGAACCGTTTTAGGGAAATTAAAAAATATATACACCCAAATGACAATTCTAAAATTGACAAGTCTGACAAGATGTACAAAGCTAGTTTATTCTTTGAAGTACTGGGGAAAGAATTCCTGAAATTTGGTGTATTCCACCAGGAACTTTCCTTAGATGAAATGATGGTCCGCTACTATGGCAAACACCCTACAAAAATGTACATGCGAGGTAAGCCAATAAAATTCGGTTACAAAATTTGGTGTCTGTGCAGTTCCAACGGCTACCTCTACAAATTTGTGCCATACTGTGGTAAGTCTGACAAAGGAAGGACCGTTAGGCTTGAGAGTAATTTCACAACTTACAAATGTAATTCCTAATTCTCAGTCATTCAGTTACAAGTTATTTTTTGACAATTTCTTTACAAGTATTGATGCTCTGGTGATGCTGAAAAACAAAAACATCCAAGCTACTGGCACTATGAGAGAAAATCGCACAAAACAGTGTCCTCTTATGCCAAGCAAGGAGATTGAAAAACAAAAGGAAAGAGGATTTTGTGATTACCGGTTTGATAAAGCAAATAACATTCTTGTGGTGAAATAGAAGGATTATAAGGTTGTCACATTTGGCACGAACTTCAGCACAATAGAGCCTTTGTCAACAGCTCGTAGGTACTCTCAAAAACAGAAAAAACATGTCCAAATCTCAATGCCGCTGATGGTTCAGGAATATAATTCCCACATGGGGGGAGTTGATTTATTGGACAAACAAGTCTCCCTGTAATGTGTCAGAATCCATTCCAAAAAGTGGTGGTGGCCCCTTTTCACTCAAATGATAGACATTGCCGTTGTCAACACCTGGAGTGCATATCAAAAGGCAAATCCAGAAGAAAGTGTGCCACTGCTAAGTGTTAGGAGGAGGATTGCATTGGCCTATCTAAGAAAAAGCACACAATCAACCCCAAAGAGATGTGGACCTCAACAGAGTAAACTATTAGGTGGCCGAGTTAGTGATGACGTCAGATTTGATCCTGGTAATCATTTGATAGAGCCAATTGCTACACAAAGAAGGTGTGCTTTATGTAAGAAAAAAACAACCAGAATGTGCAAACGGTGTGATGTTCCCCTTCATGCTAAGTGTTTTGCTGTATTCCATTCCCCCAACTGAGTTATTTGGACACTTTTGTAATATAATATTTTGAAAAAAGTGCATAAACATATTGTTTGCATAATAGTTTGTAAGCAAAAAATGCAAAAAAATAAAGTTGAATAAGTTCTATCTTTTCTGAGTTTTTGCTATCACTTTCTGCCAATGTCCCAAAATTGGGACACTCTTTTCTGAAAAATCCGTACTTGTAAAAATTTGGCAAATTATGTTTCTGATTCATTAGGACCCAAATCATTAAAAATCTGTCATTTAAAAAAAAAAAAAATGAAAATTGCTAATTTGGCAAGTAATGGGTTAATAGATCAGGAATAAATCATTTCTGTGAATCATCTACAGAAGGCTGCTTCTTCTCTCATACACAGACACAGGAAAAACAGGAAATACAGTCCAGTCACATGCTATCTGTCACATTATAGCTCTGCAAGTAAATGCAAACTCCACTAGATGGCAGCAGAGTGTAATGAGGTCTGCAATACAGCACAGAGCAGACTGGCTGCACTGCAGCGAGGCTACCACCAGATGGCAGCAGAATAGTCAAACAAGCCGGATCAATACCAGAGAGTAACTGAGTACCAAGGGGTGTGCCAATCTCACAGTCAGAGCAACGCCAGAAGGTCAATGCTGGTCAGAAGCAGAAATAACAGAAACAAGAGATAGAATCAGGTCAGAGCCAAAGCCGAGTCAGATACCGGGAAATCCAAACACATGTAGTCGGGGAGGGAGGAGAGGAATGAACAGATATGGGTAAAATCAGGTAAACACAGTAGGAAAAATTAGTTTATCAGCAGAGTCAGCTACTCACGCCATAGGCAGAAAATATAACTGACACTGCCTGCAGGAAGCAGTGGAGAGAAATAGCAGTCCTGGCACCAGAACGAGGCAGAGAAAAGTTAACTCTTGACATGACCAGACCAGACCCAGCCTGGATCATGACACCATCCCTGTGTGAGCCTTTGGGAGGTTTTTTGTTCTAACCTTATAAACAGCATGCAAATCTAGCAATTGAACACTCATAGACAGGAATGGAGTTGTTGCACCAAACATATTCAAACACTTACATAGTGTGCACACCTTCGTAAAACTCAAACAAATGTTTAGATATACACAGATAGTGGACCCTTGAGGACTAAAAACATTTAAAATATCTTGTTCAATTATCTCAGTGTTATGACATCAAGAATGTATAGTTGTACGCTCCAGGCTATTAATATATGCAATAACTAGTATAATTCTGCAAGTTACCTAATTGATAATGTGCTGTTACCAAATGAATGAAATCATAATGTAGAAGTAGTAGTCAGCTATGCAAATCAGAAAACTAAAAAAAAAAAAACATTGAATAATGTCCCAAATTGCAAATATGGAAGCAAGAGAAAAAAATGGTGGTAACCATAATCCAATGTAGTCAAAATAAAGTGCTCTAAATTCGACCACAATTTATAGTGATACTCAAAGGAAAGCAAAATGTGTGTACAGATAGCCATAAAAAGTTAAATGCACTCCAGAGAAACATACAAGAAGAATAATAAAAAAGTACCCAAAGTACCTTGCATACAAACGCTATATGTAGTGAGGCACCAGAAAGGGACCACATATGTACATGTTTGCGAATGCAAGTCAGAAGCAATATACAAAAAAACAAGTCATAATGAGAAAATATAAGATACCAATAATATGATATCAAGTATTGCTGAGGAGGTACCAATTAGAAACCAAATAAAGGAATTGCCATGAGCGCAGCACCACAAGTATCGCTGCTGAAGGCAACTTCATCTGACCTGCCATTAATTCACCAGTGACAGCTGACAGCCACTCTATCGGTATGGATTTGGATTTATGTCTCCAATATGGACACATGGGACACAAGAACTGCAGAGATGTAATGACTACAGGTCTTTTACTACTATGAACGCTAGGAACTAGGCATTACATATGGTACACAGCCAAGATTTGGTTGATAGTATTTGGTAATAATTGGAGATAACAGATGACTAGCATTGATAACCATCATAACCTATGATGTAAAGAATTGTAAACAGGGTTTGTGCCATTCGAGCACCCAAGTTTTCAGTTGAGCACTTTTTCATTATTATTACCTATTCTGATTCTATTCTGTACCAGCAAATTTTAATAAAAAATAATGTATATCAATTCTTCATAATTTTACACAAGATGATGTGAGACATATCCATTCATTGTCATCATATTAAAGGGAATCTACCCAAACTATGCACATGACCTTGTAGGGGATATAGCCCCAGAAAAAATTACACCTTTACTGCTCTAACTCCTGTCTCCTTGCAGCAGAAGGTGAATTTCAATTAGATATGCTAATTTGTGTGCTAAGTGCACCCTATGTGTGGCCAAGAGGCTCAATTCTCCATTCCACCCAATGGTTTTGCATGTTCATGCCTCCCTCACTGCCTCACTGGTAGTTAACAGCACTTTCTTGAGCTTTCTCAGCAAAAAAAAACATTTTGTTATCAGTGCATTCCAAGAGTCATTGTTTCCTATTTTATCCTACCACAAACGTTTATGAGGTCTTGCCTTTTGTAGGCAGAGTTTTTGCAATTTGTTTCCTTCTGAATTCAGCAAAATTGCAACCGTTGGCCGCCATTTTCTGAACCTGAAATGTTAAAAAATGAAGCGAATTCTTATACTCACCTCATCGCTCACCTCTCCAATACTTCTGCTCTTAACTACCACCTGTCTGGTCCTCATTGCCTCTGCGGATTTCTGTCAGCTGTGCTGAAATTCCTGGGTCTATCACTCTAGGCCCGGGAGGATTATGCACATGCATCCACAAAGATTACAGTGCACATTGTGACATTATGACATCGCAGCATGGGCCACGATATTTGTGGGCAAATGCATAAAACCCTCCCAAACCCATCAAACCTAGAAGGTTAGGCTTAGCGCGAGAGGTCCAAGGATTTCAGCGTGGATGATGGCGATCTGAAGATGCAGTGAGACCAGACAGGTGGCGGTGAGTAGCGTATGGGCTAGAGAGGTGAGCATAATGTTTTTTTCATTTTTTAATTAATGTTTATTATGCTCTGGTGTTTGGAGAGACCCCATAGCATAATATGGGTCATGAAATTGAATTTCTAAGAAAAATCCACAGTAACAGGCAAATTCGAGGTTTGTCCGATTAGTTGGCTGATTTATAATGTTACCAAATGTGTATATTATTTTAATGCTCTAATACTTTTGTTGAATGAATAAATTTCATTTTTTGTTAGTGGATTCACAGAACAATATTTTTTTTCCTTTATCATTAACAAATTTGTATACAGGCTACTTTTTTTCTGGATAATTTTTTGTCTCTATTTTAGGGTAGATATAATTTTTTGCTTGTCTTGAATTACTTTCGATATTTTACAAGGGGTATAGGAAATAAACTTAAAATTTGTCATTGTTTTCTTTTTTTTCATATTATGTGCAATGCAGTTCTTTTGCATTCTCTCATAGTCAAGTCATCCAATAGTTGTACCATTATGTCCTAACGCAGCTAGAACAGAGCTTGTAATGAGCTGTGAACCTGTAGTTCAATGACCCACACAAACGGACATACATTAGACCTCATCTTCACCCGCCTCTGTTCCCTACTTAATCTCAAAACCTTTCCCTTCCCCCTATCTGACCACCACCTACTCACCTTCTCATCCTTGTCCTTCTCACCTGCCCCTCATGTCCAGCCACTAGCACATCCTCGCTGAAACCTCGCACACCTTGACACACACAGACTCTCAGTATCTCTTCTACCTCTGTCCTCCATATCTTCACTCCACGATACGGACACCACTACCGCTTTCTACAACGCCACCCTCACATCAGCCATAGACACAGTCGCCCCTCTCAGGCATAGCAAAGTGCAATGAATCAATAGGCAACCCTGGCACAACAACCTCACCAAAAAAACTTCGACAAGCATCCAGGGTCGCGGAGCGGCTTTGGAAGAAAACACGCCTGTCAGACGACTTCACTGCTCTCAAACAAGCTACCTTTGCCTTCAAATCAGCCTTCACCTCTGCTAAACAAACTTATTTCACTAACCTTGTATCTTCATTATCCCACAACCCAAAACAACTGTTCAGCACATTTAACTCTCTCCTCCGCCCACCACTGCCACCTCCAACTCCCCTCATCTCTGCTGAGGACTTTGCCACCTACTTCAAAAACAAGATCGACCAAACAAGGCAAACCTTTACTGTTCCACCACCCCAACCACTCTACATACCAGACCTCTGCCCTTCCCTAATAACCTCCCTCTCCAACATCACTGAAGTAGAGCTTACTCATCTCCTTTCCAAATCACACCTCACCACCTGTGCACTTGACCCCATCCCTTCCCACCTGCTCCCCAACCTCCCTAATGCGCTCATCCCAGCCCTAACCCATCTCGTCAACCTATCACTATCTTCTGGTACCTTCCCCTCTGCCTTCAAACATGCCACCATCACACCCATTCTGAAAAAAGCAAACTTTGACCCAACTGCTATGCACAGCTATCGCCCCATATCACTGCTCCCGTTTGCTTCCAAACTCCTTGAACAGCATGTCCATGCTCAACTTTCCTCCCACCTCTCATCTATCTCCCTCCTTGACATCCTCCAATCTGGCTTCCACTCCCACCACTCCACTGAAACTGCCCTGACCAAAATTGCTAATGACTTACTCACAGCCAAAGCTAACAGACATTTCTCCATCCTCCTCCTTCTTGACCTGTCCTTTGCCTTCAACATAGTCGACCACTGCCTACTGCTACAGATTCTTTTTTTCCCTTGGCATCAAATACCTTGCCCAGTCCTGGATTGCCTCATACCTTTCTAACCGCACATTCAGCGTTTCTCACTCCCACACTACCTCCTCATCCCGCCCTCTCTCTGTTGGAATCCCCCAAGGCTCTGTCCAGGGGCCCCTACTTTTTTCCATCTATACCCTTAGCCTAGGAAAACTCATAAAGTCCCATGGCTTCCAGTACCACTTGTATGCGGACGACACACAGATCTACCTCTCTGGCCCAGATGTCACCTCTCTGCTGTCCAGAATTCCGGAGTGTCTATCAGCCATATCCTCCTTTTTCACTTCTCGCTTCCTAAAACTCAATGTAGACAAAACTGAACTCATTATCTTTCCTCCATCTCACATATCTTCCCTACCCTATCTATCTATTATGGAAAGTGGCATCACGCTCTCTCCCACACCTGAAATCCGCTTCCCGGAGTAACTCTCGACTCTGCCCTGTCCTTTCAACCACACGTCCAAACTATTGCCACCTTCTGTCACCTCCCACTCAAAAATATTTCCCCTTCCTCAGCCCTCAATCTACTAAAACTATTGTACATGCCCTTATCATCTCCCGCCTTGACTACTGCAACACTCTCCTCTGTGGCCTCCCTGCTAACTCTCTTGCACCACTCCAGTCTGTCCTCAAATCTGTTGCCTGACTAATCCACCTCTCTCCTCGCTACTCCCCTGTCTCACCCCTCTGCAAACCCCTCCACTGGCTCCCAATTCCCCAATGAAACCAATTCAAACTACTAACACTGACCTTCAAAGCCATCCATAACCTGTCCCCTCCCTATATCTCTGAACTAATCTCCCAATATCTTCCCTCATGTAATCTTCGATCCTCCCAAGACCTCCTACTCTCTTCCACACTTATTCGTTCCTGACACAACCGCCTCCAAGATTTCTCCCGAATATCCCCTATCCTCTGGAATTCCATGCCTCAACACGTCCGATTATCCATCACCCTCAGATCCTTCAAACGGAACCTGAAAACCCATCTTTTCAGGAAAGCCTACAGCCTGCAATAACCATTCAGCCGCCTCACCACTGCCCGAGCTGCCGCCTCATAACCACCAGAACTGCTGCATCCCCGACCTTCTGTCTCTTCCCCACTATCCCGTAGAATGTAAGTCCGCAAGGACAGGACCCTCTCCCCTCTGCACCAGTCTGTTATTGTAAATTTGTTTACTGTTAACGATATTTATAACTTTGTATGTAACCCCCCTTCTCATGTATAGCACCATGGAATTAATGATGCTATATAAATAAATAATAATAATACAAGTAGAGATCTCTGAAAGTATAAAGAAAGATTTAATAGCCAGAGTATAATATAATATAACAACTGTGTTAGTATTGAGGATTTATTCTGGGGATTGATTCTGACGGAATATAGGCTGAACTGGATGGGCAAATGTCTTTTTTCAATCTTGCTAACTATGTTAATGGTTTGAAGCCTGTGACCATGGGAACACATAGGTCTACATAGGGGCTGATGCTACAAGACAGTAGGATATTTTTACGACAGACTATTTGCAAAGTTGAATAACTTTTCAAATAAAATGGTTGCAAAATACCACGTTACATAGGCACATGGCAGAATGGAGATACTAGCTGGTACAGAAGCCAGTAAGCGACTTATTACACTAGAGGCAGAGCTGAAAAAATGGCATATTTTATAAGATTTATGACTTCTCAGAATAGCTTATTCTCCATTGATTCATGAAGGAGATGCATCTGTAATACATTAGTCCCTGTGGGATAGCACTTAAAGAAGATGCTGTTTGGATTGTTCATCTTGATAAAAGTTGGAAGACATGTTCTACCATGCTTCTACACCTAAAGGCATAGAAACACTCACTCATCCTTTCAGTGTCAGGAGACCCTGCAGTACATTATCCAAACACAGCAAGAATCTGGCTTCCTAGAATTCAATAGATGCTGAAACAAGCTGTCTACTTATATGGTATTTCTTTTTCTATCTGATGCTAAGAATTATCATTACTGGGCACTAAACATAAATTCACGCTTGTCACAAATATGCTTTTGCGAAATCTAATCTTTCATGAATACTGGACACAAACAAACTACACAATTGGATATTTTGCAGGTACCAAAACATTGGACACTTGGGCCCCAATTCATCAAAGTTTTGTTTACACACCATAATTATGGCATAAAAAGCATTGAAAAATCAAAATCTTTTGTGTCATTTTTAAGCCATTTTTGCCCAGCTTGGACAAAATGGATGAAGGTGTAGAAGGGGCTGTAGCAGTGTATGACGGACCTTTGGTTATGACAGATCTTTCTTGTCAAGTTCATGGTGACGGCAGTAAAATTTGTGGCTAGGCGCACATGCAGGCACATGTTGATTCACGCCTTGCGTGATAGCAATGTGCCTCTTAATGAATCGAGCGCCTCACACTTCACCCCTTCCCCTCATCAAAACTGGCTTGAAAAATTCTGGTCTAGTCTTGGGGAATCAGGGACATGGTGTTTTTAGGTTAGTGTCTGTCGCAAATTTGCTGCAGTAATTTTTTTAAAGCTAGGGTTACTCGAGCGCAATAAAAATCAGTCTAATTTTCATCCAGAAAAGTGGTGCAAATTTTTTCTCACTTGTTATCCGTGTGCAGTCCATCTGCAAACTGCCTTTTATTACTCGCGGCAGCTTTTAATTATTTATAGGACCATTTGCAGTTTCCTATGCTATAGACTTGTAAGGTATCCTTAATACAGTTGAGCGAATTTGAGCGCTTACCGAATAAACTGTAGAGGGAACCTGGCTTCCAGGATCGCGCCAGCTGATCATCTGATTGGCGCCGAAGCTGCATGTGTCGCGGTTGTGTCACAGTCACAGCACAAGCATGGACAGCCTGTTTGTTGGGCTCTTCTTGCATGTGCTGTGACTGTCACACAGCAGCGACACATGTAGTGCGGCGCTGATCAGCTGAGCACCCAGCGCGATCCAGGAAGCTGGGTTCCCTCTGCAGCTTATTTGGTAAGCGCTATAGCTTGCCGAATAAGAAGGAACCCGAACAAATTCACTCAACTCTAATCCTTAATAAGTGGATGTCATACTGTGACTCCACATGGCATCCAATTTCTTTTTGGCACTGTACCAATTTCAGAGTTAAATCGTAGCGTACTGTGATTTTTTTCACAGACTGATTCTGTCAGTGAAAAAATCGGTCATCAGCACTGCCCCATCAAATAACACTGTCCAAATGCAATCCGATAAAAAAATCAGAAAGTATTCGCTCAATTTACAGCATATTGTGCAGCAAGCGAGCCCTCAAGGGAATGGGTCATCAGAAAAGTTTATTTTGTTTAAATCAGGTTTTATATTATCATTTTGCTTTATTTTTTTTTTTATCATTACCTGTATTAAAAAAAAACCTGGGAATTTTCACACTTGCATATTCTAAATTCTTAATTTCTGTTTCTTTCGGAAAATTGACATTTCATTGCCAGCAATAAACGGGCAGAGTATTTTTTGTTAAATGGAAATTAAAATAAAAAATCCTAAAAAAAGCATAAAGCAAATGTACCTTTGCTTCTCCGGTACGGAAAATAACTATTAATAATAGAACTAATCATGTTACAGACAAGTCAAAAGGCATTCTGTGCCCCATGTAAGGACTCCCTGGCATGAACCACCTTGTGAGTTAACCTGGAGGTGTAATTATTAAAGTGAATCACGCAGTGTCTTTGTTTCTCTGAGGTTTTGAGCCTAACGCATAGGGCTCAAATTAAGTAGATAATGATTTAATTGTACATGAGATTTTCCTATAGTCGTGAAGTATGGAAGAGTAAGACCAATTAAACTCATTATAGTGAAGGTATTTGAAAATATGTGTTGATAACAATATTTCTTCCCAGAGATGCGTGTCGATACATGAACTGTCAGAGCTAGTAGAATTTGGAGTACACTTGTAGGTATTGCATCTGTTCCAAAACTCTATTTGTCTGATTGTATCTCTGAGAATTGTCACGACAATATTTGCTCTCAATGCCCAGGATTTCTGGAAGCGTAGGAGCACTGAATAGCTGTCTGCAAGATGACTGATAAAATCTTTCTTAAAGTAATAACTTTTCATGTTATTCACAGTTGCAGTCATAAAAGATTTAGTTATTTCACCCTTTGAAGAATCAGAAATAACTGGGAATTAAATTATAATATTTTTTTCGCTAAAAGACTTAGAAGACTTTAATGTTTCAATAAGTAATTTTTATGGACTAAGAACACAATAGCACAGTAAATAATCTGCTTACGGAACAAAGTTCTGAGTTTCCATGCGCTTGGATGCTTCACTAGTGTGGGAAATGGTGTCGGTGAAGATTTTTTTTTGTGAACCACGAATCAAATCTCAAAATATTAGAATTTGCGCAAAACTGCAAATTTCAGAAAACTTGATTCATACTTCACAAATCTTCTGATCATCTCTAGTGACAATTCTTGTTTCTCTTATTTTTTTGTATTGTGACTAGGGATGAGTGGACTTGTGGAAGTTCGGATTCAACAGAATTTTAGCTCAAAGTTTAGTTTGAGTACCCGAACTTGAACCCGAATATCTATCTCCTCTATGAACTGTAAAATGAACTTCCAGGAGAGGTCCGTGGTCATAGTTCAGCACCGGACACGAGGTGCCTAGTACAAACCCCAAACTTTAGGCTGAGTTCACACGTGGCGTTTTTTTCGCGTTTCCGCGGCAGTTTTAACCGCGTGATTTTGCCGCGAAAAATAAGCATCCCATGCATTCCTATGGGATTCTGCAATGCTGTGCTAATGCTGCGGTTTTTACCGCGGCGGAATCGCTTCGCGGTAAAAAACGCAGCATGCTCATTATTTTGCGGAATCGCGGCGATCCCGCACCCATAGGAATGCATTGTTCCGCTTCCTTCCCGCATGTGGCTGTGCACACCATGCGGAAAGTAAGCAGAACAATTGCGGATGGTACCCACGGTCCGGAGGAGAGGAGATTGTCCTCCGGGCTTTGGGTACCATATCCCTGTAAAAAATAGAATTATAAAATAAAAAATATTGTTATTCTCACCCTCCGACGTCCCGCGCAGCCTTCCTGCCTCTCTCAACGCTCCCGTTCCCAGTAATACTTTGCGAAAATGCCCGCGATGGCGTTCGATCTCGCGGGATCGCGAAGTCTCGCGGTCATTCGCGCGACGTCATCGCGAATAACCGCGAGACGTCGCGATCCCGCGAGAACTGACGTCATCGCGGACATTTTCGCAAAGGATTACTGGGAACGCCGGCGCGGGACGTCGGAAGGTAACAATAACAGTATTTTTAATTTTTTTTTACATTCTATCTTTTACTACTGATGCCGCATAGGCAGCCTCAGTAGTAAAAAAGTTGGTCACACTCGTCAAACACTGTTTGACGAGTGTGACCAACCTGTCAATCAGTTCTCCGAGCGATGCTCCAGATCGCTTGGAGAACGCTAGCATTTTGCAAGCTAAATACGCTTGCAAAATGCTAGTTTTTCCGCGGGAAAATCGCGGGAATTTAAAATGCGATTTTCCCGCGGACTGGAATTCCGGAATTCTCGCGGTAATTTCCGCGAGAGTTCCGGTACGTGTGCACTTAGCCTTACAGTTCAGGTTCACTCATCTCTAATTGTGACCAAGGCTCCCACCCTGGAAAGAAGAGTTAATTTTAAATTTGTTGTTTTAGTGCTTTTTTCAGTCTCATCGTGTACATCACTTTCTGTAAACTTGATAAAAAGGCTGGAGTTTCCCAAAATGTGTTGCTTTTATGGAAGTTATCAAATAGATTATTATAACTATTTTACGGCCAGAATTTTTATATGGTTGGCAAGAAATCTCATCCAAATTGTTGTCAGAGACAGCTGTATATTTCCCAACCTACTTTTCACACCCTGTGTGAAGGGTTAAAACTAAAATCAGAGCTGAAGTTTCATTTCATCCATTCTCTGAAGGTTTCGCTTCTTCATTTTTGTTGCTGTAAGATAAATTTTTGTAATTGGGATGGGCTGTCATGAAACCAGACTGTTCCCATCAGGTGCAAGATAAGGGAACCGGGGGTGTAAAACTCTGAAGAATATGCCATTATATTACTTTCTATGCTGTTTGGATATGGACATATATGCAGTTTCCGGTTTTCTTGCAATTTTATTGGCTTAGAAAGTGAAATGATGCTACTGGTAGTTGAGACCTTTGCATAATTAAGCAAAAGATTATAAAAGAAGTGACTAAAATAAAAGGGACTAGTGATCTGTCTCGATCCTCCTGTACAGAGACCCCCGTCTCCGTGTGGTCATTTGAGTTGCTAGCAACACTCTGTGGAATAATTTGGACATCACTGGCTCAACCGTGAAGGGTTAATTTAGCCCTCCCTCAATAGCTACCCCGACAGCTTGGCCACCCAACGTGGGGCCCCCGAACAGGGACGTCTCTGCCCCCGGAGGACAACAAGACAAAGGACCCTCGGAGCAGACACAGGTGCTGGAAAAGTGGGACTGATCATCCCCCACAACAACCACAGTAAGTTGGCAGTTATACTGTTCAGACTGACCATTGGTGTGGTTTTCCTGTGCTTGTTGCTGCAAAGAGGATCTGAGGTTTGTCCCTGTGGTGGGGTGATTCATGGGTGAAATCATATAGAGGTGCCGTCCCATTGGGGACCCAGTGCTCGAACCGTACCTCATAAGGGACGGACACCCCGGATTGACCAGTGATTGTGACTCTCTTTATAGTCAAAATATCCTGAAATCCTGAATTCACTGTTAGAGTCAGGCTTGGTGAAGTGATCGCAGACTGGGTAGGATACATAACTCAGGTATATATAGATAGATATATATAATCAGAGGTGTCCGGAGGGATAGTCTGAGACGCCCTCCTCCTTTCACTGAGTACCGCGTTGAATTTTGGGCTTCCCAGAGGGGGTTGACCCAGTGGAACAGAGACTGAAATGGCCGCCAGATCTGTGCACAACTGAAGTAAGGATATTTAGCTCTAAATGAGAGAATCCGTGGAAGGAAAAAAAGAATTTTGTGGCTTGGTATATGAATTATGTGACGAAGGTGTTAGGAAGAACAGAGAAAGTGAATTCTGATTGTTTCTGTTACTGCTATGTTGAAGAAGGAAAAATTGTCTATTATTATGGCAAGGACTGGATGTATTGTGGTTCAAGAAAGTGACTGTGGTGTGAGAAAGTGAGTAAAGAAGGAACTGAGATCGAGACTAATGTGTCAGGCAGATAAATAGTTAAAAGTGAGGATTTGAAATAAGAGGTCTCCCTGCTAGATGACAATTGTACAAGGAGATCAAGAGTCGCAGCCTCCACCTTTTCTTTGTTAAACGCTCACGGTATCTATTATCAGCCACCGCCGCCAGCCTCAGTCCCTGTAATGCCTAATATTGCTAGTGGTTATGAGTATCCACTCCCTTCCAGATCCAGAAAAAAAATTTTTTCAGAAGACTTTAACCAGCTCTGTATCATCAGAGAAAAAAAAAAAGCAAGCTAGCAACTGCAGCTGCTCCAGTTCTCCCTCCAATCCCAGCTCCCCCTCCCACATCACCCCCACTATAGCTCATTCACACACAGCAAACCCCAGCCCCTCCCTACTAATTCTTGTCTGCAATTCTGGCGCTGTGCCCGATTCGGACACTTTCAGAGAGATTGTCATACAGGCCGCTGTTTTAATCGGAGTAGATGGCAGACCCAATTAATATACTTTTATAAACCCCATCCCTGTGGGACCCTTCCCCGCGGTTACTGCTCAGTTTCTAATCTCGCCCACATGTCCAGTAAATTTACTAGGGGCACATTTATTATCACAGTTCCGCTCCAGATTACAATTCCAAGATGATGGTCAGATGGCTCTTACGTTATATAATCCCTATGTAGATGAAGACAGTGAGGAAATCTGTATTTTGCATGCCTTTCCCACAGATGCCACAAGGGGCCCAAAACAGTCCCAACCAGTTTGCAAAAAAAAAAAAAAAATATGAGCACGTGTCTTTTGCCATTGCTGCCATTGTTAGCCTTCTCAAGTATCTGGCAGCAGTTAACTGTCAAGTTTTGGCCTCGAGACTTCAGTTCTGCCTTGGTCAAGTGATATTCTTGGGTCACTGTTTCCTTCAGGGTGCCAGACACCTCGCAGAAGAAAGAAAAATAGCTGCCAGCTCCCTTCCTTTCCCAAAAGATGAAACTAGATGAAACTGAACTCAAGCGTTTTCTTGGACTATGCACTTATTTTTTTCAGTGGATACCGGATGCATCCTGCATAATGCAACCTCTTTACAATGCCTTGAAAGACGGTATAATGAACTATAAGGAAAGATGGCAGTGATGAGGATTACCTCCAATATGATTGTTCCCAATTTCTGATAGAAGAAACAGCTACTCCACCAAATGCCAGTGAGAATCCACTCCCAATTCCCGATCTGGTGTTATACACGGATGGTTCAAGATATGCTGATGAGTTTGGTAGATTCCACACGGGATATGCTGTTACCACAGAGGACACTGTAGTGCACGCTCTATGGGCCAATCGAGGGTTTATTACTACTGCCGGAACCCCAGTGAAAAATGTTGAAGCTGTTAAAACCCTCATGGACTCGATAAAATTACCTATTCAGGTGGCCATTATCAAAGTTAAGGCGCACGGTCCTAGGACCAGTCCATAGACTCTTGACAACGCATTTGCGGATATGCAAGCAAAAGCCGCCGCTATTTTACCCGTTGAACCAACCATACCAACTATGGTGACCACACGCTCTCAGCGTAAACAGTTACAAGAAGCACTGACCCTACAAGAACCTGATGATCTACAACAGACAGAAGTTTTATGTTGGACCCTGCGAGACTGCTTAATGACGATGCAGAGAATATCTCCAAAGGAAGAGGTGAAGCAATGGAAGACTGATGGGACATGAATGGATAATGGTCTCTGGAAAAAAAAGGACCAACTCGTGTGTCTCCCTAAGCGGATGTACCCTGCTATTGCCACATGGGCATACATATCGAGGAAAGAATCAGGCCCTCGCACTGGTACAAAAATTCTACTGGGCCCCGGTTCCCCAGTTGGCCGGAAGCATTCCCTGTTACCAACATGACTGTAAAAACCACAGCGAAGAAACTGGTGATGGAAGTCATATGCAGATATGGGGTTCCAGAAGTTGTTGAAAGAGATCAAGGTCCGGCCTTTTCTTCTCATGTGTACCAAGAAGTTCTGACAATGCTTGGATCCACTGTAGCCCTCCATACTCCGTACCACCCACAATCCAGTGGGAAAGTTGAGAGGCTAAACGGCACACTGAAGGGACAATTGACCAAAATGATGCAGGAGACTACGGCTCTATGGCCAGAGCTCCTACCCATTGTACTATACCACATTCGTACTACCCCTACTACAAAACATGGCTTGTCCCCATATGAGATATTGTTTGGTACTAGGCCCCCAGTTGCGAATTTCAGCCTCAGCAGTTATCAGAAGAAACTGACCGTGCTGTTCAATATGTTATTCAGTTTAGCAAGATTTTTACTAATACCCATGTTCTAGTTTCCTCTTCTTTTCCAGATTCAGCAGAAACCGACACCTGTTATAACCTGAAGCTAGAACCCTTGTATGACAGTCCCTATCAAGTCCTCCTCAACACACAACAAGCCAATAGCAAATAAAGGGCATAATGTTTTGGTTTTCCGCATTTTCCATATTATTATTGGTAGAAGTTAAAAGTTAAAGTTAGAAGATATTCAAAGACTCAGATCAATACGATAAAGACGATGATTGTATTAAGGACAGTTGGTGGTCAGACACCTTCTCCTTTCTCAATCCAGCCAATTGGTTTAAGGGAATTGGGGGCTGGGTAGCTGGGATCTTACAAAGCTTGTTAAACACTGCTGCCTATATCCTTGTTGTATATGTGATACTAAAAGTTGTTCTTTGGTGTATTTCTGTATGTATTAGGAAATTCTGCACTAAGTCAGCTAATGATGATACCAAAGCCGCTGTCACCCCTGCTCTTCTCTGCACCGATCTCAAAAGGCTACTTGATGAAGATGTTGAAGCCAAGCACATGGCTACCTACAAAAGATCTCCACCACCATCATCAAAAATTGTTATTCGTGAACTGCAGTATACAGGGGGAACGGGTGCGCTGTGACAGTCATGACTGGTAAGGCCTCTTTCACACTTCAGTTTTTTGCCATCAGTCAAAATCCGCCAAAATTTGAAATTGGCGGATCCACAAAAATGAAAACAAAACGGATGCAAACTGATGGAACGGATCCGTTTTGTTGAGGATCCGCCATACCGATTTTACGGCGGATCCTCAACAAAATGGATCCGTTCCATCAGTTTGCATCCGTTTTTGTCATCCGTTGGATCCGTTTTCTTGCGGATCCGTTTTTCCACACCTCCAAAATGGGATGCTCCCAAATATGATTGGCTCTTGGAAAATGCTCTCAAATGTGATTGGATGCTGGAAACTAGGGAGATACAATTTCTTTGAAAGGTTTTAGAGCTAGTGGCAGCGATGGAAGGAGTTAGTGCGAGTCTGGAAGCAGTTATTGCGAGTATTGACAGCTTCTGTGTGGAATTGGATCTTCACTTGAATCGGTTGGCAATTATTGCTATCGAGAGGGAGAAAAGAAGACTGCGAATCCTGCGTATGAGGAGACGGCGCCAGTGGATTCATCCCATTAATGCGCAGAGGTTCACCCGTGGCGTTTTTTCCACACTGTACCTGGAATTGAGGGAGAATCTGGACAAGTTCTTCAACTATGTGCGCATGCGGATGGAATTCTTTGAGATATTGGTGGATCGTGTTGGAGAACAAATCCGGAGAAGGGACACACAAATGCGGTTTTCTATATCACCGGCGGAGCGTTTGATGGTGACCCTTCGGTAAGTTATCTACCTTTTAAAATGTTTCAGATTCTGCAGGCTTTTATTATGTTATGGCTTGTAGTTTGTATTAATTTTACTTTTTTTCCCTTTTTTTAAGATTCCTGGCAACTGGAGAATCCTTCACCTCCCTCCATTTCCAGTTCCGGATTGGGATTTCCACTATTGCTGGAATTGTACAACAGACCTGCCGGGCATTATGGGATTCTCTACAGGAGGAATACATCCCAGAGCCAACACAGGAGAGTTGGCTGGAGATTGCAGAGAAGTTTCAAGAAATCTGCCAGTTTCCAAACTGCATCGGTGCCGTGGATAGCAAGCATATCAGGATTGTGAAACCCATGGGATCTGGTTCACAGTTTTACAACTATAAAAAATACTTTTCTATTGTGCTTATGGCCATTTCGGATGCAAACTGCAAATTCATTGCCATGGACATTGGTGCATACGGTCGTTCTAATGACTCTCAGGTGTTCAAGATTTCCACCATGGGCCGTCGCTTGTATGGAGACAATTTTAACTTCCCACCTCCAAGACCACTCCCTGGAACCTTTTTTTAATTTTTTTGGTATATTACCTTTTTTTAATTTTTTTTTTTGGTAAATTACAAACTATGATAATGTTGGGTGGAGATAGTATTGGAGGGGTTAACAGGGTTGACCACATCGAGGGGGGGGTAGGGGACTGGGGAGGGAGTTGGTGAGGACCAGAAGTGGAAGGGGGGTTTAACACATGTGGTTGGGACGGGAGTGGATGGACAGACAAGGTTTGTGGGTACATTGAAGGTGTATGTGGGGGTGGGTATGGCGAGGGCATTGGGGTATAATGCAATGGGGAAGGTAGGTACTGGGAAGAATGGAATGGGGAACTAGAGAAAGGAGAGGGAGTGGTAGGAGGAGGGACGGCTGTGTGATGGATGGTGGTGGAAGGATGGACGGGGGAAGGATAGACAGGGGGAGGATGGACTGTGGAAGGATAGACAGGGGGAGGATGGACAGGGGGAGGATGGACAGGGGGAGGATGAGATGCTTCAGCAAGCACTTCCACTAGAGCATTCTGACAGGCTTGCATCACACGCATCTGCTGGTGAGTACTTAAACCTTCCATTTGCCGGACAACAGATTGAAAAAAGGTATGTCTCGGTGTCTGGTTTGATTCTAAACTCATCTGTTCCATGTATCTTCTGAGTTCCATGATACTTTGATTGATCATGGTCAACCCAGAAGATAACCGTTGTCCATAAGTGTGGAAACCGTGTTGAACAATTGAGTTTAGACTCAAACAGTCAGACAAGGTCAGCCTTTCCTGACTCCTCAGACGCTGCCGGCCAGAACCAAAAGTTGGTCGAGATGTTGCGGCAGTGTCTGAGGGGTGGGGAACAGGGAACAAGTCGTCACCAGCAGCTTCATGTGATGAAGTCTGCCCTGCTGCTCCAGTGCTGGTGGAGGGGATAGAGGGATCAGACAAGAGGGTAGGTACAGAGGGGTCGGATACCTCGATGTGGTCACCGGGGGCGGTCTCACTAGGGATCACTCCAGAGGGACGCAACTCTGATGCAGACTCCCGAGTGCTGCAGATGGTGCTAAAAAAAAAAGAAAAAAAATGTATATTAAAAATATTGATATTTAATTTAAGTCTGCTGAAAAAAAAATTGGTTAAACATTTCTACTACAGGAATTGTTTGGGGAATATTTACCTTCTGCACGCCATTGTAGATCGCAGGAACGCCAGGGCTTTGTAGATTTTGTACTGGGGTCCCCGGCGTCCTCCCGACGATCCACTCGGGGTCTGAATCTCTTTTTTGTAGTCCCTCTTGAAGCGATCCCGGAGCAACCGTCACCGTGTGATAACCCTGTCACCTGTGAAGCAAAAAAAAAAAAAAAAAAAAGGTTTAGTATTCAACACACTTCACATGCTGGAAATATAAGTTACTGAAGTTGTAGTACTTACGCACAAAATCCCTGGCCCTCGCATTGAGTTCCTCCCAGTTGTCAATAACTGAAGAACAGACTTCATCCCAGAGCCGTCGGGTGGTTGGTTGGTCGGCATGAAGACGGTTTGCCATGTTCCACAGCGGCTCCCGGATTTCCACCTCATGGATGAGGTCATCAATATCAATAATGACACCCTCCTCCTGATGTCTGCGGGGAGCACGCTGTGAAACCTGTGAAGATAAAAAACAAAACAAAAAGCAAAAAATTACATTATATTCAAACACATGATGTTCATTTAAACAATTATCAAAATAGGGTTACTTACCGTTTGCCGACCACCAGAGGCATCACCTTGACGACCCTGGGATGTCCTGGGAGTCACTCTAGTGCGGGCACCGGATTCTGAAGACTGTGGGAAAAAAAAAAATGTTTGGATGGATGCGTAGTTATGGTGTGTGCACTGTGATGAATGTTTGTGTTGGTTGTAGCATTATGTATCTGTGTATGTGCTAAACTTACAATCTGCGCACCCCCTCAGTGTGTCTCTCCACCCTGCACGTCTCCTCCTGGAAGCTCCTCTGAATCAGCTTCCTGTTAAAACATAATAGGATAGTGTTTTAACCACAAAAAAATTATGTTAAATAAAAAAAAACAAAATTTTTTTTACCTCAGCTCGCTGATGATGTGAGGGGGAGCTTTCAGGAGAAGACATTACGGCTTGGGGCAGCTGCGTTGCTTCCTGAACTGATCTGCAAGTATAAACACACTTGTTAAGCTACTATACAAAGTATCATAATAAGCTTTCAGGCTTTTATACTTACAGGGAAAACAGTGTTTGGCTGGCAGTCTCTGCTTCGGCCTGGCTGGCAGTCTCTGTTGCGGTCTGGCTGGCCCTCTCTGCTGCAGCCTGGCTGGCCCTCTCTGCTGCTGCTCTCTCTGCTGCGACCCTTTCTGCTGCGGCATTGCTGTTAGTGCTTGAAGTGATCTGCAAGTATAAAGACACTTGTTAAGCTAGTATACAAAGGATCATAATAAGCTTTCAGGTCTTTATACTTACAGGGAAACTAATGGTTGCCTGTACGCTGCGGTGTGGCTGTTTCTCTCTGCTGCGGTCAGGGTTGTTTCTGCTGCGGTCTGACCGGTCATGTCTGCTGCGTTGTTGATCCCTGCTGCGGTCTGAATCTCTGCTGCGGTTGGGCTGGCCGTGTCTACTTGTATGGTGGCGCTTCATTGTGTGAACTGAAAGAAAATGATATGAAAGTTTAAAAAAAAAAAAAAAAAAAATTTTGTATGTGTAATTCCCTGAAACTAATTATACGCAATTTTAAGTGTTTGCATGTCTACATTCCCTTATCTCAGAATGTAACCAGTGATTGAAGGTGTGTAATATTTTGTGTAAACCCACTTTCTTTGTGTTTTGTAACTGAGTGTAACCAGTAATTGAAGGTGTGTATACCAGTTTGCATTCCCTGAAACTCTCACCGAGAGTGTAACCAGTGATTAAAGGTCTCACCGAGTGTAACCAGTGATTGAAGGCGTGTAGTGTGTAATTGCTGTGTATACCAGTGTTTGCATTCCCTGAAACTCTCAACAGAGGTGTTTAATTTCTGTGTATACCCACTGTGTTTGCATGGTTTTGAATTCCCTGAAACTCAGCTGTGTATACCCATTTTTTCATGGTATGTTGCAATCTCACCTTTAACCACACTTGTATACCAAAAAATTTTAATTACCTTTATGGTAACTTAATTTTACCTTTTTTAAAATGATACAAAGGAGATTTTTTCAAAACAATTTATTTATTTTTTTTTTTATTATTTTTTTTTCCAAAAAATAGGAGCTACTCTGCTCTTTATTTTAAATACCACAATACATGAAAAATAAAAAAACGCAAATTTACAACAGATACATTACAAAATTAAAATATTTAAAAAAAAAACCACAAACACGCATAACACACAGCCAGGCTACACACTCCAGGTGTCTTGCAGGTGGAAGATTTGCAGCGGAGTTTGAAATTCTATCAGTCAGCCTGGTGTTTGATGTCTGGTTCGGTGTCTTCAGTGTGGCTGTTGCCAGATGTCTGGGCCCAAACCACATACAATACCATTTAGGCCGGTTTCACATTTGCACTTTATAGCGCAGCGATGGCCTGCACACATCCGCCACTAATCCCCGCCTACTACCGCACATGAAGGCTTGCGATCTGCCCACCCTATCTTTATCATGGGGTGCGCAGATGGTGCGCTGGCAGGATTTATTTTACAGTGTGCTGCGCACTTTTGAAGGTGTGCCGTGCGCGCCAAAATGCAACATGCTGCGTTTGGCGCACAAGGGCACACCTTCAAAAGTGCGCAGCACACGGTAAAATCCTGCCAGCGCACCATCTGCGCACCCTATGATAAAGATAGGGTGGGCAGATCGCAAGCCTTCATGTGCGGTAGTAGGCGGGGATTAGTGGCGGATGTGTGCAGGCCATCGCTGCGCTATAAAGTGCAAATGTGAAATCGGCCTAAATGGTATTGAATGTGGTGTTATTGGGCCCAGACATCTACATCAAACACCAGCCTGACTGATACAGATGTAGATGTCTGGGCCCAATAACACCACATACAATACCATTTAGGCCGGTTTCACATTTGCACTTTATAGCGCAGCTATTTCCTGCACACGTCCGCCACTAATCCCCACCTACTAGCGCACATGAACGCTTGCAATCTGCGCACCCCATACTAAAGATAGGGTGTGCAGATCGCAAGCGTCCATGTGTGCTAGTAGGCGGTGATGACCAGATGGGACGGGGATTAGTGGCGGACGTGTGCAGGTTATCACTGCGCTTTAAAGTGCAAATATGAAACCGGCCTTACACCACACAATCACAGCAAGAAATACATTAAAGTTGTATGAAAATAACATGCAGTACACATGCAACAGAAAAAAAAAAAGATGGAAAAAAAAAAAAATAAAATAAAAATGCACACACAGGCCACACACATACACACGCACACACACACGCTCCAGGGGTCTTGCAGGTGGTAGACTTGCAGCTGGGCAGACAGGTTTTATAGCTCTAGTTGAATCTTCCGCCAGGCAGGCTGGAGTCGGATATCTTGCTTGGAGTCTTCAGTGTTGCTGGTGCCGGATTGTCTGGGCCCAATTACACCACATACCATACACCACTCAATCGCAGCAATCACAGCATAAAAAATACAATATAATTACAGTTGTATGAAAATAAAAAGCAGTACACATGCAACAGAAAAAAAAAAAAAAAAATGGAAAAAAATAAATAAAAATGCACACACAGGCCACACACATACACACACGCTCCAGGGGTCTTGCAGGTGGTAGACTTGCAGCTGGGCAGACAGGTTTTATAGCTCTAGTTGAATCTTCTGTCAGGCAGGCTGGAGTCGGATATCTTGCTTGGAGTCTTCAGTGTTGCTGGTGCCGGATTGTCTGGGCCCAATTACACCACATACCATACACCACTCAATCGCAGCAATCACAGCATAAAAAATACAATATAATTACAGTTGTATGAAAATAAAAAGCAGTACACAAGCAACAGAAAAAAAAAAATATAAAAAAAAACAGACATGCAACACTCGCAGACCACACACACACACACACACACGCTACACACTAGCAGGCCATACACAGAAATGTCATAGGTATACTCACACTTGGTAAAGCTGGTACTGGCAGGCCTCTTGATAGCTGTGTGGCTGCAGGCTTGGTGGGTGTCTGGCAGGCTGGGTGGTCTGGCAGGCTGGATGGCTTGCTTGCTGTCTGGCTGGCTTGCTGTCTGGCTGCTTCTGCATGTCTGGGCCCAATTAGCCCATCTTATATAGTTTTTGGACTGTCTGGAAAAGTATCTTTTTTTCTGGGCATGCGCAGTGCGATTTTGCGGATCCTGCCGGCGGATTCCGCAAAATCGCGGATTCCGGCGGATCCGCCGTCCATAGGAGCCCATGCTACCGCATGGCGGATGACGGCGGATCCGCCGTCATCCGCCATTTTGACGGCGAAAAAAAACGTTACATGCTCCGTCCCCCTCAGACAGAATCCGCAAAGAATTTTGCGGATCCGCCGAATAGCGGACGCAACGGACGACCATCCGTCAAGATCCGCCACTAATGTATCCCAATGGGGAAAAAGGCGGATCCGCAACAAGAAAAAGCGGATCCGCCAATTTCAAATTTTGACGGATTTTGACTGATGGCAAAAAACTGAAGTGTGAAAGAGGCCTAACACGGCATCAGCCATGTGAAGACCAGTACCCCTCAAGCTGTTGGAATAGCACCTCTGATGCTGCATATATGTTAAAAAATTTTATCTAGGGGGGAATGTGAAGGGTTAAAACTAAAATCAGAGCTGAAGTTTCGTTTTATCCATTCTCAAGGTTTTGTTTCTCTATTTTTGTTGCTGTAAGATACATTTTTGTAATTGGGATGGGCTGTCATGAAACCAGACTGTTCCCATCAGGTGCAAGATAAGGGAACCGGGGGTGTAAAACTCTGAAGAATATGCCATTATATTACTTTCTATGCTGTTTGGATACGGACATACAGTATATGCAGTTTCCAGTTTTCTTGCAATATTATTGGCTTATAAAGTGAAATGATGCTATTGGTAGTTGAGAACTTTGCATAATTAAGCAAAAGATTATAAAAGAAGTGACTAAAATAAAGGGGACTAGTGATCTGTCTCGATCCTCCCGTACAGAGACCCCCATCTCTGTGTGGTCATTTGAGTTGCTAGCAACACTCTGTGCAATAATTTGGACATCACTGGCTCAACCGTGAAGGGTTAATTTAGCCCTCCCTCAATAGCTACCCCGACACCTGTACTGTATATCTGCCAATAAGTTGCCATTTGTAATGGACT
This sequence comes from Dendrobates tinctorius, assembly GCF_039654945.1. NCBI lineage: Eukaryota > Metazoa > Chordata > Amphibia > Anura > Dendrobatidae > Dendrobates > Dendrobates tinctorius. The sequence goes on from NW_027361758.1 coordinate 12,231,378, forward strand.
ACGTTTTCTATATTCACCTTCAGTGTTTAAACCATTTATCCTAAAGATCAGGAAACTAGTAGTGATCCACATTGCGCCAGTTAGATATCACTCTTCTCTGTATTACCTAGGGGCTAAGAAGATGGGAGGATCTGACTACAGACATATGTTGTTTGTAGTCTGGAATTATGGACTGTGTATCAAAGTTGTAAACACTAAAAGTATGAGAGAAAACTATGTTTTACCGAGATCCTTCACTTTTTATTTTAGAAGTTTTACAGCAATAAGAAATTGTTGGGAGAGTGCAGATATCCTTTTAGTACTAAACTGTTATTTTATAGCATCTTGAAATAGTTGTTGACTTTCAGATGGGTGTATTTTGCTCAATATTTGTATGCCAAAACGTGGTGTGGAACATAAACAGAGAAAAAATTATAATGGAAAGATTTACACCTCTTCTCTGTTTTGGATGCTCTCCTGGGTTTCAGCTAAAAATACTGATGCTAAATATTGACCAAAATGCTGCCATGTGAAGCTGTCTAAATTAGAGAAAACTGTGTAATTTCTAAGTGAATTTGTTCTATATTGTCCTCTATAACATTTATGTTACAAGACAGAATATTTAAAAATATTTCATAAAGGTATTTATTTCAAACAGGGTTGGCACTATGCTGATCACAGAGAAAGGACAGAAAACTCTTGGCAATTTTGCATCTGGTTAAGAAAGATACATTGAGATGGATAAGATTTTATATGGTCATATATATTTTATGATCAAAAATATTGAGGGCCTCTTAATTGCTGAATTCCATCCGACTGCCACAGATGTATAAAATCCAGCACCATCGCCGTGTAGTCGACCTTTACTAACATTTGTGTAAAAATGGAGTCATGCTAAAGAGCTCACAAAATTCTCACCTGGTCCTGTAATAGGATACCAGTGTTTTATTTTAAATATACCACAATCAAGAACCACACCATACTAATTTAAGAACCACAGGAACTCAGAGTCTGAGTGGCAGACTACATCAATCTATAGAGGATACAAAAGGTGTGCTTGGGCCCAAAGTGCATAAGTCAAGTCAGTGACATATGAGCCACGGAAGCTCCTGCCCTCCTACAGCGTCACGGCCTAGATATATGATGATCTCAGTGGGCTGGAGATGCAGCAGAAACACTTGTTTCTGTGATAAAACAGGTAGGGAAATGTGCTAGCTCAGAACGCAGCAGCTGTGAGCCTCTGCTGTGTCGTTTGTATACTCTCTTATCATAAGTGACTTGTGCTTCCTCACGTGGCCAGGAGCGGTGGAACATGCCGATCATAAGCTGCAGCATCTCTACATGGTCGGACACATCAAATAAGACAGTACATAGTAGGAGCACATTTACAAAATTATCGCAGCACAGGAACTTTTTAACACATCCAATTGTGGAATAATTAATATTATTCCAATATCTATTAAAGTGCACCTATCACCTCTTTTGGCTGCTATAAGATGCTACTGCCACCTTTCAGGGCTGATTTACAGCATTCTATAATGCTGTAGATAAGCCCCCGGTCCGACATGAAAGAGAAGAAAAATAAGTTTTATTATACTCACCCGGGGGGCGGTCCGGTCCGATGGGTGTCGCAAGTCCGGGTCCGGCGCCTCCCATCTTCTTGCGACACCACCCTCCTGTTTGCTTCATCGCTCTCGTCATTGTACTTCTGCGCAGGTGTACTTATCTGCCCTGTTGTGGGCAGATCAAAGTACTGCAGTGCGCAGGTGCTGGGCCTCGCTGACCTTTCCCGGTGCCTGCGTACTGCAGTACTTTTCTCTGCCCGCAACAGGGCAGAGAAGTATGCCTGCTCAGAAGTGCGTTGCCAGGAGCAAGGAAGCAAGCAGGAGGGGGCATTGCAAGAAGATGGGAGTTGCCAGATCCGGACCTGCGACACCCATCGAACCGGACCGCATTGGACCGCCCCCCTGGGTGAGTATAATAAAACTTATTTTTCTTAAATTTCAGGTCGGACTGGGGGCTTATCTATAGCATTATAGAATGCTGTACATAAGCCTTGAAAGGTCGGTGGTCACATCTTATAGCGGCCAAAACAGGTGACAGGTTCCTTTTAATTAAAAAGTACTTTGTTCGTGAGACAACCACTTTAAAGGGAATCTGTCACCATGTTTTTGCCACCTAATCTGAGAGCAGCATAATGTAGAGACAGAGACCCTGATTCCAACAATGTGTCACTTACTGGGTGTCACATGCCCCGTCCTGAGTGACGCGGCACGCAGGCCGGTAACTAATACAATAAGACAAAGGGAATAGGGAAGACCTGGGTAACAATAACAATGGTGGCCCTGCGATAGGGAATGGGGACGTGGAGACCTCCTGCACTCCCGTGAGTCAGTGTCTCTACACTCCTAGCATTCCCTTGGCCGGTTCCGCACCGGGCACCGATCAGGAACCTCAAAACCCTGACTCGCCCTGCACCTAAACCCTCACTAGGGAATTGGTCGGTGCGGAAACTAATCCCACCACTGCACTAAACACACATAAGGAAAAGCGACATAACAGGGGAACACCACTTAGCTTTGCTCTGTTGCTTATGCTCCCAGCAACAGAGCCCACCACCTGCGTGCATCTTTTCCACCATCGTGTCCAACAACTGGGTGCACTGTCCAGAAACAGATCTTCTCAGCACCATAGTGCAGCCTTGGAGCAAACATAGTCCACACCTGCGTGCAGCTGTCCCAAAACAGACTCCCGCACATGAGTCCAGCTTTTCTGCCAAAAAGTCCAGCATGCTTGAGTCCAGCTCTCAGCAACAACATCCAGCATTTTGAGTGCAGCTCTACACCATAGCTGCCACTCCACCAATCCATGCACGAACTCCTTGATGACACCATAGCTGCCACTCCACCACGCCATGCCAGCCCTCCTTGCAGACACCATAGCTGACACTCCCGGACTCTCACTAAGCTGCCCGTGACTCTCCCCCTTAGCTCCATCCTTCACCCAGGCTTGCTTGCAAATGAGGAACTTATCATCAACCTTACTTTTTTTTCTGGTTAGCCTCAGGCCATGTTCAGACCTGTGAGTATTGGCTGCTGGGCCTCACTGAGGAGAGTGAGGAGCTGCATGGTGTGAAGCAGTTCAGCAGCAATTATCAGGGTCTGGGGCCTCCCGTTTGGCTCAACCAGGAAATCAAATAGCGGCTGTCAATTAAGCCCCTAGAGTCGCTGCTGGGGAGCGGGACTTGCTTGTACAGGTGGACGTACCCAGACAGGTGGGTGGAGTTGGTCCCCATGGTGCTGTCTGGGGTGCCCCGAGGTGAAGGGGTGCATTCCTGTAGTGAGCAGACTGGTGTGATAGTCCGCAGGGTTTATGCCAAATCTTCCATACCACCGAAGAAGCCGCCCCTCCTGGTCATTCAGAGGAAGGCGACCAGTGAGTGTATTTTTCCTCCATATCCCAGTCCCCTCCCTCACCAGTGTAAGCAGCAGGTGTGCTGTGGGGGAGTAGGGGCATGTCTCAACCCTCGCCATTAGCCAACCCTGGGAGGCACAGACCTCGTGGTGTAAAGGGTTGGAGGGTGGTGTACCCCTTGGTGGAGTGCAGGGGTGTGAGTGTGGTGACACAGGGGGACGCCTCTGTTGTCAATCCTAGAATGAGTTCACCGAAATATGACAAACGAATGTGTGGCAATAAACGTTCAGGTCCAAACCTGTGTGTGAACGAGCATGTAAGGGTAGCCACCAAAAAACATCTTTGAAGTCTGTTGCGGAGTCTTACCAGCTCATACCGAGCATACACATACTCATACATAACTCGTTCCCCAGGTCGGCGCTTTGGAGATGAGTGGTGCCTCCAGAACATACTTTGCCATTACCAGCGGTGCGTTTGTCATAAACCTGATGTGCAGGTAGTGGTTGGGGTGAACTCTGAATCTAGGTGTCTCTGCTGTAGGTGGTGCCAGGGCACCACCAACAGCAGAGACGCCTAGATCCAGAGTTCTGAGGAGTGGTCTTGAGGGTCCAGAGGCCCCTCATTAAGGGGAGGGTACTGTCATGATCCAGGTTGGATCTGACAGAGTAAATGCACAAAGTAACCTTTTTTTTCCCCTTGGCTGTGTGCCAAAGCTGATTTTGCCCCCGGTGGCCATTAGGGTCATTGCACTGTGGTGATTTCAGTTGTAGTTTTCCCCCCGGTATCCATTAGGGTCATTGCACTCTGGTTACCTTAGTTTGTGCACGTTATTATGTTACAGGTGTGAGTGCTCTATAAAAGAGTATAGAGTGAGGGTTTAGGTGCAGGGCGAGTCAGCGTTTTGAGGTTCCTGATCGGCACCCAGTGCGGAACCGGCCTAGGGAACGCTAGAAGTGTAGAGACACTGACTCAGGGGAGTGCAGGAGGTCTCCACGTCCCCATTCCCTATCGCAGGGCCACCATTGTTGTTGTTACCCAGGTTTTCCCTATTCCCTTTGTCTTATTGTATTAGTTACTGGCCTGCGGGCCGCGTCACATAGGACAATTACACGTGCCGCATCCTGTTGTATCAGTTACCAGCCTGCTGGCCGTGTCACTCAGGACGGGGCACGTGACACTGGGTTGCTTGATGTAATTTTCATAAAATCACCGTTTATTCTGCAGGAGATTATTACTAAAATATGGCTAAACCTGCTGTTATGTAGACCTCCATAGCTTTCTGCCTATGCACAGTGTCAGTATGAATCTGTCAATTCATACTGAACTCAGCATTCAGAGAACTGATAGATTTGTAGCAGTTAGAAGTCAAGAACCAGGAGTGTCTGACAACAAGTTGATGAATTGGGGCCACAGCATTTTTGCCTTCCCAACCCGAGTATGTTTTTTTACTTGTGTTTAGGCAAAATTAAATGACATTGTGGTTACAGGCGCAAAGATTTTTTAGATATTTTCAACCAGATTATCATTACTAGAAATGACCAGATCCAACAGAGTATTTCCTCTTGTCAGGTCTTCCACGAACTGGCCCATAAAAATAATCTGCAACAAGCTGAGGAATATTACGCCTTTTACAGTTGAAGCAGAATCCTGACCCCAGTAAATATTTGGAAAGTTAAAATCTCCCATTATCACCACTGTGTTAGCCTGTGCAGCCCGCGCCATCTGATTGTGCAGTTGACCTTCCAACTCCTCAGTAACTTTGGGTGGATTACACCAAAAATTACTTTTGCGGGTTAAAAAACACTTATTTTTCCCTCTCTTTGCAACACCACCCACAAGGTTTCAACTTCTTCACAATCTTCCCCCTATTGCCTCTATTACAATTGCTCTTATCATCAGTTCTAACATACAAACATTCGCCTTTTCCTTTCCAATTTGCTCTCTCTTCCCGACAGAGCATTAAAACCAGGATGATTTACAGCCAAAGCATGTGAGGAGTCCAACCATGCCTCAGTAACTACATCAATTTGTTCTTCCGTTACCAAGGCCTCAAGCTCTCACATATTGTTTGTGTTACGGTTCTAAGTAGGAACCAGAGAGTGGACCCTCTGGGTCGTGGCTCCAGAGCCCCCGAGGGCGAGCGGCCCAGGTGATGACCACCCCCTATACAGGGAGTGTTAGGGGCAGGCCCAAGGGGGGTGAGACCACGACAGCCGGAACCAAAGGGACGACCCAGGGAGTGTACAGAGGGAAAGGCCAAAGGATACTGACTAGAGTAGACCCGGAGCAGGAGGGAACAGAACGTAGGGAACCAGGACCGATCAGGATGGAGCCAGAGCAGGAACGCTGGAAGAAAGAAGGAAGGAAGGTTAGGGGGGACTGACCTAGGGGTACAGACGGAACCCTAGCTAAGGGGCTACCGATGACAGCAGCAGGGAAGGACCAGGCGAGGGTCAGGCACGGAGGCAGCAGAGGGAACTGAGCGGGGGTCCAGATGGGGCTATGGAGCGGAGAGCAGAGCGCAGACTAGGAGAGAGGGGGGACCTGAGAGTCGGGGCGACGCTGCGCAGGAAACGCTAAGCGCCACAGAGAAAGACAAACAGGTGTCTTACCATTCAAGACGCCAGACAGAAATACCCGGTGGGCGCCGCCATGTTGGGGCGGAGCCACCGGGTCACGTGCTCCCAGGATGCCCCGCGGTCAGAAACGAGCGAGTGCGCATGTGCGTGCCTCTGACGCGCCGTGACCCTGCAAAGCCAGACAGGGCACGGCGCGAGGATGAAGGAGGGATGCACCGGGAGGAGGGGGAACCCAGGTGAGCATCGGGGCGCGTAATAGTACCCCCTCTCTTACTCCCCTCCTTCTTCAGGCGGGATAGAAACCTTCTCATGATATGAGGAGCATTGATGTTCTCCCGGGGCTCCCATGACCTTTCCTCAGGACCGAATCCTTCCCAATCTACCAGAAAGAAGGTTCTACCTCGGACGGTCCTCTTTGCCAGGATGTCCCTGACATCAAAGACGTCCCCAGCGGAGCTAGGTTGCAGAGCGTGGGACGAGGCTGGCTGAAAGCGATTAAACACTGTGGATTTGAGAAGCGAGACATGGAAAGTGTTGGGGATCCGCAGGGAGGCAGGCAATTTTAGTTTATAGGTTACATCATTGATGCGAGTCAAAACCTCAAAGGGGCCAACGTAACGTGGACCTAACTTATAAGAGGGGATTTTAAGTCGGAGGAAGCGCGAGGACAGCCAGACCTTATCGCCTGGATGATAAGGAGGGGTGTCCAGGCGCCTCTTGTCGGCGTATCTTTTCATCCGATCGCTAGCTCTCTCAAGGGACCTTTTAGTCTCCTCCCAAATTTTAGAGAATTCTGAGGACAAGGAGTCCGCCGCCGGCACGCCCGAGGTGAGGGACACGGGAAGGGGAATGCCCGGATGCTGCCCAAAAACTACAAAAAAGGGAGATTTGGAAGAGGACTCGTTGGGGTGATTGTTGTGAGCAAATTCCGCCCAGGGAAGCAGTGAGACCCAGTTACTTTGGTGTGCATTAGAAAAATGTCGAACATAAGTGGTTAACACCTGATTGATCCGCTCCACTTGGCCGTTGGATTGTGGATAATAGGCGGAGGAGAAATCCAGGACTACCCCCATTGAGCTAGAGAGAGCTCTCCAGAAACGAGAGGTGAATTGAACACCACGGTCAGACACGATGTGCTGGGGAAAACCATGAAGTCGGAAAACATGATGCACGAAGATCTTCGCCAACTCGGGCGCAGAAGGCAGACCAGGTAGCGGGATGAAATGAACCATTTTGGAAAAACGGTCTACCACCACCAAAATGACAGAGCAGCCGGAAGATGGAGGTAGATCCGTGAAGAAATCCATGGCGATGTGGCTCCAGGGAACTGATGGAACCGGCAAAGGATGTAAGAGACCAGAGGGTAGCTGTCGTGGAATCTTATTCCGGGCGCAGGATGAGCAAGAAGCGGTAAATTCCAGGACGTCCTGGCAGAGTGAAGGCCACCAATAATGGCGGGAGATGAGGGATAGAGTCCTCTTGGCTCCGACATGCCCGGCGACCTTAGAAGAGTGTCCCCAGTGCAGAACCCTTACTCTGTCATGGTCCAATACCAAGGTCTTGCCTGGTGGTGGGTTGACCAAACTTAGAGGGGCTAGGGTGATGATCTTTGCTGGATCGATGATGTGAGCGGGGTTCTCCTCTTCATCGGTCGGGAGAAATGATCTTGATAGGGCATCAGCTCTGATGTTCTTATTACCCGGACGAAAGCGGAGCTCGAAATCAAAGCGTCCAAAAAATAGGGACATCGGGCTTGCCGGGGATTGAGCCTTTGGGCAGACTGAACATAGGCCAAATTCTTGTGGTCGGTAAATATCGTAAAGGGATGGACAGCTCCTTCGAGAAGGTAACGCCATTCCTCTAAAGCCAGTTTGATTGCCAGTAGTTCCTTGTCCCCAATGGAGTAATTGCATTCGGGGGGAGAAAAGACTTTAGAAAAGAACCCACAGGTGACAGTCCGGCCAGAGGAGGTTCTTTGCAGGAGAACCGCCCCCGCTCCCACGGTGGATGCGTCGACCTCGAGAATGAAGGGTCTCTCGGCATCAGGACGGTGGAGAACGGGCGCTGTAGCGAATTCTCTCTTCAGAGTTTGAAAGGCGTCTTCTGCCTCGGGAGGCCAGAGGCGGGGATTGGCTCCTTTGCGCACGAGAGCAGAGATGGGCTTGGTTATGGTGGAAAATGAGGAACGAATTGCCTATAATAGTTAGCAAAGCCGAGAAAGCGTTGAATGGCTTTGAGACCAAGGGGACGGGGCCAGGCCAGGATCGTGGACACTTTCTCGGGATCCATCCTCAATCCAGACTTCGAAACGATATACCCAAGGAACGGCAGAGACGGTTGTTCGAAGGCGCATTTCTCCAACTTGGCAAATAGGTGGTTCTCCCTTAGACGCTGCAACACTTGCCGTACATCTCGTCGATGGGTGGAGAGATCTGGAGAGAAGACAAGAATGTCGTCAAGATAAACCACGACACAGGAGTAAAGGAGATCCCGAAAAATATCGTTAACGAGCTCCTGGAATACCGCTGGTGCGTTACAGAGGCCAAACGGCATCACCAGGTATTCATAGTGACCGTCACGGGTGTTGAATGCGGTCTTCCACTCATCCCCAGCGCGAATTCGGACCAAGTTATAGGCTCCTCGAAGATCAAGTTTGGTAAATATTTGCGCCCCTCTCAGGCGATCAAAGAGTTCGGGGATGAGGGGTAACGGGTACTTGTTCTTAATCGTGATGCTGTTCAGACCTCTGTAATCAATGCATGGGCGGAGCGACCCGTCCTTCTTCTTGACAAAAAAGAAGCCTGCGCCCGCAGGAGAGGAAGACTTCCGTATGAAACCCTTGGCTAAGTTCTCTTGAACGTATTCTGACATGGCTTGCGTCTCTGCCGGCGAGAGCGGATAAATCCTACCCCGCGGAGGGGTGGCTCCAGGGACAAGCTCGATGGGGCAATCATAGGGTCGGTGAGGCGGAAGGTTCTCGGCCTCCCTCTTGTCAAAAACATCCGAAAAAGAGCTGTAAGCAATGGGCAACCCGGAGGGTAAGGAGGGGGAAGGAGAACCACCCACGGGACGCACCGGCAGCAGACACCCAGACCTACAGGACTCCCCCCAGCGCAGGATATTACCCTTATGCCAGTCTAAGGTAGGGCCGTGGGCTCGTAACCAGGGAAGGCCTAGAAGGATAGGGTGAGAGATGCTCGCTAGGACATAAAAAGCAATCCTCTCCTTGTGTAGGGCCCCTACCTGGAGTTCTACCTCATGGGTGACCAAGGTAATGGTCTCTTGGAGAGGTTTACCGTCCACGGAAACAAGGATCCGTGGAGTTTCTAAGGTCTTGACCGGGACCGAAAATTTAAGAACCTCTTTGAGCCTAATAAAATTTCCCGCTGCGCCGGAATCCACATAGGCTGCCAGAGAAAAACGTTTTCCACCAACGTGCAACAAGACAGACAGAGTGAGGGGTAGAGAGGTATCATACACACCTAGGGAGGCCTCTCTTACCTGACCTAGGCGGAGGAGTTTTCCGGACGTTCCGGGCAGGTACGGACCAGATGGGAGTCACTACCACAGTAGAAGCAGAGACCGTGAGTGCGTCTTTCCTCCCGGCGTTGTCCAGATACCTTAAGCCGGTCTACTTGCATGGGTTCAGGCATGGAAGCAGAAGCGGATATTCCGGGCCGGAGACAGGGTAGACCGTGGATGGTTGGGGAAGCACGGGGAAGTCTCCTCTCGCGAGCACGTTCCTGGAACCGAAGGTCGATACGTGTGGCTAGCGAAATGAGATCTTCTAAGGCAGTGGGAGTATCCCGCCCAGCTAACTCATCCTTAATTCGACCCGCGAGACCTCGCCAAAAGGCCCCTACCAAGGCCTCGTTATTCCATCCCAAATCAGAAGATAAGGTTCGGAATCGGATGGCATACTGACCCACGGTTTGGGACCCTTGGTGGAGGTTAAATAAAGATTCCGTAGTAGAGGCCAGGTGACCCGGCTCGTCGAACACTCGACGAAACGTCTCGAAGAAAGTACTTAGCTGGGAGACTACCGGATCATCACGTTTCCAGAGGGGGTTAACCCACGCTAAAGCGTCTCCCTCAAGATGGGAGACAATAAAAGCCACCTTAGCCCGCTCAGTGGGATATTGCAGGGGCAGGAGTTCGAAATGGAGGCGGCATTGATTCAGGAAACCTCGGCACAGCTTGGGATCCCCGTTATAGCGGGGCGGCTTAGCTAAACGGGGTGGCGGGTGAGGCGCCTGGGCTGGAACGGGGGCTGCAGCAGCCGACTGTAAGGAGAGTAGGCGGTCATCTATGGAGGCCATATAACTGAGGATATGGGTCTGGATATCTCTTTGCTGGGCCAGTTCCTGCTGCAGTCCAGCCAGTTGGGAGGCATTCCCAGGGTCAGAGGACTGGAGCCTGGAAAGACGAGAATCCATGGATTTCATGAAAGCCATGATACGAGTTTGATTCTCCCGCAAAAACAGCAACTCCTTTTGAGCCGCAGCAGCTCCAGCGGGGTCCATGGCCTGTTTGTTCTGTTACGGTTCTAAGTAGGAACCAGAGAGTGGACCCTCTGGGTCGTGGCTCCAGAGCCCCCGAGGGCGAGCGGCCCAGGTGATGACCACCCCCTATACAGGGAGTGTTAGGGGCAGGCCCAAGGGGGGTGAGACCACGACAGCCGGAACCAAAGGGACGACCCAGGGAGTGTACAGAGGGAAAGGCCAAAGGATACTGACTAGAGTAGACCCGGAGCAGGAGGGAACAGAACGTAGGGAACCAGGACCGATCAGGATGGAGCCAGAGCAGGAACGCTGGAAGAAAGAAGGAAGGAAGGTTAGGGGGGACTGACCTAGGGGTACAGACGAAACCCTAGCTAAGGGGCTACCGATGACAGCAGCAGGGAAGGACCAGGCGAGGGTCAGGCACGGAGGCAGCAGAGGGAACTGAGCGGGGGTCCAGATGGGGCTATGGAGCGGAGAGCAGAGCGCAGACTAGGAGAGAGGGGGGACCTGAGAGTTGGGGCGACGCTGCGCAGGAAACGCTAAGCGCCACAGAGAAAGACAAACAGGTGTCTTACCATTCAAGACGCCAGACAGAAATACCCGGTGGGCGCCGCCATGTTGGGGCGGAGCCACCGGGTCACGTGCTCCCAGGATGCCCCGCGGTCAGAAACGAGCGAGTGCGCATGTGCGTGCCTCTGACGCGCCGTGACCCTGCAAAGCCAGACAGGGCACGGCGCGAGGATGAAGGAGGGATGCACCGGGAGGAGGGGGACCCCAGGTGAGCATCGGGGCGCGTAATAGTTTGGCAGTCTCCTAGAATTCGTGAACATACCCTTTCAACTTCCATACAGTTTACCACATTTACTTTCCTAAATTTTTGGGGGACACATTTGTCTTCATTGTTTGCTGCCACATGGATCTCCCTTTGTACTGCCCAAATTATCCTCATACTACATGTCTCCATCCTTTGTTATTCACGAATATTTCATCACACATTCCTCTGTAAATATACAATAGAATAGGTTGCCCACCGAAAAAAACCCAACCCTTTGTATCCCATGATATTAATAATATTATTAAATGGAAATTGATTTATTTCTTTAAAAAAGGAGCAAATAACAAACCAACAAGAAATACAAAAAAGAACACTAAACAAAGATGAATGCCCACCGGATGGGACAGTACTTTCTCATAGAGATGAATTACAAGTAATTTCATAATGCAAAATTTGGGTTGATTGTGCTTATCTTCATTTTTAGACATCGATCTGTCCAGTCATTATCCCGTTGCTGTTTTTGCTTCTCCATTAGTGACATTAAATGTATAGAGTTGAATAACCAACGTGATGTTGTACCTCAGGAAATACTATCCATTCATTAAGGCCTCTGGAAAATATCTTTCATCACACTGTCAGAAGTTTTGGCATCTTGAAATTCCTTTAAAATCTTCAACTTAACCTGTTTGGGTCATGAACAAAATTTCCACTTATGAATGTAAACAATAAGTCTAACCTAATCATGCCGGCTGTCAGTTTCCTTCCCATTGTACAGAAAATAGCAAATCTTTCTTTCCTTAAAAGAGTAATAGACCCGGACAGCCTTGGAAGTCTTTAGCTGCGGTCTTTTGATAACCTGAAAGGAAACTCTGTTTTGTGAAACTAGAGAGTTGTGGTAAAATCAAAAAGTAGCCTGTGATCTGTGCTCGATCAAATTTCTCATGACTGCAAAGGTCGTAATGAAAAAGACAATACAGAAATGGTGTTGTCGTGATTACAATCTAGTAATGTAGTGTTCCTGATTTATCCTGATTCAACATCATTAGCGTAAACCGATAAACGTATATACAAGTAGTAGCAGCCTTGCCATCAGACAGATCGCTAAATCTGAGCTGGGCTTCTATAAAATTCAGATTTACTTTACAAGAAAAAAATGCAAATCACACAAAATAGGTGAACATTGATGAGAAAATTCACTATTATAACCTGCAGAATTGTGAACGAGGCTTTGATTTGTAGGGCTGTGTTCCCATGATGAGTTTTCGGTGAGTTTTTGGCACTGCGTGTTTTCGCTGGGTTAAAACCGCAGTGTCTTAAGGCCCCGTTACACACAACGATATTGTGAACGATATCATTGCAAAGTCACCAGTTTAGTGACGTTGCAGCGATATCGAAACAACATCGTTGCGCGTGACATGTAGCAACGATCGTTAATCGTTGCCTAATGGTCTGGGCCATAATTCTATCATTGGTCTCCCGCTGGGCAGCACACATCGCTGCGTGTGACAGCGAGAGACCAACGATCAGCGAGCTCCCAGCGCCATACAGCAGACGCTGGGAGCTGGTATCCAGGGTAAACAGCGGGTAACTAAGAGCGGTGCGGCTCTTAGTTACCCGCTGTTTACCCTGGATACCAACTTGCTCGCTGGCCCTGATGGCTGGTGAGTCTGTCTATGTGACAGCTCACCAGTGATCAGCTAACTATGTCCCAGCGATCCCATCCACGTTGGATCGTTGGTGGGATCGCTGGGACACTGAAGCGTGTAACGGGGCCCTTACACTACTTGCAAAGTTGATGTGATATATAGAAATCTCACGCCAATGGTGATTTCTTTAATCAGTGAAAACTGACCTGCGGTGCTTGTTTAAAATCCACAGCATGTCAATTTCTCTCGCAGATACACAGCGTTTTTATGTGCAAATTTTTCCTATAGACTTGCATTAGGTGCAGAAAATTTGCAGGCAAAAAAACACACTTGTTTTAGTGCATTTACATGGTGAAAATGCATCAAAAACACATGTAATACGCACATTACTATATCAATAACGTTTTCTCAAAGCCAAATACCAAGAAGTATCAGAAAACAATATGGCTTTATTTAAAACATGACACAGTAAAAGAGAACAAAATCACAAAGTTAAAAATGCAGGTGAAAAAAATGCTAATAGCATAACGTACTTAATAGGGGCAGAAATGGTAGAAATGGTGCTGAAAATCTGCAACAGCAAGAACTCACCAAAAGCTCATCATGGGCACACAGGAGATTTACTGCCATCTGTCCGACAGCTGATCCACAGCAAAATCTTCATTTCTTGCATTCAGATCTTCACTCTGATTTGCTGTGGATTTCAAAGGGTGAGAAGTGCAATGAAAATTTTCAGAAAGAACTGTAACAAAATAATAAAATATTCGTTTAAAGAAGCACTCCTCGCATCAAACTTTGGATCTTCTTAATATATTGGAATCATCATATTATATGCGGTACAGTGGGTAAAATAAGTATTTCATACACTGCCGATTTTGCAACTTTTCCCACCAACAAAGAATGGAGAGATCTGTAATTTTTATTGTAAGTACACCTCAACTGTGAGAGATAGAATCTAAATAAAAAACAGAAAATCACATTGTATGATTTTTACATAATTTGCATTTTATTGCATGAAAAAAGTATTTGATACAATAGAAAACCAGAACTTAATATTTGGTACAGAAAGGTTTTTTTTGCAATTACAGAGGTCAGACGTTTCCTGTAGTCCCTGACCAAGTTTGCACCCACTGGAGCTTAGAGTCACTGCAGTGAAAATTGACCTCCTGTTTCTACATAGAGCTTAGCAGGATTCAGCTAGTCAGTTTTTAATCACATGATGTTATTGATCTAATGGAAAAGAGACGAATTAACTGGGTATGATGAGCCTTTGAAAGTACTAAATATTACAACAGATAGATAGATAGATAGACAGATAGATAGGTAGATATGGATTCAGAACACATGACACATGCACAAAAACTGAACGGGTCATAAGACCCTGTTCACACCACCCAAGAACTAAGACACAAAAACAGAACACAGTATGACAAACGTGCATAAATACTCTGCTGTAAAACATATGTAACTGTAAGTAGCAAGTGCTAGTAAAAGATGTTAACAAAACCAGGGTATTTTGTTGATACTTTTTTTGCAAAAAAATGTACGCTAAGCCACTCCGCCGCGTCAAGGCATACCCTTCTCGGAGCAGTCCTATCTAATATATTTAAAAACCTGAACATGTGAATAATACCTTCATGAGCAGGGTTCAGAAAGGTGCTGCCTGGTATGGGCTCGCTGGGCAAAATGGCTTTTTATGCATGTCCCAAAGGAGAGAGGCGGGGATCTCCCAAAGCTTGCATAAGCAAGAAATCAATGAATTCAGAACACATGACACATGCACAAAAACTGAACGGGTCATAAGACCCTGTTCACACCACCCAAGAACTAAGACACAAAAACAGAACACAGTATGACAAACGTGCATAAATACTCTACTGTAAAACATATGTAACTGTAAGTAGCAAGTGCTAGTAAAAGATGTTAACAAAACCAGGGTATTTTGTTGATACGTTTTTTTGCAAATAAATGTACGCTAAGCCACTCCGCCGCGTCAAGGCATACCCTTCTCGGAGCAGTCCTATCTAATATATTTAAAAACCTGAACATGTGAATAATACCTTCATGAGCAGGGTTCAGAAAGGTGCTGCCCGGTATGGGCTCGCTGGGCAAAATGGCTTTTTATGCATGTCCCAAAGGAGAGAGGCGGGGATCTCCCAAAGCTTGCATAAGCAAGAAATCAATGGATTCAGAACACATGACACATGCACAAAAACTGAACGGGTCATAGGACTAAATATTACAACAGATAGATAGATAGATAGATAGACAGATAGATAGGTAGATATGGGATAGATATGGGATAGATAGATATTGACTAGATAGATAGATATGGGATAGATAGATAGATAGATAGATAGATAGATGATAGATAGATAAAAAAGATAGATAGATAGATAGATAGATAAAAGACAGATAGATAGATAGATAGATAGATATGGGATAGATAGATAGATAGATAGATAGATAGATAGATAGATGATAGACGGATATTAGATAGACAGTAACAGCATTATAACAAATATCTAAAGCATATACAGTATATGGTTGATACATAAAATGAGAACAATGGGGATAGGGGAAAATATGTGTAGGTGGGTTAAGAGCTGGCTCAGGGATAGGAAACAAAGGGTGGTTATTAATGGAGCACACTCGGACTGGGTCACGGTTAGCAGTGGGTTACCACAGGGGTCAGTTTTGGGCCCGCTTCTTTTTAACATATTTATTAATGACCTTGTAGGGGGCATAGAGAGTAGAATTTCAATATTTGCAGATGACACTAAACTCTGCAGGGTAATTAATACAGAGGAGGACAATTTTATATTACAGGAGGATTTATGTAAACTAGAAGCTTGGGCTGATAAATGGCAAATGAGCTTTAATGGGGATAAATGTAAGGTCATGCACTTGGGTAGAATGAACAAGTTGTATAATTATGTGCTTAATTGTAAAACACTGGGCAAAACAGTCACTGAAAAAGACCTGAGTGTATGGGTGGACGACAAACTCACATTTAGTGGCCAGAGTCAAGCAGCTGCTGCAAAGGCAAATAAAATAATGGGATGCATTAAAAGAGGCATAGATGCTCATGAGGAGAACATAATTTTACCTCTATATAAGTCACTAGTGCGACCACACTTAGAATACTGTGTACTAGAGTCGAGCGAAACGGGTCGAAAAAATTCAAAAGTCGCTGACTTTTGGCAAAGTCGGGTTTCATGAAACGAAACCCGACCCTAGGATGAGGTCGGCCACGAGGTCGGCGACTTACGCGCCAAAGTCGCGTTTCAAAAGTTTGTTTTGCGCTCTTTTTCAGCCAATCAGGATCCACGGACACTGTGGGCAACGTGATGACATAGGCACGGGTCACCACCATCTTTCAGAAGGGCATGCAAGTGATTGGCTTGCTTTGGTGGGCGTCACAGAGGGTATAAAAGGGCGTGCACGCCGACCGCCATCTTACTTCTGCCGATCTCAGTATAGGGAGAGGTTGCTGCTGATTCTGTAGGGAGAGTGTTAGGCAGGGAAGAAGACCAAAAAACTGCTTCTGCTGCTAGCGATTTGGCCTGCACAACACACCAGTCACTGTGTGTGCAGTGCAAGGGGAGGCTATATAGTGGTGTATCAGTGGTGTTGGTTGTTGGGCTGCCTTCTAAGGCTTCCTGACAGGCTGGCATTGCTGTTTACCCACTGCTCCGCAAACTGCTTTTTTAAAAGCAATCCAATCTCCCTTATCCTCTAGTCACTTTGGTCACAGCTGTGCCATCGAGCCTGTCACATAGCGCTCAGATATTCATTGGGCCTCAAACTGCTTTTTTAAAAGCAATCCCAATTTTTTTTTTTGTCCTGCTGAGAAGAAAAAAAAACTGCTTCTGCTGCTGATAGCAATTTGGCCTGCACAACACACCAGTCACTGTGTGCAGTGCAAGGGGAGGCTATATAGTGGTGTATCAGTGGTGTTGGTTGTTGGGCTGCCTTTTAAGGCTTCCTGACAGGCTGGCATTGCTGTTTACCCACTGCTCCGCAAACTGCTTTTTTAAAAGCAATCCAATCTCCCTTATCCTCTAGTCACTTAGGTCACAGCTGTGCCATCGAGCTTGTCACATAGCGCTCAGATATTCATTGGGCCTCACACAATCCAAAAGTGTCCAGTGTCCAAAAGTGTGTGCAGAGATTCAAACTCTCACTTATCCTCTAGTCACTTAGGTCACAGCTGTGCCATCGAGCTTGTCACATAGCGCTCAGATATTCATTGGGCCTTACACAATCCAAAAGTGTCCAGTGTCCAAAAGTGTGTGCAGAGATTCAAAATCTCACTTATTCTCTAGTCACTTAGGTCACAGCTGTGCCATCGAGCCTGTCACATAGCGCTCAGATATTCATTGGGCCTCACACAATCCAAAAGTGTCCAGTGTCCAAAAGTGTGTGCAGAGATTCAAAATCTCACTTATTCTCTAGTCACTTAGGTCACAGCTGTGCCATCGAGCTTGTCACATAGCACTCAGATATTCATTGGGCCTCACACAATCCAAAAGTGTCCAGTGTCCAAAAGTGTGTGCAGAGATTCAAACTCTCACTTATCCTCTAGTCACTTAGGTCACAGCTGTGCCATCGAGCTTGTCACATAGCGCTCAGATATTCATTGGGCCTCACACAATCCAAAAGTGTCCAGTGTCCAAAAGTGTGTGCAGAGATTCAAACTCTCACTTATCCTCTAGTCACTTAGGTCACAGCTGTGCCATCGAGCGTGTCACATAGCGCTCAGATATTCATTGGGCCTCACACAATCCAAAAGTGTCCAGTGTCCAAAAGTGTGTGCAGAGATTCAAAATCTCACTTATTCTCTAGTCACTTAGGTCACAGCTGTGCCATCGAGCTTGTCACATAGCGCTCAGATATTCATTGGGCCTCACACAATCCAAAAGTGTCCAGTGTCCAAAAGTGTGTGCAGAGATTCAAACTCTCACTTATCCTCTAGTCACTTAGGTCACAGCTGTGCCATCGAGCTTGTCACATAGCGCTCAGATATTCATTGGGCCTCACACAATCCAAAAGTGTCCAGTGTCCAAAAGTGTGTGCAGAGATTCAAAATCTCACTTATTCTCTAGTCACTTAGGTCACAGCTGTGCCATCGAGCCTGTCACATAGCGCTCAGATATTCATTGGGCCTCACACAATCCAAAAGTGTCCAGTGTCCAAAAGTGTGTGCAGAGATTCAAAATCTCACTTATTCTCTAGTCACTTAGGTCACAGCTGTGCCATCGAGCCTGTCACATAGCGCTCAGATATCAGTGGGCCTCACACAATCCAAAAGTGTCCAGTGTCCAAAAGTGTGTGCAGAGATTCAAAATCTCACTTATTCTCTAGTTACTTAGGTCACAGCTGTGCCATCGAGCCTGTCACATAGCGCTCAGATATCAGTGGGCCTCACACAATCCAAAAGTGTCCAGTGACCAAAAGTGTGTGCAGAAATTCAAAATCTCCCCTGTTCTATAGACACCTTGTTTTACATACTATATAGTTTGTTGGATTTTGTCTACATTTCTACCAAAAATGAGGAAGGCTGGTGGAAGAGGCCGTGGAATTGGGCGGGGGTTGGCAGCTGGTAATGATGGTGTTGGTGGTGGATCTGATGGTAGTGGCAAGAGCAAAATAGGACCGAATGCAGGAGGTGTTGAGCCTGCGCGATCGTCGGGCTACATAAGGCCTCGAACGCTTAGTTTTCTAGGAGTTGGCAAACCGCTTTTAAAGCCAGAGCATCAGGAAAAAGTTTTGTCTTACATTGCTGACTCAGCCTCCAGCTCTATCGCCTCCTCTTCTTCAGTTGTAAAAAGTAAAAGCACTGAGTCGTCATTGGAGGCTCATGTTCATGAACCACACCTTTCCTTGTGTCCTTCACCCCAACCAAGATTGGAGGATGACGCAGGCCATACTACTGATTACTCCATGGAGCTGTTTTCACATACCATGCCTGGATTATCAAGTGAAATGGTGAATTACCCAGGCCAAGATGAATCTGACATGGAGTGCACTGATGCACAGCCGCTGATGGATGATTCTGCTGGTACATTCACTCAGAGCACTACATTGTCCTCGCAGTGTACAGAGCCAGATTCTGACCCTGATGAGACTCAGGTGCCCCTTCCCGCACACTATACCACCATACACGGTGACACAGAGGAAGGTGCACATGACATAGAAGAGGAGGTGATGGATGACCCAGTTGTTGACCCAGATTGGCATCCATTGGGGGAAGAGGGTGCTGCTTCCAATAGCTCAGATGAGGAGCATCCACAGCAGACATCGACATCGCAACAGCTGTTATCTGGCAGGCCCGGAGCACTCCAAAGACAGGTTCCAAACATCAAAAGAGTTGCTGGACAGCTTGTCCAGAGGGTCAAAAGATCACAGCGTGCTAGGCCGCAAAATGTCTGCCAAAGTAGGAAGAGTGCAGTGTGGCACTTTTTTGAACAAAATCCTCATGATCAGGCCAAGGTTATCTGTAAGAAGTGCGCAAAGACCTTTAGCCGAGGGAAAAATCTGAAAAATTTAAATACCAGTTGCATGCTTAGACATTTAACCAGCATGCACTTGCAAGCGTGGACACAACACCAAACCTCAAGTGCCACATGTGCAACTGATCACAACGAAGGTAGTCAGCAACGCTACATTGTTTCCCCCACTGTAAGCCCACCGGTTAGCACAGCAGCAAATGTTGAGGTGTCGTTGCAAGGCCACAGCAGTCAGGGAATCCCACTGTTATATCAACGAAAGACTGATTCTAGGCCATCAGAAAGAACACCAACTCCATCACCATCATCAACCCTCTCTCAGTCCGCCCTGTCCACCGCTACTTCCACCATATGCAGCTCTCAAGTCCAGCTCACCCTCCCAGACACTATGAGTAGGTCAAGAAAGTACTCAGTCTCTCATCCACGTACACTGGGTTTGAACGCCCACATTGCCAAACTAATCTCGTTTGAGATGATGCCCTTTCGGTTGGTGGAAAGCACAGCTTTCCGCGAACTCATGGCCTATGCAGTACCACGCTATGACCTACCCAGTCGCCACTTCTTCTCTCGCAAAGCCATCCCAGCCCTCCACCATCATGTGAAAGACCGCATTGTCCATGCACTCAAGCAGTCAGTGAGCAGAAAGGTGCACCTCACAACTGATGCATGGTCCAGTCGGCATGGCCAGGGCCGTTACGTGTCCATCACTGCGCACTGGGTTAATGTGGTGGATGCAGGGTCCACAGGGGACAGCGGTGGTGGGACAGTGCTGCCTAGCCCACGGTATAGGAAACAGTTGGCTGTAGGCGTTCGACCCTCCTCCTCCTCCACCTCCTCCAGAAGCGAAAGCTCGTCCACAGAGCGCAGTCGTACGAGCACTCCATCTGCAGCTGCCACTGTTGCACACGATGTGTCCCCCTATCGAGCAGCTAGTGGAAAGCGTCAGCAGGCTGTGTTGCAGATGATGTGTTTGGGCGACAGACACACCGCCGAGGTGCTGGCCGAGTACTTGAAGTGACAAACTGAGTCATGGCTGGGCAGTGTACATCTTGAGGCAGGCAAGGTAGTTAGTGATAACGGCCGTAATTTTGTGGCAGCCATAGCCCTTTCAAAACTCAGCCACATACCTTGCTTGGCTCACACCTTGAACCTGGTGGTGCAGTGCTTCCTCAAAAATTATCCGGAGTTAACAGCCCTGCTCCAGAAGGTGCGAAGACTGTGCGCGCACATCTGCCGGTCGCCTGTACACTCCATTCGTATGCAGAAGCTGCAGCGATTGCTCCACCTTCCCAACCACCGCCTCATTATCGACATTGCAACAAGGTGGAACTCCACCCTGCACATGGTGGAGCGGCTGTGCGAGCAGAGGCAGGCCATAATGCATTTGTGGGCGGATACACGGCCAGGCACTTTGAGAGCAGACATGGAGTTGACAGGTGTGCAGTGGTCGAAGCTGAAAGACCTTTGTAAAGTCCTTCAGTGTTTTGAGGAATGCACACGGCTGGTAAGCGCAGACGACGCCATCCTAAGCATGAGCATCCCACTTATGCGTCTGCTCATGCAAACTTTGACGCACCTTAAGGAGCAGGCGTCTGCAGCCAATGTTGATGAGGAGGAAGAGGAGGAGGGAATCCTTGATGACATTCAGCCATTGTCTGCTCAGGGACCTCTCCTGGACGAGGTGGAGGAAGAAGAGGAGGAGGAGGAGGATGATGGGGATGATTACTTAGGGGAGGAGGAGGCATCTCGTGGGGCAAGTGAAAATGTTGGCGTGGCAAGGTCTGGTACAGGGTTTGTGCGTGACTGGAGGGATGTGGATTTGCCAGAAAGTGCTCCTCCACCCAGCACTCGCAGTGCATCATTGACACCGGGAACATTGGCCCACATGTCAGATTATGCCTTGCAGATCCTAAAAAGGGACCCCCGCATTGCCAAAATGATGAACGATGACGACTACTGGTTGGCCAGCATCCTGGATCCACGCTATAAAGGCAAATTACAAAACATCATGCCACAGGAGAACCTTGACCTAATATTGGCTAATAAACAAGCAACTCTGGTAAATCGGTTGCTTGAGGCATTCCCAGCACACAGCAGCGGTGATGGTTCTCACACGAGCCGTACGGGCCGGGGGCAGCTTGGCAGAGGTGTTCGTGGTGCACACAGCAGAAGTGGCGTTGGAGACAGGGGTTTCATGACAATGTTGTGGACTGATTTTTCAAATACCGCTCACACAACTGGTAATACTGCATCGATGGAAAGTGACAGGAGACAGCAGTTGTCAACTATGGTAACAAACTACTTTTCCTCCCATATCGATGTTCTCCCACACAGGTCATTCCCCTTTGACTATTGGGCCGCTAAACTGGACACCTGGCCTGAATTGGCACAATATGCCTTACAGGAGCTCGCTTGCCCAGCTGCAAGTGTGCTATCGGAAAGAGTCTTCAGTGCAGCTGGATCAATCCTGACAGAAAAAAGGACCCGTCTGTCAACCCAAAATGTGGATGATCTAACCTTCATTAAAATGAACCACGCATGGGTTTCCAAGGATTTTGTCCCACCTTCCCCTGATGACACATAGGGTGACAGAAAAATGGCTTGCTTTGGTCCACCTCTTCCTGGTACTTCACCTATTTTGCCTTTTGCATCAGCTGAATGTCCAACATCAACATATGCCACTTTCTAAAACTTCCTAACTGTGCTGCCTCCCCCCCATGGCCGGGGTCACCACCTACCGCACGACACCGTGCGAGTGCCATTGCCCTGGACAGGTGGGTAGGCCGACTCTTGGGCGCGGGCACTGGCACAGGGTCCCTCATAGTGCAATCAAGTGTCTCTGACGGTGGTGGTGCACACCCGCCGTCAGACACACCGCTGTACTATGAGGGGCCCAGTGCCAGTACCGACGCCCACGAGTGGGCCCCCCTTGCTTGGGCAGGGCCCCAGCATTTGCAATCTTTACCTCTCCCTGCTCCTCCGCTGTGTAATCTGGGCCGTCAAAACCATACTGTGCCTGACACCGTCTGAGCCTGCCTCCTGAGACATATATTTTGAATGTGTACGCTATCCATACATGTTATCCAGGGATACGGTACCCTTTCTAACCTTTGTGCAATCACGTGCAATCCATACTGGGCCTAACACCGTTTGAGCCTGCCTCATGCTGTATAGACATATATTTTGAATGTGTACGCTATCCATACATGTTATCCAGGGATACGGTACCCTTTCTAACCTTTGTGCAATCACGTGCAATCCATACTGGGCCTAACACCATCTGAGCCTGCCTCTTGCTGTATAGACATATATTTTGAATGTGTACGCTATCCATACATGTTATCCGGGGATACAGTACCCTTTCTAACCTTTGTGCAATCACGTGCAATCCATACTGGGCCTAACACCGTCTGAGCCTGCCTCCTGAGACATATATTTTGAATGTGTACGCTATCCATACATGTTATCCAGGGATACGGTACCCTTTCTAACCTTTGTGCAATCACGTGCAATCCATACTGGGCCTAACACCGTCTGAGCCTGCCTCATGCTGTATAGACATATATTTTGAATGTGTACGCTATCCATACATGTTATCCGGGGATACAGTACCCTTTCTAACCTTTGTGCAATCATGTGCAATCCATACTGGGCCTAACACCGTCTGAGCCTGCCTCCTGAGACATATATTTTGAATGTGTACGCTATCCATACATGTTATCCAGGGATACGGTACCCTTTCTAACCTTTGTGCAATCACGTGCAATCCATACTGGGCCTAACACCGTCTGAGCCTGCCTCATGCTGTATAGACATATATTTTGAATGTGTACGCTATCCATACATGTTATCCGGGGATACGGTACCCTTTCTAACCTTTGTGCAATCACGTGCAATCCATACTGGGCCTAACACCGTCTGAGCCTGCCTCATGCTGTATAGACATATATTTTGAAAGTGTACGCTATCCATACATGTTATCCGGGGATACGGTACCCTTTCTAACCTTTGTGCAATCACATGCAATCCATACTGGGCCTAACACCGTCTGAGCCTGCCTCTTGCTGTATAGACATATATTTTGAATGTGTACGCTATCCATACATGTTATCCGGGGATACGGTACCCTTTCTAACCTTTGTGCAATCACGTGCAATCCATACTGGGCCTAACACCGTCTGAGCCTGCCTCCTGAGACATATATTTTGAATGTGTACGCTATCCATACATGTTATCCAGGGATACGGTACCCTTTCTAACCTTTGTGCAATCACGTGCAATCCATACTGGGCCTAACACCGTCTGAGCCTGCCTCATGCTGTATAGATATATATTTTGAATGTGTACGCTATCCATACATGTTATCCGGGGATACGGTACCCTTTCTAACCTTTGTGCAATCACGTGCAATCCATACTGGGCCTAACACCGTCTGAGCCTGCCTCATGCTGTATAGACATATATTTTGAATGTGTACGCTATCCATACATGTTATCCGGGGATACGGTACCCTTTCTAACCTTTGTGCAATCACGTGCAATCCATACTGGGCCTAACACCGTCTGAGCCTGCCTCCTGAGACATATATTTTGAATGTGTACGCTATCCATACATGTTATCTGGGGATACGGTACCCTTTCTCACCTTTGTGCAATCACGTGTAATCCATACTGGGCGTGAGAACGGCTGGCGAGCTGTTAAGCAAGCTACAGCACCTGTCCAGACAAGTACAGGGATTCCCTAGCGAGGAGACTTATTTGATTGTTTTCAATGTTGGGACAGCAATTTTTGGGGAGCACTCTACTCTGGAGAATGATAGATGGGGCCCACCATACACTGGAACATTCCAAAGGTGGACATCAGACACTGGAGCAGCATTTACAGGGCCCATTATACACTAGAGCATTAGAAATGGGGCCCATTATGTTTGGAGCATTATTTGGGCCCATAAGACAGTGGAGCTTCATCCATGGGGACCAACATATACTGTAGCATTATGTGGAGCTCATCATATACTGTACTGTTTCAAACATTATATGGGACCAATGATTCTGTATGGAGAAATAGATGGGCCTCGTCATGAGATGTAAAAAGTGAGGTATTTTTCATTGTACTATACCGCTATTTCTCTGCCGTATCGGAGCATGATGAGTTGTGGTATGTGTTAAAGGGGCGCTCTTTCGCCCAGGGCACATGAAAACCTGGAGCCAGCCCTCCCCCCCCCACAGTTTGTAGCCAAATAACCCCCATTTTTCAGTGCGTAACTTGTATTATGAAGTTAATTAAGGTTGACAAGCTTAAGAAAGAAGAATTGATGCTTTTGGCATTCAAATGGGCACTGTAGGTGTGTTTCCTGTCCTCCTCTCACTGCCGACTTTTATTCCCCATTGACTTACATTGGGTTTCGTGTTTCGTCCCTATAATCGGACGATCTTGCTCGACCCGACTTTTGGAAAAGTCGGGTTTCACGAAACGAAACGCGACCCTAAAAAACCAAAAGTCGCTCAACTCTACTGTGTACAGTTCTGATCTCCGGTGTATAAGAAAGACATAGCTGAACTGGAGCGGGTGCAGAGAAGAGCGACCAAGGTTATTAGGGAACTAGGGGGTCTGCAATACCAAGACAGGTTATTACACTTGGGGTTATTTAGTTTGGAGAATCGAAGGCTTAGGGGTGATCTTATTACAATGTATAAATATATGTGGGGACAATACAAAGACCTTTCTAATGATCTTTTTACTCTTAGACCTGTGACGGGGACAAGGGGGCATCCTCTACGTCTGGAGGAAAGAAGGTTTAAGCATACTCACAGATGCGGATTCTTTACTGTAAGAGCAGTGAGATTATGGAACTCTCTGCCATATGATGTTGTAATGAGTAGTGTTGAGCATTCCGATACCGCAAGTATCGGGTATCGGCCGATACTTGCTGTATCGGAATTCCGATACCGACTTCCGATATTTTTTCAATATCGGAATTCGGCATCGGAATCGGAAGTTCAGTTGATTGACGGCCTGACGTCATCATGATGCGCGGTGTGTGCGCATCATGATGCGCCGTCATTTCGGGCCTTCCGGGGGTCTCTGCCGGCCTGCCGGGGGGCTGTGCCGGCCTGCCGGGGGGCTGTGTGGACTGCCCGGGGTCTGTACCGGCCTGCCGGGGGGCTGTGCCGGCCTGCCGGTGGTCTGTGCACCCTGTGGGGGTCTGTACCGGCCTGCCGGGGGGCTGTGCCGGCCTGCCGGGGGGCTGTGCTGATGTCCGGGGGTCTGTGCAAGCATCGTCCGATGGGACTACAAGTCCCATCGGGCGATGCCTGCTACCATGACAGTGATTGACACATTAGCCAATGATGGGACAGTAGTAGTCCCATCATCCGGCTAATGTGTTAAATGTTAAAAAAAAAAAAAAATACTACATACATACTACATGCATGCTACATACATACTACATGCTACATACATACTACATATATACTACATACATACCACATACATGCTACATACATACTACATGCATGCTACATACATACTACATGCTACATACATACTACATGCATGCTACATACATACTACATATATACTACATACATGCTACATACATACTGCATGCTACATACATACTACATACATACTACATACATACTACATGCATGCTACATACATACTACATGCATGCTACATACATACTACATGCTACATACATACTACATACATACTACATACATACTACATGCATGCTACATACATACTACATATATACTACATGCATGCTACATACATACTACATGCTACATACATACTACATATATACTACATACATGCTACATACATGAATTTCCCACACAGCAATGGCATAAAGTGAGACTAGGGACTTTTTTTTTTTTTAAGTGGCGGAGGAATACAGTGCGGAAGGATACCTACCTTCCGTCATTGGATTCCTGCAGCCCGTAGAGAACGGCAGCAACAGCTGATGCTGCAGTTCTCTACCCAAGATCGTCGTGGGACACACTCGTGGACTGCTTCGGATCGTGGGTGAGTATTTTTGTGGTTTGTTATGTTAATATTTATTCCGGAAAAGACAATGGCTTCGGGGAACAATGTGACAAGTATTGGTAAGTATGTTACTCTATGTTATATGTACTGTATGTCTATGTATGTATTGTATGAATGTATTGTATGTATGTAGTATATATGTGGTATGTATGTAGCATGTAGTATGTATGTAGTATGTATGTAGCATGCATGTATGTAGCAGCCCCCCGGCAGGCCGGCACAGCCCCCCGGCAGGCCGGCACAGCCCCCCGGAGCCTGCACAGACCACCGGCAGGCCGGCACAGACCACCGGAGCCTGCACAGACCCCCTGGCAGGCCGGCACAGCCCCCCGAAAGGCCCGTACAGACCCCAGAGAGGCTGTACAAGGGCAGGAAAGGGTTTTTCTTATTCCGATACCGGAAGTCCCATAGACTTGAATGGGACTTCCGGTATCGGAATCGGCGATACCGATACTTTTTTTAAAGATCGGCCGATACCATCCGATACGATACTTTGAAGTATCGGACGGTATCGCTCAACTCTAGTAATGAGTGATTCACTACTAAAATTTAAGAAGGGACTGGATGCCTTTCTTGAAAAGTATAATATTACAGGGTATATACACTAGTCTCCTTAATATTGCGTTGATCCAGGGAGCTAGTCTGATTGCCGTATGTGGAGTCGGGAAGGAATTTTTTTCCCCAATGTGAAGCTTACTGTTGCCACATGGGGTTTTTTTGCTTTCCTCTGGATCAACATGTTAGGGCAAGTTAGGATAGGATATGGGTTGAACTAGATGGACTTAAAGTCTCCCTTCAACCTTAATAACTATGTTACTATGTTACTATGTAATGAGTTTTGATCCAAAGATTCATGCTTAAGGTCCTTTCACATGATCAGATTTTCATTCCCAAAGGAGCATAGATTGATGATTTAGCACAGGGGTTCCCAACCTGTAGCTCGGGAGCCACATGTGGCTCGCGGTCCCATGAATTGTGGCTCGCGACTGTCTGCCAGCTTGGTGCATTAGCTCCAAGTCTAGGAAACAGGTATGAAGAGCACATCTCAAAATGGTGAATTTTGTGAGCAGCACTGCACAGAAGCGCAGCTCTGGATGCACATATACTGGTCTTAGGGGTTTAGAGATGTTTTAGGTATGGTACGCTGGAGGATGGTACTACCTGTTAGAGGAGGTGCTCAAAGCTGGATGTGACAGTGTGTTGGGAGTTCTTGATGGGAGAGAACTGAATGGGGGTATTGTGGGAACTCCTGGATCTCAGTGTACTGCTTTGGAGTGATTCAGTGGAAAAGCTTTGGTTATCATTATGCCTGTAATGAGGGCTTTAGTTGACACTACTTTGAAGGAGATGGAAGCAGGATGTGGCTTGCGACCCTCTCTCAGTTAAGTTGAATGTGGCTCTCAAAGTCAGAAAGGTTGGGGACCACTGATTTAGCAGGTCAGTGGGAACCTGATTCAGTTCCTTTTAGGCCTCATTCAGATTGTAAAGTCTAGTCTTTGCCTCTAGCCTGATATGTTTCTGCAGTATAGTTGTCATGTCCGCCATGTCTGCCTTGTCTGTTTTGCCTCAAGAACCCCTGGAGCGGTGTGCATGCGCATCTCGTGTCTGCTATCCTGCATGTTCCCTAGAGCAGTGTGCACACTCACCTCATGTCTGTGCTGCAGGATGCCTGCGTTTCTGCTCTGCCTTCTGTGTTCATCTCGTCATGTCTAGAATCCTTGATCATGGGTTCTTCGTATGTTCCAGCATAGGCTGGTTCTGCATTCGTCTCTGCATGTCTGAAAACCTGATCATGTGACCTTTCCTAGGATCCTGCACTGTCCGGTTCTGCAATCATCCCTGCATGTCTGGAACCCTGATCATGTGACCTTTCCTAGGATCCTGCACTGTCTGGTTCTGCAATCGTCTCTGCATGTCTGAAACCCTGATCATGTGACCTTTCCTAGGATCCTGCACTGTCTGGTTTTGCAATCGTCCCTGCATGTCTGGAATCCTGATCATGTGACTGCGCTCTGTGATCCTAGAGGATCTGAACTGGAAGTTCTACCCTGGTCCTGACCCAGAAGAGGAGGTGCTATGCCCGATATCAGACCGCCCCTTCCTATGCTCAGGGCCTGAGTATTGTGTTGCTTCTCTGCATGGCTGTTTGGTCTGTGGGGTTGCTCCCTCTATTCTGTGCCCTTGCACATTGCTCTGTAGTGCGTCTCTGCACATGCTCCGTGCTCGTATTCCGTCTCTTGTCTCGTGCCTTGTCTAGTGTTTGTCCTTCGTGCCATGTTTTGTCTTTGCCTTGCTTTGCCTTGTAGTCTTTGTGTGCTCTGATTCTGTTCTGTGTTTCTTTCTATGTTTCCTGTCTCGCTTTGCTTTGTGGCTTCAGGTACCCCTCTCTGTACCCTGTCCCTGACGTGTCTCCCTACACGTGCAGGCCTCGTCTCTGTACCCTGTCCCTGACGTGTCTCCCTACACGTGCAGGCCTCGTCTCTGTACCCTGTCCCTGGCGTGCCTCTCTGCACGTGCAGGCATCCGCTCTGTACCCTGTCTAGTCCCAAGGTTCTCCCTTGGCCCAGTTCTGGGCTTCGGCCTACGCTTCGCTGCTAGACTCTGTCCCTGTCTCTGACGTGTCTGTCTACACGTGCAGGCCTCCGTTCTGTGCACTGTCCCTGGCGTGCCCCTAGGTACACGCAGGCCTCGCCTTGTACTTTGCCCCTGGCATGTCCTTTGCATGTGCAAGGTCCTGTCTACTACTCTATGCCTTGCCTCTGTTGCTTGTGCGCCCTTGCACTTTTCATACTAGGCTTTGCCGTGCGGTATCGCACGCGTCTCTGTCCTGTACCTTTGCCAAGCCCTGCCTTGTGGCTCCGTGCCTCCGTGCACGTGTCTGGTCGCCTGTGCCTGACTGGTGTGCCTTAGCCGTGCCGCCTCTAGCCGTGCTCGCCTGTGTGCCTCAGCTGTGCCCCCGTCCAGTGCTATAGTGGTCTCCGGCTGCGTGGCCGCAGCGGTGCCGCCTCTAGTCGTGCCCGCTTGCTTATGCCATCGTCGGTACCACCTGCCGGGCCCCCAGCTGTGGTGTCCGTGCTCCCTTGCACGCACGCTGGTTCTCGCACTGTGCATTTTCATGCAACTCTTGCACAAAGTCTTTTGCTCTCTTTGCGCTGCTCTGAACCCTAGTTTGCCTGCCGGATTCTATAACCTACCGACTGCTGCCAGAGGTCCAAACCTAGATGACTGTGGCCTGATGTCCTGAGCTGATGTCCGTAGCCTGCTCCCTGGACCCTGTCGGTCGATGCCAGCACCCCAGATTCCGATGCCATTGAACCCGTCCCTGGCGTGCCCTCGCACGCGCAGGTCTCCGTCCTGTGAACCCGAACCTGGCGTGTCCATTGACACACATCATGTCGTTAACCCTGTCTTGTTTCCTTGCATGGAACCCTGGCTGACTTTCGGATGTCTGGATCCTGATGACTGCCTACAGAGCTTCAGAACCTGATGTCCCGGTTGATCTTCGCTTGCTGTCCGGAGTCTGATGTCATCGTGCCTCTGCCTACCATCTGCACGTACCATGCTTGGACCTTGGCATGCCCTTGCACGCACCTTGCTATGTTGTCCCTGTTCTTGTTATGTTTGTACCTGATGTTATCCCTGAAGCCTTCCTTAAATGAAGTTTCTATGAACTAACATCTCATCTCGCCTTGTCTTGTTTCCCTGAGCCGGCCGTCTGGACCAGCTGCCGTGGTGGCTCACCCCCTTGGTCTTGCCCCTGACACTCCCTGTATAGGGGGTGGTTCTCACTAGGTTAGCTCGCCCTAGGTGGGTGGGTGCCACGGCCCAGAGGGTCCACTCATTCAAAGA
The DNA here is from genome assembly GCF_039654945.1 of Dendrobates tinctorius. Lineage (NCBI taxonomy): Eukaryota > Metazoa > Chordata > Amphibia > Anura > Dendrobatidae > Dendrobates > Dendrobates tinctorius. Next base: position 12,261,687 of record NW_027361758.1, read on the forward strand.
AGAAACGACTCAGCGTAAGCTGACGCTCGTCACAATAGTGTTAGCCTGTGTATTTCCTAGCTCTGTTTCTGGAGACTGCCCACCTGGTCCTTTGGATTTGTCTGCTGTGGATTTTTGTTCAACTCCTCTACTTTGTCATGTTTTTTCTTAAACATCTGGCTGCCAACTCGCAGCTTCTCTGTGTACTTCACCTCCATTAAGCCAGCACCAAACGGTTGCAGCCACAAGTGTCCATCTCCAAGAATAGCTTTCAACAATTAAACATTGAATTGATGTATGGGCATCTTATTAGGTTGAATAGATTTTCACAATTAGGATTAGATGTAAGCCTCAATGAACAAATTTAAATTTTAATAAAGAAAAAAATATTTTTTAAATGCCTTTCGTTTTTTTAAATACGTATTTTCAAAAGGATTAACTAAACTAAGCAGCACATACAGCCGTACACAGCACTTTATGGCACTGTCTGTTTAACAAGCACAAGATGCACAGTGGTTACTGATTACACAAATGTTTTAGATCAAATAACCAGAAGCAAATGAACACAAAAAGGAAAAATTGTCCAATACAGGTATCTGTTATTCATTTAGAGATGTATATTTCTCTGTGTTTAGCTTTTCCTCCAATCAGCAAAATTCCCTGTTGTTGCTAGGTAGAATTAGACTGTGTGAAGATTGTCCCTATGTCCTTCCCGTAGTTGAGCTCTGTATTAAGTTGCTCCTCCCTTCTTCTTCAGTTTAGCCTACAGCAGCCATTACTCAAGACGCATGTGTACTCCCCTGTACAGAGTACTCCTTTTTACCTACTGTCCATTGTAAACTAATACAAGATTTTGGAAGAAAACAGCATTGTTTCTCCTGGTCTTTCTACAGTTGCATTGCCGGTGGAGTTAAAACTATCTGAGGACGCCTGGTGGTGTGAGTACAAGTTTTACAATTATCTAAGAAGCTGATAGCTAGAACACTTGGGATTCGCAGCCAGCAGGAAGAGACAGAATAGTCTGTGCTTCAAGGGTTTCATCCTACCAGACCTTATTCTTCATGTGACCAGCGAATGAGCAGCTATGTCATCGCCGCGTTGCTTTAGCCAATAGCCGCAGATCACTGATAGATCTCACAGACGAGGTGTTTTTGCAACCTATAGAATCTCAGAAACACTTTCCATTAGGGGATGTTGGCTTTTTTCTTTGACCGACATTAAAATATTTAATTGAAAATATGCATTTGGGCCCAAAAATACTGTAAGTGCACACACCACTAGTGTAATTTACCCAAGTGGATACACATTACAAAAAAAAAATCACTTTACGTTTCTGTGTTGCTTCATACTGTCAGTCTCATCTATTTTTGGACATTTATATCAATGCAATTGTGCAAGTCTCCTGGAAATAATCAAGCCCCCAAACTTTTTCTTAAAAGATTGCTAAGTCTCAGAAAATTGGTGTGTGCTTTTTTAGCGGCAGGCAATACAATGGTAAAAAATAAATTGTCACTATTGATATGCTCAGAAAAGTGAAAGTCAGGTAAGCACAGGAAAACAACTGTGCCATATTAGTAACCAAGGCATGCCAAGTGTTAAGACCTATATATTGCATTGAAATGAGAAATATGGCACACTCCGTCCTGGTTCTGGTCAATTTCTAGCTTGTCTTTGGTTTCGACACTTCATCTGGCTCATTTTGTTTAACTTTTGTTTAGACTGTTCTGAGCACAGCACTATCCTGACTAAGCATCTGCTTGCATTTTGGCACTACTTTCCAGGGTTCTTTAGCTGATCTATATTGCCAGTCATTACAAAAAGAAATTTTAATCCTAGTAAAGGGGCATAATTGAGATCTCCAGACCTAGAAATACCATCTACGCCTCTGTACAATGCAGCACAGTGAAGTCTGACGCTGTCCCTGGGGAAACCATACAAATCATTGGTGGGAATAGCGTCCACATATGTTTTCGGTTTTGTTGATGGAGGATATTATTTTCAGAAACGTGAAGACTCTACATATTTACATCAACCAATCCATGGTATAAGATGTTTTCATTCTTGATGTAAGATGTCTTCAAGTTTATTGCGGAAGATACTATTTTTTATTGTTTATAAATACAAAAAAATCCAACATTTCTGCTGCCTAAAAACTTGTTAAAGAGAACCCAAAACATTTCATTGATTAGAAAGTACAGTGAAACAATTTAAAATATGAATGGTGGTGACTGGGCAAGATGATATCTCCTTTAGTACAGAGAAAAGAACCAGCGTTGGATTAGGGGAGTTCCGGAACTCACAATGCAGGCACTGTCCCTTAGGATTCTTTACATAAACCCTGCAAGAACAGTTTGCACAGCTGCTTTAGAAACTTAGAGTGTACTTTTAGTTGACCTGTGTTGACAGCTTCGGGCATTTAGTCTGAACCCTTCCAGATGGACTGGGCTGTGCCTCAGTTCCTAAAATATTTTCTTTACAGGTTAGGATCTAACAGAGACCTCCTAACATGTATAAACGATAAGTCTTTTATTTATTTAAATACTTTATCCACCCCCAAATCACTGCACTCATATTGGGTGTTAGTGGGGAAAACTAAATTTAATGGAAAAATATTTTCCATACCCCAATGGCCACCTATTTACACATGGATGGTGTGTCCATTAGGGTCAACATGAATAGTTACACATGTGAGGAAAGCCTCTGAAATCACATTATTTTATAGACTTGCCTGTGCACTGGTAGCTATTCAAATTTCTGCATATATAATATGGATGAGAAGACAGAAAGCGCTAGAATAGACACCCATCATTTTATAGATATGATCTCTCGCTATATATTTAAGCAGTGAACGATTAGTGATTCAAATAAGCAGGACAGAGGAACTCATCAAGTCACTAACAGGTCCCTAAAATGACACAGCCATGCGGTGGAGGTTGTCACCCTAAGATTTGATATGGTGCCCCAAGTAACCTAGGGCTATCCCTAATAGGAATCCCTGACAAGCGCTCTACCAATAATTAAATGTACCCAATTAATGCACATCAAATTCATACTCATCTTTAGGTAGAATCGTCTATTGGTACAATCACCAGATAGAAGTAACTGAGTCTCGAAGTGTTTCCCCCCATTAGTGTAAAGGGTTCATCAGGAGACTAAGGCGTGGGCTCAAAACACCCATAGCAGCAAGTAAATAAGGTGCAGTAATGTGGAAAGTACTCCCGGCATCACAAGAAGATAATCTATTTGTCCATTGACGAGTCTAGCTATGGTACATCTAGTTGCCATGCTGAATGTTGGAATGATGCAAGAGTTCAGCCTGGCAGCCAGCAGAAACACTGAGCTGCACATCCTAGCGCAGCATCAATGCCCTGTGGTGTCATGAGAAAGGTGAGCGGGGCTCAGTGTCTTTGCTGGATGCCAGGCTGAACACTCAAATCAAGCCAAAGTTCAGCATGGCAACTAGATGTAGCAGAGCTAGACTCGTCAAGGGATAAATGGATTATCTTCTTGCTGGAGAGGTGAGGAATATGGGTATATATGTTTTTATTATTTTGAAGGGGACATGGTTATCGGAGGATTATCTTCACATCGGACTAGTGAGGGATATAGTTGTTTATTATTTTTGGCCTTTTACAGGGGACATGGGCTTCAGTGGACTAGGCATAAAAGGTGAGTATAACTTTGTTTTTATGCTTCTTATTTAATAGAAATGACTGTCTTTATTTCAATTAAAGGACTTTATTGGGGCATTTTTTATTTATAATATGACTATGGGGTTAGCAATGGTGAAGTCTATAGACACCACTTCATTGCTAACCTCTGGGCTTGGTGTCAAGTGTCAATACAAAGCTGACATCAACCCCAACCCTATTATCACACTTAACGCACCAGGGCAAGTGGGAAGAGCGGCGGCTAAGTGCCAGAATTGATGCATTTTATGGATGCACCATTTCTGGGGTGGCTGACAGCTGATGTTTTTAGTCTAGGAGGGAGCCAATATCTATGGCCCCTTCTCGCCAGTGATATCGCTGTGTGTGATGGGGATCAGCGACTGGCCTCCCTGCCGAGTATCGCTGATCGTGCTCCATCGTCCTGGGCCGTTTTTTGATCGTTGGTCTCCCGCTGGCCAGCGCGCATCGCTGTGTGTGACAGCGAGAGACCAGCGATCAGCAACGCTGGACGCTGGTTTCCAATGTAAACAGCGGGTATCTAAGAGCCGCGAAGCTCTTGGATACCCGCTGTTTACCTTGGAAACCAGCGTGCATGCTGGTTTCCAGGGTAAACAGCGGGTATCCAAGAGCCGCGCGGCTCTTAGATACCCGCTGTTTACATTGGAATCCAGCTTGCTCGCTAGTCCTGATCGCTGGAGGGGCTGTCTATGTGACAGCTCATCAGCGATCAGCCTAACGATGTCCCAGCGATCCCATCTATGTTGGATCGTTGGTGGGATCACTGGGACACTGTTATGTGTAACGGGGCCTTTAGACCTTTTTCTGTGTCACTCCCCTCATATGCCTGGGATACCTCTCATTTGCTGAGTCTACTGGAAGGGATTGCTGTAGAGACTGACACAATAGTGGCATCAGTTGACGTGGAGGCGCTCTATAATGGCATCCCACAGGAGTGTAGACTGAGGGATATTACCCATTTTCTACAAACGAGAGTGGTTGAATGTCGTGGGCACAATCTTTTCATTGAAAGACTTCTACATTTTACTCTCACCCATAACTATTTCCTCTTTGATGGTAAGTACTTCCACCAGCTCAGGGGAACCGCGATGGGGAGCCTCTGTGCTCGCATATATGCCAATATCTTCATAGGCTGGTGGGAGGAAAACCTAATTCTTTGGAGGAGACGAGTGGTGGTTGAACTCTTATATCAGCCTATGGGCCAGATACATTAACAATATCTTGGTCTTCTTGTTGAGAGTATGAATGTTAATACAATTGGACTGAACTTTACATCTGAGCATCATGATCGGAGTATTAACCTTCTGAATTTGACAATTGCAAGAGAACTAGATGGAAGCATCAGTACATGCATGTACTGTAAGCCTACAGCAACGAATAACCTTGTTGAGATGGACTAGCCACCATCCTGTCCCTCAAAAGAAGGGGATACCCAAGGGGAAGTTTCTCCGAATTAGGAGAAACTGTTCTGATGTGGGCACTTTTAGAACACAGGCTAGGGATATTTATCCAAGATTCAGGATGAGGCATGCAATGCAATGTATTAGATGGACCATTGAATGAGGCAATTTCTGTTGACAGGCAATCCCTCCTTATGACTAAGAATACCCAAACAGATGTTGATATGAATCTAGTTAGGATAATTGGGACGTTTGACGGTCAAGCCGAACAGGTGTACCAGATATTCAGAAAACATTGGGGGATTCTCCTAGCAGATCCGAATTTGAGAAACTTTGTGTCACCAAAACCAACCATCACATATAAGAAGGGGTAGATCTTTTGGGGATCGGCTGGTACACAACCTCTACCAGAGACCCACTAAGGCGGGTACATGGCAGGACAGAAAACCTTACGGCTTCTTTAGGTACGGCAATTGCTCCAGATGTGGAATGATGTCTCAATGTAAGACCTTCTGCAGTGCGGTGAATGGAAGGACCTACTATATCAGAGATTTTGGTAATTGTAAATCTATGGGGCTGGTGTATACAGCAACATGCACCTACCCCATGAACTACAATGGCAAGACCATAAGAGAGCTGAGGGTGAGGGTAGGTGAGCATCTGGGGGACATCAGGAATAAATGGGACACACCAGTTGCTCGCCATATGAATAATGTACATGGCGGACGCCTGGGAGACATCACCTTCAGTATGATTGAGTTGGTCAGGCCAAAAACTAGAGTGGGAGAGCTGCATAGGATCATCCAGAGATGGTAGACAGAGCGGATCTTTAAGATACAATCCCTCTCTCCTAAGGGATTAAATTAATGTCTCTCTTCTACGTGTTTTAGCCAAAGCCAAAGTCCATACTTTTTAGGCACCTGGTGTATTAAAATCTCTCTGTGGGTTTCTGTCCCCAAGAAGTTTTTTTGGGTGATTCTGATTCAACTGTATGATTACTGTATGAAATGAAATTGAGAGGCGCGACCGGAAGTGATGCTCTGCCGGCTTGTGCATTCCACATGGTGGAACGCATACTACTTGAGGCACCTGGAAGTGATGTAGTTGGCACTTCCGGGATTGTATCTGGATGTGGAATGCACGCCAGAATAGGTGAGGACCTGGGATTGCAATAACACTACTAGGTTATGGATGAATGACCCAGTAAAAGTATACTGCCGACCATTTGGTGGGCGGAGCCCATTGGGATAAGGCTAATCAATGGCGGTTATTTAAGTCCACCCTTCTGACTGCCGGATATGTTAACCATTCCATCATGGCTTCCGGCATTTCTATTATCCGTATCATCATTTGGGCCTCCTGATGAACCGTGACAGCGGGGAAACGCGTTGGGGCACATCCTATCCATGATAAGTGTATTTTTTGTTGTATTGGGCTGATATCCTGCTTTAGACATAAAAACTCCACCAACGTACACACATGATGTTATTCATTATGCAAGGAAATCAGTGTGATGGGTCATTATACTGGACACACCAAAAGCTATATGCAAAGAACACACGAAAAAAGTGTACTAGTCCAAAAAGTTTAAATAATCGCTAATTTGCTAATGCAATATGTGGGCTCATAAACAATATTACCTGTATGTCCAACACGGCTCAGCTACTTGGTGTGGTCCAGGGGGGGTGTACGCGATTATTTATAGATATGGGGTGGATTTTTTGCACTAGCTAGTGCTACCTATGATATTTTGGCTCTGTTTTCAGCAACTGAGACACTTTTTTCTCTTTCAGTTACTATATTATGGCTCTTATAGATTTCCTCTCTGGGAGGGTGGGGCGCCCTTTTTAATGAACAGCAGCATACTTCGCACATTTTTCTCCATCATTCCCTCATTTTGTCTACCTGTGTTGCTCTATGTGTAATTTTTGTATGAAATTTTAACAATAAAATATTTGCATTATTTGTAAAAAAAAAAAAAAAACTTTTTGGACTAGTACACTTTTTTTTCGTGTGTTCTTTTCATTTCCTGCTTTGTATTGACTGTGAAATGTTTACCTGGTCTAGAATCATCTAATGGGCGAAGATAATCATATATCCTAGTTATAGCACTTGTTTTGAGTGCTTATCATGGTGACAAATGGTTTTTTTGATATTAAGTGTTACTACATCTGCTTTGTCTACCAAACACCGGCAAGGGATTCTAATAGGCGCATGGATAGTTGTTTTGTAATGTTTCATTTCTTCTCTTTAACTATATTGTTTTCCCACCTATATTGTTAGGGTAAAATAGGGAAGGGAGGGATAGTCCTCATTGAATGGGGCGCCAAACAATCATTCTTATAGGGTGCCAACCTCCACAGCCAGGCACGTTCAGTACCAGTCCTATTGTAGGATTTTGTAGGTTTTTTTTGGTCTTTTTTCTATATTTTGGTATCTAACCAATTGTTATTCACTGGGTAGGTGTTTTTTAAACATTGGAATTATTAAAGATTAGTTTTTAAGGAAATATAAGTTCACTATATTGATTAATTTATCCGAGTCTTTCTATAACCCTGGTCACAATTCTAATATTAGGCAATCACCCCTCCATGGATTGGTAGCCTGAGAGTGGTTGTCTCATCAGGATTTTACACCTGTGTTACCTTCTTTAATAAGGGGGTCTGCTGCCTCCTGTTTGTCACCTTGCCTGGTAAATACCATTGCATTTTTGTTATATCTATAATTTAATTATTTTAAAGTTCCTTTCATTGCTTTGGCCATGCTTTTTTAATTTTTTTTAAACTATCCTAACCTAAGTAAAGAGAAATTTTTAGTTATCATTTTGTTTTTTTAATGGTGAAAAGTTGCTCAAATGTGGAGTGAAATTTCATGACACTGGGAAAGATTAATGAGTGATCAGAATGTAAAATGGAGTACAAAAATTGTGAAAATATTAATTAAATTCTGCCTTAAAGGACCTGCAATCAACTGTCACTCACATGTGCTAGCAATAAATCAAAGAAATTCCCCTGGGTCTATGATATTTCCCTAAAAGCAAATAACTAAAGCTGAGGTCAGAGAAACAAGTCTGTGTCATACAGAAACTGACGGCCCCTTATTACACTGAGAACGGTGTGAGAGATTTTTACTGTTTCATGTAGTGTGAGTCTGATAAAATACTGAAGGGCACCTTAGAGATGTTTGCACATTTTAGACTCTGGCACTTTTTAATTATTGACTTCTTTTTGTAGATATTTTAGTAATTGCCCCTGAAATTCCAAAATACCAAAAAGAAAATATTTCTCTCTAACATTCAAACATTCAAAATCCAATCTGTTTAGGTCAAATGTAGTTTTTAATGAAATATCGGAAAGGAAGAGTTAAAGAAACACTCCTGGCAAAACATATACAGTATACCGTATGCAATACCTAAGGAAGGTCTATAGGGGGCAGTGTATGGCATGAGATCTCTTTTTGGTTATCTTTAAATTATTCTGTCAGGTCCCACCTCTCAGGTCCTGCACTAGACATAACAAAGTGGCTCAGATTTACTAATTCAGTCTATTTTTTAGACAATGTAAACTTAGACTAAACTCTCTTAAAATGTGTCAAATGTATTCCAGTGGCTCATGCTGAATAATACATTTGACAAATTTTTGACATTTTATCCCTGATTCAGCAAGTTGTTTATGTTTCTGGAGTAAAATACTATGAAAAGTTGAAAAAATCTTTGCATAACAGAGTTGCATAAAAATTCTGTTATTTTGGAGTTTTCATGCCAGTTTCAGGCAGCTTTGGCAAAATATGCAAAGCTGGGTAGGATTTGAGGTGGCACAAGGTGAGGCTGCATATGCCTGTCAAATTCATGTAAAGTTGCAGTGTTTCTTACTCCAGAAGTATCCCTCCAGGACTTGGCAGTAGTAGCATTTTTAAATAGGTGCCGGGAGATGTACTTCACTAAGAAGATGACCCAAATTCATAAGAGGGAACAATTCACCAGGTTTGTCCCATATGAGATAAGACCACAACCTTCCATCCCTGATATACAGCATTCTAATATTCTGTATATATGCCCTCAATACAGCCTGCAAGACAAGAAAAAGAGATTTATAATGCTCACCTACGGGGAGGTTGGGTCCAATGGGCGTCGCAGTGGCTGCAAAACAACACCAAAACATCTTTGAACCTCCACCATATTTGAGTGAAGGTACTGTGTTCTTTTCTTTGTAATTCTCATTCCGTTTTCGGTAAACAGTAGAATGATGGTTTACCAAACAGCTCTATCTTGGTCTCATCTGTCCTCAAGACGTTTTCCCAGAAGGATTTTGGCTTACTCACATACATTTTGGCAAACTGCAGTTTAGCTTTTTTTATGTCTCTGTGTCAGGAGTGGGGTCCTCCTGGGTCTCCTGTTATGATTGAGTCACCGTAGGAGGCAAAAACAGAAATGCTAGCTAAGTCCTGAAAACCAGAGAAGTTGGCAACTATCAGATTGCAGACCCCTGAACCTATCAACACAACTAGCAGTAGCCGTGGGGGGTTCCTACGATGACCTAGACCCCTCAATCACAGCCGGAGAGATACATAGGCCTAAAGAAGGAAAGGGGAAATCTAACTGCCCCAGAGCAGACCCCAAAGCAATAGGCAGCCCCCACATATAATGACGGTGAAGCAAGATGAAAACACTTACACAGACAGAAAGACAGGCTGAGCAAAGATGGGGCCCAAAAACTACCTAGATAGGAACGGATAGGAAGGCTGCTGTCTGCAATCTGCCAAAACCCTATAAGAGACAAAAACCAACAAGCTGATATAAAAATGGCCCTGAAGCAACTATGCTTCAAAAACTAAATCAGCACTCAGGTACTTTCAGAAGACAGAGCTCAAGGAACACTGCACACTCCAGCAGGGAGTGGCAGAATCCAAAAAGCAAGAAAAACAAAAACAAATCTTAGATGCAAAAAGGCAAAACAGAAAACTTAGCTTTAGGAGAGCAGGAATCAGACTGGTGTCCAAGAGTCCACAGAGAAATCACCCGCAGGGCAGAAAGGGCGTAGGCTGCCTTAAATCCAGTCAGTGACTCCACTCAGCCAATCGTCTTCATTAGTCCCAGGTGCCTGATAATCAGGCTCACTACCTTCCTTCACTAGAATAGGGAGTTCACCAGGCCTCAGTGACGGAGGGGAAAATGAACTCACAACAGTCTCCTGCCATAACGTTTTTCATTCAATTGTCAACATTTGTGATGACACTGATGAACTCTGAGCTTGCAGAACAGCTTGAATTTCTTTGGAACTTGATTGGGGCTGCTTATCCACCATCCAGACTATCCTGCATTGCAACCTTTCATCAATTTTTCTCTGCCGTCCATGTTCAGAGAGATTAGCTATAGTGCCATGGGTTGTAAACTTCTTGATCATGTTGCGCACTCTGGACAAAGGGACATCAAGATCTCTGGAGATGGACTTGTAACCATGAGATTGTTGATATTGTTCAACAATTTTGGTTCTCAAGCCTTCAAATATTTATTTTCTCTTTCTGTTCCCCATGCTTAATGTGGCACAAATAGACACACGATGCAAAGATTGAGTCAACTTCTCCCCTTTTTATCTGGTTTCAGGTGAAAGCAGGTTGCGGGATGCAGTGACGGACAGAAGGCAGAGCAAGGGTTAACAAGATTTACAGTTTTAATGTAACAGGGTATTAACTCCTCGCAGGGAGATAAATGGTTAACTGGGAGAATAACAGTCCAATTATACAAGATGTGAAGGGTTTAAAAACAATGGGGCAGCAGTTTTTTGGTGCACTTATTGTGTCAGGAATCCTTCAAATCACAGGCACTACTTGGGGTTTGATAGCGCCGGCAACGGCTGGCGCGGTGATGGTCCGAGGAGATTCTGTGGGCAATAACACTCCATGTTCTGGCGGCAGCGGTCGGTCTTCGGCATCTTCCGCTGAGTCCGCTGAGCCTCTGGTCCATGAGCATATGCGGCAGACACAAGCAAGGCCGCAGCACTACCAGAGTCCACTGTGGGTGGGCAGGGATACGCCGGTAAGGTGGGCAGCAGATGTCTATTCAGCACCCGGTTCTCTTTCTATGACACGTGCGCTGTACTCACGGTCGCGATACACATGGCACCTCACTTTCTGCCAGTTACAGGGCACACCACGCTTCTTCCTCTGTGGTCCCCGCTGGTGATGGCAGGAGTATCAAGACGCAGGCTGGCGCCGTCATAGAATCATAGAATCGTAGAGATGGAAGGGACCTCCTGGGCCATCAGGTCCAACCCCCTGCTCAAAGCAGGATTCGCTAAATCATCCCAGACAGATGTCTGTCCAGCCTCTGTTTGAAGACTTCTATTGAAGGAGAACTCACCACCTCTCATGACAGCCTGTTCCACTCATTGATCACTCTAACTGTCAAAAAGTTTTTTCTAATATCTAATCTGTGTCTCCTCCCATTCAGTTTCATCCCATTGCTTCTAGTCTTTCCTAAGACTAACTTTTTCTACACGCGCAGTGCCTGTACTCTCTCAGCTATGCCCCCTGCTTCACAGTGCAAAGGTCCGTCCAGTCTCTTACTCCTTCCTCCCAGACAACAGGGGAGACAGCTCCGACAGTTCCAGACCCGGCACAGGACAGGTACCCATGGCCCAGTTCTCCTCCTTACACAGGTATGATTTTCATATTGGCAAAACCTGTTATTTGCGGCAGGTGAGTTTGAGCAAGCATCACATGTGTGAAACAAAGTTGTTTACTCACAATTTTGAAAAGGTGCCAACAATTTATCGGGCCCATTTTGGGGGGGTTTGTGTGAAGTTATTTCCTATTTGTCTTTTTACTCAGTTTTTTTATTTTGCTCCAATACACACAAAGGAAATAATCATGTGTATAACAAAACATGTGCAATTGCAATAATTTTCTGGAAGAAATACTTTATTTTCTGGAACAATTTCAAGGATGCCATTACATTCGGCCATGACTGTATATACCAGGATAGGGTATATATATATATATATATACCATGACGGGGACCAGGCAGGATAAGAGATATATCTATCAGGATGGTGGACATACATGCAGGGCCCAGGCAGCATAAGGTACATTTACACCAATATGGGGTATACATATACCAGGATGGGGCCACGGATAAGGGACATATACAGTGGTGTGAAAAAGTGTTTGACCCCTTCCTGATTTCCTATTCTTTTGTATGTTTGTCACACTTAAATGTTTCCAATCACCAGACAAATTTAAATATTAGACAAAGAAAACACAAGTAAACACAAAATGCAGTTTATAAATTAAAGTCTTTATTATTAACAGAAAAAACCCTCCAGGTCCCTGTGTGAAAAAGTGATCTCCCCCCCCCTCCAGTTAAAACATAAATTAACTGCGGTTTAGCACATCTTTGAGAAGCTGAGTTCAAATTCCCTAGCCACACTCAGGCCTGATTACTGCCACACCTGTTCTCAATCAAGAAATCACTTAAATAGGACCTGCCTGACTAAGTGAAGTAGAACAAAAGTTCCTCAAAAGCTAGACATAATGCCGTTATTCAATGAAATTCTGGAACAAATGAGAAACTAAGTAATTGAGATCTAGGATGGAGAATATATATACCAGGATACAGCAATATATACAAAGTATCAGTCATAACTTATGCAGTATAAGAATGAGACATATTTCTGTAATATCCTTAAATCTATATGCCAAATAAAGCCATCCCCACCTAAAAGGTAAGAGTCTCTTTAGTGTGTTCACACAGCATTAAATGAATGTTAGTTAAATAGAAAGGGGTTATATGATTTTAATGCTGTGTGAGCACACTATAGCGACTTAGGTGGAGATGGTTTTATTTGGCATATAGATTTAAGGATATTATAGAAATCTGTCTCATGCTTACACTGTATAATCCTTGATTGACACGTTGTATATATTGCTGTACTACTACTGCTGACATATTGTTATACTGTTTTTTGAATGACCACTAAATATTTTTGCATATTTTGCATTGCTGCTAGGGATAATATTATATATGTATCACCATGCGATTATTATATCATGATTGGCTTTTGATATAGGATCAGGCTCTTTATTTGATTTTAGAGTTTTATGTATGATGTTTCAATAAAGGGACATATATAACGGGATGGGGCCCAGACAGTATAAGGGACATACTGTATATACCAGGATGGGGGATATATACCAGGATGGAGCCCAGGCAGGATAGAGGACATATATACCAGAATGGGTGATATATAGTAGGGGGAAAAAGTATTTAGTCAGCCAACAATTGTGCAAGTTCTCCCACTTAAAAAGATGATAGAGGCCTGTAATTGACATCATAGGTAGACCACTATGAGAGTCAAAATAAATGAGAAAACAAATCCAGAAAATCATCTTGTCTGATTCGGCAAGATTTATTTTGCAAATTATGGTGGAAAATAAGTATTTGATCATTAACAAAAGTTCATCTCAATATTTAATATCTTTAATATCCTATGTTGGCAATGACAGAGGTCAAACGTTTTCTGTAAGTCTTCACAAGGTTGGCACACACTGTTGGTGGTATGTTGGCCCATTCCTCCATGCATATATTCTCTAGAGCAGTGATGTTTTGGGCCTGTCACTGGGCAACACGGACTTTCAAATCCCTCGAAAAGTTTTTTATGGGGTTGAGATCTGGGGACTGGCTAGGCCACTCCAGGACCTTCATATGCTTCATACGAAGTCACTCGTTCGTTACCCTGGTGGTGTGCTTGGGATCATTATCATGCTGAAAGACCCATCCAGGGTTCATCTTCAATGCCCTTGCTGATGGAAGGAGATTTTCACTCAAAATCTCACGATATATGGCCCCATTCATTCTTTCGTGTACACAGATCAGTCGTCCTGGTCCTTTTGCAGAGAAACTTTTGCATGATGTTGCCACCCCCATGCTTCACAGTATGTATGGTGTTCTTTGGATTCAACTGAGCAGTCTGTCTTCTCCAAACACAACGAGTTTTGTTTCTACCAAAGAGTTCTTCTTTGGTTTCATCAGACCTTATAACATTTTCCCAATACTCTTCTGAATAATCCAAATGCTCTTTAGCAAACTTCAGACGAGCCTGGGCCATGAAATGGCTTAAGCAGGGGGACACATCTGGCACTGCTGTATCTGAGTCCCTGGCAGCGTAGTGTGTTACTGATGGTATCCTTTGTTATGGTGGTCCCAGCTCTATGCAGGTCATTCACTAGGTCTCCCCTTGTGGTTGTGGGATTTTTGCTCACCATTCTTGTGATCATTTTGACGCCACAGGATGAGATCTTGTGTGGAGCCTCAGATCAAGGGAGATAATCAGTAGTCTTGTATGGCTTCCATTTTCTTATTATTGCTCCCACATTTGATTTCATCACACCAAGCTGCTTGCCTATTGCAGTTTCAGTCTTCCCAGCCTGGTGCAGGGCTACAATTTTGTTTCTGCTGTCCTTCGACAACTCTTTGGTCTTCACCATAGTGGAGTTTGGAGTGTGACTGTTTGAGGTTGTGGACAGGTGTCTTATACTGATAACAAGTTCAAACAGGTGCCATTACTACAGGTAATGAGTGAAGGACAGAGGAGCCTCGTAAAGAAGAAGTTACAGGTCTGTGAGAGCCAGAAATCTTGAATGTTTTAGGTGACCAAATACTTATTTTCCACCATAATGTGCAAAATAAATCTTGCCAAATCAGACAAGGTGATTTTCTGGATTTGTTTTCTTATTTTGACTCTCATAGTTGTGGTCTACCTATGATGTTTATTATAGGCCTCTCTCATCTTTTTAAGTGGTAGAACTTGCGCAATTGGTGGCTGACTTAATACTTTTTTTTCCCCATTGTATATACCAGGCTGGGCCAGGAAGAGGAACATATATACCGGTATAGATGACATATATATTTATATACCTGGATGGGGCCAGGATGAGGAACATACAGCGGGGGAGATAAGTATTTGATCCCTTGGTGATTTTGTAAGTTTGCCCACTGACAAAGACATGAACAGTCTATAATTTTAAGGATAGGTTAATTTTAACATTGAGAGATATCACATTGTATAAATAAAATAAATTTATTTGCATTTTACAGTGAGAAATAAGTATTTGATCCCCTACCATTAAGAGTTCTGGCTCCTACAGACCAGTTAAATGCTCCAAATCAACTTGTTACCTGCATTAAAGACAACTGTCTTACATTAGTCACCTTTATAAGACTCCTGTCCACAGACTCAATTACTCAGTCAGACTCTAACCTCTACAACATATAGCAGGATGGAGAGCATATCTAAAAAACAGGATAAAGCACAAATATACCAGGATGGAGAGCATATATATATATATATATATATATATACATATATATATATATACAGTTGTGGCCAAAAGTATTGACACCCCTGCAATTCTGGCAGATAATACTCAGTTTCTTCCTGAAAATGATTGCAAACACAAATTCTTTGGTATTATTATCTTCATTTAATTTGTCTTAAATGAAAAAACACAAAAGAGAATGAAGCAAAAAGCAAAACATTGATCATTTCACACAAAACTCCAAAAATGGGCCAGACAAAAGTATTGGCACCCTCAGCCTGATACTTGGTTGCACAACCTTTAGCCAAAATAACTGCGACCAACCGCTTCCGGTAACCATCAATGAGTTTCTTACAATGCTCTGCTGGAATTTTAGACCATTCTTCTTTGGCAAACTGCTCCAGGTCCCTGATATTAGAAGGGTGCCTTCTCCAAACTGCCATTTTTAGATCTCTCCACAGGTGTTCTATGGGATTCAGGTCTGGACTCATTGCTGGCCACCTTAGAAGTCTCCAGTGCTTTCTCTCAAAACATTTTCTAGTGCTTTTTGAAGTGTGTTTTGGGTCATTGTCCTGCTGGAAGACCCATGACCTGTGAGGGAGACCCAGTTTTCTCACACTGGGCCCTACATTATGCTGCAAAATTTGTTGGTAGTCTTCTGACTTCATAATGCCTTGCACACGGTCAAGCAGTCCAGTGCCAGAGGCAGCAAAGCAACCCCAAAACATCAGGGAACCTCCACTATGTTTGACTGTAGGGACCGTGTTCTTTTCTTTGAATGCCTCTTTTTTCTCCTGTAAATTCTATGTTGATGCCTTTGCAGAAAAAGCTCTACTTTTGACTCATCTGACCAGAGAACATTCTTCCAAAATGTTTTAGGCTTTTTCAGGTAAGTTTTGGCAAACTCCAGCCTGGCTTTTTTATGTCTCGGGGTAAGAAGTGGGGTCTTCCTGGGTCTCCTACCATACAGTCCCTTTTCATTCAGACGCCGACAGATAGTACGGGTTGACATATTCTCATCTACAAGATCCTGTATGCATGAGACCGTGACAAAGATGTGCAGTACTGTCAGTGACCGGCTACTTCATCCTAAATGTGAGAGGGAGCGCTATCGAATGTCCTTCCTTCCTGCTGCAGTTAGGCTGTATAACCAGCACTGTCCAAAACGGAGAACGACCCAAACAGAGAACTGATAGATCCAAAGTTGTGACAGTCCGGTTACATTTTTTTTTTTTCTTTTTCGTATACTGTCAATGTAATGCCTTTATGCATCTGTATCTGTACTTATTCCTGCCTTGCTGCTGTAATGCTCTGAATTTCCCCATGGTGGGACGATTAAAGGATTATCTTATCTTATCTTATCTGTAGTAGGTGTAATAATAATAGCAAATGCCTCCATTTAGTAATGTAGTATGTTTCTTCTGATTCGCTATGTCTATTACCCCATGTGCAGGGCATTGCAGTAGTTTAGGAATCCATGGTTACAGCTACTCATATGTAGCAGTTAGCTGTTACTGGTCATAGCCATGTATACCTAAACTATGGCAATGTCCTGCACATGAAGTGAGTGACATAGCAAATCAGAAGAGCTATACTGCATTTCTAATTGGAGACATTTGCTAATATTATTATTATTACACCTTCTACATGTTGGCATAGGATCTTGGAGATGGGAATACTCCTTTAAGGAGGTTGTCTGATCATAAAGATGTAATTGATGAGGTCCCTCACTTGACCCTATTAGTGGAGAGTTGATACAAATTGCAGGCTTTCCCTCAGAACGTATTGATACAAATGTGCAGCTGGCGATAACTTTCATTTTACAGTATCATGTTTTTCATCCATTTCATCCAGCTGATCTGTTTTAAAGGGGGCTATGCTGGTGGGGCAGTAATGGATCTAACCATCGAAGACAATATGATAAGAGTTGTGGAAAATTAAACAGGGGAACAAAATGTAGCTTCTCTGGACTTACCACTTTATACAACTATGAGCTGACTTATAGCATCTCCTTAAAGAGTAACTGTTGCTTTAAAATGAACCTGTCAGCAGGATTGTGCACAGTAACCTACACACACTGTTAGGTTGGCATCATTATATTGATTAAAATGATACCCGGGTTGATAAAATCTGTCTTGTGGTTGTTTAATCTTTATTTTCAGTTTTGAGTTCATGATATGCTCGTGCTCTGGGGTGGCCTGTTGGGGTCTTCATGTGGTGCTCTGATTAGCTATTCATCTGTATTCTTCTATCGATGCGCTAGATGCTACTGTCCAGGCTCCTAAGGAGCCATCATGGTGTCACCCCCCGCTCCTCCCCCATTCAACTTATCGGCGTCATAGATTCCGATACAATTGAAAGCAGTGATGGAGGAGAGTGTCATGTGACGCTCCCTCTCCCATCACTTCCTCTCTGCCTTTGACTCAGAGCGTGTGCAGGCAGTGGAGCTAATGAGACAATGAGATGCTCTGCAGAGCAGCAGGGAAACAAGGAAGAGAGGTAAGTATTGTGTGTGTGTGTCTGCTGCACTATACTGTAGTGTGTGTGTGTATGTGTGTGTGGACTGCACTATACTGTGCTGTGTGTGTTTGTCTGCTGCCCTATACTGTGTGTGTGGGGAATGCACGATACTGTGTGTGTGTGAGGGAATGCACTATACTGTGAGTTTGTGGGGGGGCTGAATTATACTGTGTGTTGGGGGCTGCATTATACTCTGAGGGGGCTACATTATGTTCTATGAGGGGACTACATTATTCTCTGAGGGGGTTGCAGTATACAGGGTTGCATTATACTCTGAGTGGAGCTGCATTATACTCTGTCAAGGACCATGGGTAGTGCTCTTTACTATATGTACTATATGGGACCTACATTATACTGTATCAAGGACTATTTGTATCAATCATTCTTCCTCAGCCGGAGTAAGGGTAGGTGCACACGGTCAGTAAACGATGCGTGTTGGACGCAGCGTCCAGATCTTACAGTACAGTCATGGCCAAAAGTTTTGAGAATGACAGAAATATTATATTTTCACATGATCTGCTGCCCTCTGGTTTTTATGTGTGTTTGTCAAATGTTTTTATCACATACAGAAATATAATTGCAATCATATTATGAGTAGCAAAAGGTTATATTGACAGTTAGAATGAGTTAATGCAACAAGTCAATATTTGCAGTGTTGACCCTTCTTCTTCAGGACCTCAGCAATTCTCCCTGGCATGCTCTCAATCAACTTCTGGATCAAATCCTGACTGATAGCAGTCCATCCTTGCAAAATCAATGCTTTTATTTTGTCTGAATTTGAAGGTTTTTGTTTGTCCACCCATCTCTTGATGATTGACCACAAGTTCTCAATGGGATTAAGATCTGGGGAGTTTCCAGGCCATGGTTCCAAAATCTCTATGTTTTGTTCCCTGAGCCATTTAGTTATCACTAGAGTTGAGCATTCCGATACCGCAAGTATCGGGTATCGGCCGATACTTGCTGTATCGGAATTCCGATACCGACATCCGATATTTTTTCAATATCGGGCATTGGAATCGGAAGTTCAAAGTTGATTGACAGCCAAAATGACGTCATCATGATGCGCTGTGTGTGCGCATCATGATGCGCCGTCATTTCGGGCCTTCCGGGGGTCTGTAGCGGCCTGCCGGGGGGCTGTGTGGACTGCCCGGGGTCTGTACCGGCCTGCCGGTGGTCTGTGCACCCTGTGGGGGTCTGTACCGGCCTGCCGGGGGGCTGTGCCGGCCTGCCGGGGGGCTGTGCACCCTGTGGGGGTCTGTACCGGCCTGCCGGGGGGCTGTGCCGGCCTGCCGGGGGGCTGTGCTGATGTCCGGGGCTCTGTGCAGGCATCGTCCGATGGGACTACAAGTCCCATCGGGCGATGCCTGCTACCATGACAGTGATTGACACATTAGCCAATGATGGGACAGTAGTAGTCCCATCATCCGGCTAATGTGTTAAATGTTAAAAAAAAAAAAAATACTACATACATACTATATACATACTACATGCATGCTACATACATACCACATATATACTACATGCATGCTACATACATACTACATGCTACATGCATGCTACATACATACTACATGCTACATACATACTACATACATACTACATGCATGCTACATACATACTACATGCATGCTACATGCTACATACATACTACATATATACTACATGCATGCTACATACATACTACATGCTACATACATACTACATACATACTACATGCATGCTACATACATACTACATGCTAAATACATACTACATATATACTACATGCATGCTACATACATACTACATGCTACATGCATGCTACATACATACTACATGCTACATACATACTACATACATACTACATGCATGCTACATACATACTACATGCATGCTACATACATACTACATGCTACATACATACTACATATATACTACATGCATGCTACATACATACTACATGCTACATACATACTACATACATACTACATGCATGCTACATGCATACTACATGCTACATACATACTACATACATACTACATGCATGCTACATACATACTACATACATGCTACATGCATGCTACATACATACTACATACATACTACATGCATGCTACATACATACTACATGCTACATACATACTACATATATACTACATGCATGCTACATGCTACATACATACTACATGCATGACACATACATACTACATGCTACATACATACCACATATATACTACATGCATGCTACATACATACTACATGCTACATGCATACTACATGCTACATACATACTACATGCATGCTACATACATACTACATACATACTACATGCATGCTACATACATACTACATACATACTACATGCATGCTACATACATACTACATGCTACATACATACTACATATATACTACATGCATGCTACATACATACTACATGCTACATACATACTACATACATGCTACATATATACTACATGCATGCTACATACATACTACATGCTACATACATACTACATATATACTACATGCATGCTACATACATACTACATGCTACATACATACTACATACATACTACATATATACTACATGCTACATACATACTACATACATGCTACATACATACTACATGCATGCTACATACATACTACATACATGCTACATACAATACATTCATACAATACATACATAGACATACAGTACATATAACATAGAGTAACATACTTACCAATACTTGTCACATTGTTCCCCGAAGCCATTGTCTTTTACGGAATAAATATTAACATAACAAACCACAAAAATACTCACCCATGATCCGAAGCAGTCCACGAGTGTGTCCCACGACGAAATTCCCACACAGCTTTTACCATAAAGTGAGACTAGGGACTTTTTTTTTTTTAAGTGGCGGAGGAATACAGTGCGGAGGATACCTACCTTCCGTCATTGGATTCCTGCAGCCCGTAGAGAGCGGCAGCATCAGCTGATGCTGCAGTTCTCTACCCAAGATCGTCGTGGGACACACTCGTGGACTGCTTCGGATCATGGGTGAGTATTTTTGTGGTTTGTTATGTTAATATTTATTCCGTAAAAGACAATGACTTCGGGGAACAATGTGACAAGTATTGGTAAGTATGTTACTCTATGTTATATGTACTGTATGTCTATGTATGTATTGTATGAATGTATTGTATGTAGCATGCATGTAGTATGTATGTAGTATGTATGTAGCATGTATGTAGCATGTATGTAGCATGTAGTATGTATGTAGCATGCATGTAGTATGTATGTAGTATGTATGTAGCATGTAGTATGTATGTAGCATGTATGTAGTATGTATGTAGCATGTAGTATGTATGTAGCATGCATGTAGTATATATGTAGTATGTATGTAGTATATATGTAGCATGTAGTATGTATGTAGCATGCATGTAGTATATATGTAGTATGTATGTAGCATGTAGTATGTATGTAGCATGCATGTAGTATATATGTAGTACGTATGTAGCATGTAGTATGTATGTAGTATGTATGTAGCATGCATGTAGTATATATGTAGTATGTATGTAGCATGTAGTATGTATGTAGTATGTATGTAGCATGCATGTAGTATATATGTAGTATGTATGTAGCATGTAGTATGTATGTAGCATGCATGTAGTATATATGTAGTATGTATGTAGTATATATGTGGTATGTATGTAGCATGTAGTATGTATGTAGTATGTATGTAGTATATATGTAGCATGTAGTATGTATGTAGCATGCATGTAGTATGTATGTAGCATGCATGTAGTATATATGTAGTATGTATGTAGTATATATGTGGTATGTATGTAGCATGTAGTATGT
Organism: Dendrobates tinctorius; assembly: GCF_039654945.1. Classification (NCBI taxonomy): domain Eukaryota; kingdom Metazoa; phylum Chordata; class Amphibia; order Anura; family Dendrobatidae; genus Dendrobates; species Dendrobates tinctorius. Next base: position 12,283,415 of record NW_027361758.1, read on the forward strand.
ATGTAGTATGTATGTAGTATATATGTAGCATGTAGTATGTATGTAGCATGCATGTAGTATATATGTAGTATGTATGTAGTATGTATGTAATATGTATGTAGCATGCAGTATGTATGTAGCATGCATGTAGTATGTATGTAGTATGTATGTAGTATTTTTTTTTTTTTTTACATTTAACACATTAGCCGGATGATGGGACTACTACTGTCCCATCATTGGCTAATGTGTCAATCACTGTCATGGTAGCAGGCATCGCCCGATGGGACTTGTAGTCCCATCGGACGATGCCTGCACGGACCCCCGGACATCAGCGCAGCCCCCCGGCAGGCCGGCACAGCCCCCCGGCAGGCTGGTACAGACCCCCACAGGGTGCACAGCCCCCCGGCAGGCCGGTACAGACCCCGGGCAGTCCGCACAGCCCACCGGCAGGCCGGCACAGCCCCCCGGCAGGCCGGCAGAGACCCCCGGAAGGCCCGTACAGACCCCCGAGAGGCTGTACAAGGGCAGGAAAGGGTTTTTCCAATTCCGATACCGGAAGTCTCATAGACTTGAATGGGACTTCCGGTATCGGCATCGGCGATACCGATACTTTTTTTAAAGATCGGCCGATCCATTCCGATCCGATATTTTGAAGTATCGGACGGTATCGCTCAACTCTAGTTATCACCTTTGCTTTATGGCAAGGTGCTCCATCATGTTGAAAAAGGCATTGTTGATCGCCAAACTGCTCTTGGACGGTTGGGAGTAGTTGCTCTTGGAGGACATTCTGGTACCATTCTTTATTCATGGCTGTGTTTTTAGGCAAGACTGAGAGAGAGCCCATTCCCTTGGCTGAGAAGCAACCCCACACATGAATGGTTTCAGGATGCTTGACAGTTGGCATGAGACAAGACTGGTGGTAGCGCTCACCTGGTCTTCTCCGAATAAGCCATTTTCCAGATGTCCCAAACAATCGAAAAAGGGATTCATCAGAGAAAATGACTTTACCCCAGTCCTCAGCAGTCCACTCCCTGTACCTCTTGCAGAATATCAGTCTGTCCATGATGTTTTTCCTGGAGAGAAGTGGCTTATTTGCTGCCCTCCTTGAGACCAGGCCTTGCTCCAAGAGTCTCCGCCTCACAGTGCGTGCAGATGCACTCACACCTGCCTGCTGCCATTCCTGAGCAAGCTCTGCACTGCTGGTAGCCCAATCCCGCAGCTGAAACACTTTTAAGAGACGGTCCTGGCGCTTGCTGGTCTTTCTTGGGCGCCCTGGAGCCTTTTTGGCAACAAGGGAACCTCTCTCCTTGAAGTTCTTGATGATGCAATAGATTGACTGAGGTGCAATCTTTCTAGCTGCGATACTCTTCCCTGTTAGGCCATTTTTGTGCAGTGCAATGATGACTGCACGTGTTTCTTTAGAGATAACCATGGTTAACAGAAGAGAAACAATGATGCCAAGCACCAGCCTCCTTTTAAAGTGTCCAGTGGTGTCATTCTTACTTAATCATGACAGATTGATCTCCAGCCCTGTCCTCATCAACACCCACACCTGTGTTAATGGAGCAATCACTGAAACGATGTTAGCTGGTCCTTTTAAGGCAGGGCTGCAATGATGTTGAAATGTGTTTTGGGGGATAAAGTTCATTTTCTAGGCCAATATTGACTTTGCAAGTAATTGCTGTTAAGCTGATCACTCTTTATAACATTCTGGAGTATATGCAAATTGCCATTAGAAAAAATGAAGCAGTAGACTTTGTAAAAATTAATATTTGTGTCATTCTCAAAACTTTTGGCCATGACTGTATAGTGGATGGGATTTCAAAAAATCTCATGTCCACTATGCGTGCACAGACGTCCCCGGCTCACCCGCGGAGGTGGACATGCAGCGCGTTTCTCCAGACTGCAGCATGTCTATTTATCTTGCGGAGACGCGAGCCTCCAATAGAGAAATTTCACCCGTACAATGCATTGGACGTGGTGATTCCGCACGGTTCAGTGAACTCATGCAGATTCACCTGCGTTCAATAGCCGGCAGCGGACATGTGCTGCATCCAAAGCGCTGCTTGTTACTGAATGTTTGCACCTACCCTAAACGGGCTGGGAAACAAGCGTTGAACAACTTCAATATTGTCGATAGAGGTCGTTTAGCGGCCTGAACTCAGCACGAGTAAATGCACCATCATACAGAAACATTTTGGTTGCAATATGTGAGCATTTGGGGACCCACATTAAACTTTTGCCCAGGGCCCCACTTTGTCTAAAACCGCCCCTGCTCCAAAAACATACTGATAGGGAATTTAGATTGTGAGCCCCAATGGGGACAGTGATGATGATGTGACTGTTGTTTCAGGAGAATGTCTTTGCCGGCCTCTATCTCCTCCCTCCTCCTCGCTATGGAATCTCATAAGCAGAATATCTGTCTTCACTGAATTGAAGAAGAAAGATCAATCCAAGGGGAAAAGAAGTACTGTACATTTATCTGATAAGGTATATTACAAAGTTGCTTATTTTCACATGTACTATTAATTTATTAAATTAATTTTAGTACAGCCAAAATGGTAAAGTGAATAAAACTGCAACTTTCTAATATTGCACTATTGCTAAAAGTTCTGCATATTCATAGCATGCTTTCTAGTATAACTTATGTCAGTTTAACCTTGTAATCACATAACAGAAAATCTCTACTATCTCTATTATTAAATTAAAAAATATTTTTCGCATCCAGAGACTAAAATCCATTCCAATCTAATCCTTCTCACAGTCCCAGGTTTGCTTCGTTGGATTCATGCATTCATGTTCCTTGCTTCACACATATAAGAACATTTATTACAGAAAGACATCTTTGAATCAAATTCTATTTTTTTCCATTTTCAAGTTGTAGCCAAGCGGATTTTATATGTGAACAGATTGATGGGAATTACCAGAAAATGTTCAGGTTGTCTGTGGCAGCTGAATGGAGCATGCAGCAGTAGAATAACTTACTTTATATTGCCTTGCCAACATTTTCTCAACCGTGAAGATCTTACCAGACCACCTTGCTGGAAGGTGAAGACTGTAATCAGGTCTTTCTGCTTACGCCGCAGGGCAGAAAGAGCTATGTGTACTGCTTGTGTATATACATACTGTATCTAGAGCGAATGGTGCTAGGAGCTTGACAGAAATATGACTTTTGATATGTGAAAGGAATGTGAAACTAACCTGACTTCAAGCTCGGCAGCAGATAAAAGACATTTCTTACTGCAGAAGCGGGCAGAGCTTTTTAGAAGAATATTTTTCCATTTTAAAAAGCTTCACTTGTAGAAGAGAAATTTATGAAAAGTTGTACACATTAAGATGCATAAATCGAATGTAAATGGAAAAATAGAGGCTTATGGTCAATGAGGAATTCCACGCTTGGTACCTTCTAAGTACAACCTTTTAAAGCGATTCTCCAGTGTTATATAACTTTAGCTTGTTCATTGTATAAAGTAAGTTAAGTCGCATTCTACACATTCTATATTGTTCTCACACTCTTTTTTTACACTTTTTATATTTTATACTTGTCAATGAAAACCTGTTGACTGTTGGTGCTTTCACATTGTGTTCTGTGTCCCCGTTGGGCATACATCTGAAATCCCCCGCAAAATGAGACTGTAATGATGCAGACAGAGCGAGCGTGTTCTTTTACGTACATTATTTTCGCTAGTGTCCCCCTACTGGAGGCGGACACTCAGGCATAGTAGACTGAGATTTTGGAAGTATGCCTTGATGGGGACACAGAATGCAGTGTGAAAGCACCTTTAGGGCTTGATTGTGCATCAGTTTTTTCGTACATGTGCTATCCGTTATCTATATGGGTAGATCACGGAACTATTATAATTAATGTGCCATTTCACATTGCTTTTTTTGGGGGGGACTGCTAGTCCGCTGTCACAGCGATCTGTGGTGTGATCACTACGTTGGTAACGACCCGCCCTATAAAACTGTCCCACTAGTTAACCCCTTTATTGAACCCCTTAAAAAATAAAAATAAAAAATGAAGCAAAAAATAATGCTTTATCATCATACCGCCGAACAAAACGTGTAATAACGCCTGATCAAAAAGATGGATATAAATAAACATGGTACCGCTGAAAACATCATCTTGTCCCACAAAAAAATGAGCTGCCACACAGTATCATCAGCGAAAAGATAAAAAAGTTATAGCTCGCAGAATAAAGCAATGCAAGAATAGTTATTTTTTATATGAAATTGTTTTCATTGCATAAAAGCACCAAAACATAAAAAACGACATAAATGAGGTATCACTGGAATCATACTGACCCAAAGAATAAAACTGCTTTATCAATTTTACCGCATGCGGAATGGTGTAAACGCACCCCCCAAAAGAAATTCATGAAACGCTGGTTTTTGTTCATTCGGCGTCCTAAAAATCAGAATAAAAAGCGATCAAAAAATGTCACGCACCCGAAAATGGTACCAATTAAAACGTCAACTTGTCCCGCAAAAAATAAGACCTCATATGACTCGGTGGGTCAAAATATGGAAAAATTATAGGTCTCAAAATGTGGTGATGCATAAACTATTTGTTAGGCGTCAGGTTTCTGCATCTGCTCTGCAGGAATCCAGAGCCTCACACTCTGTGATCTCCTGCTGCAGAGAAGATTGCTTTGCAGCAGATCTCTCCAGAGACTCCAGTCCCTCTGTTCTCCTACTGGGCATGCTCACGAGACGATCTCCCATTGGAGATCAGGAGTCATGTGCCCAGGTCCTGCTCCAGATCTTATTGGTCTATCTCAGAGATCTGGAAGCTTCCGGAAGGTCCAGGCTATAAAAAGCATGCATGACCGTTCGGCTATGTGCTAGTATAGTCTCTAGTTGCTACTGTGTGAATGATGATTGATGTATGAACCTGCAAATGACTCATTAAGATCCTCTTACTCTGATATTATGAATGTGTACAGGGACTTAGATTAGAGTCAGCACCAGCGCGTGGCAAGCCTCAAGCCACTACAGCATCATCCACAGTGCTAGCGTCCGACATTGCGCCTGCTTCCTTGCTTTGTCGACTAGCGGCAGTGTTCTACGCCGCACTGCAGTTGCAGCCGTCTTTGGCATCTGCAGTAGTGACGCCGCACGAATGGTAGGTCTAGACGGAGGCAGCTCCTCTGTCTTTGGTCCTGCTCCTGTGATCAGATACCATGTGTGCATTTACCTGAGACCTGTGACACTAACAGGCTCAGCCTTTTGTGTTTACCTCTACTGACATCTCTGTGAGTAAACAGAGATTGCTTACCGCACTTGGGTGACGTTCAACCCATGTGCGATATACCGCCATATTGTGCGTCTGCCATTATCTAGCAGCGGTGTAACACCTACTGCACGGTGGACCCCGAGCGGCGAATGCACTTTATTATTTATTTTTATTTAGTGCGTTCCGCCGTTCCTAACACTATTTTTACAATAAAAAGTGTCTTTTAGCGTATGACAGCTGCCAAACATAAAAACCCGCCATGAATAGTAAATCAAACCCCCTTTATCACCCCCTCAGTTAGGGAAAAATAATAAAATTTAAAAAAAGTATTTATTTCCATTTTCCTATTAGGGCTAGGGTTAGGGCTAGAGCTAGGGTTAGGGTTAGGGTTAGCGGTGTGTTGGGGTTAGGGTTGGAGTTAGAATTGGGTGGTTTCCACTGTTTTGGCACATCAGGGGCTTTCCAAACGCAACATGGCGTCCGATCTCAATTCCAGCCAAAAAAGTCAAATGGCGCTGCTTCCCTTTCGAGCTCTGCCATGCGCCCAAATAGTGGTTTACCCCCACATATGGGGTATCAGCATACTCAGGACAAATTGCACAAAAACTTTTGGTGTCCTTTTACTCTTGGGAAAATAACAATTGGGGGTGAAAAGATCATTTTTGTGGAAAAAATATGATTTTTTAATTGTATGGCTGTACGTTATAAACTTCTGTGAAGCCCTTGGGGGTTCAAAGTGCTCACCACATACCTAGATAAGTCCCTTGGGGGGTCTAGTTTCTAAAATGGGGTCATTTGTGGGGGGTTTCCACTGTATAGGCACATCAGGAGCTCTCCAAACTTGACATGGCATCCGATATGAATTCCAGCCAATTTTGCAGTGAAAAAGTCAAATGGCGCTCCTTCCCTTCCGAGCTTTGCCATGCACCCAAACAGTGGTTCCCCCCCACATATCAGGTATCAGCGTACTCAGGACAAATTGCACAATAACTTTTCCAGTCCAATTTCTCCTGTTACCCTTGGTAAAATAAAAAAATTGAACCTGAAGTATTTTTTTGTGAAAAAAATTTAATGTTCATTTTATTTTAAACATTCAAAAAATTCCTGTGAAGCACCTGAAGGGTTAATAATCTTCTTGAATCTGGTTTTGAGCACCTTGAGGGGTGCAGTTTTTAGAATGGTGTCACTTTTGGGTATTTTCTATCATAGACCCCTCAAAGTGACTTCAAATGTGATGTGGTCCCAAAAAATAAAATGGTGTTGTAAAAATGAGAAATCGCTGGTCAACTTTTAACCCTTATAACTTCCTAACAAAAAAAAAATTTGGTTCCCAAATTGTGCTGATGTAAAGTAAATATGTGGGTAATGTTACTTATTAACTTTTTTGTGTGCCATATCTCAGTGATTTAAGAGCATAAAAATTCAAAGTTGGAAAATTGCGAAATTTTCAAAATTTTCACCAAATTTCCTTTCTTTTCACAAATAAACGTAAGTCATATGAATTAAATTTTACCACTAACATGAAGTACAATATGTCACGAGAAATTTTTTATAACTTTTCTAACTTTTATTCACAAAACAACACTAAAGCCCACTGAAAAGTATTGTCAGAAGGATTGCAGATACAAATGCAGCATTATTTAATGAGCAACATCAATTTTTTTGCTTATCAATTAGGCCATCCATCCTTACTCAATTCCATGCACATTTAAGTTAGTCTTGCTGTATTCTGACAATTTACATAAACATTAAGGCTATGTGCACACAGTGCGTTTTGATGCGTTTCTGTGGTGTTTTTTAAGCTCGAAAAATAGCCAAAAAGGCTATGGAATGCTTGTGAAAGCTACAGTTAGGTCCATATATATTTGGACAGAGACAACATTTTTCTAATTTTCGTTCTAGACATTACCACAATGAATTTTAAACAAAACAATTCAGATGCAGTTGAAGTTCAGACTTTCAGCTTTGATTTGAGGGAATCCACATTAAAATTGGATGAAGGGTTTAGGAGTTTCAGCTCCTTAACATGTGCCACCCTGTTTTTAAAGAGACCAAAAGTAATTGGACAATAGACTCCAAGGCTATTTCATGGACAGGTGTGGGCAATCCCTTCATTATGTCATTCTCAATTAAGCAGATAAAAGGCCTGGAGTTGATTTGAGCTGTGGTGCTTGCATTTGGAATGTTTTGTTGTGAAGGAAACATGCGGTCAAATGAGCTCTCCATGCAGGTGAAACAAGCCATTCTTAAGCTGCAAAAACAGAAAAAACCCATCCGAGAAATTGCTACAACATTAGGAGTGGCAAAATCTACAGTTTGGTACTTCCTGAGAAAGAAAGAAAGCACTGGTGAACTCATCAATACAAAAAGACCTGGGCGCCCACAGAAGACAACAGTGGTGGATGATCGCAGAATAATCTCCATGGTGAAGAGAAACCCCTTCACCTTCACAACAGCCAACCAAGTGAACAACACTCTCCAGGAGGTCAGCGTATCAATATCCAAATCTACCATAAAGAGAAGACTGCATGAAAGTAAATACAGAGGGTTCACTGCACGGTGCAAGGCAAGCCACTCGTAAACATCAAGAATAAAAAGGCTAGACTGGACTTTGCTAAAAAACATCTAAAAAAAGCCAGCACAGCTCTGGAAGAACATTCTTTGGACAGATGAAACCAAGATCAACCTCTACCAGAATGATGGAAAGAGAAAAGTATGGCGAAGTCGTGGTACAGCTCATGATCCAAAACATACCACATTATCTGTAAAACACGGCGGAGGCAGTGTGATGGCTTGGGCATGCATGGCTGCCAGTGGCACTGGGTCACTAGTGTTTATTGATGATGTGACACAGGACAGAAGCAGCCGAATGAATTCTGAGGTATTCAGAGCCATACTGTGTGCTCAGATCCAGCCAAAAGCAGCCAAACTGATTGGTCGTCGTTTCATACTACAGAGGGACAATGACCCAAAACATAAAGCCAAAGCAACCCAGGAGTTTATTAAAGCAAAGAAGTGGAATATTCTTGAATGGCCAAGTCAGTCACCTGATTTCAACCCAATTGAGCATACATTTCACTTGTTAAAGACTAAACTTCAGACAGAAAGGCCCACAAACAAACAGCAACTGAAAACCACCGCAGTGAAGGCCTGGCAGAGCATCAAAAAGGAGGAAACACAGCGTCTGGTGATGTCCATGAGTTCAAGACTTCAGGCAGTCATTGCAAACAAAAGGTTTTCAACCAAGTACTAGAAATGAACATTTTATTTACAATTATTTAATCTGTCCAGTTACTTTTGGTCCCTTTAAAAACAAGGTAGCACATGTTAAGGAGCTGAAACTCCTAAACCCTTCGTCCAATTTTAATGTGGATACCCTCAAATGAAAGTTGAAAGTCTGAACTTCAACTGCATCTGAATTGCTTTGTTTAAAATTCATTGTGGTAATGTCTAGAACCAAAATTAGAAAAATGCTGTCTCTGTCCAAATATATATGGACCTAACTGTAATTCAATGACAATCCTGAAGTATGCAAATGACTGGTAAATTTCCTTTGAGTATTTGCAGTGCATTTTCTTCTGCATCATGTCATTTCTTTGTGCGTTTCTGTGGCGTTTTTCACCCATTGACTTCAACTGAGTTAGTCAAATCCGCAGCAAAAACGCAGGTATAAAAATGCTTGCGGATTTGCTGAGTTTTTGTTTTGCGTTTTAACGGCTTCCTATGGTGTTTCCCACGCTGTCATCTGTGTGACAGCATGGGAAACACCAGCTTGGTGGTTCTGATGAGCGGTAACGCTAACGCCAGTAAGACCGTTGGTCAGAGCGCTGTGGGGTCATGCTGTCAGATGTCAGCATAACCCCGCAGCTGTGTCTGTGACCCACAGTGGTGACCTGTGGCAAAAATCTTACCGCAGGTCAGCAGGCATGGACTGATGAGACTTCTGCTCCCTTCAGGCTGATAACAGTGACAGCAGGTGCCGCTGATGGGAAACTTAGTATTATCAGTTGATGCCTGGGCTCACAGATAAAAAAGTAAAATAATTACATACATACTCAGATAAAAATAAAAAGCCCATTATACCTAACACCAAATCCCCAATGCGCATGTCTCCTAGAAAAAAAAGTAAAATAGACCGACATATACTCACCTGTCCGCCATAGTCCACTAATCCTGAGTGTCCCACGGTGATTTCAAGTGTAGGACAGTCACATCGGGAGATCTGTCCGCTCTTACCGGCCACCGGCGATACACTGACAGGAGGTAATCGCTCCCGCTGTGTATCAGTGAGCTGCCAATCCCTTAACTAAAGACCTAAAAATTAACTTTCATCATTAACTACTAAAGGAAACAAAACATTAAAACTCGCACAATGTCACTTTCAATTGTCTGAAGGTATTGCCCTACTGGTATGCCGGCAGGACGGAGGATGCCAGATTTCCCAATGAAGAAAATTTTTCGTCGACATGGGTTTCCTGTATATATTGGTATGCATATCACCCTTTGCATCAATAGAAATGGTCAGATCCAAAAAGTTTATTTCCATGGTGAAATGCATCCCAATTACATTTTTATTCAGGATAGAAACAAAATCAATAAATAGTTGTGTCTCCCCATCCCACAAAATGAACACATCATCTATATATCTCCCCCAAAATAAAATGTGATTAGTGTAAAAGGATAGCTCTTCACAAAAAACATATGTGTCTTCCCACCACCCTAAAAACAAATTTGCAAACGTGCATGCACAAGAAAAACCCATAGCGGTACCCCTTATCTGATAAAAGAAGGTACCGCTAAAGGTAAAATAATTGTGAGTGAGAACAAAATGTAAAAGCGCATGTAAAAAATTTGCTATGTGCCAAAAATTGCTTGCCTTTAGTGGAGATAAAATGTGACACCGCCGTGATTCCTAATTCATGGTCTATTCTAGCAGATGCGTGGTAACGTCAGATAATATACCTGGAAGGAATACTGCACCAGTTTGACTTACAGCCAAACATCCCCGGAAATACTGTGCATTGACCTGTAAGGTCTATATCTAGGTCCCTCACACAATCCGTGGATTGGTGGTGTATACTTCGATGTTAAGACAGTAATTAGGTAATTTAGCTAATGCACATATTACAAATATTTTGGTATGAATCATTTCCGCAATATAGACCTATGGCATAAGCACATCATCTGCATATACTTTTGATACTGTTTTGCCTCTACTATATCAATATATATATATTTTACCAGTATGTAAGAGGAACCATGATTGTTTTTTTACTGGCACTATATGATTGGTTGACCCCTATGACATCACGTCCTAGGTTTTAAAAGGTCCAGCAACCTCTTTTTGGGTCATTATAGCCTCAATCCCCTGATGACGCCAGTAGTACTGGTAAAACATATTGGGGAGGCTTATGGCAGATTTGGTATAGAGGTATTTGCCACACTTTGATCCACATACAGTACCTAAATGAAATCATATAAATAAAGGTTGGCCCATTTATATGGATACACCTAAATAAAATGAGAATGGTTGGTGATGTCAACTTCCTGTTTGTGGCACATTAGTGTGTGGGGGGGACTTTTCAAGATGGGTGGTGACCATGGCGGCCATTTTGAAGTCAGCCATTTTGGATCCAACTTTATTTTTTCCAATGGAAAGAGGGTCATTTGACACATCAAACTTATTGAGAATTTCACAAGAAAAACAATGGTGTACTTGGTTTTAACGTAACGTTATTCTTTCATGAGTTTTACAAGTTTATGACCACTTATAAAATGTGTTCAAAGTGCTGCCCATTGTGTTGGATTGTCAATGCAACACTCTTCTCCCACTCTTGGCACCCTGATAGCAACACCACAGAGGAAATGCTAGCACAGGCTTCCAGTATCTGTTGTTTCATATGCTGCACATCTCTTATCTTCACAGCATAGACAATTGCCTTCAGATGACCCCAAAAGAAAAAAGTCTAAGGGGGTCAGATCGGGAGACCTTGGTGGCCATTCAACTGGCCCATGACAACCAATCCACTTTCCAGGAAACTGTTCATGTAGAAATGCTCGGACCTGAAACCCATAAATAATGGTATAGTGTGGTATATAATAATAATAATAATTTTTATTTCTATAGCGCCGACATATTCCGTAGCACTTTACATTTCAGAGGGGATTTGTACAGACAATAGACATTACAGCATAACAATAATCACATAGATTATAACAAATACCAAGAGGAATGAGGGCCCTGCTCGCAAGCTTACAATCTATGAGGAAAAAGGGGAGACACGAAAGGTGGGTGGTAACAATTGCCCTGATTGTTTGGACCAGCCATAATGTTAAGTGTGTAACAGTACAGACACAGAGGGCTAATGGATGCATAAAGCATGTGGGAACATGATGCGGGGAACCTGGTTATGGTAAAACTTTTGACTGTGCCACCCAGGTATAGATTAGGTTAATGTGTTGAGGCAGTAGGCCAGTCTGAATAAATGCGTTTTCAGGGCACGCTTAAACTTGTGGGGATTGGGGACTAATCGCATTGACCTGGGAAGTGCATTCCAAAGAATTGGCGCAGCACGTGTAAAGTTTTGGAGACGGGAGTGGGAGGTTCTGATTATTGAGGATGCTAACCTCAGGTCATCAGCAGAATGTAGGGCGCTGGTAGGGTGGTATACTGAAACAAGTGAGGAGATGTAGGGTGGTGCTGAGCCATGGAGAGCTTTGTGGGTGAGAGTAATAAGTTTGTACTGGATTCTAGAGTGGATGGGTAGCCAGTGTAATGACTGGCACAAGGTAGAGGCATTGTAACGATTGGTGAGGAATATGATCCTGGCTGCAGCATTCAAGACAGATTGGAGAAGGGAGAGTTTGGTAAGAGGGAGACCGATTAGAAAAGAGTTACAATAGTCGAGACGAGAATGAATAAGAGAAACAGTAAGAGTTTTTGCGGAGTCAAAAGTAAGAAAAGGTCGAATTCTAGAAATGTTTTTGAGGTGCAGATGACAAGAGCGAGCCAGTGATCGAATGTGGGGGGCAAAGGAAAGCTCGGAGTCAAGTATGACCCCAAGACAGTGGGCATGTTGCCAGGGAGTAATAGTGGAACCACACACGGAAATGGCAATGTCGGGTATAGGTATATTAGTAGAGGGAGGAAACACAAGGAGTTCAGTCTTTGACAGGTTCAGTTTCAGATATGGTGAGGACATGATGTTAGACACAGCGTTTAGACAATCGCCGGTGTTTTCTAGAAAGGCTGGCATGATGTCAGGAGAAGAAGCGTATAATTGGGTGTCATCAGCATAGAGATGGCACTGGAAACCAAATCTACTGATTGTTTGACCAATAGGGGCAATGTACAAGGAGAAGAGGAGGGGGCCTAGAACTGATCCTTGAGGAACCCCAACAGTAAGGGGAAGGTGAGAGGAGGAGGAACCAGCAAAAGATACAGTAAAGTAGCGGTCAGAGAGATAGGAGGAGAACCAGGAGAGAACAGTGTCCTTGAGGCCAATGGAACGGAGCATAGTGAGGAGAAGCTGATGATCCACAGTGTCGAATGCTGCAGAGAGATCTAAGAGAATTAGCATGGAGTAATGACCATTTGATTTAGCTGTTAGTAGATCATTAGAGACTTTAGTGAGGGCAGTATCAGTAGAGTGTAAAGAGCGGAAACCGGATTGGAGAGGGTCAAGAAGAGAGTTAGCAAAGAGATAGTGAATAAGACGGGAGTGGACCAGGCGTTCCAGGAGTTTAGAGATGAAGGGAAGATTAGAGACAGGTCTATAGTTACAGCGGCACAGTTTTGGTCGAGGGATGGTTTGTTAAGTAGTGAATGTATGATGGCATGCTTAAATGAGGAGGGAAAGATACCAGAAGAGAGAGAGAGGTTAAATATTTTAGTTAGGTGAGGGGTGACAGCAGGGGAAAGGGACTGGAGGAGATGTGACGGAAATGGGTCACTGGTGCAAGTGGTTGGGCGAGAAGATGCAAGTAGCCTGCTTACTTCTTCTGTGACTGGTTCAAAATCAGAGAGTGAGCTAGATGCAGTGGGGGAGGGAGGACAGTACATGGTATGAGGTTATTGGGAGACAATTTCCTGTCCGATCTGGTCAGTTTTTTCTTTGAAGTAATTGGCCAGATCGTCAGCTCGGAGCTCCGTGGTTGGGGCCTGTACTCTTGGGTTGAGTAGAGAATGAAAAGTGTCAAAGAGACGTTTAGGATTATTGGACAGTGAGGTGATGAGGGTGTTGAAATAGGTTTGTTTGGAGAGGTGAAGGGCAGTGTTGTATGTTCTAAGCATAAACTTATAATGGATGAAATCTTTGTGTAGATTGGATTTTCTCCACAGACGTTCGGCGCACCTGGAGCACCGCTGCAGGAAACGTGTTTGCAGGGTGTGTCAGGGTTGTCGCCATCTGTATTGTGGTGTTTTTATATATTGGGGGTGCAAATTCATCCAGGGCACTTTGAAGTGTTTTATTGTAATCCTTCAATGCAGAATCCGGACATGAGAGGGAGGAGATAGGGGCCAATGAAGACTGCAAGTTTTTCATAATTTTCTGGGTGTTAATGGCCTGTATGTTTCTATAAGTATGGACAGTGGGGGGTGATCTGAGCAGTTCTTGATAGAGAATGAAAGAAGATTGTGGTCAGAGAGCGGGAGAGGGGAGTTTGCAAAATCATCCACTGCACAAAGCCGAGAGAAGACCAAGTCAAGGGAGTTTCCGTCTTCATGCGTTGGAGAATTAGTAAGCTGCGAAAAGCCAAACGAGGAGGTTAGAGATAAAAGGTGAGTAGCAGATGAGGAGAGGGGAAGAGCAATGGGTATGTTGAAATCTCCCATGATGAGGGTAGGGATGTCACAGGAGAGAAATGTGGAAGCCAAGTGGCAAAATGATCCAGGAACTGATGGGAGGGGCTGGGAGGACGATACACCACCACCACTCGCATGGAGAAGGGGGTGTAGAGTCTGACGGCATGGACCTCAAAAGAAGGGAAGACTAGTGAGGGTAGTTGAGGGATAACCTGAAAGGTACATTTTGGTGATAGGAGCAGACCAACGCCTCTACCTGCTCTATTGTCTGATCTTGGGGTATGAGAGAAGTGTAGTCCCCTGTATGAAAGAGCAGCAGCAGCGGTCGTGTCTGACTGCTGGATCAAGGTTTCAGTAAGAGCCAGGAGGTTAAGAGAATTAGAAAGGAAAAAGTCATGAATGAAGGAGAGTTTGTTATACACTGAGCGAGAATTCCAAAGTGCACAATTAAGAGAGACAGATGGCATGCATGGAATATTAATAAGATTAGAGGGGTTTCTGAGTGTAGCAGTTGGGGGGTTTGATTTTCTATAACATGGGGGACCAGGGTTGGGAGCAATGTCTCCTGCGACTAGGAGAAGGAGGATAGAAAGAGTGAGCAGATGGTTAAGTGATTTGTGAGAGCGTCTCTTATGTTGAATGGTGGGACTGACTGGATCTGTGCAATTTAACAATGTGAAAAGAGCGTGAGTGCTATACATAGGAGAGGAAAGGAGCGAGGGGCCGATATGGATGGAGTGTAGAGAGTTAATGCCAGGGCAGTGGATGTGTGTGAATGCAGCGGCCAGGATATAAATTACACAAATGCATATGGTACATATGGTATATATTTGTTGTATTCCAAATGTACAGGGAGTAGATGTATATAAATGTCTCACCTGTCTCCTGCCCTGTTATAACTGCCTCGTACTTTGATACATGTACTTCGATTACATGTGCATAAATGCCCCCTGCATAAATGCTCCCCCAAGCTATGTCTGAATATATAGGAGGCTAAGGCTTAGATCTTGTTTTTTTTTTTTTGCTCTCTATATGGTATAAAATTGTGAATAACTCATGAAAGAAAAAAGTTACGTTAAAACCAAGCACACCATTGCTTTTCTGGTGAAATTCTCAATATGTTTGATGTGTCACATGACCTTCTTCAGATTGGAAAAAATAAAGTTGGATCCAAAATGGCCAACTTCAAAATGGATGCCATGGTCACCACCCATCTTGAAAAGTTTCTCCCTCCCATATACTAATGTGCCACAAACAGGAAGTTGATATCACCAACCATTCCCATTGTATTTAGGTGTATCCATATAAATGGACCACCCTGTATATAGGTAGGACCATTAGCACTACAAATACAAATGTCCACCAATTGAAACTGACTTTGTGCGAGTTTTAATGTTTTATTTCCTTTAGTAGTTAATAACAAAAGTTAATTTTTAGGTCTTTAATTAAGGAATTTGTTGCCTTTTGGCAAACTGTTAATTATTTAAGAAAATATATATATAACACATGCCTCAACTGTCAAAGGAGCAGCAATCATGAACAAACATACCTGATTTGCTCTGTCAGCTGCAGAGAAGGGCTATGACAGAAGGAAAAATAAAACTTTCCTTTAGCTGATTTTTTTCTTCAGCTTCAGTCCTTTTGTGTGCTCAGTCATTCTCTATGCCATAATGAAGATGTCAGATGGAGCAAAACAGGTTTACAAATGAGCATGGAGCAGAATTAAACTAGAGAAAAAGCCCCGTTGTGCTCAATCAGCAGAAGTTTTCTCTTTTATATTACAGCTCTGCTTCGCAGTGGGCAGATCGAGTATGTTTGTTCACAATGCTGTTCCTCTGACAGTAGAGACATGTTTTGAGAAGTGATTCTTCAGGCTGCAACCTGTCCTAACAGCTTGAAATATGTGCCTACAGACACATTTATCATACTGTAGCATCTGTCACAAAATGTCAGTCTAGAAGAGCACACGCTACCCCTTGCAATGCAGAAAGCCAGGCTTGAGGAGCAGTGCGCACCTGAAGAAAAGTAGATGAGAACAACCGTTGAATTTGGGAGATGCTGGGAGATTTGTTTTATCTGATGTTCTTGGATGAAATGTATCAATTTGCAATATTACAATTCTTGTTAACTTATATATGAATTTTAGCACTTATAATTGTTTAGACACCCCTGGTAAAAATTACTGTTATTGTTAACAGTTAAGGAAGTTGAAGATTAAATGATCTCTAAAAGAGCTAAAGTTAAAGATGACACATTTCCTTTGTATTTTAGCAAAAAAAAAATTTAGTAATTTTTCACTCTTTAAAAAATTGCAAAGAGGAAAACGAGCCAATGCAAAAGTTTGGGCATCCTAGGAGATTTCTGTGCTCAGATAACTTTAACCAAGGTTTCGGACCCCAATTAGCTAGGGTTATGGCTTGTTCAGTGTCATCGTTAGGGAAGGCTAGGTGATGCAAATTTCCCAACTTTATAAAAACCCTGCCTCCTCTAACCTTGTGGCAAAAAAACAGCAGCCTTAGATTTTTCTAAGCAGCTGCCCAGTACTCTGAAAATGGAAATGGTGGAGGCCCACAAAGCAGGGGAAGGCTACAAGAAGATAGCAAATCATTTTCAAGTTGTCCTTTTCTCAGTTTGAAATGTAATTACGAAATGACAGCTAACAGGAGGTCAAGATAAGGTCTAGATTGATAGAGAGGCAAATCAGTACCCCTCCCACTTGACTGTAAAATACCTTAAGAAAGATTTAGCAGACTCTGGAGTTGTGATAATTGTTCTACTGTTCACAGAAACCTGCACAAGTATGGCCTTCATGGAAAAGTCATCAGAAGAAAACCTGTCCTGCATGCTCACCATAAAATTCAGTGTCAGGAGAATGCATAAGCATATTTTAACACGCCTGATGAATTTTGAAAACAAGTCCCATGGACAGATGAGGTTAAGATGGAAATCTTTGACCACAATGATCAAAGGTATATGTGTAGACAAAAGGGCACTGAATTTCAGAAAAAGAATATCTTGCCAACCAATACTGGCAAAAGGGGGTGCTACTAGGTACTAACTATGCAGGGTGCCAAAATTTTGCATCAGCCCATTTTCCTTTTTTATAATTTTTTTAAATGTAAAAAATTACAACATTTTTTCTGCCTAAAATACAAAGGAAATGTGTTGTTTTCAACTTTAGCCCTTTTAGAGATCATTTCATCTTCGTTTCATCTCCAACTTGCTTAACTGTTCACAATAAGAGTAAAAGTACAGTCACACTTAGCGATGTACCAGCGATCCCGACCAGCGATATGACGCTGTCAGGATCGCTGGTACATCGCTAAGTGGTCGCTAGTGAGCTGCCACACAGGTAGATCTCACCAGCGACATCGCAGGGGTCGGGGGTCGCTACTTACCTGTCACACTAGGCGATCCTGCGTCCTCCTGCCCGCGTCCACGCTCGTCGCTCGTCTCTCCACAGCAAGCGCCGCAGGAAGCTGACGACGTGAAACAGTCCTGAACGTTCTCGCGCGATCAGCGATAACCAGCAGGGGAGCCGGTCGTAGGTAAGTATCAGACACAGCGATATCGCTAGCAATATCGCTATAACGTCACTAGTTATACTAGTTATAGCGATATTGCTAGCAATATCTCTAAGTGTGACAGGCCCTTAACTTTGACCAGGGGTACCCAAACGTTTGCATGCCACTCTACTGTACTAAGTAATTCTCTTCTTCTACAATATAGCCGGTGTCTATATGTGTTATAGTGGAATGGTAAATGTATGCAAAATGTTCTACTCTTATATCAGAGTTTTGTTCTACCATTACTTTGAATTTTCTTCCAGCAGAAGAAAGGTCTTCTGAGGTCTTGAAGCCTTATGTTCAGAAACATCTAGGAAAACTTTCATGTTGGTCCAATAAAATGTATAACAACTGCAAAGGAATCAAATTTCCTCCAAAGCCATTAAGTCTTGTGCGTCTCTGCTCTACAGGAATCAGTTATTGAACTGGGTATAATATTACAAAACCAGGTGTCAAAGCTGCAGCCTTTTGTGCTCTGCCGATGAATTTCAGTGGTCAAAATATTTCAGAATTAGAAAGTGTCACCCAAAAATGAAAATGACAATAAACAGGGGGATTCTGTTATTTGTGTGAGGATATTTTTAGTATATAATATATACGGTACATATTTTTGATTAATTGGCAAGTGAATGTATATTATATTTACTAAGACAATTAAATTATTAGGTCTATTCATCCTTGTATGTTGTTGACATTCTGTTGTCTGAAATGTACATGGAATTCCATTAGTGAATATTGTTACTGTATATGCTACATTCAACTGACATTACCACTGTACTCATTTTTTTATGGTAATGTAGAAAAGGAATACTTCCTTCAATATACGCTAAATGCCTATGGTCCTTTTAAAATATGTTTTGGTATAATAGTGTTCAAATTGGGGAGGTGAGGGGACCATGCATTCCAGTATTGGGGGGTGAAGGGACCCTACATACCAGGATAGGGATGAGGGGTACCATGCATACCAGGATAGGGGTGAAGGGACCATTCATACCAGGTTGGGGGGTGAGGGGACTATGCACACCAGGATTGGGGGGTGTGGGGACCATGCATACCAGGATTGGGGGGTGAGGGGTCCATACATACCAGGATTTGGGGGTGAGGGGACTATGCATACCAGGATTGGGGGGAGGGGACCATGCATACCAGGATTGGGAGGTGAGGGGACCATGCATATCAGGATGGGGGGTGAGGGGACCATGCATACCAGGATAGGGGGGTGAGGGGTACCATGTATATCAGGATTGGGGATGAGGGGCCCATGCATTACAAGATTGGGGGGTGAGGTGGTACCATACATCCTACAATAGGGATGAGGGGGTATCATGCATAGCAGGATTGGGGGGTGAAGGGACCATGCATACCAGGATTGGGGGGTGAGAGGACCATGCATACCAGGATTGGGGGGTGAGAGGACCATGCATGCCAGGATTGGGGGTGAGGGAACATGCATACCAGGATTGTAGGGTGAGGGGACCATGCATGCCAGGATTGGGGAGGTGAGGGAACCATGCATTCCAGGATTGAGGGGTGAGTGGACCCTACATACCAGGAGAGGGATGAGGAATACCATGCATACCAGGATAGGGATGAGGGGGTACCATGCATACCAGGATTGGGGGGTGAGGGGACCATGCATACCAGGATGAGGAATGGGGTGCCATTCATACCAGGAATAGGGGGTGAGGGGACCATGCATTCCATTATAGGGATGAGGGGTCCATGCATAGCAGGATAGGGATGAAGGGGTACCATGCATACCAGGATAGGGACGAGGGGGCCATGCATAGCAGGATAGGGATGAAGGGGTACCATGCAAACCAGGATAGGGATGAGGGGGCCATGCATAGCAGGTTAGGGTTGAATAGGTACCATGCATACCAGGATAGGGATGAAGGGGCCATGCATAGCAGGATAGGGATGAGGGGATCATGCATAGCAGGATAGGCATGAAGGGGTGCCATGCATACCTCGATAGGAGGGGGATAGCACATACTAGGATGGGAGACCATATAGCAATAAAAATGCTTGCCACCTGGGTGTAGAACGGGTTCATAGCTAGTAAATTATATTACCACATATCAAACAATTTAAAAGTTGTTGCAGAAAACCAACAGACTCCGCATTCATGATCTGCAGGTTTTTGAGTGTGTTTATTAGAATAATTAATTGAATGGGAGTGTGTTGAAAATAATAGCAGTGTAGATTTTAATTAGCGAGGTCAATCATTCTGTGAAGAAATAGCTGTGAATCTGGTGGCCCTTATTTAAGGGTGAAGCCAGGAGATGTTGTACATGCATTTCTCCTTGAAAGTCTGACTAATATGGATCGTTCGAGACATTGTTCAGAAGGACAGCGTACTTTGATTAAAAAGTTGATTGGAGAGGGTAAAACTTATAAAAAAGTGCAGACAATGATAGGCTGTTCAGCTAAAATGATCTCCAATGCTTTAAAATGGAAAGCCAAACCAGAGAGATGTGGAAGAAAGCAGAAGGCTACCATTCGAATGGATGGAAGAATAGCCAGAATGGCAGACTCAGTCAATTATCAGCTCCAGGATGATCAAAGACAGTCTCAAGTTACCTGTGAGTACTGTGGCTGTTAGAAGATGCCTGTGTGACGCTAATCTCTTAGCAAGAAGTCCCCGCAAAATCCCACTGTAGTGGATACAATTTGCCAAAGAACACATCAACTGGCCTAAAAAGAAATGGAGAAACATTTTGTGGACTGATGAAAGTAAAATTGTTGTTTTTGTGTCCAAGGACCGCAGACAGTTCATCAGACAAACCCCAAACTCTGTGTAGGGGAGTGGGTCCAGGAAAGTTGTCAACCGTGTTTCTGGGCCGGAACTAAGAGGGCTGTTACCCGTGTTCCCGGGGGGTACGATTGCAGGCCAGGACCAACCTTTGACCAGGCAGAAAGGGGGCGGGTCGACTATAAGGCGAGCGGTGCAGGTAAACAAGGAACACTGGGCGGGAAGAGAGACAAGACATAGGAGGGAGGAGCCGAGCGGACTTCTCCCCTCAGATGTGAGTCGGGACTTTCGAGGGAGGAGAGACAGCATCCGACCTGACTGAGCGGGGGGCCCAGACTGTGTCCCTGGAGCAGAAGCCTCTTCCTGAGCCGCTGCAGAATGCAGGCCACGGTGCACCCTCAGGCACGGCACCCCCTGTGCATTGGACGGCGCTTCTCCGTGGACAGTCCGCCTGCCGCCATCAACCCCGCCACCGGGACCCTGGCCGCCTCTGCTCTGCTCCACACCGCGCCTGTCTCCTCCACACCGGGACCCACAGCCGCATCCGCTTCCCACTGTGGAAGGCCCGGCATCAGGAGGGCTACACAGGGCCCGTATACACCCCGCGGTACCGGAGTGCAAGGACTTCCAGACCCTCCGGCAACGCTTCCTCAGCTGGACTCAATTACTGAGGCACCGCCAGGACATTCCTCGTACACCAACTATGCAGGATGTCAGAGACCGATAAGTGACTCTCCGTTGTTCATTCTCCCATTTAGCCCCCAAGAGTCTTTAGCTGCCCAGACCGTGGCCGCATAACGGTCACCTCCCACCTTGTATTGTTTATTCCATGTGAGATTGTGTATTTGTGTTTTACTTCCCTGCGTGGAAAACTCGTTGTCAGCTTTAACCTATATCTACATATAAAACTTGAGTTTAACCCTTGTTCTGCCTCCTGCTCATCACTGCATCCTGCATTCCTGCTAGTTACCAGGGCTGGCTCGCACTTTTCAGCCTGGGGGGGCAATCACAAGGCAGTGGCCCTTGAGTTGCGGTGCCCCTCCCTTTCCCTGCTTATCTCTGGCCATTGCATTAAAGCAGCAGAGATAACAAGCTTTACAAATAGGCTGGTACATAGATATGGGAACAGTAAGGAGCTTGCTGCATAGATATGGGAGCAGAACCGAGCTTACTCCAGAGATATGGGAGCAGAACCAAGCTTGCTCCAGGGATATGGGAGCAGAAGCGAGCTTATTACAGAGAAATGGGAGCAGAGCCAAGCTTACTACAGAGATATGGGATCAGAACAGAGCTTACTCCAGAGATATGGGAGCAGAACAGACCTTACTGCAGAGACATGGGAGCAGAAACGAGCTTACTACAGAGAAATGGGAGCAGAAATGAGCTTACTACAGAGCTATGGGATCAGAACAGAGCTTACTGCAGAGCTATGGGAGCAGAACAGAGCTTACTGCAGAGATATGGGAGCAGAAACAAGCTTACTACAGAGAAATGGGAGCAGAACCGAGCTTACTACAGAGCTATGGGAGCAGAACAGAGCTTACTGCAGAGATATGGGAGCAGAAGCGAGCTTACTACAGAGAAATGGGAGCAGAAGCGAGCTTACTACAGAGAAATGGGAGCAGAACAGAGCTTACTGCAGAGATATGGGAGCAGAACAGAACTTTCTGCAGAGATATGGGAGCAGAAACGAGCTTACTACAGAGCTATGGGATCAGAACAGAGCTTACTGCAGAGCTATGGGAGCAGAACAGAGCTTACTGCAGAGATATGGGAGCAGAACAGAGCTTACTGCAGAGATATGGGAGCAGAAGCAAGCTTACTACAGAGAAATGGGAGCAGAAGCGAGCTTACTACAGAGCTATGGGATCAGAACAGAGCTTACTGCAGAGCTATGGGAGCAGAACAGAGCTTACTGCAGAGATATGGGAGCAGAACAGAGCTTACTGCAGAGATATGGGAGCAGAACAGAGCTTACTAAAGAAATATGGGAGCAGAACAGAGCTTACTACAGAGATATGGGAGCAGAACCGAGCTTACTACAGAGATATGGATCAGAACGGAGAATACTCCAGAGATATGGGAGCAGAACGGAGCTTACTACAGAGATATGGGCGCAAAATCGAGCTTACTACAGAGATATGAGAGCAGAACCGAGCTTACTACAGCTGTATGGGAGCAGAACCGAGCTTACTACAAAGATAAGGGAGCAGAACTGAGCTTACTACAGAGATTTGGAGCAGAACTGAACTTACTCCAGAGATATGGGAGCAGAACAGAGCTTACCACAGAGATATGGTAGCAGAACCGAGCTTACTATAGAGATATGGGATATATATAGTATATAGTGCGATGGCCCCAGTTCCCACCATAAATGTAGTGCGATGGTCCCAGTTGCCCTGATATATAGTATGATGGCCCCAATTCTCCTCACATATATATATGTATATATATATATATATATATATATATATATATATATATACATATATATATAGTATGATGGCCCCAGTTCTCCCCATATATATTTTATGATGGCCCCAGTTCTCCCCATATATATAGTATGATGACCCCCATTATAGTATAATAGCCCCAGTTATCCCATATATATAGTAGGATGGCTCCAGTTCTCCATATTAAAAATGATGAAGTTTATACTCACCTCATCCTGATTCCCGGAACTGCAGCCTCCATTTTCTCTTCCGGTTCGCAGAGCGACATGAGACAATAATGTCTTCGCGCAGCCTGCGTGAGCACACTGAAGTCTCAGGAAGCTGCTGTCTGCAGCACATGAGAGAGACCAGAGCTTCCACTAGGTATTTTAGGGCCCCATACTGGCAACATTTTTGGGTTCCCTTGAGACTCAGCCTAGGTTCCACACCAGCTCCGCCTCCACCGTCCCACCACCCACTCTTGGAAAAACTGAACTTCACCACCACATCCTTACCGATCAGATATTAACAGTTCCCATCAAACACCAGATCACATTCATAACCAGCAGCTTTTGTTCTGGCCAAAATAATTTTTAAGCTGATACCACGACACAGGAGACTCTTTCGGCCGAGCCCTACTCTACTCTAATCTATTAAAAATAAATATATATTTATGTATTTTTCTTTAAGGGAATGAGTCACATATATTTACATTTTTTTTAAATAACCATTAATATTGCATACAAGGGACAAATATCGTCACACCATGACCAGACCACATATTACCACCATATAGTGACCGAATAATACCACATACAAGGTACAAATACCGCTGCACCATGGCCAGACCACATATTACCACCACATAATGACTGAAAAATACCACATACAAGGAACAAATAGCGCCACACCATGGCAATAATAATATAATAATACTAAGTGCCATTTTATACTGGAATTCTGAATTTACTGTCAGTGTACAGGTAATACAGTGATCACTGGTGCCATTATACACAGGAGCTCTGTATATAGTGTCAGTGTAAAGGTAATACAGAGATCACCAGTGACATTATACATAGGAGCTCTGTATATAGTGTCAGTGTACATGTAATACAGTGATCACCACTGCTAGTGACATTATACACAGGAGCTCTGTATATAGGATACAGTGTATAATGTCAGTGCACAGGTAACACACTGACTCACCAGTGACGTCTCTAGCTGAAGTCATTCATCTTTACTTTTCTTTTTCATCCCGTACAGAACGCCATCACTTATCCAGCCAGGACTTGTCTCTGCATAAAATAACACAGTTACTGTACCTAGAGCACATCTTCCAGAGCACATTCCCCACTTTTTCCCTTTCTTCTATACTACACATCTGAATACAGAATATAATATTATAATAATATAAATTAATTAGCACCTGTACTTTTTTCCCCAATTCATTACCAGGCACTTCATCCTCAACGCCCCCCCTATGTACCTCCCGCTCTAACCGTAATCCCAATTCATTATATTTACATGCCCCTCCCGCCTCAATTCATTGTCATGTCTTTATCTCCCACCCTCTATTCATTATCAACTGCTCTACCCCACATTCAATACATAATTTACTCCCCCACTCTCAAAATTCATTATTTGTTCTCCCATAGATCATTTGCTCTCCCCAGCCCCACCTTCAATTCATTATTTGCTCTCCTCACCCCCAACCTTCAATTAAATTGCTGTGCCCCGTCACTCACATTGAATTCATCATTTGCAGCCCCCGTCCTCTCCTCCACTTCATCATCTGCAGTCTCCTCACTTTAATTTGAAGTCCCCTTACTTCATCCATTGCAGTCCCCTATCACCCCCTCACTTTATCTGCAGTGCCCCTTCATCATTTGCAGCCCCTTATCCCCCTTCCATTTCATCACGTGCAGTCCCCTTCCTCCCACTTCATCTTGTGCAGTCCCCCTTACCCCCATTTCATGTGCAGCTCCCCTTACCCAAATGTGCAGTTCCCCTTACCCCCAGTTCATCATGTGCAGTCCCACGTACCCCCTAATTCATCATGTGCAATCCCCCTTATCCCCCACTTCATCATGTGCAGTTCCCCTTACCCCCAGTTCATCATGTACAGTCCCACTCACCCCACTCCATCATGTACAGACCCAATCACCCCACTCCATCATGTACAGCCCCACTCACCCCACTCCATCATGTACAGCCCCACTCACCCCTTCATCATGTACAGCCCCTCACCCCCTTCATCATGTACAGCCCCACTCACCCCCTTCATCATGTGTAGCCCCACTCACCCACCATTCATCATGTGCAGCCCCACTCACCCCCCTTCATCATGTGCAGCCCCACTCACCCCCTTCATCATGTACAGCCCCCACTCACCCCCCTCATCATGTGTAGCCCCACTCACCTCCTTCATCATGTGAAGTCCCCACTCACCCCCTCTTCATCCTGTACAGCAGCACTCACCCCCCCCTTCATCATGTGAGGCCCCCACTCACCCCCTTCATCATGTGAAGCCCCCACTCACCCCCTTCATACTGTACAGCCCCACTCATTCCCGTTCATCATGTGAAGCCCTCACTCACCCCCCTTCATCATGTGTAGCCCCACTCACCCCCTTTCATCATGTGAAGCTCCCACTCACCCCCTTCATCCTGTACAACCCCACTTACCCCCTTCATCATGTGTAGCCCCACTCACCCCCTTTCATCATGTGAAGCTTCCACTTACCCCCCCTTCATCCTGTACAGCCCCACTCACCCCCTTCATCATGTACAGTCCCCACTCACCCCCCTTCATCATGTGTAGCCCCCACTCACCCCACTTCATCATGTACAGCCCCCACTCACCCTCCTTCATCATGTACAGCCCCCACTCACCCCGCCTTCATCATGTACAGCCCCCACTCACCCCCGCTTCATCATGTACAGCCCCCACTCACCCCCCTTCATCATGTACAGCCCCCACTCACCCCCTTCATCATGTACAGCTCCCACTCACACCCCCTTCATCCTGTACAGCCCCACTCACCACCCCTTCATCATGTGAAGCCCCCACTCACCCCTTCATCATGTGAAGCCCCACTCACCCCCTTCATCCTGTACAGCCCCACTCACTCCCCTTCATCATGTGTAGCCCCACTCACCCCCTTCATCATGTGAAGCCCCCACTCACCCCCCTCATCCTGTACAGCACCAATCAACCCGCCTCAATCATGTACAGTCCCCACTCACCCCCTCTCACCCCCCTTCATCATGTACAGCTCCCACTCACACCCCTTCATCATGTACAGCCCCACTCACCCCCTTCATCATGTACAGCCCCCACTCATCCCCCCTTCATCATGTACAGCCCCCACTCACCCCCCCTTCATCATGTACAGCCCCACTCACCCCCCCTTCATCATGTGTAGCCCCCACTCACCACCCCCCCTGCATCCTGTTCAGCCCCCGCACCCCCTCACCCATTGACTTCATTTTATAAAGAAAAAAATACTTACCTCACAGCCGGCCAGCTCCCCAGCAGCGCCTCTGCTTTCAGCGTCAGCAGGGACATGTCGGTGCATGTGCAATGACGTCATCGTGCACGCCCGACACCTGACCCGGAAGTACAGCAGGAGGGAACGGGAGCTGTGCAGCCGTCAAGGAGACGGTCGTGCACAGCTCCCTGCCCTGGCCTGATAGACTGTGACGCGGGCGGCTGTCTGCTGCTGACCACGTCACAGAAAGGAGGGCACGGCCGCACACAATTTGCTGTGTGGCCAGCCCTGTACAGCTGCTGGGGAAGCAGCCCGGGGGGTTATTTGCCTCCCTGCCAGCCAGCCCAGCCTGCCCCTGACCACATCTGCATTCAAGCCACAGTACATTCTTGAAGAAAGTGAAGCATGATGGTGCAAGCATCACGATATGGGCATATTTCTCTTACTATGGTGCCAGATCTATAGTATTTACCATAAATGACAATGACCCTAAACACAGCAGTAAAAGAGCAAAATCTTGGTTCCAGTCCAATAAAATTAAGGTTATGGAGTGGCCAGCCCCCAGACCTTAATCATAGGGGTGAATTAAAAATGTTGTTTCTAAGACAAAGCCAACAAATACCAAAAAATGATGGGAGTCCAAGCATCATGTGCTGGAAAAAACAGTTTATTTATTATGCTTTGTTTATAAAGTGCTATCTTATTCTGCAGTGCTTTACACAGATTATCAACTCAGTCCCCAATTGGGCTCACAATCTAAATTCACTGTCAGTATGTATTTGGAGTGTGGGAGGAAACTGCAGGGAGAAACAAACTCCTTCCAGATGTTGTTCTTGGGGGAATTTGAACTCTGGACTCCAGCACTGCAAGGCTGCAGTGCTAGCCACTGAGCCACCTTGCTGCCAAGTTCTTTGACTCTATGCAACATAGATGTGAAGCAGTTCTAAAAAAATCTGTGGGTATACAACTAAATATTAGGTTAATGATTAACAGGAATGATAAATTCACAAAAAAAGTACAAATTGTGAGTTTGTAAAGACAAATGCAGACACTTCTATTTTTTTAGAACAGCCCAATGTTCATTTTTTCCTATTCTCTGTAAAATAGTTAAAAATTACAGTATAAACATTTCTCTGCATTGAATTCGAAAACTGTGTACAATGTTCCCAATGCATGGAAATAAAAACTAGTATAAAGATTTTGAGATTAACTCGTGTTTTTCAACACACTACTATTATTTTGAACACTACTATATATGCAGTAAAAAAAATAAAGATCTATAGTTTTCTTACAATATTCTGATTGAATACTCCTGAATGTATGCCCAGGACAAAACACAATTATCCCAATGTAAAAAAATAATAAATTACCACAAGATACACATTTCCTTACATGCAATTTTATTCATAAGGGAAGGTAACTATTCCTTTACAACATTTAAAATGGGTAGATTAGGATTAAGGCCAAAACCAGAATCTCAATTTGCAGACATGATGTTTCGGGGTACTGCCCCTCATCAGTGCAAAGTGTGAGATCTAGTCCTATATCATGTGACAAGGCTTGTTAAAGGGTCAAAATTGACTTGTAGGATTGTTACTTTCTATACCGTGTTTCCCCGAATATAAGACAGTGTCTTACATTCTTTTGACCCCCAAAAGTCCCACTATGTCTTACTTTCGGGGTATGTCTTATATTAGAAAAAAAAAATGACGATTTTTGTTTTAACCAAAAAATAACATTTATTAACAAGCTGAACAGTGTGGTGTTCACCACAAAACAGTTTTATTAAACCAAGTGCCCAAGAAAGTGCCAAGAATGTCTTGTTACAACCGTATCATGACGGTATTTCCATGTATAACATGTAAAACATTTAAAACAATGAAAAACGGTAACAATGAACAGTCTGAATAAGTTATACTGGAAGATAAAACAAGATTTATTCGATGACAACCATGTCATCATCTTCAGGAACATCATCGTAAACATCCACACTCTGAGGTTCCTGTGGATTTTCTTGGGACTCTCGGGAATCCATTTCCGCCTGAATCATTGGCCCATATCTCTCATGGGTAGCAATGGCACTGTCCTGAAATGAGCAGGCCTTGTCCAGGTAGCCAGCTCGCAGTGCATTTTCAATGCAGGTGTCACTGATCTTATCCCATGAATTCTTCACCCAGTTCACAATCTCAGGCAGTTTTGGCTTAACAAAGTTCCCACGTACGTTCCTCTCCATACGGTTTTCAATGTCGTCATTGATTTCCGCACGCAGATTGTCCTTGAAGGGCTTGTTTATGGCGATATCCAGAGTCTGGAGATAAGCCGTCATCCCTGCCGGAATCATGATCTGGTCGATACGTCGCTCATGAAGGAAGTTTTTCATGTCTTTAGCCCGGTGTGTGCTGGCTGCATCCCAGATCAGCATCCCTCTTTTGCTCCCTCGCATAACAAGCGGCAGCATTAAATCAAGCCACTTCCTTATAACCGCTTGTGTGGCCCAGGCTTTTTCTGTTTCCAGCACATAAATACCAGAAACCCGCTCTATCTTGTCCTTCTTGCCCTTTGAAATCAGCAAAGGTGTGACTTTAGTGCCATCCAGACGAATCGCCAAAATGCAGGTGACACGTGCACTTTCATAAGCGGTGGAGGGAACGTACACTGAGGAGGCACCTCGTTGATCAACGGTGGTTTGAGCTGCTTGGCCCATGAACACAGCAGTTTCATCCATGGCGATCATGTGGCAAAGATTGTATTTGGAGAAGTCAGTGTCATCCACAAACTTCTTGTAGGCAAATGCACGTTTCACAATCTCTGCATCTTCCAGCCTAAAGAGGGTCGTGGATCTTCTCAGAGACAGGTCATTGCGTTCCATGAAGTTATTCACCCAGTGCTGTGACGCCTTGAATTGTTCAGGGGTAATGTCAAACTGTGGTGCCACAGCAAGGGCATACTCCTGAATCTGAACCCTGGTCACCACCAATGTCTTCGCTCTCCTGTCAGCAACCCACTCACACACCAGGCTTTCCAGCTCGGGATACATTGGCTGCCGACCACATCCAACCTTACGCCTTTTAGCCATTCCACTCTCCGCTTTCTCACTCAGGTTAGTGTATTCTGCACGCCATTTTTGGAACAGTCGGTGATCCAACATCTTCTCCTTGCAGAACTCCACTACATTTTTGCCCCAAGATTCTTCAACCATGGCTTTTTTATACTCCACAGAGTAGCTCTTCCTTTTACTCGGACCGGAACCACTCATGTCTGGGGGCAAAAATATAGCGTATAAGCATTGCTTATGGTTCCGTATCACAGTCACCCATACAGTCCCATACAGTATCCCACAGCAGCCTGCCATACAGAAGGGTTGCTGCCATTACAGTACGGTATCTCACAGCCTGCCATTGTACAGTATCCCACAGCCTGCCATTATTGTACAGTATCCCACAGCCTGCCATTGTACAGTATCCCACAGCCTGCCATTGTACAGTATCCCACAGCCTGCCATTATTGTACAGTATCCCACAGCCTGCCATTGTACAGTATCCCACAGCCTGCCATTGTACAGTATCCCACAGCCTGCCATTGTACAGTATCCCACAGCCTGCCATTACGGTATGGTACAGTATCCCACAGCCATTGCTTACCGGATGGCGATTCCTCTGCGGTGCGGGACAGGGCAGGGCAGGCTTCTTCTTCCTCGTGCAGGGGGACACTGGCCAATGAGCGGTGACGTCAGGGCGGCGGCCGGCGGGCGGGCTCACAGAAGCCGCTGGGCCAATCAGAGAGGCCCTGACTTCTGCCCGGGGGACACAGGGGGACACAGGCACCGGTACCGGTATGTTAAACCTAATGCATTATACCGGTACCGCACAACGTCTTACTTTCGGGGCACCGCTGATCCGCTATGTCTTATAAACGGGGGATGTCTTACATTAGGCATCCCCCATTATTCCCCTAGTACGTCTTACATTCGGGGGTGTCTTATATTCGGGGAAAGACGGTAGGTGGCACTTAGAGTTCTAGTCATCTTCCTCTCTGAAGAAGCAATCAACATTTAAAACAAAATATTCAGATTTATATAGGTCAATCATGCCAAAATGACTGTGTTTTTTAATGTCTGGTCAATAAGACTCTGTGAACACATTATACATACTGTCTATGCCAAATGTAGGCCAGATCTCTCCCAGAACAATTGTTCCTCCTATGGTTAAACATACCATGGAACAGCTTTATTGTTTCTTCTTATTGACCCATCAGTCAGGAAGAAACAGCCTACATAACGCCAATTGTTGTCTGTTAGTGTTTAGCCTTGTTGCCATCAGCCTTGTCTACACATTCCTGTTGTGACTAATTGCCCGTGATTGACCTACACCTTGCTTGTGATCTTGCCCTGTCTCATACCCTTGGTTCCTGGTTCCTTTTGGATGTTAATTATTTGCTGACTTTGGCTTTAGGATCTATGAGAGTCCTCAGACAGCGTCTCGAAAGTGAACTGCTTGTAGCTTTTATCATAGGTAGTGAAACTATCTGTAAATTTAAGGAATTAACCTATAGTAGGTTAAAACTGTCATGATCCATGCTGGATCAGGACTCATATAAAGCACAGGTAACCTTTTTTTTTCCTAAGCTGTGCTTAAGGTTGGTTTTTACCCCGGTGGCCATTAGGAGTATTGCACTGTGGTGTCATTTGTTTTGAGTTTTCCCTGGTGGTGGTGAGCATCATTGCACTTGTTTCTTTAGTTTCAGTGCACATGATTATAATGCAGGTGTGATTGCTGGCTCTGCTATAAAAGAGTCACAGATGTTGCAATCAGTGTTGGTGATAGTGTTCATTTCAACCATCCTTGGTGGTGGAAGGGTCTAGAGAGAGGTCCTGGCACCACTGTCTTGGTTTCTGGCTGAGCCTGTCTCTGAACCAAGCCCCCAAAGCCCACCAACTGCTGCAGTTGCTGCACCAACTCACCACGCAGCCCCCTAATCTCATCAGTAAGGGTCTGCAGCATTTGGGCAAAGGTCTGAACTGGGTCCATGGCTCAGCAGAAAAACAAAAAGTTATGGTTGGTGATAATGTCACGTGGACCCGTCCCGTGTGATGCGACCAGCAGGCCGGTAACTAAAACAACAGGACGCGGCACGTGATACTGTCCTCTCCCTGTCAGATTTTCTAGAGGGAGAGATCAATTCTTGGCTTTTCAGCAAGCCTGTAAATTGTATTTCAGGCTGCACCCTCGTTCATCAGGGAGTGAAGAGCAACGGGTGGGAATCATTATGTCCCTTCTTAAAGGGGATCCCCAATCCTGGGCCTTCTCCCTACCGGAAGATTCTCCATCTTTAGAGTCCGTGGATGAGTTCTTTGTGGCTTTGGCGCTTTTGTATGGGGATCCGCCCTGGCAGAATCTCGAATCTGTATGTGTAAACAGGGAGCCCGGGTCGCTGAGGAGTACTGCTCAGAGGTTAGGAGATGGGCCACTAATACTCAGTGGACTGACCCTGCACTTAGGAGTCAAATTGTGCAGGGTTTGTCTCCAAAGTTGCAGGATACTCTGGTGCAGTACACCGCCCCCAGGTCGCTGGAGGCCGCCATGTCCCTTGCCATCTGGGTGGATAGACGCCTTAGGGAAAGACATATACAAAAAGTGCCCACTGATGTCCTCGCTAGGGAGGAGGACCCACCAGTGCAGACGGAGGAATCCAGACAGCCCGGTGTTGTTGATACAAAAAAGGGGGTGTCTGAGGCTTGTCGTGGTGGGGGGTATGCTTTTCCTGTGGGAAGACTGGCTATTTTATGAGAGCCTGCCCAGTGCGTGCCAAGTCTCCAGACGAACCTATGCAAGTAGGAGGAGCTAGTTTGTGTACGGAGCTGCCTACAGTTCGGGGAGTGGGGTCAGCATGTTTGTATAGTGAGCAGACTGGTCATGTCCTGAAGGCTTGCCCATTGCGTGCCAAATTATCTGTGCCATCTGAGAAGCCGCATTCCCCTGGTCGCTTGGAGGGAGGCGACCAGGGAGTATACATTTCCTCCATTTTGCCCTCCCAAAATACCGTGTCAGCAGAGGTCTTGGCTGGTGGGGTACCGGAGGTGATACCAGTGTCTGTGGACAGCGGAGCAGGAGTCAGTCTTGTGGATGCTCGCTTTGTCCAGACTCATGGTCTGAGATGTAGGACGCTAGCCCAGCCTAAAAGCGTCCGGGCCATAAACTCTGTTCCACTGAGCTAGGGGAGCTTGACCAAGGTCGTAGAGAATATCCATCTGCGCATAGGACATCATGAGGAGTCCTTGTCATGCTACGTCTTGGAGGGAATGCCAGTACCTATTGTTTTAGGCCTTCCTTGGCTGAAGAGACACAACCCGGTAATAGATTGGAGGGCGAGGGAAGTGGTCAGCTGGGGGCACTCGTGCGAGGGCTGCTGCCTACAAACTACTGTCTCTGCCGTCTCTCTGCAATGGACCCCTTCCTCTCCGGTGAGGGCAGCAGATGTGCTGCAGGAGAGTAGGGGCAAGTCTCAACCCTCGCCATTGGCCAACCCTGGGAGGTGCAGACCTCGTGGTGGAGGGGGTTGGAGGGTGGTGTACCCCTTGGTGAGGTACGGGGTGTGAGTGTGGTGACACAGGGGGACACCTCTGTTGTCAATCCCAGAAAGGGTTCTCCAAGTGGTGACAAACGAACGAGTGGCAATAAACGTTCAGGTCTGGACCTGTGTGTGAACGAGCGTGTATGG
The DNA here is from genome assembly GCF_039654945.1 of Dendrobates tinctorius. Lineage (NCBI taxonomy): Eukaryota > Metazoa > Chordata > Amphibia > Anura > Dendrobatidae > Dendrobates > Dendrobates tinctorius. The sequence goes on from NW_027361758.1 coordinate 12,316,396, forward strand.
GTGGCCACCAAAAAACATCCAGTGGAAGTGTGTTGTGGAGTGTTACCAACTCATACCAAACATACACATACAAAACCCGTTCCCCAGGTCAGAGCTTCGGAGATGTGTATTGCCTCCAGAACATACGTTGCCAATACCAGCGGGCTTGTTTCTCATCAACCTGACATGCAGGTAGTTGTTGGGGTGAACTCTGGGTCTGGGCATCCCCGCTGTAGGTGGTTCCCTGATGGGGAGCGGTCTTGAGGGTCCAGAGGCCCCTCATTAAGGGGAGGGTACTGTCATGACCCATGCTGGATCAGGACTGATATAAAGCACAGGTAACCTTTTTTTTCCTAAGCTGTGCTTAAGGTTGGTTTCTGCCCCGGTGGCCATTAGGAGTATTGCACTGTGGTGTAGTTTGTTCTGAGTTTGCCCCGGTGGTGGTGAGCGTCATTGCACTTTTTTCTTTAGGTTTAGTGCACATGATTATAGTGCAGGTGTGATTGCTGGCTCTGCTATAAAAGAGTCACAGGTGTTGCAATCAGTGTTGGTGATAGTGTTCATTTCATCCATCCTTGGTGGAGGAAGGATCTAGAGAGAGGTCCTGGCAGCACTGTCTTAGCCCTGGTGTGAAAGGAGTCATAGAGGATATCCTTAGCTCTGACAGTGCTTGGTGGCAGCGATTCAGGAGGAGAGCTACATTCTGGTGGTGGACTCTGTTGCCATGAGCAAGTGCAACAGAGTAAAGCTAAGTTGTGTTTCCCTGTTTGTGTTTCTACTTAGTGTGTATTAGTACAGTGGTGGGGCCAGGGCCTGCACCACCCAGCTCCCTAGCAAGGGATAGGTGTAGGGTGTGCTAGGGCCACAGGTTCGTGATCGGCGCCCGGTATGGAATCGGCATAGGGAACGTTAGGAGCGTTTGGGACACTGACTCAGGGGAGTGCAGGAGGTCTCCACGTCCCCTTTCCCTATCGCAGGGCCCACCGCTGTAACTGTTTCCCTACCCCTTGTCTTGTTTTAGTTACCGGCCTGAATTGTATGAGCTGTGAAGTTGTGGAAAGAGCACTTTAGAAAAAAATGGTCTTCAAAAAAGGTTATGACGATTTCTGTGATTCGAATAACATCACAATATGTAAGTGTGTAAAATCCTTGCTGATCCAATCTGAATCAATTGCTTAGTAATGTATTAACTCCTCCACATGGCAATGCTGTCTCGTTTCCTTTCCAACCTTCCCAGCCATCACCATCAGACCTGCAGGAATTATGGGAGGCACATGTGTGCCAGTTATTGGTGTTAGTATCTTAATCTGGTATGCTTGATCTCGAGCTTGACTATTGTGACTTTGTTCATTGGAATATTTTTACAGAATCACACAGCATTGCATAGAGAATATACTGGAAAAAAGTGGATTAAAACATTAGTGGTGAGTGCCGCAGTTTTTGTATTTGATGGGACTGAAATGCTAGACATACTAGATTTTGACATTCTTTACCTGATCCTTGACTTAATTCACTATATGATATACAGTATGTACGTCTACTTCATGGTATCACATACCCGATCCTGCTAGACCTCTTTTACCAAACACTAGCCTCTTGGGCTATGTCTTGGAATCCTTATCTCCTCACCCTACAGTCTCAGTATTTTTTTTCTGTTGTAACCCTGACCAACTCCTACTGGACATTATCCAAGCAATCAAACACCAATTTAGTTAGTGGCACCTTGACCCTGGGACCTAACTGAAGTTGTGGGAAAAAGAATGGTGTAGCGGAAAAATTGTGTAGACTAGACAGATACTACTTTTCTGTAAATAAAGATTTAACATTCCCTCTTTCTTTCATTCACATTCTTTCCACTATCCCTGATTGAACTTGATGTTCACTGTCTTCCTCTGTAAATTATTTTAACCCCTTAATGACTGGAGCTTTTTCCAGTTTTGCGTTTTCGTTTTTCACTCCCCTTCTTTCCAGAGCCATAACTTTTTTATTTTTTCGTCAATATGGCCATGTGGGGGCTTACTTTTTGCAGGACGAGTTGTACTTTTGAACGCCATCATTGATTTTACCATGACGTGTACTCGAAAGTGGGAAAAAAATTCCATGTGCGGTGAAATTGCAAAAAAAGTGCAATTCCACACTTGTTTTTTGTTTGGCTCTTTTGCTAGGTTCACTAAATGCTAAACTGACCAGCCATTATGATTCTCCAGGTCATCATGAGTTCATAGACACCAAACATGTCTAGGTTCTTTTTTATCTAAGTGGTGAAAAAAAATTCCAAAATTTGCTAAAAAAAAAATTGCACCATTTTCCAAGACCCATAGTGTCTCCATTTTTCGTGATCTGGGGTTGGGTGAGGGCTTATTTTTTGCAGCTGATACAATCTTTTGATCGCCCATTATTGCATTTTAATGCAATGTCGTAGCCACCAAAAAAACTTAATTCTGGTGTTTCGATTCTTTTTTTCTCAATACACCGTTTAGCAATCAGGTTAAACCTTTTTTTTTATTGATAGATCGGGCAATTCTGAACGCGGCGATACCTAATATGTGTATGTGTGATTTTTTTTTTATTATTTTGAATGGGGCGAAAGGGGGGTGATTTAAACTTTTATTTTTTTATATTTTTTTATATTTCTAAAACTATTTTGTTTTTACTTTTGGCATGCTTCAATATCCTCCATGGGAGGCTAGAAGCTGCCACAACTTGATTGCTTATGCTACATACAGGTGGTGCTCAGTATGTAGTAGAATTACAGCATTCCTTTGAGCACCGACCACAGGGTTGCCCTCATAACAATCCAGCATCAACAACCATGGAGGTCTCAAGGAGACCTCTGGTTGTTATGCCGACACACCGATTACCCAGATCACATGACAGGGGTCTGTGGTGCACGTTTTTCCAGCCCGATGGCCGGAAGCGCACGTTAAATGCTGCTGTCAGCGTTTGACAGCGCTATTTAGCTAGTTAATAGGCTCGGGTGGAGCGTCTATTGCGGGCACATGTCAGCTGTTCAAAACAGCTGACATGTCCCAGCTTTGATGCGGGCTCACCGTCCAATGGCAGTAAGGGGTTAATATTTCTATTTGCTGGTTTTCCTAAATCTTGAGAAAACATGAATTGTCATTACAAAACTAGTGGGCTCTAGCTGGACATCTAGCTCTATAAATACTGATGATAACATCCAAGAGTGTAAGGCGGAAGACCGGGCTGCTGACACCTGTACTGGTCCGGAACTGTCGAGGCTGCGTCCCGGATTGTCTGGGGGAAAGAAAAAGAGACCGTACAGACCTTGTCACCTGGAAGCAGAGGGCGTGGCAAACAAAAAAGCGCACGCAGCAACGGGCAGTTTCCCACCGACGGTGACTGAGCAGCGTGCCCTGCTTGGTGTGCTGCAGCCCCACGACATACCGCGATCGGCTGTACATGAGCATGCCACTGAGCCCAGCAGCAGAGAAAGAACCGTGGGCTCCATTAAGTTCAGTGCCTCGCGCAGGCATAGGAACGGTAGCTGTGTTCACGACTGTTCGTTGTGGTCCTCTTTGCCGGACAGCACACCACAGACCCCCCTTGTTAACAGACTGTACGCAGCTCCCTTGACTTTGGCTGCTCAAGTTTATGAACTAATTGGCTCAACTGGTAAAACCGGAGACCGCCCGTTGCCGCCAGAAGATATACCGTGAGCTGCGGAATCTTCCCTGAGGACTTTGCATCAGCTGTTACTGGGACTGCAACCCTCATCGGATCATCTGTGGCTGAGGAAGCCACGAACACAACAAGTTTATTGAGTGGACTGCTATCACATTGTTGTTTATTGCCCTATCATTTGAAATCTAACTGTTCATCTCCCTGCGAGGAGTAGCTTTACTGCTCAATTACATTGTTAACCCTTGCTCTGCCATTCTTGCGTCACTGCATCCCGCAACCTGCTTACAGAGCAATAATTAATGAAACAAAAAACAGTTTAATATTAATTTTTGGGGTTGGCCACAGCTTTCATTTATTTCTTATAGGAGAACCTTACGATGCATACTAGACTATCAAGCTACTCCTCTTATGGTGAGCATGTTTTTGCTGACATGCTCTAATGCCTCTTTGATATGTATTTCCTTCTTGTGAAAGTTTGTCTCAAAGGTGTCAGCTTGGACTTCTAAAACACACGAAAAGTAAATGACCCCACAATCAACATTAGATGGTAAAAACGAGAACAGAAGACGAAATCTGTTTTCTTTGCCTTGGGCTATGACTAAGGAGAGCACCCTACTTTATGTACCCATATTACCACATCCAACCATGCTCAACACCTAGTTATCGAGGTCCAGTAGGGTGCTGCCAGTCCAAATAAGTGAAATTTAAAGTGAACCCTTCAGACAAAGGCACATGTAGCTTATGCTGTTGTGGCGCCCTGCATCTTTATCGCCACAAAAGGGTTAAATATGTACTGTTTTGTATGTGTTTTGTGAGCAATGGGAGTTATGCTTTCTCTGCTAGGGACCACAACACACACCCACAATTTACACCACTCCCTTACTTGTCTGAATCTTAGAGCTTTGCAGTCATGCCCTAACTGGGAGGGGGAGGAGTCGAAAGTTGTTGTTTCAGTGAAGAAGAAGGGAGAAGAACGTTTTGGAGGCCATGTTAAGACATGTGCTCGATCCAGGAGTGAGAGCTAAGAAGCATCAGGGTGTCAGCCCCTAGACCATCCACGCTTTCAGAGCAGGGTGGTAAGTTGAGAGACTGCATGAGATTATACGACCAGCAGAAAAGTGTTTTCCCTCAGAAATACTGCAACAACCTAGGATCAGTGAAGGATAGTGCAAGTGGGAACTTGAGCTGCTTTACAAAGGATTCAAGCTGCAATTTGCTGAAGGCGAAATACACAGTGAGTAGAGGCAATACTGGGAAGTTCTAAACTCCGGGAAGCCTTGGTCCCAGAAGGGATTAGAATAGCAGGAGGTTACACTGAGTCACAGCAGGGAAAGATAACTCCCATTCTGCAGAGCAGACTGTAACCTGTTGAGAGTTGTAATATCTCCTCTGAACTGCATCTGAACTACATTAAATGATAAAGTGACTTTTCTTGTCTCCTGCCTTATTACTCCGTGCCTTCTACTTTCATCACAATCTCTGAGGGTCTGCCCTGGTTGGAGAGAATTTAACATCTGCACTGTCATCACCATCTACTCCCCCAGGGATCATCTGCAGTGCTGGCTATACTACAGTCGAACACTCCAACTGGTGTCACGAATCACTACATAAACTTTATCCCCATCCAATTCTACCCCTTTTACATGACCGCCTGAGGCCATGGACCGGGTCACTGCCACTGTGAAATAGTAACATAGTTCAGCCTATTTTTAGTGCAGCTGTTCTGCATTGTTGATCCTGGGGAAGGCAAAAAACCCACAGAGTAGAAGCCAATTTTCTCCATAGGGAAAAAAAATTCCTTCCCCTAAGTTGGGTCAATCATCTACCTATAATATTATGTTATTCGTAACCTTCTATACTGTTACTCACAAGAAAAGCATCCATTCCTTTCTTAAATTCATTCAGTGAGTTGGCCATCACCACTTCCTCAGGAAGAGAATTCCAGAGCCTCACTGCTCTTACCGTGAAGAACCCTCTTCTATGCTGGTGCAGAAATTGTCTTTCCTCCAAACGAAGAGAATGCCCCCTTGTTCTTGTCACAGTCCTTGGTACAAACAGTTCATTGGAGAGATCTCTGTATTGTCCTCTGATATACTTGTACTTATATATTAGGTCTCCCCTAAGTCTTCTCTTTTCTAGAGTAAATAGACCTAATTTTGATAACCTTTCTGGGTACTGTAGTGAACCAACTCCATTTATCATTTTAGTAGCCCGCCTTTGAACCCTTTCAAGTTCCGTAATGTCTTTCTTGAGCACCGGCGTCCAAAATTGCACACAATACTGCAAGTGTGGTCTGACGAGTGATTTGTACAGAGGGAGAATTATGTTTGCATCTCGTGTCCCCAGACCTCTTCTAATGCATCCCATGACCCTATTTGCTTTTGTGGCAGCTGCCTGACACTGGGCACTCCAATTTAGTTTCTTATTGACTAAGATGCCTAAGTCTTTTTCCATGTCTGATTTCCCCAGCAGTTTCCCATTTAGTAAGTAATTGTAGCATCTGTTTCTCCTTCCCATGTGCATAACCTTACACTTATCTGTGTTAAACCTCATTTGCCATTTTTCAGCCCAATTCTCCAATTTACTCAAATCTGTCTGTAGTTGCAAACTGTCCTCCTTTGTGTTAACTACCTTACATAGTTTTGTATTATCTGCAAATACTGATATTTTACTGTGTAAGCCATCCACTAGATCATTAATAAATATATTAAATAGTAGGGGGCCCAATACAGAACCCTGTGGTACCCCACTAGTAACCCTGGCCCAATCTGAGTATGCCCCATTAATAACCACTCTTTGTTTTCTATCACTAAGCCAGCTACCTACCTATCTACACACATTTTCCGCTAGCCCAATCTTTCTCATCTTACTTACCAATCTTTTATGTGGGACAGTGTCAAATGCTTTAGAGAAGTCGAGATAAATGACATCGAATGATTCTCCTTGGTCCATTTGAGAGCTTACATCCTCATAGAAGCTGATCAAGTTAGTTTGACAGGAGCGATCCTTCATAAATCCATGTTGATATGGAGTTAAACATTTATTAACATTGAGATATTCCATAATGGTATCCCTTAGAAACCCTTCAAAAATTTTACCCACAACAGATGTTAAGCTTACCGGCCAATAGTTTCCAGGTTCCCTTTTACACCCCTTTTTGAATATTTGTACCACATTTGCTTGCCACCAATCAAAAGGAACAGACCCTGTTTCTATAGAGTCTTTAAATATAAGGAATAGAGGCCTGTCTATCACATTACTTAACTCCCTTAAAACCCGAGGGTGAATGCCATCAGGGTCTGGTGATTTGTCAATTTTAATCTTACTAAGACGGTTCTGCACTTCTTCCTGGGTTAGGCAGGTAATACTTAATGGTGAGTTTACATTATCACTCTGCATTTCCCCTGGCAAATCCTTTTCTTGTGTGAACACTATTGAGAAAAAAGTATTTAAAACATTTGCTTTTCCCACATCGCTCTCTATGATTTCACCCTCATTGTTCTTTAAAGGGTCAACACCATCAATTTTAATCATTTTACTGTTTATATAATTAAAGAATAGTTTGGGATTTGTTTTACTTTCCTAAGGCTGGTTTCACATTAGCGCATTTTCAGCGCGCGCACGGCCGGGGGTAGCTCCGCCCCCAAGCCGGCTCTCTGCCCGGCGTGCCCGCCCCTTCCTTGTAGCGCCGCCTCCTAGCGGACAGCGGCGCCTGCGATCGGCGCACCCTATCTTTAGCATAGGGTGCGCCGATCGTGCGCAGGCCGTGCGCTAGTTGCGCTTTGACCTGCGCTGCGCACTTTTGACGGTGCGCCGTGCGCGCCAAAATCCGAAAAGTTTGATTTTGGCGCGCACGGCGCACCGTCAAAAGTGCGCAGCGCAGGTCAAAGCGCAACTAGCGCACGGCCTGCGCACGATCGGCGCACCCTATGCTAAAGATAGGGTGCGCCGATCGCAGGCGCCGCTGTCCGCTAGGAGGCGGCGCTACAAGGAAGGGGCGGGCACGCCGGGCAGAGAGCCGGCTCGGGGGCGGAGCTACCCCCGGCCGTGCGCGCGCTGAAAATGCGCTAATGTGAAACCAGCCTTAGCAATGAGTCTCTCAGTTTCCACTTTTGCTAAATGTATTTGTTTTTTACACATTTTATTTTTTTCTCTATAACTTTTTAATGCTTCTTCATTGCCTTCTTGTTAACTTCATTGCCATTGAAGTTAACGGGCCCAGCGCCGAGCATCCCACGGCCTCTGGGGCGCATCACTGTCATACTGCTTATTTATGCTATTTGCCATGTTTGCACGAGCTTCTACATGGGAAATTTGTGTTATGCGTAGTCAAACATCACTGCTCTCATACACCTGTTCTGGAAATTTTTCAAGCCTTAAAGATTTGACCTAAGAAAATAATTCAGTAATTCTTTTCTATTCTTATGGATATATATATATATATATATATATATATATATATGTTTTATCAAAAACACCAGACAAATAAGTATAATTGGATCTAAGTGATATACAATATGCGTATCTTTGTGTATCTCATATTGCTTCCTCTACAATAAAATGAGCTCCAGGGACGTTCCAGTTTGATTTACAGTCATAATTATATATGCTTCATCCAGCTATAAGTACATCTAAAAAATAAGTAGTCAAGCTCCCTTAATCCCTAAGGTATCACTGTGTGTATCTGTCTCCCCAATTTATTACATTATCCATTAGATTAATCTTTCAGAAATGTGCTTCAGATGTCTCTAAAACAACTACTGAAAGACAACAAAACAATGTGTTGATGGATTTTTTTTATTTTTGACAGCTTGGTACTGTGTAAGGTATTTTGATTTATTGTTATCTATTTGAATTGCAAAAAGATATGTAAATGTGATTGTCATCAATGGCAATTATCACGTCAATAATTATACAACAGCGTATGATTCATAAAATGTGATTGCATAGTTGATGGACTTTTTTTTCTTTGAAATCTCTGTGACTAGATATCCATTTACCACTTGTGGATGAAGTATGTTCATGGATTTTTGCAAGCTCCATTTAACCCCTTCACAACATCTGCTGTACATGTACGGCACAAGTCAGAAGCAGATGAATGGAGCTGGCTCATGTATCGAGCCCGCCCCATACCCGGCAAGTGAAGGCTGTTTATTACAGCCAGGACCTGCTGCTTGCTGCTAACAATTGCAGGTGGAGCTCCTTATTTATTATCGGGAAGATCAGGAGTGTTTGACAACTGGTGACACAGATGTAAGGGAGCGACAGGACTGTAGTCGTGTCCCGGATAACCGCAATATCGAGGTTCAGTCCTTCCCCTACAGAAAATTGTACTCTTCTCTCTGGCATACCTGCATCTCCAGATTCAGCTTCCTCTGGGCAATTCCCAGGCAACGACGGTCCCTCTCTCAGGCGACCCCCATCAATGGTTAATTTTAACACTTTCCTTTACTGAGTACTTCACCCGTTACATCCACAGCTGGTACATTGTGACATTTGCTTGTGTCCTCATCTTTCCCTTTCTGGCTGTCGCTTCTGTGCAGTACACGCCCAGATCGGGCTGTCCTAGACTGCTCCCCAGTTCCTTCCTGGCCTAACCTCGCCATGATGACAATTCCTTCTGTCTGTTTCACCCCAGACTCGAAATCATCAGCCACGAGGTTTGGTTGCCTCTGGTAAAGCATCCAGCCCATCTGTACTGAACTTGTTGAATCTCCAGCTCCCTTCACTTTTGCTGTCCATCCGACTCCTGCCCTAAAAGCATCAGCCCAGGCGACAAGTCGCCACATCTTTCCGTTTCTGTACTGGCCCACTGCTATGACACACAGTGGCCGTGGGTAACGTGGGCTGCAGCACTTGAGCGTTGTTTGGCTGCCCAGCTGTCCGGGCCTATAGCCCATGTGGACACTAGGGCACCCTTGCCCTGTCTCACCTAACTTCCTAACCAACTATCCCCTTACTACCCAGCAGCCCCTCCTACAATTAACCCTCTATAACCATCTATAGCTAAACCTATCAGGCCCACTAGTATGCCCCCATCTAGTGGTCCTCAACAGAACTACAATTGCCCAAGTCTATAGGAACTATATACTAAAAGTGCCCTCCTCTAATGCCCCCAAAAGGATGCACTAGCTTACCCTAACTGTACATGCACAACAGACACATAATATTATGCAATAATATAATACAGACAATATATTACAGCTTTCTACAAAATGGTAACACATACATGTGGCAATAGCATTACAGATGAGCGATAATATACAATTTATATGTAGCAGTACCGCAGGCATACACATTTGTAAACATAATAACTGGAAGGCAATCAGAGGGAAGGGAAGCAAGACAGACATCAAATCTCACCACCTTACACGGACAGGAAGGAATAACATTTCTGACATACGGAATGCCATCAATTATACGAGCTGTGGCATCACGCCCTTACCACACCTCTGTTCCTCACCAGCTCCATTAATTTTAGTGAAGCTGGGAAAAACTGGCATGAAAACTTTCTGGCAAAATTGTTTTGATGAATCGGGGCTTATGAGAGTGGAATCACTTGGTGCCGTGACCACCACACTTATCCAACATTATCAATGAAGCTATAATAATAAAATACTCAAGACCAGTATTTGAATTAAATAGGCAGTATTTTTATATATTACACATTGCATGCAATAAGATCGGAAATCATATAACATACTGTACATAAATACCCTACCCTCGCTTACTGTATTATCACCCATCCCTTGTAGATTGTGAGCCCTCGTGGGCAGGGTCCTCTCTCCTCCTGTACCAGTTATGACTTGTATTGTTTAAGATTATTGTACTTGTTTTTATTATGTATACCCCTCCTTACATGTAAAGCGTCATGGAATAAATGGCCCTATAACAATAAATAATAATAATAATAATAATAATAATAATAATAATAATAATAAATAAAACTGGACTAATCACCAACTTTACACCACTCAGTATAATAAATAATAAGGGCTGGCCAATTCACCTCTAGGACAATCCTCAGCGATGAGAGGTAGCCAGTCCTGAAATAGCTCCTTATTTCCCCATCAACATTTCTTCTTCTGATCCACTATTGTTGCTGAGATAAGAAGAACATCTTCAACTGGCAGAATTCCACCAAGCCATGGATTATATGGAACCTATGCATGTGAACGTCTCTGAATAGATGATGATAACTTCTACATCACTGGTGGTCTCAGTAGACGGATATGTGAAAACTTGTACGTTGAATGCCACTTTAATATTCCCATTTCCTTTTTAGTCACTTCTAAGAACAACTAAAACAGCCACAAAAATAATATACTGATCTCAGTCTGATAGAGAATAAATGGAGCTGTGGTTGACACTCCATTCAGACAAAAAAAGCCCTATTCTAGACACCACACTGATCTAGAATGTATTACCTATCCCATGGATAGGTGAGAACTTCTTATAATCAGAACACCTCTTTATGGATGGAGTTATACTTTTCTGCTGGATCCACTTCAGGTTTTGGCTCTGAAAATTGGCACAAAAACTGCATCAAAAAAGCGTGTGTGATTCCAGCATCATTCTGCTTCTTTTTTTTTTATCAAAATTTTTTCTGTTTACTTTCTGGTTGACAGTCAGAGACAAAATTAAGGCTTCTATGAGGAACATTGACTCCTCATCGGATATGTCATGTTCATCATTTCAACAACTGACTCATAACAAAATGACAAGATTGACAGAGAGGGATGTAGTTACTGAAATGCCAGCAGTCTAGACTCTTCCAAGTTATTTGGCTCATAAACAAGGTATTCAGAGTGTATTGTGAGGCAAGCTCCTGCGGTAGTTTTACTTGTTCTTCCACCCTGAACCAAGGACCTTGGAGAGGTACGCTGTATGCTCATTAAATTATAAATCTTATAAGAGCAAAATCACATTTCATGTTCACAGCAGAAAAAAAAGCAAAGATTTCACCAAATCATATGTATATGTGTACACACAAATGAGAAGGCGAGATTTAGAGGGTGAGGAAGGCACTTGCTCCATACATGCATACTGATACATTGGTATCACGAGCTGCCGGATGCTCAAATGATTGACTAGCTGTAAAGTCTATTGCCAGATATTAATAGAGGTATCCTCTTTATTCTGACAAAATGTTCTAAATGTAGAGAAGGAAGCTGCATGGGAGTAGGTAAGTATATGTTATTATATGGACGTCACAGCTAATGCCTCCAAGTGTCAGATAAAGGAAGGGCGTAACCACCCTTCCTAATGCAGATGGGACAATTCCTTTTTGTGGCAGAGTACATACTGATCTATTAGGGGCAGTTTGTAAGGAATGCTTCTTTTGGACAGAACTACTTTTTTGTCTGAGAAAATCTTGGTATAAAGTTCAAACTAGGAAGCGAAAATCACAGACTTATTATTCACTTGTGTCTTTAGTCAGTGGAGAAAAGTAACCTAAAGTATGAATCACTCAAACAACTAGCACTGTCCTGTTGCTTCTGTGGCCAAAAATATTCCTTCTCAGGACTATGGATTTCTTCAAAGGCATAGAATCCCATTCTGTAGATGTAATGTTTGTTTTTCTTGCGCAGTTGTAGAATCTTGCTTATCTACCTGATAAATACCATTCTATTAGTCGCTGCTCATTGTTCAAGTTAATCTAGTTCACTCAGAATCCTTTCTCTGTCTTCTCTAGTGTTAGCTATTCCTCCTAGCTTTGCATCATCTGCAAATTTGATTAGTTTACCTTCAGATCAATTATCTAGATCAGTTATGAAAATGTTGAACAGCACTGGGACCAGGACAGAGCCTTGTGGTACTCCACTTGAAACTCTCTTCCAATTGTATGTGCAATCATTTCTCACCAATCTTTGAGTACGCTCACTGAGCCAGTAATGAATCCACCTAGTCATAGCCTTGCCAAACCCATACTTGGTCATTTTTTCAATAAGAATAGTATGAAATAATTTAGAAAATGCTTTGTTTAAACCGAGATATACGATATCTACCACATTTTTTCAATAAGAATAGTATGAAATAATTTAGAAAATGCTTTGTTTAAACCCGAGATATACTATATCTACCACATTTCCCTGATCCACCCAGTCAGTGATTCCATCATAGAAGGAAATTAGATTAGTCTGGCATGACTTGTTTGCTACAAACCCATGCTGGCTCTGGTTAATTACTGTATTCTTATCCAAGTACTTACATAGATGCTGTTTAATAATTTGTTCAAAGATCTTTCCTGGTATAGAAGTAAGGCTCACTGGCCTGTACTTTCCTGGCTTCATCTTCTTTCATTTTTTGATGATAGGGACAGCACTTGCTCTTATCCAATCCTCTGGGACTATTCCTGTTCTCTAGGATTTTTCAAAGATTCTGGCTAGTGGTTGTGCAGGTTCCTCTATTAACTTTTTCAGTACCCTAGGATAGAATTCATCTGGACCAGGAGATTTACGTTCATTTAAATTAGCTAAGTGTCCCCTCACCATCTCTCTGTTTAAAGATAGTGTGAATTCTTTTATTCCTTCAATGGCACATTGAAGATCAGTTAATGTTACAATTGCTTTCTTAGAGAACACAGATGCAAAATAGGAATTTAAAAGTTTGGCCTTCTCAACTCCATTTTTGAATACTTCACCCTTTTCATCCAGTAAAAATCCTATAGCATTTTTGACATTTCCTTTGCTTTTGACATAATCCCAAAATTCTTTTTAATTATTTTTGATCGCCATTGCAAGTCCCACTTCATTACTGCCTTTAGATCTTCTAATGATTGCCCTGCATTTCTGGAAACAGCATTATAGTCTTATTTAGATATATCCCCTCTTTCCAATTAATATACACTCACTGGCCACTTTATTAGGTACACCTGTCCAACTGTGTGTTAAGACTTAATTTCTAATCAGCCAATCACATGGCGGCAACTCAGTGCATTTAGGCATGTAGACATGGTCAAGACAATCTCCTGCAGTTCAAACCGAGCATCAGTATGGGGAAGAAAGGTGATTTGAGTGCCTTTGAACGTGGCATGATTGTTGGTGCCAGAAGGGCTGGTCTGAGAATTTCAGAAACTGCTGATCTACTGGGATTTTCACGCACAACCATCTCTAGGGTTTACAGAGAATGGTCCGAAAAAGAAAAAAAATCCAGTGAGCGGCAGTTCTGTGGCCGGAAATGCCATGTTGATGCCAGAGGTCAGAGGAGAATGGGCAGACTGGTTCGAGCTGATAGAAAGGCAACAGTGACTCAAATTGCCACCCGTTACAACCAAGGTAGGCAGAAGAGCATCTCTGAACGCACAGTGCGTCGAACTTTGAGGCAGATGGGCTACAGCAGCAGAAGACCACACTGGGTACCACTCCTCTCAGCTAAGAACAGGAAACTGAGGCTACAATTTGCACAAGCTCATCGAAATTGGACAGTAGAAGATTGGAAAAACGTTGCCTGGTCTGATGAGTCTCGATTTCTGCTGCGACATTCGGATGGTAGGGTCAGAATTTGGCGTAAACAACATGAAAGCATGGATCCATCCTGCCTTGTATCAACGGTTCAGGCTGGTGGTGGTGGTGTCATGGTGTGGGGAATTTTTTCTGGGCACTCTTTGGGCCCCTTGGTACCAATTGAGCATCGTTGCAACGCCACAGCCTACCTGAGTATTGTTGCTGACCATGTCCATCCCTTTATGACCACAATGTACCCAACATCTGATGGCTACTTTCAGCAGGATAATGCGCCATGTCATAAAGCTCGAATCATCTCAGATTGGTTTCTTGAACATGACAATGAGTTTACTGTACTCAAATGGCCTCCTCAGTCACCAGATCTCAATCCAATAGAGCATCTTTGGGATGTGGTGGAACGGGAGATTCGCATCAGGGATGTGCAGCCGACAAATCTGCGCCAACTGTGTGATGCCATCATGTCAATATGGTCCAAAATCTCTGAGGAATGCTTCCAGCACCTTGTTGAATCTCTGCCACGAAGAATTGAGGCAGTTCTGAAGGCAAAAGGGGGTCCAACCCCTTACTAGCATGGTGTACCTAATAAAGTGGCCAGTGAGTGTACATTAATTTTTCCCTTTTAGTAAGTGTTTAAATTCTGTTTTCATCCATTCTGATCTCTTTAAATGCTTCCAATTCTTTCTTCTTTTCAGGAATTTTGCTGATTGTGCAGTAAAAAATTAAATTTAGCAAAATCTCCCATCCTTCTTGGACATTTCCGTACTTTAGAACATTGGATCTTCCCTACCCTCTTTTTGAGTTCATTAAAATCTGCCTTTCTGAAGTCCATTCTTAAAGTTTGGGTCCTCACTTGTCTTCTTCCTTTTGTAATCCAAAATTCGATGATAGTATGATCGCTGCCTCATAATTTCCCGGCCAACGTGTAGCTAGGGTTTTGGTTTTGGGGGGAGTGAAACTTCTGAGTGGTCCTCTAACCAGGTAACCATGATTACAACTATGGTGGCACACCCTAAAAGTGGATGTAGGATATCCTCAGCAGACAACTGGACTGTTACTGAAAATAATCTTTATACAAAAGACCAACACTGATAATGCCAGTGACATATAGTGGTAGATACCAGGCCTGCACAAAATATAGGAGATTACAGTACAGTTCTATATTGTAACTTACAGCTGACGTTCTTTCTGATGGAATCGTTCACTTTTCCCGTCTATTCCATCTGGTCCTGAGCGACATGATGACTTCTTTCAGCCAGGACTCATCTGCAGAAATTACAACAAAGTCACATTTGACTTCATTCTCATATTTCCAGAAGAAACCTATCTGTTACCATCCTACGCAAACTACTCATCCTACTGATACCCCAATACTGAGCCACTGCCACCATATGTGTCCTTATTATTGCATCTGCTGTGTGGTACTGTATGCCCTCTAGATGGGAAAACAAACCTCGCCAGCTGAACCCACATCTTTACTCGCAGATGATGGCTGATTTAAGGTAATTACACGCACCCATCCGCATGCCCATAATGTAATTGCAGGGCGCCAATAGGGTTGCATGACAGCCTGGGGTCTGCTGAACACCTCCGTGCTTGTCATGACAATCCTTCTTTGAAAGCCAGTGTTTAGCTGATGTTCGTAGGATACCGTTATTTTAACTATACATAGCATTGTTGATGCACTGCTATGTACGACACAAGCAATCAGATGATCGCATCTTCAAGTCCCCTAAGGGGACTATTAAATACATTAAGAAGTAAAAAGAAAATATTTAAAAAAATAAGAAAGAAACAACAAAAACACAAGTTCAAATCACCCTCCGTTTGCACCATTAAAAATAAAACAATTTAAAAAAAATACATATACTGAATTTGGTATTGCTGCATTCATAAAAGCTAGCCCTATTAAAATATAAAATTAATTAATCCAATCAACACAGCAATAAAAAAAACAGAATTACATGTAATAAAATGCAATAGGAGGTGATCCAAACATTGTATCTACCTCAAAATGGTATAACTAAAAGCGCCAGCTCAGGATGCAAAAAAAATAAGCCCTCACACAGCACCATATACCGCAAATTAAAAACGTTATGGTATGGGACTTGGAAAATGGCGACACAAGAAATATACAGAGGCATGTAAAAGTTTGGGCAAAAATAATTTATAAAAAAATCGCTAAATAAAAAAAAATATATAAATTCCCTAATAAATTCATTTTTTGAAGATAAAAAAAACACAATAAAAGTACATATATTTGGTATCGTTGCATCCGTAACGACCCACCCTATAAAAATGTCCCACTAGTTAACCCCTTTATTGAACCCCTTAAAAAATTAAAATAAAAAACGAAGCAAAGAATAATGCTTTATCATCCTACCGCCAAACAAAAAGTGCAATAACGCGCAATAAAAAAGACGGATATAAATAACCATGGTACCGCTGAAAACGTCATCTTGTCCCACAAAAAACAAGCTGCCACATTCCATCATCAGCGAAAAATAAAAAAGTGTAGCTCGCAGAATAAAGCGATGCAAAAACAATTATTTTTTATATAAAATTGTTTTCTTTGCATAAAAGCGCCAAAACATAAAAAAATACATAAATGAGGTATCGCTATAACCATACTGACCCGAAGAATAAAACCGCTTTATCAATTTTACCACACGCGGAATGGTATAAACGCACCCCCAAAAAGAAATTCATGAAATGGTGGTTTTTGTTCATTCTACGTCCCAAAAATCGGAATAAACAACGATCAAAAAATGTCACATGCCCGAAAATAGTACCAATAAAAACGTCAACTCGTCCCGCAGAAAATAAGACCTCACATGACTCGGTGGGTAAAAATATGGAAAAATTATAGCTCTCAAAATGTGGTGATGCATAAACTATTTTTACAATAAAAAGCGTCTTTTAGCGTATGACAGCTGCCAAACATAAAAACCTGCCATAAATAGTAATTCAAACCCCCCTTTATCACCCCCTTAGTTAGGCAAAAATAAAATAAAAAAAATTTTTGTATTTATTTCCATTTTCCCATTAGGGCTAGGGTTAGGGGTGTGTTGGGGTTAGGGTTGGAGTTAGAATTGGGGGGTTTCCACTGTTTTGGCACATCAGGGGCTTTCTAAAAGCGACATGGCGTCCGATCTCAATTCCAGCCAAAAAAGTCAAATGGCGCTGCTTCCCTTCCAAGCTCTGCCATGAGGCCAAATAGTAGTTTACCCCCACATATGGGGTATCAGCGTACTCAGGACAAATTGCACAATAACTTTTGGGGTCCTATTACTCTTGGGAAAATAAAAATTGGGGGTAAAAAGATCATTTTTGTGGAAATAATATGATTTTTTAATTGTACGGCTGTACGTTATAAACTTCTGTGAACACCTTGGGGTTCAAAGTGCTCACCACATATCTATATAAGTTCCTTGGAGGGTCTAGTTTCCAAAATGGGGTCACTTGTGGGGGGTTTCCACTGTTTAGGCACATCAGGAGCTCTCCAAACTTGACATGGCATCCGATCTGAATTCCAGCCAATTTTGCAGTGAAAAAGTCAAACAGCGCTCCTTCCCTTCCGAGCTCTGCCATGCGCCCAAACAGTGGTTCCCCCCCACATATCAGGTATCGGCGTACTCAGGACAAATTGCACAATAACTTTCCAGTCCAATTTCTCCTGTTACCCTTGGTAAAATAAAAAAATTGAACCTGAAGTAATTTTTTTTGTGAAAAAAGTTAAATGTTCATTTTTTTGAAACATTCAAAAAATTCCTGTGAAGCACCTGAAGGGTTAATAAACTTCTTGAATGTGGTTTTGAGCACCTTGAGGGTTGCAGTTTTTAGAATGGTGTCACTTTTGGGTATTTTCTATCATATAGACCCCTCAAAGTGACTTCAAATGTGATGTGGTCCCTAAAAATAAAATGGTGTTGCAAAAATGAGAAATCGCTGGTCAACTTTTAACCCTTATAACTTCCTAACAAAAAAAAAATTTTGGTTCCCAAATTGTGCTGATGGAAAGTAAACATGTGGGAAATGCTACTTATTAAGTTTTTTGAGTGCCATATCTCTGTGATTTAAGAGCATAAAAATTCAAAGTTGGAAAATTGCGAAATTTTCAAAATTTCCATTTTTTCACATATAAACGCAAGTTATATGAATGAAATTTTACCACTAACATGAAGTACAATATGTCACGAGAAAACAATGTCAGAATCACTGGGATCCATGGAAGCGTTCCAGAGTTATTACCTCATAAAGGGACAGTGGTCAGAACTGTAAAAATTGGCCCGGGCATTAACATGCAAACCACCCTTGGGAGTAAAGGGGTTAAAGTCTATGGATGGCTAACTGAATCCAGAAAAAATGTTGATTTTTTTTTAGTTTTATATACCATCATAATGTAACACTAACCACGTTAAGCTCTACGGCTGACTATTTGAATCCAGAAAAAAATGTGAATAGTTTTTGGCAGTTTTATATAACACCGTAAAGGAATACTAACCATGTTAAACGGTTTGGATGACTAATTGAATCCAGAAAAACATTTTAAACTTATTTTAGTTTATGTACACTGCAATGTAACACTAACCATGCTAATATCTATGGATGACTAATTAAATCCAGAAAAAAATTGATAGTTTTTTTGATGTTTTATATTCCACCATAATTTAACATTAACCATGTTGTCACAGTCCCTGCTGCCGCTGGTATTTACCTGTGCGGTCCCGTGCCTGAGCGTGCCCCGGGCTCCTGCTTCACGCCGCGTCCTCGCTCCTGACATCCGGGGCTCTCAACGTCGGTCCTGCACGCCTGCGCCCTATGTCTCTCCTGGCGCTCAGGCCTCTGGGAGCTGTGACGCAGTGGCGCCGCCCCCAACATGGCGGCGCCCACCGACTACTTCTGCTCGGCATCAGGCCAGGTAAGATGCCTGACTATCACATGCGGTGATGCTGCCTTTCCTATCAGATCTTGCTCTGTCTTCAGGGCCCTGTACTTCTAACCTTTGTTCCCTGTCTGCGCTACCTCTGGGTAGCTCCGTTGTGTGTGCACCTCCTGCTTTGCTCTGTGTCCTTCCTTGCTCCTGTGTCACTGTTCTGCCACCTCTGGCTGTCTGCCTGGTGTACCCTACGCCCACTTGCACACCTGTCGTCCGCCTTAGCCTCCTGTCCATTGTATTATCTGTATCTTGCTCTCTCTCTTGCAGCCTCCAGCCTCCGCCATCCTCTGGTGCTTCAGGTCCCGTGCTCCTCCCTTACTCCATGGTCCCTGTATTCTTCAGTACCTTAGCAGCTCGGATTCTCCGGCTCTGTCTCCCCGGTGCTTAGCCCCAGTCGCCCCTTTGGCTCCGGCTGTCGCGGTTCCATCCTCTGTGGGCCTTCCCCTAACACTCCCTGTATAGGGGGTGGCTCCACCTGGTCAGCTCGCCCTCGGGGGCTCTGGAGCCGTGACCCAGAGGGTCCACTTCTGGGTTGTCCTCGCATTCCCACGCCGTAACAGCATATCCAGGCCATGGATCCCGCTGGAGCCGCAGCTGCTCAGAAAGAGTTAGTTTTCCTCCGGGAGAATCAAACGCGCATAATGTCCTTTATGAAAACTATGGACTCGCGCCTCTCCGCTCTCCAATCCTCTGACCCGGGAAACGCCGCCCAGCTGGCTGGCTTGCAACAAGAGTTGGCTCAGCAGCGTGACACTCAGACACATATCCTCAGTTACATTGTTTCGGTGGATGGACGATTGCTCTCCTTGCAGTCGTCTGCCTCTGCTCCCTCTCCAGTTGCGGTTTCTCACCCCCCTCCGCGGTTGGCCAAACCACCCCGATATAACAGTGACGCCAAATTGTGCTGGGGTTTTCTGAACCAATGCCGCCTCCATTTTGAGCTTCTGCCCCAGCAATACCCCACTGACTGAGCCAAGGTGGCCTTCATCATCTCCCATCTGGAAGGGGACGCTTTGGCTTGGGTGAATCCCCTTTGGGAGCGTGATGACCCTGTGGTCACCCAGTTATCCGTTTTTATGGACACTTTTTGTCGGGTGTTTGACGAACCTGGTCATCTAGCCTCCACTACGGGGGGCTCTGTTTGATCTTTGCCAAGGTCCTCAAACTGTGGGCCAGTACGCTATCCAGTTTTGCACCCTGTCCTCCGACTTGGGCTGGAACAATGAGGCGCCTTAATCTCTCCGACCAGCGTCATAGGGAAAGAAGTGTCCAGGGTCTTTGTTTCTATTGCGGCAGTGGTTCCCATTTGTTCCGAACTTGTCCTGAACGTCCAGAAAACTTCTCCGCCTAGGTCAGGTAAGAGAGGCCTCCCTAGGTGTATGAGATACTTCTCAACCCCTCACTTTGTTTATCCTCTTGCATGTCAGTGGTAAGCGGGCTTCTTTGGTGGCCTATGTGGACTCGGGCGCCGCTGGAAATTTTATTAGGCTCGAGGAGGTCACCAAATTTTCTGTCCAAGTGAGGACCTTGGAAAATCCCCAGGTTCTCACATCCGTGGATGGTCGACCCTTGCAAGAGACCATTACACTTGCTACACAAGAAGTGGAGCTGCAAGTAGGGGCCCTGCACAAAGAGAGATTTACGTTCTATGTCTTAGCAGGTATCTCTCACCTTATCCTTCTCGGCCTTCCGTGGTTGCGGCTCCACGAGCCCACCTTAGATTGGCATAACGGTAATGTTTTGCGCTGGGGGGTGTCCTGTCGGGCTCGGTGTCTGCTGTCGGTGCGTCCTGTAGGTATTCCCTGTCCTTCCTCTGTTCCCTCCGGACTGCCTTTTGCATACAGTGCTTTCTCGGATGTTTTTGACAAAAAAGAAGCTGAGACCCTTCCTCTGCACCGTCCCTACGACTGCCCCATCGAGCTTGTCCCGGGTACCACTCCTCCTCGTGGAAGGATTTATCCTCTCTCCTCAGCAGAGACCCAAGCCATGTCTGAGTACGTCCAGGACAATCTGGCCAGAGGCTTCATTTGGAAGTCTTCGTCCCCTGCAGAAGCAGGCTTCTTTTTTGTGAAAACGAAGGATGGGTCTCTTCGTCCATGCATTGACTATCGTGGCCTAAATCGCTTCACGGTGAAGAACAAATACCCACTGCCACTCATCTCTGAGCTCTTTGATCGCCTGAGGGGAGCACAAGTATTTAGTAAGCTCGATCTACGAGGACCCTATAACCTTGTTTGCATACGTTCCGGGGATGAGTGGAAGACCGCGGTCAACACACGGGACGGCCACTACGAGTATTTGGTCATGCCGTTTGGTCTCTGCAACGCACCTGCAGTATTCCAGTATTCCAGGAACTCGTTAATGACATCTTTCGAAGAGTGGCGCCATCTTTTCGAGGGAGCCGTCCATCCGTTCATCATATTCACGGACCATAAAAATTTGGCCTACATTCAGTCCGCCCAAAGGCTCAACCCACAGCAGGCCAGATGGTCTTTGTTTTTCAGGCGTTTTGATTTTGAACTCCACTTTTGACCAGGGAATAAGAACATCAAGGCTGACGACCTATCCCAGTCATTTTTGTCAGTGGATAACGAAGATGGACCTGCACATATCATCGACCCGGCCAAAATCCTTACCGTGGCCCCACTAAGCGTGTTTTCCCCACCTTGGGTGTACCAGCAGCCGACTCCTTGTCTGTGGACTTATCTCAGATTTGGAGGGAGACCAAAGAGGCCCTTGAGAGAGCCAGTTGCAGAATGAAGAGTTATGTTGACAAGAAACGTTTGGACGCTCCTCTGTATCTCCCAGGAGATAAGGTTTGGCTATCCTCATGGTATATCAAGTTAAAGATTCCCTCCTATAAGTTAGGCCCACGTTACATTGGTCCCTTTGAAATCTTGAGTCGTATCAATGACGTGGCCTACAAGTTGAAATTGTCTGCCTCGCTGAGACTCCCCAATGCCTTTCATGTATCGCTCCTCAAACCGCTTCCACTCGGCTTCTTCTCAAACTCCCCAACCTAGTAGTTCTGATAATATCTTTGAGGTGCAAGATATACTAGCCATGAAGACAGTTAGAGGGAGAACTTTGTTTTTGGTCGATTGGAAAGGTTTCGGTCCTGAGGAGAGATCTTGGGAACCCTGAGAGAATAGTAATGCTTCTCTTATTATGAGACGATTTCTCACCAGCGTTAGGAAGAGGGGGAGTAAAGGGGGTACTGTCACGGTCCTTGCCGCCGCTGGTACTTACTTGCCCGGTCCCAAGCCCAAGCGCGCCCTGACTCTTCTGCGCGCCTCCCGGCGCGCTCCTGCTTCACGGCGCATCCCTGCTCCTGACATCCGGGGCTCTCACCATCGGTCCTGTGCACCTGCGCCCTACGTCTCTCCTGGTGCTCAGGCCTCTGTGACACAGTGGCACAGCCCCCAACATGGCGGCGCCCACCGACTACTTCTGCTCGGTGTCAAGCCAGGTAAGACGCTTGACTATCACATGCGGTGACGCTGCCTTTCCTGTCAGTGCTCGCTCTCTCCTCAGGCCCCTGTACTTCTAACCTTTGCTCCCTGTCTGCGCTACCTCTGGGTAGCTTCTTTGTGTGTGCACCTCCTGCTTTGCTCTGTGTCCTTCCTTGCTCCTGTGTCTCTCCCTATCCTGCCACCTCCAGCTGTCTGCCTGGTGTACCCTACGCCCACTTGTACACCTGTCGTCCGCCTTAGCCTCCTGTCCATTGTATTATCTGTATCTTGCTCTCTCTTGCAGCCTCCAGCCTCCGCCATCCTCTGGTGCTCCAGGTCCCATGCTCCTCCCTTGATCCGTGGTCCCTGTATTCTTCAGTACCTTAGCAGCTCGGATTCTCCAGCTCTGTCTCCCCGGTGCTTAGCCCCAGTTGCCCTTTTGGCTCTGGCTGTTGTGGTTCCATCCTCCGTGAGCCTGCCCCTAACACTCCTTGTATAGGGGGTGGCTCCACTTGGTCAGCTCGCCCTCGGGGGCTCTGGAGCCAAGACCCAGAGGGTCCACTTCTGGGTTGTCCTCGCATTCCCACTCCGTAACAGCATAACCGTAACACACGTTAAACTTTATGGATGACTAATTCAATCCAGGAAAAAAATGTGAACTTTTTTTGGAGTATTATATACCACAGTAATGTAACAATAAGCAATGACTTAAAGTGTATGGATGACAAATTGATTTCAGAAAAAAATCTTGAGCTTTTTTATACACCACCGTGTTTTAACAGTAAGCAGTGAGTTAAATTCTATGGATGAATAGTTGAATCCACAAAAGAGAAGGGGTTTTGGCAGTTTTATATACCTCTGTAATGTAGTGCTAACCATGTTAAACTCTATGGATGACTAATTCAATTTAGAAAAAAATGTGAACGTTTTGTTGGAGTTTTATATACCACTAAAATGTAACACTAACCACATCTGTATCGATGACTAATTGAATCCAGAAAAAAAGTGAACTTTTTAGGAGTTTTATATACCACCGTAATGTAACACTAACTATGGTAAACTCTATGGAAGACTAATTAAATCCCAAAAAAATTTTGAGCATTTTTTAGACTTTTATATACCACCATTATATAACACTGTCCACATTAAACTGTATGGATAACTAAATGAATCCAGAAATCTTTTTTTTACTTTTTTTTGTTATATATACCATATATACTCGTGTATAAGCCGAGATTTTCAGCCCATTTTTTTGGTCTGAAAGTCCCCCTCTCGGCTTATACATGAGTCATATAGCCATGGGGTAGATGGGAGAGGGGGAGCGGGTGTGTCACATCACACTGCCCCTGGCACGTCTCTGCAGCCCCCCTGTTTGCCCCCTGTGCATATTTATGACTTTAATGAGCAGTGCCATGTGACAGCTGAAAGAAGGAAGGGAGACCATGGGAGAACGGGGCTGCAGAGACGCGCCAGGGGGAGGTAAGTATATGCTATATTCACCTGTCCCAGTTCCAATGCTGCTCGCCTCTGTCTGCCCGCCGGGTCCCTCTGTCAGTGATGTTCAGGCAGCAGAGGGCGTGATGACAGTCAGTGTGCGCCATCTGCCTGAACAGTCACAGACAGAGGGACCCGGCGGGCAGACAGCGGCGAGCAGCGTTGAAACCTGGACAGGTGAATATCTCAGGTGCTGGGTCCTGAGCCAGTGGCGACACCTGTCCCCCATAGCGCGCTGGTGTCTGCCTGCTCAGCACACCGGCACCTGGCCCCCAGGGACAAGAGGTGAGTATGTCTTTTTTTTCATTTTAATACCTGCAGTAGCGGCAGCAGCAATATATGGGGGCAGCATATGGGGGTATAATCTAAGGAGCATCTTTTGGGGCAGCATATGGGGCATAATCTATGGAGCGTCTTATGGGGCCAGCGCAAATTATTCTATGGAGCATCTTATAGGGCCATTATTAACCTTTGTACATCATTATATGGGGCATATTTTTGTATGGAGCATCCTATGGGGCCATCATGAACTGTATGAAGCATTACATGGGGCTCCTGATGGGGCTGCATATGGGGGCATATTCCATGGAGCATCTTATGGGGGCAGCATATGGGGGCATATTCTATGGTGCATCTTATGGGGCAGCATATAGGGCATAATCTATGGACCGTCTTATGGGGCCACCGCATATTATTCTAGGGAGCATCTTATGGGGCCATTATTAACCTTTGTACATCATTATATGGGGTGTATTTTGTATGGAGCATCTTATGAGGTCATCATGAACTGTATAGAGCATTATATAGGGCATATTTTTGTATGGAGCATCCTATGGGGCCATCATGAACTGTATGGAGCATTATATGGGGCTCCTGATTCAATATGGATATTCAAAAACTTTTAACCTACTGATGTCTCAATTAATTTTACTTTTATTGGTATCTATTTTTATTTTTGAAATTTACCAGTAGCTGCTGCATTTTCCACCCTAGGTTTATACGTGAGTCAATGTTTTCCCAGTTTTTGTGGCAAAATTAAGGGGATCGGCTTATACACGGGTCGGCTTATACACGAGTATATACAGTACCACCATAATGTAACACTAAGCATGTTACACTGTATGGATGACAATATAATCAATTTTTTCACCGCCAAATAAAGAATGTGGTCACGTGCAGCAGCTATATATTTAGCAACGGACTACAAAGCTCTGAGCCCCGCCCAGAGGCTGTATTCTGCCACTCTCCCTGCTCATGTAACTGTCTCTAGGCTAAATGCAGAATGTATCTCATGCAAACAGCAAAGCACAGAATTAGCTCTTAGATAGACTGTTAGTATGATGGTTCAGAATCAGCACCAGTATCGACACTAGAGGACTCTGATTAGTTAAATTGTGCACACAAAGGCCTGGATAACTGCTTTATCCATCCAATCAGATCTGTCCCTGAGGTGTGCAATGACATCAGTGATCCTAGCATGGTGGAGTCTGTCCTTTTATAACCTCTGTTGAGATAATGCAGCCAGCCAGTCACAGTAATGCCACCAAGATGGCTACGGCATTACATTGACTGGCTGGCAATCTCTGAATGCTTATTGGCTGTGTAACAAGTGCAAACACGTGGGGCGGGGATTCCGACCTTCAAATCTGAGAACCAGCCAATGCTCATCGAGTGCCGAGAACATCTAAGAACCCAGATACTCAAGTAAAATCAAAGTTTCAGCATGATTAATTATAATCATAATTATTTTATTTGTTGGTACAAATAAATTGAGGGGAAAAAAATTCTGTCTCAAAATGGCGTCGTCAGCACCTGCACAGTAACATCTATCGGCGATCTGATATATGCCACTGCACAGGTACCGGCAGTGCCATCTTGCTAGAGAAAAAAAATTTGTCTCCTCTAAGATGGCGCGGGCAGCGCCTGCATAGTAGCATCTATCGGCGGACACAATTTTTTTCTCTAGCAAGATGGCGCTACTGGTGCCTACGCCATTGCATCTATTGAATCACTGATTTTTTTTATACCAGCAAATAAAATAATTAAATGCACATTATACATGTGATCATACTGTAGCGCAGGCGCTGCCACCGATACCTGCCTGCTGAAGGTGATTTTTTTTCAAAATATTTATATAATATTCAGTATGTAAAATAGGAGGCAGGTCATTGAGTGATCACTGACCTGTCAGAAGCCATCAGTATGAATAACTAAGCAGGTCTCCGACCCCCCATAGACTCGCCCCAGAGCACAAGCATATCATTAACTCAAAACTGAAAATAAAGATTAAACAACCACATAACAAATTTTCATCAACCAAGGTATCATTTTAATCAGTATAAAGGCACCAAGATAACACTGTCTGTGGGTAACTCACCATAATCCTGCTGACAGGTTCCCTTTAAGAAGTTTGCCAAACATGGTACCTGTCAAGAACCTCACTGGACGCAGAGGAAAGTGGAAAATTGACAAGAGATGTCTTCGAAGGTTAGTGTGAATGGTGAAAAATCACCAAGTCAAACATCCAAAGACCTGAAGGCCAACCTGGAACAGTCTTGGGTCATGGTTTCAACGAGCACCATATGCTGCGCACTAAACCTAGAAGAGCTTTATGGGAAAAGGTCAACGAAGAAGCTATTGCTGAAGAAAAGACATAAAAAGAAACAACTGACCTTTGTCAAAGAGTACCTTGACAAACCTCAATCCGTCTGGAAAAATATTCTGTGGACAGATGAAACAAAAATTGTGCTTTTTGGCAATGCAAAGCAACAGTTTGTTTACAGACAACTCAATGAAACTTATAAGGAAAAGAACACCCAACCAAAAGTTAAGCATGGTGGAGGATCTAAAATGCTGTGGGGTTGCTTTGCTGCATTTGGTACTGGAGGCCTTGACTGTATCACAGGAATCATGAAATCAGAGAATTCTGAAGAGATTTTAGAGTGAAATGTCATTCCCAGTGTAAGAAAACTTGATTTGAGTCAAAGATCATGGGGCCTCCCACAAGACATTGACCCAAAGCACATATCCAAAAGTACACAGGAATGGATGAAAAGGAAAAGTGGACTGTTTTAAAGTGGCCAGCAATGAGACCTGACCTCAATCCCATTTTAAATCTTTGGGGTGAGCTGAAATCTGCCATTGGGAAAAAGAACCCTGTAAACATTCAAGATCTTGAACAAACTGCAAAGGAAGAGTTGAGAAGCGTGGGAGAAAATACCAGCTGAGAAGTGTGAGCTTATAGATGGCTACAAGAAACATCTGGAGACTGTCAGCAATGTATTATTGTTGTATTACTTTGGACCACTAATTAAAGAATCTAGAGGATATAACTTTGGTACATTTCCATTTATTTCTGAAAATAAAGTATAGTCGATGAAAAAAATGAGGGGTGACAATAATGGTGAGCAGCACTGTATGATTCTTGAACAGCATCATCAGCCAATGTGAACATTGTGAGATATATCCTTTTTAATACAGATCTTGAGAAAAAAATGATAGAAAAGAATTTTACCAAAAATGTATGAAAAATAAATTTAACATAGAAAACTGATTTAAACAGTAAGTCAACTTCTAATAACGAATTCCCTTTAAAAAATGTCAACCATCAAAACACACTATTACCACCATGAGGACTGGAGGGGCAGATTCAGGAGATTGATAGATTTGCAGCATGTTGAAACTTAAAAAGAGAATTGAAACTTAGAAAGAGGTTTACAGTATACTTTACAATGTCCCGGAATAATCTAATTACAATGACTCCAATCTAATTGTGAACAAATGCTGTCTGCCAACTACAATAGAGTATGTTGACATGTTGCGTTTCTGCAGCTTGTTTTTCTGCATCAAAGGCCAAAGTAGGTGAAAAGCACTGCAAAAACGCTGAAAGAACTGACCGGCTGCATCTTTGTAAAACACAACATTGGTTAAATATCTTGGGGAAAAATATATATAAATATACCGTATATGCAGCAAATACGCCACGTGTGAATATATTCTAATATAGTCAGATATGGTTATTGCTTCCTTTTCAAACAGCCTCTATGGTGCTTCCTATATGCTAATGTGATAAGATTTTGTTGAGTTAAATGTAAAAATTATTTGAAAAAAAATCTATATTTTATTCCTTTTTTCATAAAAAAAATTTAATAGTATGAAACATCATATAAGGTGCTATAGATGAGTGGACTATATGGAAATTATGACCTTTACATTACTGGCATTTTTAGATCAGCTGTTTTGTGTGGAGAAAATAAAAAGCCCCACAGAATGTAGCTTTTCATCATTGCCTTGTCTGTCTTGCAGCTTCAGAGCAATGTACTTCATTCATCTGAAGCATTGTGTGTGGGTTGCTGACTGTTTGACATTTGTGAATGAGATGTGTCCTCTGTATCCTCAAACACAAATCATCTCAGAGGTTGCAGCTTGTGAGTGTTTGCTTGCTTACTGATCCATTGAGTAATTATACAAAAAGTCATGTATAGAAATCTTTAGCCAGCCAATGTTGGGAGGATGGGTGGGATGGCACCACAGTCACTTTTACAGAAAATAATCTGTCGAGAAAATAAACATATATAATATAATGCTAGGAGCGTCACTCTGTCCGAAACCATTATAGACTGCGCAAGCGCAATGCGGCTGTGCAGTCTGGACCCCACAGAGTTACGCATCCGGGGATGAGGATTGTGGCCCAGGAGATTGCGGTATGCGTAAGCACTGAATGCATACCATGATCTTCGGCACAACAACTTACCTATCTGGCATTGCCGCGGGGTCTGTTCGGGCTGGAGGCCGGGACATGAATCCTCTGTCGGAAATGGCGCATGCGTATAGGGAACTTCAGGCACCATTTTGTTGGTGGGCGGAAATTATTGAAATAAGGCCGTGATGTCAGGAGAGGGTGGGTTGTGGCACCGGAATTGGCACCTGCCCAATCCGCGCTTTCCGGCGCCATTTTCTAGACAGAATGGGGGTGTAAAATGGGTGCAGCACATTACAAAATGGGGGCGCAGGATGGGAGCAGCACATTACAGAATGGGGCGCAGGGTGGGAGCAGCACATGAGAGAATGGGGGCGCAGGATGGGAGCAGCACATTACAGAATTGGGGCGCAGGATGGGAGCAGCACATGACAGAATGGGAGTGCAGGATGCGAGCAGTACATGACAGGATGGGGGTGCGAAATGGGAGCAGCACATGACAGGATGTGAGCACCACATGACAGGATGGGGATGCAGCATGAGAGCACCACATGACAGGATGGGGACGCAGGATGAGAGCACCACATGACAGGATGGGGGCGCAGAATAGGTGTAGCACATACCAGGATGGGGCAGCAAATACCAGAATGGAGGCGCAGGATGGGAGCTGCATATGACAGCATGGGAGTGCAGGATGGGAGCACCATATGACAGGATGGGGACACAGGATTTGAGCATCACATGACAGGATTGGGGCGCAGGATGGGAGCACATGACAGGATTGACGCGCAGGATGGGAGCACATGACAGGATGAGGGCACAGGAATAGAGTAGCACATGACAAGATGGAGGCGCACAAAACAGGATGTGGGCACAGGATGCGGGCTGCACATGACAGGAAGGGGGTGCAGGGTGGGAGCAGCATATGACAGGATGGAGGCGCAAGATGGTAGCAGCACATGACAAAATTAGGGCGCAGGATGTAAGCAGCACATACCAGGATGGAGACAATATACCAATATAAATGCTCGCCACCCGGGCATAGAACGGGTTCAATAGTACAAGATATAGCAGTACAATGAAGGCTCCAGTAGACCATTTAGGTGGGCCTTTCCAGCCCATCAACGACAGCTCTTCAACTATATTCAAGTTTACTCGGGCCAAGGAAACAGCGATGGGGACAAAATAATCCCTAATGTGATTTTTCTGTCCCTATATACATCATCATGTTATTGACAACACACCTCCTGATTGCAAAAATCATCACACCGTATGAATGAGCATTCTGATCGTTTGTTGGGTGATTGCCAGCCTGTTTAGACTGATTGATCCCAATTATCAGCTCATCTAAATGGGCAATTTGGCAGATGTATTTAGAATATGCATGTATAGACTATAAATATGAATTTGATTGATAAATAATTGAGGAATAATCCTCCTTATTTATGAAGGCACAGTGCCTTACACATGACTGGTTTTGCGCCTACTATTACAACTCATTCCCATTTACATCAGAGGGACTGAGCTGCTGTGAGCTACTGGCCATCAATATAACAGTTGAATTTATATGTAACTTATTGTAATAATGTACTTGGGTGAGGAGTAATTCACACAAATATATTATTACATCGGTCTAGGCTCCCAGCAAGTCCACTTCCAGCCCAGCGCTAAACATAGGAGAGATTGTTTTGTGTGCATGTCATCAAAGCTGTGTGTTAGGGAGGTTGGTCACCAACTCTTTATGGTAGGGAAGGAGTCAAGGACAGCCAAGGCAAGGCAGTCTGAGTCACAGCCAACGCACATGTAGAGAAAGAGGCTGGCTTAGCCATTGAAAAGATTAATAATCATCCAACCCGCTTTACATAGTTCTGATGACATGCAGACACCAGAATTTTCTATGGCCAGAAGATTAGATGCCAGAAACTTAGAATGACTGATTGGCAGATCTTTGCTCACACAAGTAAAACAAGTAGTAAGTTACCTATAATTAAATAAGGAACACATGTAAATATAATTTAATAATAAGTGAATAATCCGTGTTTTATATTTCTATAGAAAGTCACAAGTTCCCATAAACCACCATCGAGGCGTCTAGTTCGTTCATTGATATGGTGAAAGTTTTCTTTCAAATTTCTATTTGCGAATATATTCATTGAATATACAGAATTAGGATTTCAGTATCGCACAGAGGAATAGTGCTTTGGTGTGCACTTTTATCAGAATCTATAACTGCCATAGAAATGAAACAGCAAAGCACAGCTAGAATTATTGAGGGGCATTTCTGTGTTAAAAATCTCCCTTTTGATCTTGGTACCTGTTTTTCATAGAAAAGTGGTATCAGTGGTGTGATTTAAACGGGCAGGACAAAGCTTTAGTGCAACCTGGGCAGCCGCACAGGAGCCCAAAAGGTAAGGGGGCTCATTTCCATCTCCACAGCAGGTGGAATTGTGCATTATGATGAGCTGTTGGACTTCAAAGGGCCCATATACTCTTCTTGCACTGGGGGTCTCTTCTCTCTGTATCTGCTGTTGGATTTAAACCCTATTTTGGGATCATAAAATATTTTTCATTTGTATTTTGTATCTATTTGCTTTTAGTAGAGTTGAGCGACTTTTGGTTTTTTAGGGTCGAGTTTCGTTTCGTGAAACCCGACTTTTCCAAAAGTCGGGTCGAGCAAGATCGTCCGATTATAGGGAAAAGTCGGGGTCGTCCCGAAACACGAAACCCAATGTAAGTCAATGGGGAATAAAAGTCGGCAGTGAGAGGAGGACAGGAAACACACCTACAGTGCCCATTTGAATGCCAAAAGCATCAATTCTTCTTACTTAAGCTTATCAACCTTAATTAACTTCATAATACAAGTTACGCACTGAAAAATGGGGGTTATTTGGCTAAAGTTGTGGGGGGGGAGGGCTGGCTCCAGGTTTTCATGTGCCCTGGGCGAAAGAGCGCCCCTTTAACACATACCACAACTCATCATGCTCCGATACGGCAGAGAAATAGCGGTATAGTACAATGAAAAATACTTCACTTTTTACATCTCATGACGAGGCCCATCTATTTCTCCATACAGAATCATTGGTCCCATATAATGTTTGAAACAGTATATGATGAGCTCCACATAATGCTACAGTATATGTTGGTCCCCATGGATGAAGCTCCACTGTCTTATGGGCCCAAATAATGCTCCAAACATAATGGGCCCCATTTCTAATGCTCTAGTGTATAATGGGCCCTGTAAATGCTGCTCCAGTGTCTGATATCCACCTTTGGAATGTTCCAGTGTATGGTGGGCCCCATCTATCATTCTCCAGAGTATAGTGCTCCCCAAAAATTGCTGTCCCAACATTGAAAACAATCAAATAAGTCTCCTCGCTAGGGAATCCCTGTACTAGTCTGGACTCCTCGTCGTCCCCATCTTCCATCTCACTGCACAGTATTTCAACCTTGCAAGTGCTGTAATCCTGAGCAAGCAGGGGAGGCCCACTCGTTGGCGACGGCACTGGCACAGGGCCCCTGATAGTACGGTGGGCCGAACCTGCACTTTCATCTGCAGCTTCCTCTTTGTCACCGTGTAAGATGGAACTGTATATGGGAAGGGTAACCTGAGTTTCATCAGGGTCAGATTCAGGCTGTGTAGAGTGCGAGGGGAATGTAGTGGTCTGGGTCAATGTACCAGCAGATTCATCAAGCAGTGGCTGGGCATCAGTGCACTTGTGTCGCCCCCAGGAGTACGGTCGCCACAGTGGCATTACCTTCCTCCTAGGGAGTGTGATGTCATGCTTGGGAGCAACGAACGATCTCTCTAGCAGGTTAACTGATTGGGCGGCGTTATTCCCACGAGTCATGACCCTCCAAACAGCGTTCATGAAGGCAAAGTGTTTGTTTTAATGGGCAGTATGGTTGCAAAGCTGGACCTTAAAGGAATGTCCAGAAGGGCACCACCAGGAGTGGAGCCTACAGTTTAATTCGACTCCACCTGGGAAACCTCAACCATGCAAGCTACAGAAAAGATGCACAGATTGCAAGCTTAATTCCGTTAACGAACGAGACTCCGTCATGCCCCGCGGTCCGAGTCCGGCTTACTAGAGGGACACATGAGGCTCTGGCACATGAGATTGGCCAATAACTGGTGTGTCATGCCCTTACATGTCCGTGGCTGCATGTGCGCTACACTGAAAAGGCCAGCGTTTGTCGCTTACAGGTGAAGATAACCCGCTGAACAACGTTAGTAATGGGGATCTGTGATTACAATTATTACCCGCGAACGATGATTTACCAGTAAGTGCAGGTCAACCGCAGTTCCGGAATTAGGCCTAACCGTCATTCCTGAAAAAATGAAAAACTTACGTGTGCAAACCACAGGTGCTGTAGCTTGCTTAACAGCTCGCCAGCCGTTCTCAGGCCCAGTATGGATTACACGTGATTGCACAAAGGTGAGAAAGGGTACCGTATCCCCGGATAACATGTATGGATAGCGTACACATTCAAAATATATGTCTATACATCAGGAGGCAGGCTCAGACGGTGTCAGGCACAGTATGGATTTGACGGCCCAGATTACACAGCGGAGGAGCAGGGAGAGGTAAAGATTGCAAATGCTGGGGCCTTGCCCAAGCAAGGGGGGCCCACTCGTGGGCGTCGGTACTGGCACTGGGCCCCTCATAGTACAGCGGTGTGTCTGACGGCGGGTGTGCACCACCACCGTCAGATTCACTTGATTGCACTATGAGGGACCCTGTGCCAGTGCCCGCACCCAAGAGTCGGCCTACCCACCTGTCCAGGGCAACGGCACTCGCACGGTGTCGTGCGCTAGGTGGTGACCCCGGCCATGGGGGGGGGAGGCAGCACAGTTAGGGAGTTTTAGAAAGTGGCATATGTTGATGTTGGACATTCAGCTGATGCAAAAGGCGAAATAGGTGAAGTCCCAGGAAGAGGTGGACCAAAGCAAGCCATTTTTCTGTCACCCTATGTGTCATCAGGGGAAGGTGGGACAAAATCCTTGGAAACCCATGCATGGTTCATTTTAATGAAGGTTAGGTCATCCACATTTTGGGTTGACAGATGGGTCCTTTTTTCTGTCAGGATTGATCCAGCTGCACTGAAGACTCTTTCCGATAGCACACTTGCAGCTGGGCAAGCAAGCTCCTGTAAGGCATATTGGGCCAATTCAGACCAGGTGTCCAGTTTAGCGGCCCAATAGTCAAAGGGGAATGACCTGTGTGGGAGAACATCGATATGGGAGGAAAAGTAGTTTGTAACCATAGTTGACAACTGCTGTCTCCTGTCACTTTCCATCGATGCAGTATTACCAGTTGTGTGAGCGGTATTTGAAAAATCAGTCCACAACATTGTCATGAAACCCCTGTCTCCAACGCCACTTCTGCTGTGTGCACCACGAACACCTCTGCCAAGCTGCCCCCGGCCCGTACGGCTCGTGTGAGAACCATCACCGCTGCTGTGTGCTGGGAATGCCTCAAGCAACCGATTTACCAGAGTTGCTTGTTTATTAGCCAATATTAGGTCAAGGTTCTCCTGTGGCATGATGTTTTGTAATTTGCCTTTATAGCATGGATCCAAGATGCTGGCCAACCAGTAGTCGTCATCGTTCATCATTTTGGCAATGCGTGGGTCCCTTTTTAGGATCTGCAAGGCATAATCTGACATGTGGGCCAATGTTCCCGGTGTTAATGATGCACTGCGAGTGCTGGTTGGAGGAGCACTTTCTGGCAAATCCACATCCCTCCAGTCACGCACAAACCCTGTACCAGACCTTGCCACGCCAACATTTTCACTTGCCCCACGAGATGCATCCTCCCCTAAGTAATCATCCCCATCATCCTCCTCCTCCTCTTCTTCCTCCACCTCGTCCAGGAGAGGTCCCTGAGCAGACAATGGCTGAATGTCATCAAGGATTCCCTCCTCCTCTTCCTCCTCATCAACATTGGCTGCAGATGCCTGCTCCTTAAGGTGCGTCAAAGTTTGCATGAGCAGACGCATAAGTGGGATGCTCATGCTTAGGATGGCATCGTCTGCGCTTACCAGCCGTGTGCATTCCTCAAAACACTGAAGGACTTTACAGAGGTCTTTCAGCTTCGACCACTGCACACCTGTCAACTCCATGTCTGCTCTCAAAGTGCCTGGCCGTGTATCCTCCCACAAATGCATTATGGCCTGCCTCTGCTCGCACAGCCGCTCCACCATGTGCAGGGTGGAGTTTCACCTTGTTGCAATGTCGATAATGAGGCGGTGGTTGGGAAGGTGGAGCAATCGCTGCAGCTTCTGCATACGAACGGAGTGTACAGGCGACCGGCGGATGTGCGCGCACAGTCTTCGCACCTTCTGGAGCAGGGCTGTTAACTCTGGATAATTTTTGAGGAAGCACTGCACCACCAGGTTCAAGGTGTGAGCCAAGCAAGGTATATGGCTGAGTTTTGAAAGGGCTATGGCTGCCACAAAATTACGGCCGTTATCACTAACTACCTTGCCTGCCTCAAGATGTACACTGCCCAGCCATGACTCAGTTTGTCGCTTCAAGTACTCGGCCAGCACCTCGGCGGTGTGTCTGTTGCCCAAACACATCATCTGCAACACAGCCTGCTGACGCTTTCCACTAGCTGCTCGATAGGGGGACACATCGTGTGCAACAGTGGCAGCTGCAGATGGAGTGCTCGTACGACTTCGCTCTGTGGACGAGCTTTCGCTTCTGGAGGAGGAGGAGGAGGGTCGAACGCCTACAGCCAACTGTTTCCTATACCGTGGGCTAGGCAGCACTGTCCCACCACCGCTGTCCCCTGTGGACCCTGCATCCACCACATTAACCCAGTGCGCAGTGATGGACACGTAATGGCCCTGGCCATGCCGACTGGACCATGCATCAGTTGTGAGGTGCACCTTTCCGCTCACTGACTGCTTGAGTGCATGGACAATGCGGTCTTTCACATGATGGTGGAGGGCTGGGATGGCTTTGCGAGAGAAGAAGTGGTGACTGGGTAGGTCATAGCGTGGTACTGCATAGGCCATGAGTTCGCAGAAAGCTGTGCTTTCCACCAACCGAAAGGGCATCATCTCAAACGAGATTAGTTTGGCAATGTGGGCGTTCAAACCAGTGTACGCGGATGAGAGACTGAGTACTTTCTTGACCTACTCATAGTGTCTGGGAGGGTGTGCTGGACTTGAGAGCTGCATATGGTGGAAGTAAAAAAACCACAATGCACACTAAGTAGGATGGAAGTTGAAACTGACAGGAATCAAATACGTGTAATAAATATGGCAACACGCAAAAAAATTAGATAAAATACCCTTTATTAAAAAATGGGTGTACACATTAAACATAAAATGGCATCACCAAAATTTATACATAGCATAATAGCATAATAGGCTATAGGAAGAGGTTAAATAAAATAACCCTGTAATACAATCACAGTAATGAAAATAAAGAAATATATATAAAGTGAAGTCCCCAAAGAAATAATGTGTGATAATATATATCGTGCTATAAAAAACACTGTGAACGTGCCTGAATCAAAAAAAACATTAGGTACCAGTGTGTAATAAAGAAAGAGCAAAAAATCGCTGAATACAATGGGGAATCAAAAAATATTAAAGGGTTAATACCTCATGAGCCAAGAATGAATGCCAAGGAATGCGCCCCGATGCGCGTTTCGAAGAAGAAAACTCCTTCGTCCCCCCTGACGAAGGAGTTTTCTTCTCCAAAACGCGCGTCGGGGCGCGTTCCTTGGCATTCATTCTTGGCTCATGAGGTATTAACCCTTTAATATTTTTTGATTCCCCATTGTATTCAGCGATTTTTTGCTCTTTCTTTATTACACACTGGTACCTAATTTTTTTTGATTCAGGCACGTTCACAGTGTTTTTTATAGCACGATATATATTATCACACATTATTTCTTTGGGGACTTCACTTTATATATATTTCTTTATTTTCATTACTGTGATTGTATTACAGGGTTATTTTATTTAACCTCTTCCTATAGCCTATTATGCTATTATGCTATGTATAAATTTTGGTGATGCCATTTTATATTTAATGTGTACACCCATTTTTTAATAAAGGGTATTTTATCTAATTTTTTTGCGTGTTGCCATATTTATTATACGTATTTGATTCCTGTCAGTTTCAACTTCCATCCTACTTAGTGTGCATTGTGTTTTTTTTCACCGGATGGTCTGCCATCCATCATCTCAGAGGGGCTGTGTGTACAATTGGCCTATATTATTATATTGGATTGATTATTGGTTTAGTATTGAACATCATCCCCACTGTTTTAACATATGGTGGAAGTAGCGGTGGACAGGGCGGACTGAGAGAGGGTTGATGATGGTGATGGAGTTGTTGTTCTTTCTGATGGCCTAGAATCAGTCTTTTGTTGATATAACAGTGGGATTCCCTGACTGCTGTGGCCTTGCAACGACACCTCAACATTTGCTGCTGTTCTAACCGGTGGGCTTACAGTGGGGGAAACAATGTAGCGTTGCTGACTACCTTCATTGTGATCAGTTGCACATGTGGCACTTGAGGTTTGGTGTTGTGTCCACGCTTGCAAGTGCATGCTGGTTAAATGTCTAAGCATGCAACTGGTATTCAAATTTTTCAGATTTTTCCCTCGGCTAAAGGTCTTTGCGCACTTCTTACAGATAACCTTGGCCTGATCATGAGGATTTTGTTCAAAAAAGTGCCACACTGCACTCTTCCTACTTTGGCAGACATTTTGCGGCCTAGCACGCTGTGATCTTTTGACCCTCTGGACAAGCTGTCCAGCAACTCTTTTGATGTTTGGAACCTGTCTTTGGAGTGCTCCGGGCCTGCCAGATAACAGCTGTTGCGATGTCGATGTCTGCTGTGGATGCTCCTCATCTGAGCTATTGGAAGCAGCACCCTCTTCCCCCAATGGATGCCAATCTGGGTCAACAACTGGGTCATCCATCACCTCCTCTTCTATGTCATGTGCACCTTCCTCTGTGTTACCGTGTATGGTGGTATAGTGTGCGGGAAGGGGCACCTGAGTCTCATCAGGGTCAGAATCTGGCTCTGTACACTGCGAGGACAATGTAGTGCTCTGAGTGAATGTACCAGCAGAATCATCCATCAGCGGCTGTGCATCAGTGCACTCCATGTCAGATTCATCTTGGCCTGGGTAATTCACCATTTCACTTGATAATCCAGGCATGGTATGTGAAAACAGCTCCATGGAGTAATCAGTAGTATGGCCTGCGTCATCCTTCAATCTTGGTTGGGGTGAAGGACACAAGGAAAGGTGTGGTTCATGAACATGAGCCTCCAATGACGACTCAGTGCTTTTACTTTTTACAACTGAAGAAGAGGAGGCGATAGAGCTGGAGGCTGAGTCAGCAATGTAAGACAAAACTTTTTCCTGATGCTCTGGCTTTAAAAGCGGTTTGCCAACTCCTAGAAAACTAAGCGTTTGAGGCCTTATGTAGCCAGACAATGACGCAGGCTCAACACCTCCTTCATTCGGTCCTATTTTGCTCTTGCCACTACCATCAGATCCACCACCAACACCATCATTACCAGCTGCCAACCCCCGCCCAATTCCACGGCCTCTTCCACCAGCCTTCCTCATTTTTGGTAGAAATGTAGACAAAATCCAACAAACTATATAGTAATGTAAAACAAGGTACAAGGTGTCTATAGGACAGGGGAGATTTTGAATTTCTGCACACACTTGTGGACACTGGACACTTTTGGATTGTGTGAGGCCCACTGAATATCTGAGCGCTCTGTCACAGGCTCGATGGCACAGCTGTGACCAAAGTGACTAGAGGATAAGGGAGATTTTGAATTTCTGCACACACTTGTGGACACTGGACACTTATGGATTGTGTGAGGCCCACTGAATATCTGAGCGTTCTGTCACCGGCTCGATGGCACATCTGTGACCAAAGTGACTAGAGGATAAGGGAGATTTTGAATTTCTGCACACACTTGTGGACACTGGACACTTTTGGATTGTGTGAGGCCCACTGAATATCTGAGCGCTCTGTCACAGGCTCGATGGCACAGCTGTGACCAAAGTGACTAGAGGATAAGGGAGATTTTGAATTTCTGCACACACTTGTGGACACTGGACACTTTTGGATTGTGTGAGGCCCACTGAATATCTGAGCGCTCTGTCACAGGCTCGATGGCACAGCTGTGACCAAAGTGACTAGAGGATAAGGGAGATTTTGAATTTCTGCACACACTTGTGGACACTGGACACTTATGGATTGTGTGAGGCCCACTGAATATCTGAGCGCTCTGTCACCGGCTCGATGGCACATCTGTGACCAAAGTGACTAGAGGATAAGG
Organism: Dendrobates tinctorius; assembly: GCF_039654945.1. NCBI lineage: Eukaryota > Metazoa > Chordata > Amphibia > Anura > Dendrobatidae > Dendrobates > Dendrobates tinctorius. The sequence goes on from NW_027361758.1 coordinate 12,355,400, forward strand.
GAGATTTTGAATTTCTGCACACACTTGTGGACACTGGACACTTTTGGATTGTGTGAGGCCCACTGAATATCTGAGCGCTCTGTCACAGGCTCGATGGCACAGCTGTGACCAAAGTGACTAGAGGATAAGGGAGATTTTGAATTTCTGCACACACTTGTGGACACTGGACACTTTTGGATTGTGTGAGGCCCACTGAATATCTGAGCGCTCTGTCACAGGCTCGATGGCACAGCTGTGACCAAAGTGACTAGAGGAGAAGGGAGATTTTGAATTTCTGCACACACTTGTGGACACTGGACACTTATGGATTGTGTGAGGCCCACTGAATATCACAGCGCTATGTCACAGGCAGAAATTGGCTAGTGTATCACAAACTACAAGGTGTATGTAGAATTGGGCAGAATAGGAATCTCCCTAGAGTGCAGGTCTGTAAGAACGGAACATGTCCTCGTTTTATTCTCACAGAGTGACACACTGATAGCTTCACTGTGGCTGTGATAACAGCCGTTACACGGTACTGTGAGAGGAGCGTACACCCCTGTATGGTGTGAAAAAATGCACGCTCAGTACCTCAGCAGGACAAAAAAAAAAAATTGGGATTGCTTTTAAAAAAGCAGTTTGCGGAGCAGTGGGTAAACAGCAATGCAGGAATGTCAGGAAGCCTTAGAAGGCAGCCCAACAACCAACACCACTGATACACCACAATATAGCCTCCCCTTGCACTGCACACACAGTGACTGGTGTGTTGTACAGGCAAAATCGCTAGCAGCAGAAGCAGTTTTTTTTTCTTCTCAGCAGGACAAAAAAAAAAAATTGGGATTGCTTTTAAAAAAGCAGTTTGCGGAGCAGTGGGTAAACAGCAATGCAGGAATGTCAGGAAGCCTTAGAAGGCAGCCCAACAACCAACACCACTGATACACCACTATATAGCCTCCCCTTGCACTGCACACACAGTGACTGGTGTGTTGTACAGGCAAAATCGCTAGCAGCAGAAGCAGTTTTTTTTTCTTCTCAGCAGGACAAAAAAAAATTGGGATTGCTTTTAAAAAAGCAGTTTGCGGAGCAGTGGGTAAACAGCAATGCAGGAATGTCAGGAAGCCTTAGAAGGCAGCCCAACAACCAACACCACTGATACACCACTATATAGCCTCCCCTTGCACTGCACACACAGTGACTGGTGTGTTGTACAGGCAAAATCGCTAGCAGCAGAAGCAGTTTTTGGTGTCTTCTTCCCTGCCTAACGCTCTCCCTACAAAATCAGCAGCAGCTCTCTCTATTCTGAGATCAGCATGAGTAACATGGCGGTCGGCGTGCACGCCCTTTTATACCCCCTGTGACGCCCCCCAAAGCAAGCCAATCACTTGCATGCCCTTCTGAAAGATGGTGGTGACCCGTGCCTATGTCATCACGTTGCCCACAGTGTCCGTGGATCCTGATTGGCTGAAAAAGAGCGCAAAACAAACTTTTGAAACGCGACTTTGGCGTGTAAGTCGCCGACCTCGTGGCCGACCTCATCCTAGGGTCGGGTTTCGTTTCATGAAACCCGACTTTGCCAAAAGTCGGCGACTTTTGAAATTTTTTGACCCGTTTCGCTCAACTCTAGCTTTTAGGTGTTTTTATTTGTGCCTTTATGTGATGTGTCATATTCAATTTGTATTGTATCAATAAAATATTATTTTTGGACATATTACTTTGTTAACAATTTTATTGAGTCTTGTTTACACAACTGTAGCACTCCAGAACCTAAGTTTGGCCGTGGTCACTGTGTTCTTAGATGTTGGAAAGAAACCTTTAACCTCCCTACTTCTAAGCAAAAATAATTACAATAGGAAATTCACTTTAAAATTTACTTCAGGCATTATTGCATGCCAAAAATTGTACTCTAGGTCAGTTTGCACTGCCTAAATAATAGTATCTGGTTCAAGCTTTAGATTAGAGGTAACACTGGGTGGCATTTAGTTAGATGACATTCCTTGACTAATATCCATTGATAAATAGCCTTGCCTTCATGTTAAATAATAAACTAGGTCAGATGAGATTGAAAACTAGTATGAATATTTAGGAATTAAGGAAGATCTGTTACCGCCTTTGATATGTCATTTGGTAAGGGCAATGCTAAGGCCTCATTCAAACATTCAGACCAGTTTTAATCAGTATTTTGGATCAGACTGTCATTAGTGTTTGAAGGGTATTTGCACACAACATCTTTTTCAGGCCTAAATTTGCCTGTAAATGCACCTGCAAAATGCTAAAAACAATGAACATGTGGGACTGCAATATCAAAACAATGTGCTGTGCGCATATGTTCAGTCTTTTCAAGATTCATTTATCCGCCTCAGGCTTCGAAAGCCATGAGGCAGCTAAAAGAAGTGACCTTACTATTCTTCAGTTGGCTTCTGTTTGGGAACTGGGAGGTCTGCAATACCAAGATAGGTTATTACACTTGGAGTTATTTAGTTTGGAAAAATGAAGGCTTAGGGGTGATCTTATTACAATTGTGGTGTAGTAACCACTTTGTCCACTAGGCGGTGCTGTGCAGAGGTTCCAAGGGAGAGGATGAGTGGCAGAATCCTGAAGGATGATTGTGTATCTCAAAGGGGGTGGCTTTGAGATGGAGACTTAGTTATGCGTATTGATCAGCAATGGTATTGCTGAGGGGTTATTTCAAGGTATAAGGGACAAGTCTCTAGGTAACTTGGGAGTTGGGCGGGCCAGTTGCCTACAAACCCACCCAGGGGTGTATCTGAAAACGCCTGTTGTAAAAGGCTATGCGAATGCCTGAAGGACCTGTGATGAGGTCATAGTCACGTGACCCGGTGGGCGTGGCTATGGACCATATAATGTGGCCAGGGTAGGTCACATGTGAATGCTGGGACCTGGTTGGTCCAGTGTGGAAGGTTCTGCAGAGATGGAGCTTCCTCCCAGACAGCACGTGTGACGTGGCTGGGAGCAATGGTGATGTGTGCCTGAGAGCTCCCTAGAGGGAACGAACGTGTGCGGAATGCTGAAGCCGCATGAGGAACCCTGACTTGGGTGAGACAGTTGTGAGGCTAAGAGAGCCTGTTTGCTGGACATTGAGCAACCTGTGTATGCTGGACATTGCTGACAGAGGGGAACTCTGTAATGAACGCTATGCTGGTAATGCTGATATGAACTGTATGCTGGTTTATACTGAACAAAAAACCACATGGACTGTGATGATATATGGAAATCCTAGTGCCGGATGTGTTTTTGTTCGCTGCAAGCGAGAATCCCCTAAGTAAATGACAGCTCTACCTCACACAATGTATAAATATATGAGGGGACAGTACAAAGACCTTTCTAATGATCTTTTTACTCTTAGACTTGTGACGGGGACACGTTGCATTTTTTTGCATTTTCGCGTCATTCTTCCGCTGCGGAATCGCCGCGAAAACGCATACCATGCAATCCTATGGGATTCCGCATTGCTGTGCTAATGCTGCAGATTTTCCCGCTGCGGAATTCCATAGCGGAAAAATCAGCAGCATGCCCATTCTTCTTGCAGAATCGCGGCGATTCCACACCCATAGGAATGCATTGATCCGCTTACTTTCCGCATGTGGCCTCTCACCACGCTCCCGGCACCTTCCGGTCCCAGTAAAGCTTAGCGCAAATGACCATGATGACGTCGCGCTCTCGCGAGCATGACGTCATCTCAGGTCCTTCACGCAAAGCCTTACAGGGACCGGAAGATGCCGGGAACACCACAGAGCAGATCGTGGGCCGCCGGAAGGTGAGAATAACAATATTTTTTTTTTTTTTTTATTATTATTATTGTAACGTCCTACCTATCACATTACAAGCGATGCTAATCGCTTGGAATGTGTGACGATTCCACAAGCGAAAAACGCTTGCAAAATGCTTGTTTTCCATGGGAAAAACGCCTGCAAATTCGCATTTGCTTTACCCGTGGCGGAAATGCGGATATGTTGCGGAAATTTCCGCAGCATTTCTGCAACGTGGGTACATAGCCTTAAGAATAATCACAGACGCGGATTCTTTACTGTAAGAGCAGTGAGACTATGGAACTCTCTGCCATATGATGTTGTAATGAGTAGAGTTGAGCGAAACGGGTCGGTCAAATTCATAAGTCGCCGACTTTCGCTGAAGTCGGGTTTCATGAAACGAAACCCGACCATAGCGTGAGGTCGGCCACGAGGTCGTCGACAAAAGCGCCAAAGTCGCGTTTCAAATGATGCTTCCAGCGCCCTAGTTCAGCCAATGATGGAGGACGCACACTGTGGGCAACGCGATGACATGGGCATCGGTCACCACCATCTTTGAGAAGGGCATGCAAGTGATTGGCTTGCTTTGTGTGGCATCACAGGGGTATAAAAGGGCGTGCACTCCGACCGGCATCTTACTTCTGCTGATCTTAGCATAGGGAGAGGTTGCAGCTGCTGATTCTGAATAAGGGAGAGCGTTAGGCAGGGAAGTACAAAAAAACTGCTTCTGCTGGTAGCAATTTCCACTGTACAACACAACACTTTGTGTGCAGTGACAGAGGAGGCTATATTTTTGTGCATCAGCTCTGTTGGTTATTAGGCTGCCTTATAAGGCTCCCTGATAGCTGCATTGCTGTTTGCACACTGCAAAAATACTTTTCTTCCTCTTTTCTGCACAGTTACCAAGCGTTCATTTTTCCACTCTTTTGTGTGCAGCAGTCCTGCTTATTAGGCTGCCTCCTGCCATACTTGGACTGAGAGCATCATTGTCAGCCTCCTAAAATCTCTAGGGAGCTTCCAATTCTCCCCAATACTATATGCACACCTTGTGCCTGGTCATACACCTGCCTATTTCAGCCTGTTAAAGTGAGGTGTAATCTATAGTGGGCCTGAGATAATAGTTCAGCCTCCTAAAATCTCTAGGGAGATTCAAATTCTCCCCAATACAATATACACACCTTGTGCATGGTCATACACCTGCCTATTTCAGCCTGTTAAGTTGAGGTGTAATCTATAGTGGGCCTGCGATAGTAGTTCAACCTCCTAAAATCTCTAGGGAGCTTCCAATTCTCCCCAATACTATGTACACCTTGTTCCTTGTTTTACAGTACCATATAGCTGGTGGTAGAGTTGAGCGAAACGGGTTGGTCAATTTCAAAAGTCGCCGACTTTCGCAAAAGTCGGGTTTCATGAAATGAAACCCGACCATAGCGTGAGGTCGGCCACGAGGTCGGCGACCAGAGCGCCAAAGTCACGTTTCAAAAGATGCTTCCAGCGCCCTTTTTCAGCCAATGATGGAGAACGCACAGTGTGGGCAACGCAATGACATAGGCAGCGGTCACCACCATCTTTGAGAAGGGCATGCAAGTGATTGGCTTGCTTTGTGTGGCGTCACAGGGGCTATAAAAGGGCGTGCACGCTGACCGCCATCTTACTTCTGCTGATCTCAGAATAGGGAGAGCTGCTGCTGCTGCTGATTCTGTAGGGAGAGCATTAGGCAGGGAAGAAGATACAAAAAACTGCTTCTGCTGCTAGCGATTTTGCCTGTACAACACACCAGTTAGTGTGCAGTGCAAGGGGAGGCTATATTTTGGTGCATCAGCTCTGTTGGCTATTAGGCTGCCTTATAAGGCTCCCTGATAGCTGCATTGCTGTTTTCACACTGCTGTGCAAGCTGCTTTTTTAAAAGCAAAAATACTTTTCATCCTCTTTTCTGCACAGTTACCAAGCGTTCATTTTTCCACACTTTTGTGTGCAGTAGTCCTGCTTATTAGGCTGCCTGCTGCCATACTTGGGACTGAGAGCATCATTGTCAGCTTGCTAAAATCTCTAGTGAGATTCAAATTCTCCCCAGTCCTATATAGACATTTTATACACCATCCAATTTCAGCCTGTTATATTGAGGTGTAATCTACACTGGGCCTGAGATATTAGTTCAGCGTCCTCAAGTCTGTAGGGAGATTCAAATTCTCCCCAGTCCTATATAGACATTTTTTACACCATCCAATTTCAGCCTGTTATATTGAGGTGTAATCTACACTGGGCCTGAGATAATAGTTCAGTGTCCTCAAGTCTGTAGGGAGATTGAAATTCTCCCCAGTCCTATATAGACATTTTTTACACCATCCAATTTCAGCCTGTTATATTGAGGTGTAATCTACACTGGGCCTGAGATAATAGTTCAGTGTCCTCAAGTCTGTAGGGAGATTCAAATTCTCCCCAGTCCTATATAGACATTTTATACACCATCCAAATTCAGTCTGTTATATTGAGGTGTAATCTACACTGGGCCTGAGATAATAGTTCAGTGTCCTCAAGTCTGTAGGGAGATTCAAATTCTCCCCAGTCCTATAGAGACATTTTATACACCATCCAATTTCAGCCTGTTATATTGAGGTGTAATCTACACTGGGCCTGAGATATTAGTTCAGTGCCCTCAAGTCTGTAGGGAGATTCAAATTCTCCCCAATACTATATACACCTTGTACCTTGTTTTACAGTACCATATTGCTGGTGGTATTTGGGGTACATTTTCCCAAAAATGAGGAAGTGTGTTGGAAAAGGCCGTGGAAGTGGGCAGGGGTTGCCAGCTGGTAATGATGGTGTTGGTGGTGGTGATGGTGGATCTGCTGGTAGTGGTAAAAGCACAATAGCACCTAATGCAGGAGGTGTTGAGCCTGCGTCATCGTCTGGCTCCACAAGGCCTCGAAGGCTCCCTTTTCTGGGAGTAGGTAAACCGCTTTTAAAGCCGGAGCTTCAGGAACAAGTTTTGGCTTACATTGCTGACACAGCCTCCAATCCAAAGTTACCTCACAGATCATGATAGGCAGTGAGGACCATGTCTACATCTCTCCCTGTGATCAAAATTTGATGGAGATGAGTAACGGTGATGGGATCCACGGTACTGCGATACAGCAACCCTTTCTTCACAAAGAACTGTTTTCGCTGTCTCCACACACAAAGTAATTGAGGGTCAGCATCACCTCTGAGAATTCTCCCGGGAGTTTTTCCCGTGATTAGTAATTCCTAAATTTCTGCAATCACTCGACTTTATGTCTGTACTTTTATCCATCTCGTTTCCTCTTGCGGAGAGTCTGGACTGTCTTACTGAGACTGAAATATATATGAAGATTTAAAAATACCCCAACAGTGTATACTGGTGTACGCTTCAAATACATTACCCTTTTTCTACTTTTTAGATTCTTGTCTAATCCATACTGAGGCTGTAAGTGTCTTTGTCGGACTCCGGAAATAAACACGGAGATTTTTAATGTTTAAACTATGCTATATATACCTGGTGTCCAATGATACTGTACCCTTTCTCAACTTTCTACAATCTTGTAGAATCCATGCTGGGCCTGAGACCATCTGAGTCTGCCTCCTGATATATAGACATAGATTTTTAATGTGTAAACTATGCTATATATACCTGTTATCCGGTGATACTGTACCCTTTCTCAACTTTCTTCAATCTTGTCGAATCCATACTGGGCCTGAGACCATCTGAGTCTGCCTCCTGATTCATAGACATAGATTTTTAATGTATAAACTATGCTACATATATACCTGTTATCCGGTGATACTGTACCCTTTCTCAACTTTCTACAATCTTTTTGAATCCATACTGGGCCTGAGACCGTCTGAGTCTGCCTCCTGATATATAGACATAGATTTTTAATGTGTAAACTATGCTACATATATACCTGTTATCCGGTGATACTGTACCCTTTCTCAACTTTCTACAATTTTGTCGAATCCATACTGGGCCTGAGACCATCTGAGTCTGCCTCCTGATTAGAGATGAGCGGTGTTCGAGTCGACCTGTTCGCCAAGTTCAAATCCGAGCTGTTTTGGGCGGTGTTTGAGCTGTTCGTCGAACTCGAACACTTTGCTTAAAATTCGGCTGTTCGAGGTTCCATTCAAGAACGGTTCGTTCACCAAAAGCGTAACTTTATTTTCACATTAGTAATGGTTTTCAATGTTAATAGACAGTTTCATGGCATAGTAGCGGTGTCTGGTAACGAGCGGTGTAGTACACCTGTCAAGGAGCTACTCCATGTGTTTCTAATAATTTTTTACCGCATCTTGTCCAGAAAATCCTTTTGGGCCTTGTAGCACTGTCTGCTACTCAGCAGAGGAGCCCACCCGTGAACTTAGCTATGCCGCCTGTTTATGAAAGAACCAGTTTTTGACTGCATTCAGCTCAGTTAATACTTTGGGCCTAGTAACTGTGTCTGCTACTCAGCAGAGGAGCCCACCCGTGAACCTAGCTATGCCACCTGTTTATGAAAGAACTAGTTTTTGACTGCATTTAGCCCAGTTAATACTTTGGGCCTAGTAACTGTGTCTGCTACTCAGCAGAGGAGCCCACCCGTGAACCAAGCTGTGCTGCCTGTTTATGTAAGAACCATTTTTTAACTCCATTTAGCCCAGTGAATACTTTGGGCCTAGTACCTGTGTCTACTGCTCAGCAGAGGAGCCCACTCTTGAACCTAGCTATGCCGCCTGTTTATGTAAGCACTGTCTGCTACTCAACAGAGTTGCCCACCCATGAACCAAGCTATGCCGCCTGTTTATGTAAGAACTGCGTGCTACTCAGCAGAGAAGCCCAGCTGTTAAGCAAGCTACAGCACCTGTGGTTTGGACACTTAATTTTTTCACATTTTTTCTGGAATGCCGGTTAGGCCTAATTCCGGAATTCCGGTTGACCTGCACTTACTGGGAAATCCTCGTTCGCGGGGAAGAATTGGAATCCCAGATCCCCATCACTAACGGGGTTAAGCGGGTTATCCGCACCTGTAAGCGACACACGCTGGTCCTTTCAGTGTAGCGCGCATGCAGCCCCGGACATGTAAGGGCATGACAGACCTGTTATTGCTCGATCTCGCGTGCCAGAGCCTCGCGTGTCCCTCTAGTAAGCTGGACGCGGACCGTGGGGGCATGCCAGAGTCTCGTTCGTTAACGGAATTAAGCTGACAAATCGCTAGCACAACTAAAAACGGCCAAGCACCGCCACCGACAGAATCGACAAAGCTTGCAATCTGTCCAGCCTTTCCGTGGCTGGCATGGTTGAGGTTGCCCGTGTGGAGTCCAATTAAGCCGCAGGCTCCACTCCTGGTGGTGCCCTTCTGGACATTCCTTTAAGGTTCAGCTTTGCAACCATACTGCCCCCGGAAACCAAACACTTTGCCTTCATGGACGCTGTTCGGAGGGTCGTGGGAATAACGCCACCCCATCGGCAGTTGGCATAATTTATGGTGGGAAGTCCGACGGTATATGATCATCTTCGATTTTAGAATTTTAGATTTTTTTTTTATTTTAGATTTCTATTCCAGCCTTTCTTGACTTTATAAGGGCATGACATGCCTATATCTGTGTCTCCTCCTCCTCCTTTTACTCCTCCACCTCTTTTCTATATGTAGTTGCCCTTTTCCATATGATATTTCTGTCTTCTGAGCATTTTGTCTGCTTTGGGACACCTTTTAAGGTGTTTTGTAATTATTTTCTATGTGTTTGTATGTATTTCTGTTTGCCTGCCATTGTTTTCAATGGGGTTCGAAGGTGTTCGTCAAACGTTCGACGAACATTCGACTAACTTGCCTCCTGTTCGACGAACCAAACTGAACTCGAACACTAGCGGGGTGGCTCAACACTACTCCTGATATATAGACGTACATTTTTAATGTTTAAACTATGCTATATATACCTGGTATCTGGTGATACTGTACCCTTTCTGCCAGGAAGTCCTCCTCCACCCACCACTCTAAGTGTATCATTGACACCTGGAACATTGGCCCACATGTGTGACTATTTCTTGCGGAGCTTCTTTTTATATTGTGGTGTGATCCATCCTGAGCGTGTGAGAGACTGTGGGTTACTCCTGCAATTTATATGTAGATTTAAAAATTACCCCAACACTATATACAGCTCTACGCTTGTGATACATTACCCATTTACTGCTTTTTATATTCTGGTCTAATCCAAACTGACCAAGTGAGAGTCTGTTTCTGACTGTGGAAATAAATACTGAGATTGACAATGACCCCTACACTGTGTACAGCTGTACGCTTCAGATCCATTACCGTTTTACGGCTTTTTATATTGTGTTGTAATCCATACTGAGCCTGAGAGCGTCTGTGTCTGCCTCCTGAAATATATACGGAGATTTAGAATGTTTAAACTATACTATATATACCTGCTATCTGATGATACTGTACCCTTTTTCTACTTTTTATATTCTTGTCTAATCCACTCTGTGCCTGTGAGCGTCTCTGTGTGTCTCATGAAATATATAGGGAGATTGACAATTATCCTTTGACTGTATAGAGCTATACGCTTCTGATACAGTACCATATATCTGATGTTATTTTGGGTACATTTTCTCCAAAATTTTGAAGTATGGTGGAATAGGCTGCGGACGTGGGCGTGGGGGGGCAGCTGGTACTGATGGTGGTGGTGCATCTGCTGGTAGTGGCAAAAGCACAATAGCAGCTAAGGCAGGAGGTGTCGAGCCTGCGTCATGGTCTGGCTCCAGAACGCCTGGAAGGCTACCTTTTCTGGGAGTAGGTTAGCCGCTTTTAAAGCCGGAGCATCAGGAACTGGTTTTGCCTTACATTGCCAAAACAGACTCCAGCTAATATGCCCTCCTCTTCTGAAGTTTCAAAAAATGCAAGCACTGAGTCGTCAAGTGCTGGCTCTTGGTCAGGAAGAACCCCTTTCCTTGTGTCTTTCACCCCCACCAAAAGTGAATGATGCAGCAGGCCACACTTCACATTAGTCCATGTACAGTAGCTCTTTCTCACATACCATGCCTGTGTTATCAAGTCAAATCGTGAATTCCCTAGTCCAAGATGAATCTGACATGGAGTGTGGGTGGCCAGCCAGGGCAGTGGGGTTAATCGGTACTGGGCCGGTGTCTCAGAGGGATGTGTCACGGTGGTGGTGACCCGGTCCGTGGCCATGGGCGTCCATGCAAAGGGGTGAATAACGTTTATAGGTGAATGATACGTAATGCCACCTGTGGTTTCTGATCAGATTGACCAGCGCTGCAGTGTCGCTTCTCTGGGAGAGATGTTGTGGTGCAGCTAAGATGTAGAACCCCTGCACAGGTAGAGCCATAGTCACAGGGCAGATGAAAGAGTTGGTAGATGGTGTGCAGTGCAGGATGTAGCAGAGCCGTGCGACAGGCGCAGGAAAAGGTGACAGACACAGTCATGCAGTTCCTTTACCTGTACTTGGTAAGTGCCATCCAGGACCGAGATTACAGAAGGAGAAGGAGTTGGTCAGCCTGGAAGCAAATTAGGAATTCTCTCTCTGCAGATAGGTAGTGTGGCCTCTGTTCTAGCACTTATCTGAGGTACTTGCAGTGCTGAGTTCACTGAAGTTCCCACTGTTGACTCTCTTTTGGAACTTTCTCGTATGGCAGGCAGCCATAGCCTTTTACTTCTGGCTCACACAAGTTGCTGCTGGGGCCTCCGAGCCTTAGTTGGGAACAGAGCATTTACAGCTGCTATTTCCTCCTGTTTCTGCTGCAGGACCGTCAGTGTCCCTACAAACTCGGAGACCGGAATCCAGACCATGCGCTTCAGCTAGGAGTGAGCCTTAACTCTGCTCATCCTTCAGCTCCCCTTCTCACGTCCACACACTTTCCCTTCCATTCACAGACTGCCCTAACTTCCCTCCTTCCGACCACAGAGAGCAGCTCCTCAGCAGTCAGGTTCAGAGCTCTCCCTGCTGGCCTGGAGTGGGAACTGTGTTGTGTGTTGGTTTAACTGCTAGAACAATCCTTCGTTGCTCCCAAGCATGACATCACACTCCCTAGGAGGAAGGTAATGCCACTGTGGAGACCATACTCCTGGGGGCACCACAAGTGCACTGATGCCTAGCCACTGCTAGATGATTCTGCTGGTACATTGACCCAGACCACTACATTCCCCTCACACTCTACACAGCCAGAATCTGACCCTGATGAAACTCAGGTTCCCCTTCCCACATAATATACCACCTTACACGGTGACAAAGAGGAAGGTGCAGGTTCCTTGAGCAGGTGGGGGGGTATACTCATGGGCGACGGCACTGGCACAGGGCCTCTCATAGTACACAAAAGTGTCTCTGCTGGTGGGAGGGGCCCACCCGTCGTCAGACACACTGCCGTACTATGAGGGCCCCTGTGCCAGGGCCGTCGCCAACGAGTGGGCCCCCCTGCTTGCTCAGGATCACAGCACTTGCAAAGTTGAAATACTTACCTCTCCCTGCTCCACCGCCGTGACATCTTCCACGTTTCCTGATAGTGACATTCTGGTTTGAGAGCGCGATGACATCACGTCTGTACGCCCTCTGCCTATACAGTCCAAGTGCAGAGAGATGGAAAATGGGGACGACGAGGAGTCCAAACTAGTACAGGGATTCCCTAGCGAGGAGACTTATTTAATTGTTTTAAAGGTTGGGAGCAATTTTTGGGGAGCACTATACTCTGGAGAATGATATATGGGGCCACCATACACTGGAGCATTCCAAAGGTGGACATCAGACACTGGAGCAGCATTTACAGGGCCCATTATACACAGGAGCATTAGAAATGGGGCACATTATATATGGAACATTATTTGGGCCCATAAGACAATGGAGCTTCATCCATGGGGACCAACATATACTGTAGTATTATGTGGAGCTCATCATATACTGTATCGAACATTATATGGGACCAATGATTCTGTATGGAGAAATATACGGGCCTCATTACTCTGTATAGCGCACTATGCGGTGGCCATAATACTGTATGGAGTAATATACTGTCCGTTTTTGGAGCTATTGGACAATTTAAAATGGATATCAGTCATGTGATGTAAGAAGTGAAGTATTTTTCATTGTACTATACCGCTATTTCTCTGCCGTATCAGAGGATCTTGAATTGCGGCATGTGTTAAAGGAGCCCATTGACACTCTTTGGCCCAGGGCCCCCGAAAATCTGGAGCCAGCCCTACCCCCCCACAACTTTAGCCAAATAACCCCCAGTTTTCAATGCCTAACTATTATTATAAGGTAAATTAAGGTTGACAAGCTTAAGTAATAAGAATTGATGTTTTTGGCATTAAAATGGGCACTGTAGGTGTGTTTTCTGTCCTCCACTCCCTGCCGACCTTGGTTCCCCATTGACTTGCATTGGGTTTCGTGTTTCAGTTGGCCTTCGACTTTTGACGATAATCGGCCGATTGTGTTCGACCCGACTTGTGCGAAAGACGGGTCTCATGAAACCCGACTTGACCCGAAAAAAGGCAAAGTCGCTCATCTCTAGTAATGAGTGATTCCCTACTAAAATTTAAGAAGGGCCTGGATGCCTTTCTTGAAAAGTATATTACAGGTTATATACACTAGTTTCCTTAGTATTGCGTTGATCCACGGAGCTAGTCTGATTGCTGTTTGTGGAGTCGGGAAGAATTTTTTTTTACCCCAATGTGAAGCTTACTATTTGGCACATGGGGTTTTTTTTTGCCTTCCTCTGGATCAACATGTTAGGGCAGGTTAGGATAGGATATGGGTTGAACTAGATGGACGTAAAGTCTTCCTTCAACCTTAATAACTATGTTACTATGTTATGTTAGCCTATAAAATATATGATTAACCCCTTTACTCTCAAGGGTGGTTTGCATGTTAATGCCCGGGCCAATTTTTGCAATTCTGACCACTGTTCCTTTCTGAGGTAATAACTCTGGAACGCTTCCATGGATCCTGGTGATTCTGACAGTGTTTTCTCAATACATATTGTACTTCATGATAGTGGTAAAATTTCATTCATATATCTTGCGTTTATTTGTGAAAAAAACGGAAATGTGGCAAAAATGTTGAAAATTTTGCAATTTTCCAACTTTGAATTTTGTGCTCTTAAATCACAGAAATATGGCACTCAAAAAACTTAATAAGTAACATTACCCACATGTTTACTTTGCATCAGCACAATTTGGGAACCAAATTTTTTTTTTTGTTAGGAAGTTATAAGGGTTAAAAGTTGACAAGCGATTTCTCCTTTTTTTCAACACCATTTTATTTTTACGGACCACATCACATTTGAAGTCACTTTGAGGGGTCTATATGATAGAAAATACCCAAAATAACACCATTCTAAAAACTGCACCCCTCAAGGTACTCAAAACCAGATTCAAGAAGTTTATTAACCCTTCAGGTGCTTCACAGGAATGTTTTCAATGTTTAAAAAAAATGAACATTTAACTTTTTTCACAAAAAAAATTACTTCAGGTTCAATTTTTTTATTTTACCAAGGGTAACAGGAGAAATTAGACTGCAAGTTATTGTGCAATTTGTCCTGACTACGCTGATACCTGATATGTGGGGGGGAACCACTGTTTCGGCGCACGGCAAAGCTTAGAAGGGAAGGAGCGCCGTTTGACTTTTTCACTGCAAAATTGGCTGGAATTCAGATCGGATGCCATGTCACGTTTGGAGAGCCCCTGATGTGCCTAAACAGTGGAAACCCCCCACAAGTAACCCCATTTTGGAAACTAGACCCCCTAAGGAACTTATCTACATATGTGGTGAGCACTTTGAACCCCCAAGGGCTTCACAGAAGTTTATAACGTACAGCCGTACAATTAAAAAATCATATTTTTTCCACAAAAATGATCTTTTCACCTCCAATTTTTATTTTTCCAAGGGTACCAGGACCCCAAAAGTTATTGTGCAATTTGTCCTGAATACATAGATACCGCACATGTGGGGGTAAACCTCTATAGTCCCGGGTGTCAGCTGTGATAATCAGCTGACACCCAGCCGCGATCAACGGCGCTCCCCACGGGGGGCGCTGCTGATCGCTATGACGTACTATTCCGTCCTTGGGACTTAGGTCCCAGGTCACATGGACGGAATAGTACGTCTAATGTAGGAAAGGGGTTAACCAATTGCAAAGTCAACTCCCATGCTGGTACTTAAAAAGAATTCTAAAAAAATTTTAAAATATTTTTGCAATTAAGTAAAAAAAATAAAAAAAAACACTTTTTCTATTCAAATATCCCTTATGACTAAAAATATTATTAAAAAAATCTATATATTTTTGGTTTTCGCCATGTAGGTCTATAACATTTATAACACAAAATCCTAAATCTGTGTCTTGTAACCTCCTACACAAATAATAAACAACCTATCCCAACCAATCCAAAGGGATAAAGAGGCATAAACAAAAGCATTAAAATTTAAATATTTTATTCATACATAACTTTAAAAAAATAGTCAAAATTTAAACAAAAGGTATTTCATTAAAAACGGTGAGGGGCAATCCTATAGATAATTCAATAAGTACATAAGATGGGGATTTTGACAGCGCTATGATATTATTGCAAGAAATACTCATCCACAAGGTTTTTAGATTCAGATATGTCCCTACTTGAAAAAAAGTGCACCGTGCATAAATATAGATTTTCATAATTATCAGCTTCTCCTATAATATAATATTCCAGTCAAGTGACCAAGCAAAGCAATAATTCAAATGCCATATAATCTTAATAAGGGACAAATTTTAAGCCTGTTATATGTTAAGGTGCCAGTGCTGAAAGCCACACAAAGGGTTCACGCTCACTTGCGATGAAATCGGACGAATTCAATCCGATAAAAAAATCGTATTAAATTCGTGCCAATGTTAATCTATGATGGTGTCTTCATCTGTGTTTTTTTTCCAGCTCGGATTGGATCAAGATCGGGCTGGAAAAAAATCGCAGCATGCTGCGATTGTAATTGTAAATCGTATCATATCGGATCGCATCCCGCAATAGAAGTCAATAGGTGCGATTAAAAAAATTTACGCACAGATGTCCTTTGAAAAGCCGGCAATTCATATGCGGCTATACAGTAAAAATCACACTGACAGGTTAAAAAAGAAAAGCTAGAATACATGTATACACATAGAATAGGTATGAATATATATATATATATATACACAGTGCCTTGCAAGAGTATTCGGCCCCCTGGAACTTTTCAACCTTTTCCCACATATCACGCTTCAAACATAAAGATACCAAATGTAAATTTTTGGTGAAGAATCAACAACAGGTGGAACACAAATGTGAAGTTGAACGAAATTTATTGGTTATTTTAAATTTTTGTGGAAATTCAAAAACTTCAGGAGTGAGTTTGCTGCACTGAAAGTAAAGGGGCCGAATAATATTGCACGCCCCACTTTTCAGTTTTTGAATTTCCACAAAAATTTAAAATAACCAATAAATTTCTGAACATACTGTATATATTGACCTGTGCTATAGGAATCAAAAAAGGGTCTGAAAATAGTTGAGGCAAGCTTGGGTCATAATCCCAACCTAAAAAGTATGGCAACAATTCAACAAATGATATTAAGATAAATACAATGCAAAGATAATGATGTCACATCCTACTGCCAGTAGCTATTGTAATGGGAAACCTCAGAACCACCAGGAATAGAACATAAGTCTAGGATAAAAATAAATATATGCGTGCTGGTGCACACAAATTAAAATGACAAACAAAATATCACCGAGAAGAATGGACTCTCACCGAAATAGATAAAACTGGCGGTAGCTGCAGAGGCTGATTAACGTGAGTGGTGTTCCAATGACACTCTGAAACTCTGACGTGAGTGGAACGCTCGCGTCACCAGATTATGGGGCTGCAAGTGACGGAGAGGCTCCCAGCCAGGCATGCGCAAAACTGAACTGTGAGGTAAGAAAATATCGCTGCCTGTGACGGCGTGAGGTTGAAAAGGGGCGTGACTAAAGTGAATGCGTAAAAACATTAATGTGAATGGAATCAAAGGTTACAAGTGCATCCCAAATAAATTAAGGGAAGTAATAAGATAGCAAAGAGGAGAATACAGAGGCATAATGCATGGAAATGAAATAAATAAGATAAATAAATAAGGTAGTATAATAAGTGTGAATGTGTATTAATCAAGCAGGATATTATTTGACAGAATAATTATAATGACCTAACCCAAAGAGAAGTTTAAAAATTATTAATCTGTGCAAATAAGTAAAATTGCATACAATAATAATTAATATATCAGTGTATTATAGAAAATACGTAAATGGGTAAAAAATAAGATAATAAAAGGGGTGTTATGTGGAAGGGACCAAAAACTTTATGGACCATTATGTCATTAATACATTTCATATAATAAATAAGACAGTGGAAAAAGAATAGAGTGATGACAAGATGCATCATGGAAAAAGGGTCAGGAAGGGGTAAATAAGCCAGTGCATAAATATAAACAAATAAATGAAGAGAGTAATAAAATAACAAGGGACATCATAGGAAAGGAGCCAGGAAAGGGGAAATGAAATTGATTATAAACTATTATACCATTAATTTATATCATTTTTTTCACAGGAAATCCATGGAAAATATGAACAGAGTCCAACCATCAAGCATCCAACTCACGTAGGTCTATAACATGTCAAACAAACCAAGTTGAATGGTGTTTATGGTTTATGGGCCGCACGGTGGCTCAGTGGTTAGAACTGCAGTGCTGGAGTCCTGTGTTCAAATCCCACCAAGGACAACATCTGCAAGGAGTTTATATGTTCTCCCCGTGTTTGCGTGGGTTTCCTCCAATATCCTCCCACACTCCAAAGACATACTGATAGGGAATTAACATTCTGAGCCCTAATGGGGACAGTGATGATAATGTGTGCACACTGTAAAGAGCTGCAGAATATGTTAGCGCTATATAAAAATAAAGATTATTATCAAAACAAAATTTCACCCACGTGTGCCAAGCGACTGAATAATCAGCCCAAGTTCTGTTGGCCAGGGAATTCTCAATGGATTGTGGGATTATACCCGAAATATGTCCCATAGCCCCTGTGGACATACCGCTCCTTTGCTGTCTGCGTCTGGAACTTGACTCAGGAATTGAAACCACTGGTGGTGACAAACAAACTGAGGATTATTATTACCCATCATTGGAGCATAAGAAGCTTTCACCCAAATATTACATTCTAGACAAAGAAAAATCAGCTTTCTAATAATTTGGGCAGCAGCCAGTTTGTTTTTGGAAGACAGTGTATTTAATGTGAAAACTACTGCCTAATTAGCAGAGCGAAATATTATCCGCTTATCCCTGAGAGTAGGACCCCAAAATTGAATACATAACAAAATAGAAAAACGCTCTAATACCGAAGGATTCTTTGTGATTCTGCTTTCAATCCATGACTCAGGCCACATTTCACAAGCCCAATGGGGACCAAATACTACCCCCAGGCCTTTGCACTCATCCGTGAAGGTTGACAGGTTTAAATCTTCTGCTAACACGAATGGGCTCTGCCATACTGATTTACTGATTTCCCATTGAAGTTAGCCAGAAAATTCAACCAAACTCTCAAATCCTCTTTTGCTTCTTTGTTTAATCTAATATGATCATGAGGTGAATGATGTCCTGCTGTTGACTCATATAAGCGCCTGGAAAAAACAGGTATGATTCGCAGGGCAAAATTTAAACAGCCTAAAAGAGACTGCAGTTCTTTAAGCATAACCTTCTCTTTGCTTAGACAGAGGCTGATTGAAGACCGAAGCTTAATAAGCTTGTCATAACTTCCTTAACATGTCATGTTTTCAGAATCAATCAAAATACTTAAAAATTCAAGGGAAGTGCGAGGAGAAAATGTCTTCTCCTCTGCAAGGGGAACACCAAAATGATTGCAAACTCTAACAAATGAATCTAGTAGACCGAAGCAAGCATTTGTGTCCTAAAAATAAAAAATCATCCAAATAATGGAGGATTCCTCCCTCATCTGAACTGCATTCTACTACCCATTATAAAAACGAGGAAAAAGTTTCAAAATTAAAACATGACAACGCAAAACCCATCGGAAGACATTTATCAAAGAGAAATTTGCAGTGAAACGAAAAACCTAAAGAAGAAAAACCATCTGGATGAGCAGGTAAAAGTCTGAAAGCGGATTTGATATCCGATTTAGCTAAAAGGGAGTTCTTAAGAAATTTTTGTCAAGGGCCACATCAAAAGAAGTACAGGTAACCGAACATGCATCGCTATCCACTTTGTCATTCAGAGAAAAACCCTTAGGGAATGACAAGTGATGAATCATTCTATATGACCATTGGTCTTTTTTGGGAACTATCCCGAGAGGGGAAACCCGAAAATTGACAAAAGGGGGGGAATCAAAAGGGCTTTCAACCCTGCCAGCTTCCAATTCCTTCACAATTTTCTCTTTAACAATGTGAGAAAACTTTAATGCAGAAGGTAAATTGGAAACCAAATTACATCCTGTACCTTTAAATGGAGGGACATAAAAACCATAACAAAAACCCTCATACAGCAACGAACTACTCTCCTGGTTTGGATAAATATCTAGCCAAGGAGCTAGCCTTTCCAATGTCACTAGACTCAGTACTTTTTGAAAAGGGTTCCTTACCAATTCCGTGTTGAGTAGTTTGAGTTTGCTTGTTAAAGCATTTGGACATTGGGTGAATGCCCCCACAGAAGGAGCACTCGTGTCAAAAACGACAGTTATGAGACCACTTACAAACATTCTCATTAAAAGCAAAGCAAACTCCTTTTCTGATAGTGGCATTCAAACTTTGTCTGGACACAGGGAATTTTTGAGGTAACATTAAATTTAGCCATAAGTCCACATCTTTCGTCCCCCAAGCTAAGTTCAGGTACATAGCCAACTTCTGTCTAAATGACTCATCGTATTACAACCAAGCCATACCTCCAAAGTTGTGGTATGCTTCAAGGATAAAATCAAGGTGATGAAAAAGACCCGAACATAGGCAGGAGTACTTTTCGCCTAAACCAACAGCATAAATGGAAAAGGCCTGGAGCCAATTGTTAAAAGTTTTAGCAGAGGTGTTCTTCCTCCTCTCAGCTAGCTCCTCTTTTTTTTTCACCTCTATGCTGCTGCTCTTTTACAGATGGCAACAAAGAAAAAAAAATATATATAATCCCTGTTCCAGATTTGTTCTTTAAGCGTGACACTTAAATGGAAACCTAACGGTGATGCCTCACATGTAAGGGATTCTTTTAAATGAACCTCTGGTAGCCCAGGTCTTAAAATGAAATTACAACTGCCAGAAGCAGTATTTCTGGAAGAACATCCAGGAGGGGGCACTAATTCAGCACCACCCAGACATTCCACCAGAACCTCCCTAACTATGGACTTTAGATTAAGAGGGGTACCAGACGAGGGAACATTCAAAGTCTCACCCCTTGGCTGAAGAATCACGTCCTGGTCCATCGGATCACCAGCACTCAAGCCCAACATAGCAGGCGAATGCGGCTGTGGTGTAGACAAATGGCTCTCCTCTGGCTCTCATGTGGGAGAAACGTTTCCCCATGACCTGGCAGCTGCCCTGGCGACAGATGTTCCTGTTGGTGGTCTCCTTCCATCCTGTCAACTTGCTGCAGCTGGAGTTCCCTGGGCCATCGCAGCACTTATAAGGCTGCGGTGGCTAGATGCTCTGCGGGTGCCTCTGCTAGGCGCTGAGGTAATTGAATTTTTGTGCTGCAGCGATGACGCTGAGCTGCCGGCGCCTTCCTCTGACGCGACCGTGCCGGACACCTTACCACGGTGAAAATCCCGTGATGGGCTCCGGGATCTCGGTAACTTCCGGCTTCCGACGCGCACCTCCTGTGCGAGGTCTGGCAGTCTGGGAGATGGCAGAGATGGGGAAAAGATGATCCTCGCCCTGTGATTCCTCCTGGATGACCGGCTCTGCCTTGCTGGGATGGAAGGCTCCCCTGTTATGAATGGGTCACCGAGGAGGATGGCAGGAACAGGATAAGCCGCCAGGAAACCAGAGAGGTTGGTAACTGAGCGGATTGCAGACTACTGATCCTATCAACACAACTAGCAGTAGCCGTGGAGCGTTCCTACGATGCCTTGACACCTCGGCACAGCCGTAGAGCTAACTAAGCCTAAAGCCAGAAAGGTGAAATCTAAACTGCCCCAGAGCAGATCCCCAAAGGAATAGACAGCCCCCAAACATATATTGTCAGTGAGACAAGACGAAGCACAAACACAGGCAGAAAAATAGACTGAGCAAATGGTGGGGCCCAAGCTGTCTAGATAGGACAGGACAGAAAAGACACTGTCTGCAATCACGCAAAAACCCTAAAAAATCCAACACATCTGATATACAAAAAACCTGAGGCCACACAACCTCACCCCTGCTAGATCAGCACTCTGGTGTGAACTAGAAGCAAAGCAAAAGATACTAATATAACAGGGGACTGAATAAACTGACACAAGCTGTAATATATGGAGCGGGGCCCAGTCCTGCCCCCAATAGGGAGTACGCTGAATCCTCAGCAGCAAAGCAGAAAGCAAAAAAAAGCACAACAGATTAGATGCAAAGGATTAGCAAAAGAATCACTTAACTGAACCATGCAGATCAGGCAGGAGACAAAAGAACTCTGAATGCACAAGGAGGAAATCACCAGCAACCACTAAGGGAAGCCAGCTCACTTACATGCTCCTGCCAGTAATCCCAGATTGTCAATCGTCATCAGGTGGCAAACTTCCATCAACCTGGCCAGCTCCACTACTCCCAGTAACCACCAGAGGGAGCTCCTGCTCAGAAGGCCGAGCAAGGGAATTCACAACAGTACCCCCCCTTGAGGAGGGGTCACCGAACCCTTATCCACACCACCAGGCCGATCAGGATGGGCCCGATGAAAGGCATGAATCAATCTTTTGGCATGGATGTCAGAAGCAGAGACCCAAGAATTATCCTCCTGGCCATAACCTTTCCACTTGACCAAGTACTGAAGTCTCCGTCTAGCCAGACGAGAATCCAAAATCTTCTCTACTTCATACTCCAAATTACCTTTAACCAGTACAGGGTCAAGGGGCGCTGCCATGGGAACTACTGGCTCCACAAACCTTTTCAACAAAGATTTATGAAAAACGTTATGAATCTTAAACGTAACTGGAAGAGCCAAATGGAAAGAAACGGGGTGAAGGATTTCCAAAATCTTATAAGGTCCAATAAACCTTTGCTTGAATTTTGGAGATGCAACCTTCATGAGAATATTTTTTGAGGACAACCAAACCATATCATCCACTTTCAACCGGGGACTAATGGTCCTATGGCTGTTGGAAAACCGTTGGGCCTTTTCCTGAGAGTGGGACATCTTATCCACTACTTGGTCCCAAATCTGCTGCATTCGCTCTACCACAGAATCCACACTTGGGCAGGCAGAAGCTTCCACCTGCCCCGAAGAAAATCGAGGATGAAGCCCAAAGTTACAAAAGAAAGGAGACATCAAAGTGGTAGAACTAGCCCTATTGTTTAGCGTGAATTCGGCTAAAGGCAAAAATGAGACCCAATCATCCTGATCAGCAGATATGAAACATCTCAAATAGGACTCCAAAGTCTGGTTTGTTCTCTCAGTCTGCCCATTGGTCTGAGGATGAAATGCAGAGGTGAAGGACAACTGAATTCCCAGTCTGGAACAAAAAGCTCTCCAAAATCTGGAAACAAACTGGACTCCTCTGTCTGATACAATGTTCTCAGGAATCCCGTGCAGACGAACCACTTGCTGTAAAAACAAGAGCTCCAGCTCAGAAGAAGATGGCAACTTTGGGAGTGGTACAAGATGGACCATCTTAGAAAATCTATCACAGATCACCCAAATCACAGTCATTCCCTGAGAGACAGGGAGATCAGAAATAAAATCCATTGAGATATGGGTCCATGGCCTCCTGGGCACTGGCAGGGGCACCAACAAACCACCAGCACGAGAACAGGGCTTGGACCGAGAACAAGTCCCACAGGACTGCACAAAATTCCTGACTTCACGATATAAGGCAGGCCACCAAAAAGACCGACTCACCAAATCTCTGGTACCAAAGATACCTGGATGACCAGCCACCGCGGAGCAATGAATTTCAGACATCACTCTTTTCCTCCACTGGTCAGGGACATAAAATTTTCCCATAGGGCATCATTCAGGTTTATCCTCCTGAAATTCCTCCAGGGCACGTCTCAAATCGGGAGAGATGGCGGAAAGAACTACACCCTCATTTAGAATGGTAGTAGGCTCGGTCACATCAAGAGAATCCGCAAAGAAACTCCTAGAAAGGGCGTCTGCCTTAACATTCTTAGTGCCTGGAAGAAAGGAGACCACAAAATTAAAACGTGTGAAAAACAAGGCCCACCTAGCCTGTCTAGGATTCAAGAGCTTGGCTGATTCAAGATAAATCAAATTCTTGTGATCGGTGAGGACCACAACTTGATGTCTGGCTCCCTCCAACCAATGTCTCCACTCTTCAAATGCCCACTTTATGGCCAACAATTCCCAATTCCCCACATCATAGTGACGTTCAGATGGAAAAAATTTTCAAGAAAAGAAGGCACAGGGATTCATCTTGGAGGTTACTGGATCTCTTTGAGACAAAACGGCTCCTGCGCCAATCTCAGAAGCATCCATCTCCACCTGAAATGGGAGTGAAACATCAGGTTGCCGTAGAACCGGAGCAGAAGTGAATCTCTGCTTAAGCTCCTGAAATGCCAAGACTGCCTCTACAGATCAATTCACCACATCAGCGCCCTTTTTGGTCAAATCCTTCAGAGGTTTAACAATACCAGAAAAATTACTTATAAATTTACATTAGAAATTAGCAAAACTCAAAAACTTCTGAAGAGCCTTCAGAGAAGTGGACTGAACCCAATCATAAATGGCCTGTACCTTGGCCGGTGTCACGCTGCCGGCGCCGCCTGTCAGGTCGGTGCCGGAGCCGCCTGTCATGCCGGGTCCCGCTTTGTCTGCTCCTGCTCCCTAGGTCTCCCCCGGCTCACCGTTACAGCTGCTGCTCGGCACCCCCGGTCTCCCGCCCTGCAGCCCTGCACAAGGCTTCCTCCTCCTCCTCTGCTCCTGTCCTGGGCATGCGCCTTAGGCCACGGGCACGCGCTCTTCCCCTCAGTTAACCCCTGCTGCAACTGCCCTCTGGAGCGATTACCAATCAAGCTCCAGCACAGGGTATATCAGGCGGCTCCTCCCTCATGGAGGCGCCTGATTATCGTGTGCCTTCCGTACGGTACTCTGGCCCCTGTCCGGTCACTCCTGACTCCGGTCACTTCTGACTCCTCTCGCTCCAGACTCCTGTCGCTCCAGACTCCTGTCGCTCCTGACCCCTGTCACTCCTGACTCCAGGTGCTCCTGACCCTCTGCCTTGTTTGTGTCATCCGCACCTGAGCCGCCCCTCTTGGTATCAGCTGTCTCGGTATTCGACTCCTTCAGGCCTGCTCCTAATGATCCCTGTATAGGGGTCGGCACCACCTGGCCAGCTCGCCCCAGGGATCCCGGTACCATGACCTACAGGGTCCACTCTTGCTACACTTGACAGCCGGGACCATTTCGATAGCAGACGGGGACAAGATGAATCCCAAAAACGAAATCCTCTGTACACAAAAAGACATTTCGATCCCTTAACATACAGAGTATTTTCCTTTAAATTCCGGAACACAGTCCGGACATGTTCCACATGAGAATCCCAATCACTGGAAAAAAATCAAAATATCATCATGATAAATGATCAAAGACTTATCCACAAGGTCCCGGAAAATATCGTTCATAAAAAATTGGAAGACGAAAGGGGCATTAATGAGCCCAAAAGGCATCACCAGGTACTCAAAATGTTCCTCTGGAGTATTAAACGCCATTTTCCATTCATGCCCGTGCTTGATGGGAATAAGATTATACGCCCCCCTGAGGTCAAGTTTGGTAAACCAACAAGCACTGTTATCTCTGGAAAATAAATCAGAAATCAGGGGTACCGAGTACTGATATTTAACAGTGATTTTGTTAAGGGAACGATAGTAAATATATGGCCTTAATAAGCCATCTTTTTTGGACACAAAAAAAAAACAGCACCCAAAGGCGAAGAGGATGGTCTGATATGACCCTTCTCCAATGATTCCTTGATATAAGATCGCATAGCATCATGTTCAGGTACAGATATGTTGAAAAGCTGACCCTTGGGAAATTTACAACGGGCATTAACTCAATTGCGCAGTCACAACTCCTATGAGGTGGCAAAAACACGGACTTACTCTCACTAAATACATCAGAAAAATCAGCCAAATAGTCAGGAACATCTTGAGACTGGGGAGAGGTGGAGAAAACAGGAGTGTCACTAAGAACACACTGACAACCCCAACTCACCACAGACACAGATTTCCAATCCAAAACAGGATTATGGGTTTGCAACCAAGGAAAACCCAGAACAATAGTATCATGTAAATTGTGCAACACAAAAAATGTACAATTCTCCTGATGGTCAGGAGCGACCCGCATTATCACCTGGGTCCAAAACTGCGGTTTATTCTCCGCCAAGGGGGTAGCAACAATCCCCCTCAAGGGAATAGGGGTACTCAGGGGCACCATGGGGAAACCACAGTGTTTGGCAAAGTCAAAATCCATCAGATTCAAAGCTGCTCCTGAATCAACAAGGGCCTTAGCAGAAAATGTAGAAAAGGAGCAGATCAAGGTAACTGCCAACTGGAACTTAGGCTATACAATGCCCACGGCAAATGAGTGAGCAAAATGTTTTTCTCGTTTAGGTCAGACAGAAATAACATGAGAGGTGTCCCCACCAAAGAAGCATAACTTATTACGCCTTCTAAACTCTTGACGTTGCATCCTAGACAAAACCCTATCACATTGCATGAGTTCAGCAGTTTGTTCAAAAGGCCGGACCGCCTCTCGTGTACTTTTACGTTCACATAAACGCCGATCAATTTGAATGGCTAACGACATGGAGTCGTTAAGGCCAGAGGGGACAGGAAATCCCACCATAACATCATTTGCGTTTTCTGCCAGACCTTTCCGAAAGAGAGCTGCTAGGGCATCATCATTCCATTTACTAATGACTGCTCACTTTCAGAACTTTTGGCAATATAACTCCGCAGCATCTTGACCCTGGTTCAATGCCAATAGGGTTTTCTCAGCTTGATCAATACCATTAGGTTCATCATACAACAACCCCAGGGCCTGAAAAAACGTATCCACATTAGCCAGAATAGGATCTCCAGGTGTCAGAGAAAAAGCCCAATCCTGGGGCTCGCTACGCAGCAGGGAGATGACAATTTTAACCTGCTGCACCGAGCTCCCCGATGAATTAGGTTTCAAAGCAAGAAATAGTTTACAGTTATTTTTGAAATTCAAAAATTTTGACAGATCTCCCGTAAACACATCAGGAGTAGGGATCCTTGGTTCTACAGCAGATGATTGAGCGAGATAGGCAGAAATTCCCCGCACTTCAGCGGCGAGCTGCTCAACACAATCGGACAATTGCTTAGTCTCCATTAAGGAAGAAATCCTCCTACGGCCCCAGAGAAAAAGAGGAAAAAATATATAAAAAATTCTGACACTTTTTTTTTTTTTACAATTCTTTCCTTCTTTTGAGTACTCTAGAGTCTACAGTTTTGGCTGGTGATTCTGTTATGAATGGGTCACCGAGGAGGATGGCAGGAACAGGCTAAGCCACCAGGAAACCAGAGAGGTTGGTAACTGAGCGGATTGCAGACCCCTGACCCTATCAAAACAACTAGCAGTAGCCATTGAGCGTTCCTACAATGCCTTAGACGCCTCAGCACAGCCGGAGAACTAACTAAGCCTAAAGCCAGAAAGGTGAAATCTAAGCTACCCCAGAGCAGATCCCCAAAGGAATAGACAGCCCCCAAACATATATTGCCGGTGAGACAAGACGAAGCACAAACACAGGCAGAAAAATAGACTGAGCAAATGATGGGGCCCAAGCTGTCTAGATAGGACAGGACAGAAAAGATACTGTCTGCAATCACGCAAAAACCCTAAAGAATCCAACACATCTGATATACAAAAAACCTGAGGCCACACAACCTCACCCCCACTAGATCAGAACACTGGTGTGAACTAGAAGCAAAGCAAAAGATACTAATATAACAGGGGAATGAACAAACTGACACAAGCTGTAACATATGGAGCGGGGCCCAGCGCTGCCCCCAGCAGGGAGTACGCTGAGCCCTCGCAGCAAAGCAGAAAGCAAAAAAAGCACAACAGATTGGATGCAAAGGAGTAGAAAAGAATCACTTAACTGAACCATGCAGATCAGGCAGGAGACAAAAGAACTCTGAATGTTCAAGGAGGAAACCACCAGCAACTACTAAGGGAAGCCAGCTCACTTATATGCTCCAGCCAGTAATCCCAGATTGCCAATCGTCATCAGGTGGCAAACTTCTATCAACCTGGCCAGCACCACTACTCCCAGTAACCACCAGAGGGAGCTCCTGCTCAGAAGTCCGAGCAAGGGAATTCACAACACTCCCCCGGCTGAGGAGAAGTGAGCGGTGATCGCAGTGCACGAGAAGCCATAACCTCTGAGACAGAGGTAGGTTTAACAGCTCGTTCCATAGCTAGGCAGCTCCCCCGCAACCACTCAACACCGCCCCCCTCCTCAGCTCTCCGGATCAGCTGTTGCAGCAGAGGTTCCATGTTCTTCAATCTTCACTCTTCCTGAGGTGACTGAATGACAGCCGTTAGACAGCTGGCTATTTATAGATCTTCTTTTCCCACACTTTCTCCTTTTCACCAATCAAGATTCAAATAAAAAGGCGGGCAACAACACCAGCTCAAATCAGTTAGAACCTGCTCATGTGTTGACACAGCTTACCAGAGACTCAATTAACCCTTTCATCCTTGTTTCGCATCACCAGATTATGGGGCCGCAAATCACGGAGAGGCTCCCAGCCAGGCATGCGCAAAACTGAACTGTGAGGGAAAAAAATATCGCTGCCTGTGATGGCGTGAGGTTGAAAAGGGGCGTGACTAAAGTGAATGCGTAAAAAGATTAATGTGAATGGAATCAAAGATTACAACTACATCCCAAATAACGTAAGGGAAGTAATAAGATAGCAAAGAGGAGAATACAGAGGCATAATGCATGGAAATGAAATAAATAAGATAAATAAATAAGGTAGTATAATAAGTGTGAATGTGTATTAATCAAGCAGGATATTATTTGACAGAATAATTATAATGACCTAACTCAAAGAGAAGTTTACAAATTATTAATTTGTGAAAATAAGTAAAACTACATACAATAGTAATAAATATATCAGTGTATTATGCCAGGTTCACATAGTGTTAACACAGCCCGTTCAACGCATAGCATTGACGGGCTGCGTTAACGCTATAGCATAACGCGATATGCAGACGCTGCAGTGAATGACAGCACATCGCGAACGCGTGCCGCTTTACGGCATACGTCACAATGTGCCACATAATGGGGGTCAATGGCAGCGTTAGCAGACTGTGTTACACCGCGTTATACCGCCGTGTAACGCAGTCCGTTTAATGGACTCCAGCCTTATAGAAAATACGTAAATGGGTAAAAAAATAAAATAAACAAAGGGGTGTAATGTGGAAGGGACCAAAAACTTTATGGACCATTATGCCATTAATACATTTCATATAATAAATAAGACAGTGTAAAAAGAAAAAGAATAGAGTGATGACAAGATGCATCATGGAAAAAGGGTCCGGAAGGGGTAGAGAAGATAAAAAATATTCTATCATTAATTCATTTTCATGTAAATAAGGTAGTGTATAATTATAAACAAATACATGAAGAGAGTAATAAAATAACAAGGGACATCATAGGAAAGGAGCCAGGAAATGAAATTGATTATAAACTATTATACCATTAATTTATATCATTTTTTTTACAGGAAATCCATGGAAAAGCACACTTTATGAACAGAATACAACCATCAAGCGCGGCTTTCTTGTGGTTCAAAATATGCAGCATGTCACTTCTTTCGTGCAGTTTACCACCTGCTCCATTCTCCAAATCTGCAGGGGGAAATCCGCAGGGAAAACCGCACAAAAACCGCAAGAAAAAGGGAAGAAATCCGCAGGAAAAATGCAGGTCATTTGACCTGCGGATTTCTTCAATTCTGTGCGGAAAAATCTGCAGGGCAAAAAAGTACGGCTGCACTCAGCCTATATGTTCGCCCCGAGTTTGCGTGGGTTTCCTCCGGGTTCTCCGATTTCCTCCCATACTCCAAAGACAACAGTTATAGGGAATTAACATTCTGAGCTCCAATGGGGACAGTGATGATAATGTGTGCACACTGTAAAGCTCTGCGGAATATGTTAGCACTATATAAAAAAAAAGATTATTATTATTACGGTGTTTGCCATAAAAGAAATAAAAGCAACATACCTTAATATTATATGTAAAAAAAAATACAAGCAAAGCAAAAATACAAGCAAGCAAAAATCAAGCCCTTACAGTGTTTTTATTATTGGAAAAGTAGTAAAACATAGCTAAAAAAGATAAATTAGGTATCGCGATAATCGTACTGACCCACACAAAAAAAAATTAACATTGTGAGCACTAAAAACACCCCACCCCCCAAAAAAATACATTTGTGAAAGCTGATTTGTTTTTTTCCACCCCTCTAAAAAAATAATAAAGGCTATACAATATAATGTATGTACCATTTGAGAATACAACTGATTAAAAAATAATAAAGGCTATACAATATAATGTATGTACCATTTGAGAATACAACTGATTAAAAAATAATAAAGGCTATACAATATAATGTATGTACCATTTGAGAATACAACTGATCCAAAAAATACCAGCCCTCGTTCATACGCCTACATTAAAAAGAAGTAAAAAAATTCTAAAATCGCTGAGTCCTGAAGGCTAAAATTAGAGGTGTCTCTAAGTGGAGAAATCCTTAAGAAAAATCTGACTTTACATTTAGTAGTGGACAATGGCAGAACAATACAGTAGAACTGCTCTGGAAACAAGTCCACCATGAATACTCCAGGAGTTTCCAGGGTCAGAGGTTTCCAGAGGGCAATCACTGGCACTTGTCAGCTTTGATGTGGCCCCATAGGGCCTGCTGCTCTCACTGACCTGGGCAGAGGACGCTGGTGACACTTGCAGATCAGCTGTGCTGCTGCCTCCACCTCTGTCCCTCCTCCCTCAGCAGGGCAGCCCCGGAGTGGAGGCTGGATTCCCTCCAGATCGGAGAGCAGCAGCTCCAGGGAGCACGACTCTCCTCCTGCTCTCACTGCCTGCACCGACCCGACGGGGATCTCCGCCACCTCCATGCCAGCCCAGTAAGTGCCTGTGCCAGCCTTTGCATGTTCTGTGCCACCTCTGCTTCCCCTGCACAGTGCTGTGTACAGTATTCTGTAGCCTGATTTAGCAGAGCTGAGTTTGTGCTGCATTAAGAAGTGACTTGTGAAGTCCCATGTAAAAACCATGCAGGCATGTAACTGATGAGCTCTAGCAGCAAAGTCAGCTCTGCTACATTGCATCTAGGGCTCTATGATGTCCCAGTCTTCCCAGTACAAGTGATTGTGACATCAGATAGGCTGTGTTGTATATGTTAACATTATAGATCAGGATGACATGCATTATAGGGTATTATAGTAGAAGCAGAGTCATAGTCACTACCTGGTACAAGGTGTAAAGGAAACCGCATAATTAAAGGGGCTTTCCATCCGACCTGTCATATAGCAGTGATCAGAGGGATCACTGAATTCAGGAGGGTAGGAATCATTTTTGAAGCTGGTAACGCCATAGATATTAACCTGGCTCAGTCTTATCTGAGTACTAGTCCTTTCCAGAATGTCCCCTATCCTCTATATTACTTCTCTTCTTCACACTTTACCTATGGGCGCTGTACCCCTATTCCCCTGCTGGTTGTGGGAGGGAATGCGTTAAGTAATGGATACAATGATACTCTTTTTCATATGGTTTGAATTGATGTCCTGTAAAGGCGGTTTGTGTTGAAGAGTAGAATGGGGGCATTGATCCCCGCGCTGGAATTCCCATTTGGTCTACCTATGTTTACAGTACACTGCTTCCCTACATTGCACAAGCTCAGGTTACTGGTCCTAGAGATATTATTAACCTCTTACGGGCCCGATACTGGATCACCTGGATCTCTTCACAGAAATGGACCAGATGTGTAACGAGTCTCTGCCGCATCTTGGACAGTCACAGAGCCCAATCCAGTTGGTAATGACAATTACTGTATATGATGGGAAGGAGCAGTTTTATTTTGCTTTGCTTTTTCAATTTTTACTACTTTTACATATTATAAAGAATGGCAGAAAAATGCAAAAAAAAATGTCAAATTGTTACAAATGTACGAAAGCGGCACAACTTGGTATAAACCCTTCTGTCCAACCCTCATGATGGTCATATCTGTAGTTGTTATATGTCATTATACCTGTCAATCAACTGTCAGAAAATGGAATGTGTCATCAGAAAATGACCGCTTGTTTAAATCATTTACGTTTTTGTGTTGCATGTATTTTAATATATATATATTTTTTCATTTAAAAAAAAAAAATAGCAATCTTGCAATTTTCCCAATGACCTCCTGGGGCTTCTTAGACTCATACTTCCTGTCCCGTGAAGAAGAGTTTTCAGCAGACTCGTGTTCATCAGAGGTAGGATTACACTTACAGATATCACCTCTGTACACAGCTAACAAAGGATCACAATAGGTGATGTTACAGCTCACCCTGCTCGCTCATTCCTTCACAATGATGTTTGCACATGCTTATTAAACACTTGAAAAAAAAAAGATAAGTCAGAGTCTGTTCAGTGCTGCTAATGTACGTGTGAATTTCATGAAGCAATGAGATGTTAGAGTCTAGAAAAGCCCCAGTGGCCAGTGTGAAAATTGCAAGATTTCTTCTTGCATTTTTAATAAAGGCTGTGTTATGGAAACATAACATACTGCCTTAAGTTATGAAAAATATATATTTAAAACAAAAACCTGACATCTTTTCTGATGACATATTCGCTTTTAAAATGCATTCATGAATGTAAATTGTGATGGGGTTGGGAATAAATGGGCACTTGTACTTCAGTGTACTGAGAACCTAGGTAAAAAGGATCTGTTAAAATTGGTGTTATTAGTAATGGGTCAGTAGTCATAGTTATGTCCAACAATTGAAGGGAACACAGTTCCACTTTGCAGTGATTTAAGCCTACGTTCCCATGATGTGCTTTTTGGTGAGTATTTGTCGCTGCACCTATTATTTCAGTTAGGTTACTTGCAGTTTTTAATTCTGTTTGTTGGCTTTTTTAACATACATTTTTATCACATTTTTTACTGCGTGTTTTGTCTCCTTTTGATGTGTCATGTTTTAATAAAGCTGCTTTATTTTTCATACTTCCTGGCTTGTTTTTGATATTTGGCTTTGACAAAACGTTATTGATATACTTACAGTTGGTGCGGATTACGTGTGTTTCTGATGCGTTTCTGCCGATTTTCCGTACCTTATGCAAGTCTATGGCCGGAGTCATTCTACAGCGAGATACGGCCGAGTCTCGCAGGTTAAAACCAAGCTCTGGCGCCGGCACTCCGGAGCGGAGCGTGCAGCTCCATGTATTGCTGTGCGGCTGCACGCTCCGCTCCGGAGTGCCGGCGCCAGAGCTTGGTTTTAACCTGCGAGACTCGGCCGTATCTCGCTGTGTGTGATCCTGGCCTTTGGGGAAAATCTGCACCGAGAAACTCAGTGTGCCGCAAAGAGAAAATGAAATGCTGCAAATTTGAAGCACGTAATGCAAGTCAGTTTACACTGAATAAAATAAAAGCACAATGGGCAGGAGATTTCTATAAGTCCCATCCACTTAGCTGAAACTGTAAGACGCTATGTTTATGCTGCATCAAAAGCTCATAATGGGAAAGTAACTTTAGGCCACGTTCACACGTTCAGTATTGGATCAGTGTTTTACCTCAGTATTTATAAGCCAAAACTAGGAGTGGAAAAATCAGAGAAAAGTATAATAGAAACACGTCACCACTTCTGGATTTATCACCCACTCCTGGTTGTGGCTTACAAATACTGGGGTAAAACCTTGACCAAATACTGAACGTGTGAACGTGGCCTTATAGCGTCATGTTTGTTAAACCAAAGGTTTTGTATCTCAAAAAACGGCCATCTACCACTACTCACCTTTTGGATATATTAGACAAGTTATAGAAGGACACATCTGCACAGTCACCTTTCTGCAACCTGTGGATATTGTCGGTTATTGCCAGATGAAGCGGTTGGTGCCTATTCACTGCAGCCAATGGCTGACCGGACCATGTAGAAGCCTCACAGAGAGTGGGACCCTAAGATAATATATAACAAGTGTTGTCCTGCAGTGCTTATCTGCTCCTATGCATCACCTAGGGCTGCTTACTCCTGATCAAGACATTTAACACCTTCATGGTACTCTATAAAATTAGGGTTTTAGGGGCCAAGTTTCCAGAGCCTCCGAGAATTGGTACGTGCTTCTGATTAGGGCCTGATGCATATTTGGTATGGTTAAGTTTTATCAAAATGAGTCCAAGAGAGTTGAATTATTTATAGTATAAGGTATTTTTCCTCTTAAAGATGAGAGTGGCAATCGGATTGGCCGTTAGATTGCCATCTACTAGAGTTTTCATTGGTACTTGTTTTATCAAATCTTCCCCCCGTGTCTTAAAAAGGCAAGAAATATTAGTACTTTGTGTAAAGTATAAACTGCAATTCAACATTTAGGCAGACTGAATATTGATCCATTTCTATGTTCGTATGCATTCATTGACTAAAAGTATGTATGGATTCTTACTATATGTGACACGTGATGTACATGATGGTGTTAAAGTTGTTATCCCTTTACTGCTATAAAACGCCGGGGGCGTCATCCTTCATGATGCTGCATTAAAGGAAATCTGTCACCCATATTTAGTGATATCATGTAAAGATGTCACCCAATTGTGCGTCCCATAAGGATTCTATTAGGATTTTTTATTCCCCCTGACCCCGCACCTTTGAGGCATAAATACCTTTTTTATCTTGTTGGGGATGTATGCAAATCGCCGCAGTCCAGTCTGATGGGCGTGGCTTAGTCGCCTTCTTCCCCCATCCGTGGCTTGCTGCACGTAATCTTCATCTGTGAATATCACAGATAACGTTGGTTTCCGCTCTTGCGCATTGTAAGGCCTTCGGCGCCTGCGCAATATGCTTTGCCCAACTGTGGGCGAAGCATATAATCGCTACTGCGCATGCGCCGGTATTTTCCAGCGCGGTCTATGCCCCGGAAGTCTTCACATGCAGGACACACTTCCGGGGCATAGACCACGCTGGATTTAGGTGCATGCGCAGTAGCGATTATATGCTTCACCCACAGTTGAGCAAAGCATACTGCACAGGCGCCAAAGGTTTTACGATGCGCAAGCTCGGAAACCAATGTTATCTGTGATATTCACAGATGAAGATTACGTGCAGCAAGCCGAGGGGGGGAGGGGAAGAAGGTGACTAAGCCACGCCCAGCGGACCGGACCGCGGCGATTTGCATACATCCCCAACGAGATAAAAAAGGTATTTATGCCTCAAAGGTGCGGGGTCAGGGGGAATAAAAAATCCTAATAGAATCCTTATGGGATGCACAATTGGGTGATATCTTTACATGATATCACTAAATATGGGTGACAGATTCCCTTTAAAACCCAAAACAATGCAGTGATCTGATTTGTACTCATTTGAATCATAGACGTAGAAGGGGGAAGAGTGATGAAATGGAAAAGAGCAGGGTTTACGTGTTTCCACAACGTCTAAGTGACTATATGACTAAATTGTAGTAGTTCCATAGAGTAAAAAATGATTGTTGCAAAGTAGCAACTTCCTAAACTCAGATGCAAGAATGTGTGGTCAAGAGCAGAACTTGTTAACACCAGAAGAAGAGTTCTCTGTACAGTGTAAAGTTTCATTTTTGAGTAAAGATGTGCTTTAACTACAGATGACTTTTGACCATAGAGCAGGGCAATGTATAACTTGTTCTTCTGAGCTCTGAGCTTCCACCTAAATTTCAGGCCCTGTAGGGCTTCCGGCACTGGCGCTAAACAAGGATTCTGCAAATACCAGACACCAGAATAAAGATATATGGCATGCAGTGTTTGTATATTTGCTATACAGATTAGAAAGTCATATCTGAAAGCACAAGTTCTTCCCTGGTGGTTCCCTCAGAACATCACACTGCTTTGGGATAGAAGAATTCAAATAAGGAGAATTCTTTGACTTTGAACTGTTTCCTAGATGCCTTTTCGGGAAGCGTTTCATTCATGGTGAGAGCAGAATTATTTGGTTGCAGAACAATATGTAGCTTATAGAAGAATAGAGCCACATTGTTACACTACTAGCATAGCACTATGGTATAGCTTTACAGAGCTCCATGACTCTTGTAGATCTGACAAATATATGTAAACAATTATATGATTGATAAAGTATCTTGGTTTTTAATATTTATTTATTCTTAACCTAGGGCCTGATCTTAGGGTGGTCTGCACAGTGGGAAGACCCCAGAATTGCATCTGATCTGTGAATCCATCGTGTGGAAGAAATAAACAGAAATTGGCTCAGGTTTTCCTGGGAGTTGACCAAGGGTCTGCCAGACATGGTAGGACATCTGAATTTGCAAGGGATGGAAGACAGTTTAAAGGACAAGAATCGGGAAGGGTTATTGGATAGTCCGGATTCTGGCCTCCCACCAAGCCCCAGTCCTCCTTTTTATTCTATCTCTCCTGGCATTACTGAGAGCAGAGCAGAGGGCAGCATTACACCAACACAATACCCGGGATATGCCTACAAGAAGGAGACCAGAGAGGGGAAAGTGGTAGGTACTTTATCCTAGCTTTCTTAGCTAAACTGTTTATTTGACTGCAGTTGCATTCCTCTATTCCCATATTCTAAGGACGTGTCTTGTGATAACTTGTTCATGGCTTTTCAGCTTGTATCCATTGTGTTTACACCCTATTAGAGCATGTTAATGATCGCAGGGTGGGGTTAAATATTCGCCATAGAATGCACTTGAGGTTTTAAAGTAAAAAATAAGTGGTTTACTGATCCTTCAGTATTTTTCTTAATCGTAACTTCTTTCTGTAATGTATTAAAATAGCAATTCGGATGCTTCTGACCTGAATGTCTTCTGTTACAGCCATACATATGCTGCTATTTCTTGTATTGATGAGAAACAGATTTGTATCGCTTGTATATTTGTCCAGGACATATTGACGGTGAGAAGAATGTCAGAAGCTTAGTGTTAAATAGTTTGTAAATAATTACTGCGCCTAGAAAAAGTGCTAAAGTGTATTTGTAGCCTGGCAAGTTTAGTACCAGGAAACTTCAACACCTGCAGTAAAGAGTACACCCATAGATTGGAGCCACAGAAAAGGGAACCACAGAAATATCTCAAGATAGAGATCTGTCCTAGTGCCTCTGTAAATCAAAACATTTCCTTGGAACGCTTCCTTCCTGTTCAACCTTTTGTAGGAAAGAAACATAACTGTCTTTGGGCTGATTTAAAGGGGTTTTCCCACCAGCAAAGTTACCATATATACTCGAGTATAAGCCGAGGCACCTAATTTTGCCTAAAAAACCTGAGAAATCTTGTTGACTCGAGTATAAACTGGGTATATATTGTCCCCTCATCCCTATGCTGGCCGTGTGCTAGTAGGATTTTAGCATGCGCTGCGCACTTTTGACGGTGCGCCCGAGCGCGCCAAAATGCAACATGGTGCGTTCAGCGCACACGGGCGCACCTTCAAAAGTGCGCAGCGCATGCTAAAATCCTACTAGCACACGACCAGCACACACTTTTGAAGGTGCGCCCGTGTGCGCCGAACGCACCATGTTGCATTTTGGCGCGCTCGGGCGATGACTGGATGGGGCAGGCAGGGAGCTGGCAGGGGGCGGGGCTTAGCGGCGCCGTGCGCTGCATGGATAATACGCTAGTGTGAAACTAGCCTTATCGGCACTGTCCACGATGAGGCTCACAATGTAGAATCCCTATCAGTATGTCTTTAGAATGTGGGAGGAAACTGGGGAATCCGGAGGAAACCCACGCAAACACGGGGAGAACATACAAACTCCTTGCAGATGTTGTCCTTGGTGGGATCTGAACCCAGGACCCCAGCGCTGCAATGCTATCCACTGAGCCACCGTGCTGCCCATTTTATGCTTGTAAGCAGGACATGGCAGGGATGTCATGCGCTGCTCACAAGCAGATCATAGCTGCCAGTATACTTACCGCTCCCCACACCAGATATATGCGTGTAGGGTAGTGAGTATTAAGTAGCATGCACAGTGTCAGCCGCTGGGCGGTCACGTATGCCGCTACTTAAGAGAAGTGAATATTCACCTCTCTTAAGTAGCGGCACACGTGACAACCCGGCAGCTGCAGGAGCCAGCGGCTGCGGCTGACACTGCGCGCTAGTACAGGATAGGTCATTAAAATCAGATTGATGGCTATCCTACACACTCACCAATCAGATGTTATAATCTCATGTGGCTCACTGATGTGTAAAATAATAAACAGAGCTTTACTTAACCTTTGTGGTTTCAAGGGTCCAATGCTGCATCTCCACAGCTGCCCCAATCTTTGTTGATTAGCTGTACCCAATCATTGCTGTAGCGAATGATTGAGTTTGTCACACCTAATGTATATCACTAGAGATACAATGTTCTTAGCTTGATGTTACCGCTGCGGCCAATCAACAAAGATCGGAGCAGCGGTGGGTAGGTAGCATTAAACCCGGAGAGGATATGCACAGCTCAGGTGGTTACGTAACACATCACTGACTCTTTCATGTGTACAGAGAGCTGCAGATCAGCTCCTACTCACAGAGGTGTTTCGTTTACACTTTTTCAGACCTCTTCTTCTTTGTATTATCAAAAATGGAGTAAGCAGTAGACTGAGATGTTTCTCTTGACATTGGAATGTAGGGGCTGAAATTACAATTTCTTTAGCCACAATGTTGCAGTTAACTGTTTCTTTAAAGCGGTAGGTTGTCAGTACACCAGGTGCCTTCTCAAGGCCACTAGGCTTTATCTTCTCTGTACTAGGTATATCCTTCTCTTCAGAATCTGCTTGGCAATCCCTCCTAATCGAGAACACCTATGTTCATAGCAGGTTCCAGGACCTCACCTTCACCTTGCTCTTATTCTTGAGCTTTTTTCACTGTCACCTTTTTCCACGTTGCTCAAATTCTTATACAAGGCTCTGACAATACAAAGGAGCCAAGCACATTTATCTCTCCGCTCTTCTGGTCCTTCCAAAACTCTTCACCGGTAAACAGCTCTCCAGTTAATCTCTTTAATAGGTTACAACCTTGTTGTTGCTTTCTCGTGATTGATGTCAGTTTAGTTTTACCGTATGTTCAGAGCGAGCAGACAGACTGTGACATTATGTATTTCGTATTTTACGGTCTGTCTTTTTGCTATAATTATTTTTTTCTGGCTGTCTTACCATTATGCGCTTTTAAACTGACATGTTATAAACATGATAAATTTTTACTTCAAAAGTTGAGCAACTTTGCAAATACAGTACATTACCGTATATAATCGTGTATAACCCGAGTTTTTCAGCACATTTTTTTTGGGCTGAAAATGCCCCGCACAGCTTATAAACGAGTCATTGTCCCAGAAACCAGCGGGGAGGGGGAGCGGCGGATCAGCGGGTCACAGAGGCAGGTGCTGGCAGCTGTGGCTAAATAAAGCCTGTGGCGCTGCAAAAGAGAAATGAGTATTAATTTCTCTTATAACGCGCACAGTGGCACCCGCAGCCGCCTTCCAGCACACATCCTACTTACCTTCCTGTGCGCCCTCGCTGCATCTCGTTTGTTCCAGCTCCAGCAGCTCTTCTGGCCCAGCGATCATGTGGCTCCGCCAATTAAAGTAATGAATATTCACGCCTCTCCACTCCCATAGGCGTAGCGTGAATATTGCTAGGCCAGAGGAGCTGCTGGAGACGGAATGAGATGCAGCGAGGGTGTGCAGGTAAGGTAAGTAGGATGTTTTTGTTTTTTTTGTATAGGAACCATGCATCCAAGGATAGGGGATAAGGAGTCATGCATACAACAAGGACAGGGGATAAGGACCCATGCATACAAGGATGGGGATGGGGGAGCCATGCACACCAGGAGAGGGGTGAGGGGACAATGCATACCCGGCTTATACTAGAGTCAATGAGTTCACCTAGTTTTTCGCGGCAAAATTAGGTGCCTCAGCTTATTCTCAAGTCAACTTATACTCAAGTATATACGGTAATTATTGTTTATGTACCCAGAATTGCTTATATTCCAGAGGAGCATTCAAAATTCTACAGGTGTCAAATCTCCAGCATCCATTGCTTGTTTTGGTATCTGCACCAAGTTTACTATGGTGATTTGCATTTTGAGAAGTGTAACTTTCATACTAAGGAGTGCACAGTAATTTGTCATTACACAAGATGAATTTACTCATTCAATGAGTGTTTGCTGGCCTGGTGAGATAGACCGATTCCTGGGAATGAGTCTTCTCCAATTTTTAGACATACCACTGCAATCAAGGTCTCTGTCCAACCTTAAACTGATAAACCTGATGACTGATACTCTTTAAAGTGAGCATAAAAGCTAGTCCAGGTTCAGATTTTGACTTATTTTCTTTGATTGAAAAATGTGCCTCCAGATGTTATATTAATGTAAATAAGATGTGTCACAATTTTGCATTTGGAAATAGCATGTGAGCTGCGTTTAAAGGGGATCTGTCACCCCATTTTAGCCCTATCAGCTGCCGGCACCGCCATCTGGGGCTTATCTATAGCATCCCATCCTCAGACCTCTCTGACCTTTCCCGGCGCCTGCGCACTGCAGTACTTTACTCTGCCCTCAATAGGGAAGAGAACGTACGCCTGCGCAGGAGCCGAGGGAGAAGCAAGGAGAAGGATGGCATCATATGAAGATGGGAGGCGCCGGACCGGACCGCGACACCCACCGCACCCTACCATGCCCCCCGGTGAGTATAATCTAACGTGTTTTTCTTCTCTTTCAGGTTTCATCGGGGGCCTTTCTACAGCATTACAGAATAAGCCCCTGATGACAGTGGCCGCACCTTATAGCGCTAAAATGGGGTGACAGATTCCCTTTAAAGGAAGTGAATGAACATATTCTGCACTTATTTTTTTGTATTTATTTATTTTTTAAAAATTTTGCAAGAGATGTAAGAAGCGCTGTCAAATTTTGTTTCAGTGATATTTTCAATTCCTAGTTATATTCAGGCTGAATTGCAAGTGGCTTTGAAGCAAATGTCTGTCCCTTACTGGGGTTAACCAGAACGAAGCAACTCAGGCGTTTTAGCTCATTTCTGAATTTACAAATATAGTCGTTAATGATGTCCATTAGTGGACCTTATGCGGCCTCTACTGAAGGCCTGG
This sequence comes from Dendrobates tinctorius, assembly GCF_039654945.1. Lineage (NCBI taxonomy): Eukaryota > Metazoa > Chordata > Amphibia > Anura > Dendrobatidae > Dendrobates > Dendrobates tinctorius. The sequence continues at coordinate 12,395,610 of NW_027361758.1, forward strand.
TTACTGTTAATATCTTACAGACATTCATGAAGCTCTAGATGAAAAGGAGATGGTGATTTAATATGAGGCACATGTGAGACGTTTCTGTCTGAAATGTATCTGTATATCATACCTCTGTGTTGGCAGCAGAGTAGACTAGTGGAGATCTAGATAAGTTGGTTGTTTATAAAACAAAACCATACGGAACCAAATGTATATCCCAGTAGAGTCGCCCACTATGTAGTGCCGTCTCAATGGGAAATGGACACTCCAGCATAACATATTAAACAGAGAAAAAAAGGGGAGTACAAGTCCAATATCATAAAAATAAGCAAAGTTTATTAAACATGTAGTACTGACAGTTACATAAATGACAAAAGATATATAAAGGATCAGATAAGTATCTGCTGCTTGTTAGTCCTAAGAATTGACAAAATAAAGTGCTTAGTGCCTGTAACAAATATGGGCCATACTTGAGGGATATAAAGGTAAGAGAGATCCTAACAGGTGCGCATCCTGAAAAAATCACTATCCCAAGCCATAGTGCTTACCCATATTGAACTCTGCCAAGGACCACAAGCAGCGCCGCCACCGACGCGCGTTTCGCCTCTTTTTCAAGGTGCGCGTCGGTGGCGGCGCTGCTTGTGGTCCTTGGCAGAGTTCAATATGGGTAAGCACTATGGCTTGGGATAGTGATTTTTTCAGGATGCGCACCTGTTAGGATCTCTCTTACCTTTATATCCCTCAAGTATGGCCCATATTTGTTACAGGCACTAAGCACTTTATTTTGTCAATTCTTAGGACTAACAAGCAGCAGATACTTATCTGATCCTTTATATATCTTTTGTCATTTATGTAACTGTCAGTACTACATGTTTAATAAACTTTGCTTATTTTTATGATATTGGACTTGTACTCCCCTTTTTTTCTCTGTTTAATAAGTTGGTTGTTTAGTAGAACCTAGTGTATACATAAAGTACATGATACGCTATTAAGATGTGTTGCAATTCCTCAGAGCTTTATCTTTCTTTACATGTTGCAAATATTTTTTTACCATTCTGAGTATTTGTAGTGATTATTGCTCAGTGACAATATCTAAAATGATTAATAATAAATGGTTAAAATATTGCCAAATCGATGGATAAAATATAGCATCTTTTCTAACTTTTTGGATAGCCAAAGAAGGACACTTATGTATCATTGCGTGAAAGATTCACATATGGTTCACATGCTCGAACGGCTTTTCATTGAAACGTAACATCAGAGACCACGCTTAATTGACTGTTTCCATAACTCCCGTAGAAGAGAAAGGGGAGTCACAATCTTTGTGGCACATTTACAGTCACTCTCCACCTTGATGCTACAGCTGGTGAATATCTCAACATTTGTAATTGGGATCGCAGCACCCATATTCTCCCGTAGGTGTATAACCCACAGGTGGTTGATTTGCCTCCAATGTTTCTGATGGAATCCCTTTAATTACAACTTATTTAGCATTTCAAAAAGCAAATATAGGAATATAGGAAGTGTGGACGCGTCGAGGGATTCAGGTCAGCAAAAGGATGGTCCCACCAAAGCCGGTATAATATTACTAATTTCATTCATTATACAAAATCATTCACAAAAGGTCTCATAGTTATAATGCTGTAAGTGAGCATGTCATGCACATGACTACATTAACAGACGTCTAATTGGTAACGTTTCTCCTTGTGGAGAGTAACATGCCTGACCTGCCTGTATAAGGAGACTTACAGGTCATGCATTCTCCTCCGGGAAATTAAATATGCAAGTTGCCTCTTCAGAGAGGAAGAAGGCTTGAACTCTAGTGCCACCTATTAGAAATAGCAATCCTAAAAGTCAATATTAACTCTTTAATGAGCCTAGCCACATGGCTTTCGATACAGCCAAACCAGAATCTCAATTTGCAGATACATGTTTTGGGATGTTGCCTCTCCTCACTGCAAAGCATGAGATCTGTTTTGACTGTATGATAGTCCTCGGACTGAGGTCTAAGGGATAATGTCTCTCCTTTGGAAAGTGACATGGCTGATAGGCCAGGTGGCACTAGAGTTCAAATCCTTTTCCTCTCTGAAGAGGTAATTTGTATATTTTATTTCCCAGAGGAGCATTACAAGGTCTATAAGTCTTACATTGGCTTATCAGACATGTCCGTCTCCAAAAGGAGAGACATTACCCCTTAAACGTCAGTCAGATACCTCCCATAGAGCCAAATTAGACCTCATGCTTCTTACTGAGGAGGAGCAACATCCTGAAAACATGTGTCTGCAAGTTGAGATACTTGTTTTGTTTTTATCATGTCATGTGGCAAGCCTCGTTAAAGGGTTAATATTGCCTTTTAGGATTGCTACTTCCAATAGGTGGCAGTAGAATTAAAGTTCTTTCCTCCCTGAAGAGGCAATTTGCATATATTAACAGAGAGATGTTGTGAATAAATGGTAAAGATTGTAATGTTTAACTGTAACATTGTGAGCTAACGTCATCTTGTTTCCTACATTTTGGCAAATTGCTTGTTTGCTTGCATAACAAAATAACATGAATCTTACATGGAACAAGAACTGATCAGGTATGCTGGTATAAGCCGAGCTGTCCTGATTTCTTGCCCTTGGTGCTTACAGGGTACATTTCTGGATATTTTTGCATAAAGATGGGTAGGTCATGGTGGAGATTATTTACATCTTGACCCCACTTTTTAAAATGGGATTGCTATTTAGTCGCAGTTTCACCAACACATTAAAGGGGTTGTAAATTTCTGGACAACCACGTTTGAATGCCCTCAGTATACTTACCTTCTGGACCATTGAGGACCCTCTACTATGGGCTGCTTTGTTCCCTAACATTTTTTTTTGCCAAATGACCACTTTAGGATATTGTTGGCTGCAGATGGGCTGCAGCCTTCACAATTCCATGAGATGGACCAGTTTCCCTGATAGGCTTCAGTGCTATGTCAGGAGATTGCTAGAGGACACAGAGATTGGAGAGGAGCTGGCCGCCAAAGGAAAATATTTGACACATTGAGAGCTTCAAAATGGGTTATCCATTACCAGACAAACTCGTTTCAAGCCTCGCTGGCCAACTGTGTGAAATGAAACAACGGTCACCTAAGATGTAGAGGTTTCACCTCTCTCTGGAAACATTTCAGAAAAACTCTGGGTAAAATATGATAGTATCCATAATATGGCATCTATAGAAATGTATAGACTCATATTGCTTGCCTCCAGTTTAGAGTGAATCATACAAGGCCTTTTTCCCTTGGCATTATGCCAAAACAATAAGAAAAGGAAACATGACATACTCCAGCATTTGCTGTTTTAGGGGGACACTGAGACCCCAGTATGCTTCATTTAATAGTAACCCCATATGCTGTGTAAGGCTAGTTTCACATTAGCATTTTTTAGCACAGCGCATCGTGCGCGTCCATGCGCATGCACCCCTATGTTTAACATGGGGGTGCACGGTCTAGCGTTTGCATGCATTTGTATGCATTTTCGTACGCATGCGGTTTTTTGTAGTATGCGCCTAGGCACGCCGGACGCAACCTGTTGTATTTTTGGTCCATCCAACCTGTGTCAAAAAAACGCATGCGCACCCTTGCGCACGGAATGCGCCAAAAAATAACATTACAGTCTATGCGAGCGCAGGCGTGCACATGGACATGCGCATGCCTGTGTTTAAAATCGCATGCGTTATAAGAGTTAACATGGCTAGAAACTGGTTAAAACGCATGCGCCTAAAAAAAGCAAACACATGCAAAACACATGATGCTTTTTTTGCATGCGTTTCTATTGCGCATGAAGCGCAGCGCTAAAAAACGCTAATGTGAAAGTAGCCTAAGGCTGCATTATTTGCGACACAAGTGTCTCATGTGCAGTATAATAATGTTATAGAATGGGCTAAGACACAAGTTTATTTGATGAGTGTACAAATCCCTGATTTCTAAAGCAGAATGTAAAGTATCGTCTTTCACTTATTTTTTTGGGGAAATGATTATATTAGAGTTCTGCAATTGAAGTTCTTTGGAAAACTTAATAGGAATTTATTCCAAAAATAGACTTTTCTTATGTGCGGATCCATTGTACTACTGAGAAGTGCTTATTGTTTTCTGACCAGGTTATATGGTCCGGATTGTTTGCACATTGATAAGATGTCCTGTGAAGAGCTAGGGTGCATCTTTATACATTGGCCTTCTCTGAACTCTGTCATTGGGAAGAGCAAAGAAACAGGAAGACAAGAGGTGAAAATATGAGAAGTATGCGATCACGATGGCAAATGCAGACATGTGATATTTAAATCTAGTTTGATGACATTTCCATCACTAGTGATTTCAGTACTGTTTCTTGTCTTGTCTGCGCGGATTATGTAGTTTAGGAGCCACATCACATGAGAACGTGTTTGTAAATCAATGTAGTAAATTTATTCTAAAAGCAATTTATAGAGAATATTCATTAACATAAAGCATACAGTACTTACCCTAAACCAGTCGCAGTATTAGTGTTTCAGTGTATAGCAATTGTTAAACAGTGATGCATGGACCCAAATTAGTACACGTCTTCATGGCTCATAGATAGTCAAGCATCTGATCGTTGCCCATTTTCTGGTGGTTGGTAGTACAATCCCTTCCTGGATCACGTTGGCAGTGTTATTAATGTTAGGTACCTAACTGCCAATGCTACAGTTGGTATCCGATTTCTGGGGGTAAGCAATTGAACCTTGTGGTCAAGGGTGCCATATGCAATCCCTGGTGGTCAATGGTGCAGTCATTATCTATTTCCTGGTGGCTATTAGTACAGCAAATGTTTGTTATTTTAAGAGGCTTTCCACTACCTGGACAACTACTTTTTAAATATACATGTCCCCCTTGTAAAATAAAAATAAAATTCCTCTAACCCCAGCGCCCAGTCTCCCGAGCTCGCGTGATATTGTTATGTCATGTGAGCACTGCAACCAGCAGCGACCACTATACAGCTAATGTGCTCTTACTACTTTTGGACAAACCTCGGACAAGGAGAAGAAGTGAGAGCCCAGCAGCCTAGGAGTGGCCTCTAAGTGGCTGCAGGGCTCACGTGGAATAACAATGTCATGTGAGCCCTAGGAGACCCAGTGCCAGCAAACAATGGAATGGTGCCGGTGCAAGAGGTGAGTATATGTTGGTTTACAAGGGCGTCTACATTTAAATAAGGATTGGCTAAGTAGTGGACAACCCCTTTCAGATGACCATTTAGTATCATTATTTTTGGTGCTTTAGTGGTATTTTTAGTTTGACCATCATCTCCCATTGAAAAATAAAGCTCTGAAAATTTACAAAAATGTCAACACTCTGCTGCTTCCTTGCCTACATAAAGCTTTAAGGGAGCAGTCCCTTAAATTCTGATTCTTCCCTAAAAATGTTAAGCAGTGAAAGGGGACCAAGATACCGAGTTACATCAATTTTTGTTGGGTCTCAACTGTCAGACCCCCATTGTTCTAACAATGATCCCCTCTGTACAGGCTAGAATATTAGTCGATGTACAGATTAATTTAATTTATATTTTTTTTTCGGAATGCTACCTTACAAAAGCAAGATCACTAATTGATGTAGTGAACAATTTAAATGACTAGAAAACAGCCCCCAAACTGGAAATAAAGGGTATTTTCTTTTTTTTTCTACATATGAATTTGTTTGAACTGTGGTTATCAGTGCTATGGCGGTTCTATAGTTCTGTCCTTGAAACCTTCTCACAGGTCTGCGACTAAAAAGCTGTTTGATTATTTTCATCTAATTTCCATGTATTTTGGTGTGCTGAAAACGAAAAAAATATTGAAAAAAATCCGGGACGTCAGGATTTGCCACAAAATGCAAAATTCTCTTCAAAGTTAGTACATTTTTCTCATTTTTTTTTTTTTTTATCTTAGGGTTTTGAAAATCAAAATTACTATTAATTAATTCACATCAATGCATTGAAGATATGCAATGCCAAAAAAATATAACTTTCACAGAAAAGAACTTGCAGAGTGAGCTAATGAAACCAGCATCAACATGTTGCAAGCTGAACGAGCGGGCTCTGACATGCCTGGGCTTGTTTCAATTGTTTTATCTTGGTTCTCACCTGTTCACACTTTTTAATCTCAGCTCGTGTTAGCTCGTCATATTCAACCGTGTTTCCCAAAATTAGCATTATGGCTCAGTGGAAGTGTATTAATTCGCCTGACAGTTTCTGTTACATTTGTGGTGAATATACAGTGTTGAAGCAACAGCTGAATATTACAGACTTTGTGAAAAAAGTATACTTCGCATATTTCGGACTAAAGCTTGGAGATCAAGATAAAGCTTGGGCGCCTCATAAAGTGTGCAAACGGTGTGTTGAGGACCTCCGAAATTGGTTCAAGGGTAAGAAAAAAGTTTTCCATTATGGGATTTCTCTGGTATGGCGAGAGCAAAAGAACCATAGTGACGATTGTTACTTTTGTTCATGCGATGTGAAAGGGTATAATTCAAAATGGAAACATTCTATTTCATACCCCATTATTCACGCAGCAATTCATCCCTTCCAGGGGAAGAGTCTTGAGGAGATCATTTGCATATTCCCAGTGCCTTCTGGGATAAGTGAAGAGTCTCCGCGAGCTCAACGATCACTGGGTTTTGGCCGTTGCAGCTGAAAAGAGGAAATCGGAAAACCAGGGGAAGAGTCTTGAGGAGATCATTTGCATATTCCCAGTGCCTTCTGGGATAAGTGAAGAGTCTCCGCGAGCTCAACGATCACTGGGTTTTGGCCGTTGCAGCTGAAAAGAGGAAATCGGAAAACCAGGGGAAGAGTCTTGAGGAGATCATTTGCATATTCCCAGTGCCTTCTGGGATAAGTGAAGAGTCTCCGCGAGCTCAACGATCACTGGGTTTTGGCCGTTGCAGCTGAAAAGAGGAAATCGGAAAAACCGCGCGCCTGTCGGCGCACGAATTTTGGCTCATCTTTCATCGTTTTTAAGAAATCTCAAGATGGAAGAGGCCAGGAGCCATTTGGTGAGCTGCATTTCTTGCTACATGTTCACAGACTTACCAGTGGAAAAGCCAAACTTCACATGCCACAAATGCAAGCTTGTGTCCCTGTTGGAGGAAAAGTTGCAAAATCTCGAAGAGAGGTTGGCTACGTTGAAGATCATTAAGGAAGGTGAAGAGTTCTTGGACAGAGCAGAATTATCTCTTCATGTTACAGAAAGAGAAGAAATTCGAAGTGCACCTGAAGAAACAGAGGAATGGAGACATGTGACCCAGAGAAGCAGGAGGATCAGGAGGCAGTCATCACCCATACTGCTCAGAAACCAGTACCAGGCTCTCACGCAGGAAAATGATGAAGAAATACATCAGGATAAGACTTTGCCAACAAACAGCAACCTTGTACGCCTTCAGAGTCCTCCTGGATGGAGAAAGAAAAATGTTGTGAAGAAGAAACGGAGAGTGGTGGTCATGGGGGATTCCCTGTTGAGAGGAACAGAGGCCGCTATCTGCAGACCGGATATAACTTCAAGAGAAATGTGCTGTCTTCCAGGTGCAAAAATTAAAGATGTGTCTGACAGGATATCAGGACTCTTCAGACCTACAGATGACTACCCATTCCTGCTACTACATGTGGGGACAAATGACACCGCAAGAAACGACCTGGAAACCATCTGCAGAGACTTTGAAGACTTAGGCAAGAAAGTGAAAGAACTGGGAGCGCAGGTGGTCTTCTCTTCCATCCTCCCAGTGGATGGCCATGGAACAAGGAGGTGGAATAAGATTCTGCAGGTGAACAACTGGCTACGTCGATGGTGCCGTCAGCAACGATTTGGATTTCTGGATCACGGAGTGAACTACTTATTCGATGGACTACTTGCTAGAGATGGGGTGCACCTTACGAAGACTGGAAAGCATGTATTTGGAAGTCGCCTTGCTACACTTGTAAGGAGAGCTTTAAACTAGAACAACATGGGAAGGGAAGCAAAAGACCAGAAAAAGCCATACACCTGACAAATGCTATTGAGAACTCTGCTAATAGAAGTGGAAAGGAAGAACAAAGACGAAAGAATCTAATTAATAACAATATTGGAGAAAGAGAAACCAATCACAAACTAAAATGTTTCTATACTAATGCACAAAGCATGGGCAACAAACAAGGAGAATTGGAACTACTAACACAGGAAAAGAAATATGATGTCATTGGAATCACTGAAACTTGGTGGGACGATACACATGATTGGAATACAAGACTAGAAGGATACAACTTATTTGCAAGAAACAGACTTGATAAACGAGGAGGGGGTGTTGCATTGTATGTTAGAAACGCATATATCTGCACAGAGATTGAAGCTTCAGAGACTGGGAGTTTTGTGGAAACTGTTTGGGTAAGAATACAAGGACAGAACAATGGAAAGGACACCATTGTAGGCATTTACTACAGGCCGCCTGTGCAAGCTGAAGATATGGATGAACTCTTTATGCATCAAATGGCCAAGTTCTCCAAAAAATATGACATAGTTGTCATGGGAGATTTCAACTATCCAGACATTTGTTGGGAATCTCTCTCAGGCAAAACTAACAGGTCAAGGAAATTCTTATCCTCTCTTGCTGACAACTTTATCTTCCAAAAGTTAGGGGAGAAAACAAGGGGAACTGCTACCTTGGATCTAATCCTTATAAACAGGGAGGAAATGGTTGAGGAGGTAAAAGTGGCTGGAACCCTAGGAGGTAGCGACCATGCTATTTTAGAATTTTGAATAACTAGAGGCGGAAGACCTGTGAAGACTCAGACGTCAAGGTTAGATTTCAGAAAGGCAGATTTTAAGGGATTCAGAAAGATAATTGGAGGGATCCAATGGCTGGATATCCTTAAAGACAAAAATGTCCAGGAAGGATGGGAAATCTTGAAAAATGAAATTCTCAAAGCACAGTTGTTAACAATTCCGAAAAGAGGGAAGAATAGGAAGCATTTAAGGAAACCAGGATGGGTGAACACAGAACTTAAGCACATGCTAAAAAGGAAGAAAAAAATGTTTATAAAATGGAAAGAGGGAGGCATATCTAAAGAAGAATATAATGCTGTCTGCAGAATCTGCAGGGCACAAATCAGATTAGCTAAAGCTGAAAATGAATTGAGGCTTGCAAGAGATGTCAAAAGCAATAATAAAGGATTTTGGGGATATGTCAAAAGTAAAAGAAAAGTCAAAGATGCTATAGGATTTTTACAGGATGAAAATGATGAAATGGTAAGACAGGATGTTGAGAAGGCTGAACTTTTAAATTCCTATTTTGCATCTGTTTTCTCTCAGAAAGGAAATGTAACACCAACTGTTCTTCACTGTCCTATTAAGGGAATAGAAGAATCCAGGATATCTATAAACAGAAAGATAGTGAGGAAACACTTAGCTAACCTAAATGAATTCAAGTCTCCAGGTCCAGATGAATTACACCCCAGAGTACTGAAGGAGATAGCAGAAGAAATTTCTGAACCACTCTCCATAATCTTTGAAAATTCTTGGAGAACAGGAGAAGTGCCAGAAGACTGGAGAAGAGCAAATGTTGTTCCTATCTTCAAAAAGGGGAAGAAGGTGGACCCAGGCAACTATAGGCCGGTGAGTCTGACTTCTATACCAGGAAAGATCTTTGAACAAATTATTAAACAACATGTAAGTCAATACCTGGATAAGAATGAAGTGATCAAACAGAGTCAGCATGGGTTTGTAACTAATAAGTCATGTCAGACTAACTTAATTTCCTTCTATGACGGTATCACTGATTGGGTGGATCAAGGAAATGCTGTAGATATAGTATATCTTGACTTCAGCAAAGCATTTGACAAAGTCTCTCATACAATCCTTATTGAAAAAATGACTAAGTATGGAATGGACAAGGCAACTGTTAGGTGGATTCATAGCTGGCTTAGTGATCGGACCCAAAGAGTGGTCGTAAATGGCTGCACATCCAGTTGGAAGAATGTCTCAAGTGGGGTACCACAGGGCTCTGTCCTGGGCCCTGTATTGTTCAACATCTTTATCAACGATTTAGATGAAGGAATTGAGGGTAAACTGATTAAATTTGCTGATGACACAAAGCTAGGAGGGATAGCTAATACTAGAGAAGAGAGAGAGAGGATTCAAAAAGATTTAAATAAACTGGAGAAGTGGGCAGTAACTAACAGAATGGTTTTTAACAGGGAGAAATGCAAAGTACTACATCTGGGCAATAAAAATGAAAAAAGCATATATAGAATGGGAGGAATAGGGCTAAGTGACAGCACATGTGAAAAAGACTTGGGTATACTAATAGATCACAGACTGAATATGAGTCAACAGTGTGATGCAGCAGCAAAAAAGGCAAATGCAGTTCTAGGATGTATTAACAGAAGCATACAGTCTAGATCACGTGAAGTCATTATTTCCCTCTACTCCTCTTTGGTCAGACCTCATCTGGAATATTGTGTCCAGTTTTGGGCACCACATTTTAAAAAAGACATCAACAAACTGGAGCAAGTTCAGAAAAGAGCGACCAGAATGGTGACCGGTCTGCAAACCCTGTCTTATGAGGAAAGGTTGCAGGATTTGGGAATGTTTAGTTTGCAAAAGAGAAGACTGAGAGGAGACTTAATTGCTGTCTACAAATATCTAAAGGGCTGTCACATTGTAGAAGGATCAACTTTATTCTCATTTGCACAAGGAAAGACTGGAAGCAATGGGATGAAACTGAATGGGAGGAGACACAGATTAGATATTAGAAAAAACTTTTTGACAGTTAGAGTGATCAATGAGTGGAACAGGCTGCCACGAGAAGTGGTGAGTTCTCCTTCAATGGAAGTCTTCAAACAGAGGCTGGACAGACATCTGACTGGGATGATTTAGCGAATCCTGCTTTGAGCAGGGGGTTGGACCAGATGGCCCAGGAGGTCCCTTCCAACTCTACGATTCTATGATTCTATGATTCCCCCATGGCACAGATATACCAGTACCCAAGGCCCCTGCTACCTTGGAAGAGATAACTAGCTCCGATGAAGGTGGAGTCATACCTGAACCAGATGATGAATCAAGTTCTGACTTTGAAGATGATACAAGACCAAAATTGTTTTCCCAGGAGGAGATGAATGATTTGGTAAGAGACTTGAATCTTCCCAAAGGTGCCGCTGAGTTACTCGGATCAAGGCTCAAAAGCAAGAATTTATTGATGACAGGAGTGTCTTTTTCATGGTTCAGACATCGTGAAGATGAGTTCGTTCCTTACTTTGCCCAGGAAGATAAGTTGGTTCATTGCATCGATGTCGAAGGTTTGATGGGCCAATTCAAAATCCAATATGATTCAGCGCAATGGCGTCTTTTTATAGATTCTTCAAAAAGAAGTCTCAAAGCGGTTTTACTCCACAACGGCGGTTTTTATGCTTCCATCCCTGTAGGTCATTCCTTACACCTCAAGGAAACCTACGAGAACTTGGAATTGGTTCTTCGTAAACTTAAATATGAAGACCACGGTGGGCAAGTGTGCGGGGATTTGAAAGCCTTGGGCATGCTGCTCGGGCAACAAGCTGGGTATACCAAATACCCTTGTTTTCTGTGTCTATGGGACAGTCGAGACCGACAAAATCACTGGACCAAGAAGAATTGGCAGCCAAGGGTGCTCACAGGTGGTGAAAAAAATGTCCTCCGAGAAACTTTGGTTCCTCCCCATAAAGTTCTTCTACCACCTCTCCACATCAAATTGGGATTGATGAAGCAATTCGTAAAATCACTTCCAAAGGATGGAGAATGCTTCAAATACTTGGTCACCAAGTTTCCAGGCCTCTCGGAGGCAAAACTGAAGGAAGGTGTGTTCGTCGGACTAGACATTAGAAGGCTTATAGCTGATCAAGAGTTTATCAATACCATGACGCATCCTCATAAAGAAGAAAGAAGGGTGTATTGCATTTAAAGAGGTCGTAGAGAAATTTTTAGGCAATAACAAAGACCCTGACTACAAAAAAATCGTCGGACAAATGCTGAAAGCATTTCAAGCTTTAGGTTGCCTGATGAGTTTGAAAGTGCATTTCCTCAATTACCACCTTGACAACTTTCCTGAAAATTTGGGAGCTGTGAGTGAAGAGCAAGGTGAACGATTCCACCAGGACATTAAAGAGATGGAAAGAAGATACCAGGGAAGATGGAGCATTACAATAATGACAGACTACTGTTGGACGCTTAAGAGAGACATTACAGATGCTACTCACAAGCGTAAATGTACCAAGAGAAGCCTCACAGGGAAGAAGAATCAATTTTAGTATGTGTTAGTGAGCTCATTGCAGTTAAAAAAATGATTTTCATGAAACATTTGTAATAAAAAATTAATTTTATGAGTCTATTTTCATTTATTTTGAGGTATTGTCTAATTTAACATAGTTACTTAAATTGTCAGAAAACGTGATGTCCTATGGCAAAACGGAGGTCATTTTCGGATTTAGCGCGCTCAAAAACATAAAGATTACGTGGAATAACCAAAACAGCTCTTGAAAAAATTTTTTTTGCAGACCTGTAATATTCCCTCAGTTCATGTTCCACTTCAGTATCTGTACTTCTACATTAGTGCTTCCCAACTTGGTTCCAACCTGGCACTTGCTCTGGGTTTCCACATAACACAGCAGCAACAGCAACAAGATCTGTTACCCTTACATGACGTTGGGATTGTCAAGTTGTTCTCATTTAGGGGAGACAAGACCATCCCAAAGCCCCACACCACCCCCAAGTATTGACCCGTACGCCGCTTAATAACTCCAGAGACCAAAAGTTTCTTTGGAATTTGTATGACCACAGCAGCCTTTTATTAAATTAACAAACAATAATAATAATGTATTATGAACACCATAAATACAATACTTGAACACTGAGGAGGAGTCCTTGAAGCCACGATATCTAGGTGAATTACCCCAAAATGTTGTGGACAAAACCAACATATTACTCCCAGCCATTACCCCACAGGCTCAGGAGCACCAACCCACCGAGGCATATTGTCCACTTAGCAACTAGGGGATCCGCCTACTTTACGGAAACTCCCCATCCACTTTTCACCAGATCACCACCACCATACCTATGAACGTAGGAGACCCTATACCATGAGTCTCCAAAACCAATTTCAAAACGACTCCAAGGACTTCCCCCCCTTCCGAACCGCTACAACGAGGGCCCTTGAACACCTCAACGGCCCGAGACCCCCGAACACACCATGCTATGGTCCTTTCAATGCCTTCCTGCAGACCCAGAGTCCAAATGTCGGATCCAACCACGTTCAAATGGACACCATCTGCCAACCAAAAATTCCCTTCACCCTTTTCAAGATCAAAATGACGCACAACCACGCCCCCATTCCTAACCACAAAGGAAGACACCGCCCTGTTAAATTTAATCCTGGCCTTGTTGACCTTCACCAAGGATCTCATGGAACGCCAACGCTTGCGTGAAACAATTTCAGACCAGACAATGGTGACCCCCCGATACAACAACCACAACCGCAAGCAATTCTGCTTGATGTCCTTTATCAGTTCCCGAAAAGGTCGGACCGCCAAATCGTTGCCCCCGACATGAAGAACCAGAATGTCCGGTGCGCGGTCCAACTGAGCACACACATGAATTTCTTGTAATACCCTTCTCCACTCCATTCCCCTGAAACCGAGCCACCGCACCATCGCCACGGTCCTGGGGAAGCCCAGTTGTCTGCCTTCGTTCCGGACATCAGCTCGCAATGCTTCCCAATGAACGAAAGAGTGCCCAAAAATCCAAACCAGCAAAGGCTTGATACCTGGAACAAAAAAGGGGGAGTGCTAACATCGAAACATACCACAAATACAAGAAACGTAAACTCCATGTGCGCCACCAAGCCTCCACTCAAGCCACCCCCCCACACAATTGAGGCCTAACGTAACTTCGATACTGATTAGAGTTCCAACCACCAATATTCATTATGGACGCTGGCCCCAAACCCCCAGCCCCTGCTTCCATGGCAGCCCCTATCCTAAAAGAGTGAGGAGCGAATCGGGATTCGTCCAGGCCCAACAACCGAATAGCCTTTTTGAAAACAGCACCAAACTACTGCCGTCAACATGACCAACAGTGACCCGCTCAAGTTGGGATGAAGGTCCCAAAAATTCTGTAAGCACTGAACAGGGCACATTGAAAAGCCAGGCACACTGCCCAACACCACCTGGCGGCCTTTTCCCGACTGATCCGTCTTGGACCATCGTAACCAAAATTTCACACCATGCGATGTCGATATAACATCCCTTGCCAATAACCCACCAACCGATCCTTTGCTGGGAGAAACTAGCTCTCCCACCCATAAAGCCCCAAAAAAGGCGAACGAGAAAGCTAAACAAAATAGCAAAAGCTCATAACGTGAAGAACAAACCGACTCCAGAACAAGGCCCAACCGTTCCAACAAATTAAAAGATACTGGCCTCCTCAAATCCCCCCTGCTTTTGCAGCGGCGAAAACCCTTAGCCGCTTGTCTGACCAAAAATGTCTTCCTCAAATCCCGACTCTTGCGCAAGTGAAAGCCAAAGAACAATCCAGCCAAAACCCGTGAAACTTTTGCCCAAGACCAGCCCTCAATTGAACCGCGCCCCAACCAGGCCAACAGCATTCCTTTTGATCCTGCCCGAACCAATGACCGGGCCGGCTGCAACAACTTCCTCCCACATCCGCCATACAGCTCGGTAGGCCTCCCAAGTATTTGGAGCCAAGGAGGACTCGATCAGCAACTCAGCGGCCCGTAAGCCAATCTCCACAGTTCCTCCGGGCAAGCTAAACCCTCGACCTCTGCTTCTGGCGCCAAAGAGCGAAAACGATCCCACTGCGAATGAGAGAGTCAGCTATGTCATTCCTGACTCCAGGAACATGAGACGCGGTCACATGCCACATGCGCATTCAAAGACAAGCATAGCAAAACCAATTGCTGCAACACACGAACGACTGGAGGAGACGAGGCGGTAAGCCCGTTGATTGCGCACACGACACCCATGTTGTCACAATTAAATCGCACACGCTGATCCCGAAACTCCCGCCCCCACAAATGCACCGCCACCAGGATCGGAAAAATCTCCAACATTGTAATGTTACGCACCAGACCTGACGCAATCCACTCGTCGGGCCAATGAGATGCGCACCACGGTCCTCTGAAGTAAGCCCCAAAGCCAATACTCACAGCCCCATCCGTAAACAGCTGCAGAGCGTCGTTACCAACAATCTCAGACATCACCAAAGAGCGGCCGTTGTACCCAACCAAAAAGGACTCCCAACCCGCCAAATCCGCCCTGAGCTCCGACGACAATCTGATGAAATGGTGGGGTGCTTGAATCCCTAGAGTAGCGCTCGCCAGCCTACGTGAAAAAACTCGCCTCGTCGGCATCACACGACACGCAAAATTCAACTTCCCCAACAACGACTGGAGATCACGCAACAATATTTTCTTCAAGCGGCGCGCTCGGACCACCTCAGCCGCAGGTCAGCTAACTTGTCCTCATGCAGCCTAAACTCCCACTAAGCAGTGTCAATGACGATCCCCAAGAAACGCAAGCACGTACTTGGGCCCTCGGTTTTACCAGGCGCCAGCAGAACTCCAAAACGCTCAGCCACCCACTCGATGGTTTGCAATATTCTGTGACAGCGCAACGAATCTGCAGGGCAGACGCACAAAAAATCATCCAAATAATGGATAACTGATTCAAAACCGGAAACATCGTGCACCACCCACTCAAGAAAAGAACTAAAGGCCTCAAAATATGCACAGGACAATGAGCAACCCATGGGTAAGCACCTGTCCACGAAAAACTTGCCGTCCCGAAAACAACCCAGGAGCCTCATGCTGTCCGGATGGACTGGTAAAAGACGAAATGCAGCTTCAACGTCAGTCTTAGCCATAAGGTCCCCCCGACCACAACTCCGCACCCACCGTGCAGCCTCGTCGAACGAGGAGTAATCCACCGACCATATCTCCGGTCAATATCGTCGTTAACTGACGTACCCCGTGGAAAAGACAAGTGCTGAATAAGCCGAAACTTATTTGGCTCCTTCTTCGGAACCACGCCCAGGGGAAAAACCACCAAATCCGGAAACGGCGGGGATGTGAAAGGGCCAGCCATGCGGCCCAAAGAGACTTCCCTTTCAATTTTTTCCGAAACCACAGTGGCGTGAAGTAGAGCCGAACGCAAATTTTTTAAAGCAAGCGGAATGACAGAAGGGGGGTGCGGAATCACAAAACCATCTCTAAAACCCGCGTACAACAGTGCCGCTTTTTCCCTGTCCGCATATCTATTTAGATAAGGGACCATCCTTTCCAGTTTCACTGGAGTCTCCCCCTTTAGAATTACCACCCCCGGCACCTGGCTTGCCTTTTTTGAAACACTTGGACGCTCCGTGGGAAGCACCGTTGCAAGTGGAACAGAGGTGTTTGAATTTGCAATTCGCCCCGAACTTATACTGCCCGTCGTTAAACTGCCAGCAGACCCCCAACTTGTGGTTTCCCGCCTGCCCCAGTCCACTTCCGCTCGTGTTGCTGGAGTTACCGCTGCTCAGGCTGGTGCTGCCAGCCCCCCATGAAACTTGTTTTGAGCAATGACGCGCATCCATAACCCAATATCCTTCTGATCCCAACGAATGGCTGGGCGAACGGCCTTCCTCTGCCGGAATTGTTCGTCATACCTCAGCCACGCCTGACCCCCATAAACTCTGTAAGCTTCACCTATCGCATCCAGGTAGCAAAACAATGCCGAGCAATTGTCCGGGGCCCTTTCCCCAATAACGCTTGCCAAAATGGCAAACGCTTGCTGCCAATTCACAAACGTCTAAGGAATTAGGCACCACCTGCGTTTCTTCTCTTCCTCCTTTTTGCTATCCTCCTTCTTGCTCTCATTCAAATTAAATTTCTCGAGAGGCAACAACGAGAATATCTCCACATATTCGTCCTTCCATATGCGCTCCTTAACATCCTTCTTTAAATGAGCCACCAGTGGGCCCTCAGAGCATACATAGACCTCACCGTGAGCCCTGTCGTCCAAGTGCACGCGACACTGCTTCCCCTTTTCTGTTTGCACCGACACAGACACTGGTTCACTAGTGCGCCCCGCCAGCTCTAACCCGCTCTGCCCAACCTTCCCCCCAGCCTGAGACCCCACCCAGGCCGCCAGTGGAGATGGTGCAACGAAACCCCGCTCCAACCGTGAAAGCAAATCGCGGACGTCTGCGAGCATGGACCTAACACCCCCCACCACTCATACCGTCCATCGAGGGACCCACCCCCCCTGGCAATGAAGACAACAGTTGCTGACATACAGGGGACACAGACTCATACTCACCGGGCTGCGAGGGGGCTGTGAGCCCTCTAGCCGGACCGCCGGGATCCACGGATGCATTCACGCCCAATTGGCTCATGATGCTGGCTACACTGGACTGCCGCTGACCTCCGGGATTCCCCCCCGAGGGAACCAGGATCCCCAAATGACGGTGCTGCCTGAGTCGCCGCGACCGGAGCCCCTGATGTCGCGCCATCCATCCGTGATGATGCATGTGCGGCCCCCGGTGAAGAGCTCAGTAGGACCGGAGCGTACCCCCTGCCGCCAGTTGTGGGGGGTGGAAGGCACATGCCCTGCCATGCAGCAGGGATTTCTATCCTTGCTGCATGGCCTCCTGACACTGTGCCCGGAGCAGGAAGCGGGCCGCGTTGCGGGCACCCCCCCACCGTGGCCCCCCCGAGAACCCGATGACCCCCCCACTGGAGGGTGAAGGACACAGCCCTGCTGTTTGGCAGGCCACTACCGCTGTACTGGTCGACCGGTGCCTGGAGAGAGGAGCAGACCGCGCTGTAATAGAGCCGCCAGCGCGGCCCTCTGATGAGTCCTGGGTGCTGCGCTGCCCGGCGTGTGTCAGCCCCGCCCCCTGCACGGAGCGAGACAAAGGCCCGGACACCGCCGCAGGGCCTCGCCGGGCTTGCGGATTCCTCCCAAGTCGGGGCCCGCCGGAGCGAGCCGCGCAGGGCGCCCGGCCTGGAGGGTCCCGGAAGGGGCTCCGGTGCCGACGGGAGGCCCAAGGTACTGCATCCGGTGAGAGCTGTTCTGGAGGCCTCACCCGCCTTGCGCACCGCTCCCTCGTTGAAGGCAGAGCCGACTGCCCGGACGTCCCCGGGGTGATCGCCACCACTTGCGCTTCCTGCCACCTTGGCGGCTGTGTCATGGAAGCCGCCCTCAGGCACTCCAGTGCCCGCTCCACGTCAGCCATGGTGAGTCCACAAACTTCCTGGGGGAAAAAAGCGGGAACTGTGAGGAGGGAGGCCCGTTGCTCAATCATATATATCGGCAACGCCCCCTCCCACCAAGCCCACTCCCCCCACCTTCACCCTCCAAACCCCCCATCATGCTGGCCTCTGCCTGACGCCTCTTCTGCGGGGAGGGGAGGCTCAGCTCCGGCCATTACTGTAGGGAAGGCAGATTCCTTCCAGACTGCCACAGATGCCTGTCTAAACAGTCAATGAATCCTGTCCAAAATTTAGCACTGAACTAGAATGATAGAATGCCTCGCCTTCCCTGGATATATATATATATATATATATATATATATATACATATATAAAACATAAGTTAGTATACTGGACAGGTACATACATCTAATGTAGAGTGCATGTGTAGGATAAATACTGCCCTAGCAATCCATGTAATGTGCTCCAAAGCCAGGTGCAAAACTTTATGATCTATCTAAAGGAGATATTTCACCAGTTTAAGCATGTTAAACTGGACAGATCACAGATTAGCAGCTGCAGAGCTGAGTAAAACATAATTTTTATATTTTAATTTTGCTTTTCCATTGTGGGTATATTAGCTTGTAAAGGTTAGGCTATAATTTATTATATGTCCAAGAGGGCATTACCAGAGATTTGTACTTCTTCCCTTGCATGTGGTTGCATTGTGTTGCAAGCAGGCAGCAACATACTGGGGAAAAAGGAACACACCCCCACAATAACTTAGCGCAGGCCTGCCAGCATGAGACATGTAATGACAGACAGTCTGCTCCCCTGATCTTACTGCAAAGCAGTGTGTGATTACATTGTGTCAAAAGTAGAGTATACATAAGTGTTATTAAATGGTGTCAGGAGTAGAGCAGGCATAAGTCTGATTACATAGTGCCAGAAGAAAAGCAGACTTACGTGTATTACATAGTAGTGGTAATAAAGTAAAGCAAACACACACTTTTCAGCTCTCATCATGGCAGCTAGTGAAATAGAGGGGCAGTACAGCAGAGCTGAGCTTTGTCTCATTACACATTACAAATGCTTCTAGCAGCTCTCCTCTCATAGTGCTGTCACTTTTCCTGTACTACCCCCCTCCCCTGGTGTGCACACACACACACTGTCTGTTTGTGATGAAAGCTGAAGAAGTGTTAGTAATCACACTCATCTTTTCTCTACTCATGACACTTTGTAATCACACTCAGCTCTGCAATGAGGAGATTTGACTTTTTGTCATTACATGTCTCACACTGAGAAACCTGCTCTATGCTATTGTGGAGGCATGTTCTTCTGTCCCACATTTGTTTCTGCCTGCTGTTGATTTGTCAGCCTCATGAAGGGGAAGAAGTACATGTCCCCAGAGAGACAGATCTATGGTAATGCTCCTTTGGGCTTAGCATAAATGATTATAACCTAAACTTTGAATTAAAAAATAAAAAATGACAATTTACTCAGCTCTGCAGCCTCTATTTCACGATGTGACCAATGTGACAATGTAACAACATGCTCAAATTAGTAAAAGGACCTCTTTAGAAGTAATATTTTATCCAGATGTAGTTTTCACTTCCAATTGATTATAGGGTAGTCGCCATTGTAGTCCATATTTATATTGTTTCATTGCATGTTGGTAGCATAGTTAATATTTGTATCTGCGCAGCTAGACTAGCATTGATGAATATATTTACTATGATATTCACTGCACGGTGGATGCACAGTATACAGTATATGTTTTCAACCTTACCACATGTTTAGAGTGTATGAATTTAGACACTTCCTCTTTCTTTGTGTGCACTATCAATTTTATTTTTTGTGTCTACTATTTTTGTCATTGTAATAAACGGTAGATGCTATTAGTATTAGTAAATGTGTCTATCTAAAAATATATATATTTGTTTAAATTTTCTTCCAATTTACACTTCAGATGTGAAAAGGACCATGACTGTACGGGTTGTGGAGGCTGCGGTATGTTGGGTCAGATTTCACCTTGATTTTGGTGTGGACACACAATGTGCCTATCTAGTTGAAATCCATATCCTGTGCAATTTCACCCTAAATTACATACTTTGAAAGATGGTCTCCACCGATTTGGTAGATTTTGTTTTTTTCCATTTATCTGTTTGAAGGTCTGCTAGCTCTTCATTTCATATATTGCAAAACTCACCTTGGGTTAATTTATCCTTTAGTAAAAGACTCTAGGGATTATGACAGTTAGCTCTGATCCTACAGTGTGAGAACGGCCATATGTGTCTGATAGATCAGCTGCATTGCCGGTAAGCCCCCAGGGGCAGATTCTGACCAATGGTTTATGTCTCCATCTACTGGCTACTTCCATATATCAGACATAGCTGCAGTAGCAGAGAAAAACAAATGATTATTCTATCCATGTAAATATAATCCATGGCTATTACCCCTGTGTGCAGTCGGGAGGAAGAGAGTAAGCTCAGAATTCCACATATGAAGGATCATCTTTCTGTGTCAATCTCTTTCTTTAAAGTAGATAGTTTAAATATGACAGCTGCCTCTGTGCCAGACCTCAGGGAGCCAAGTCTTGTTTAGAGCCGCACTTTAAAAATGCAACCCGATATATTGTGATGTCAGTGTGTGACCTATTTATATATCATTGTAGTGGTCGGAGGAGGGTTTTGTCTTATCGGACTTATCAACCTAGCAATCCAAAGATCAAAAGTATACTTCTTCATAAGGTGCTGTATTAAATATTTAATAAAGCTTTCGCTCCCATATAATTGATTACTGTCAATGAATGAAAACACTTTGTTTTTCAATGAAAAGTTGGAAATTTTTCTGACCTTGTCCTCCATGCAACCAATCCTAACTGCTTTCACACTGTGATCGTGGGTCCAGTCAGGGCATATGTCCGAACCACCTCCCGCATGGGGTTCAAACGTATGCGCCAAGGGGACCATAGACTGTTATGGTGTCAGCAGAGCAAACATGCACTCTAACTTGCACCATTTTTGGGAGTATAAGCCTACAGGAGGCGGACAGTCAGACGCAGTCTACTACCCCCTATTTTTGACGATCAGTCAAGCTAAAGTCATATCCATGACCCCTTACCAGCCTTAGAATACCAGATCCTACCTGTCTGTTTTAGCTTGGCTGGTTGTCAAAAATTAAGGGGACCCCTCGACGTTTTTGAAAATTATTTATTTAAATAATTTAAAAGAAATGGCATGGGCACCCCTCTATTCTTGATAACCAACCTTCCTAAAGCTGACAGCTAAGGGTTGAAGCCTGTAGCTGTTAGTTTTGCCTGGCTGGTTATCAAAAATAAAGGGGAACCCACTCTTTTTTTTTTAAATTTATTAATTCAGAGCGCAGGTGTTGGCTGAGGAATGCTCCCATCAGCCACCGTCTGCTCTTGCTGTTATTAGCAGCAGCAGGTGTAGGATGATGGGAGTAGTAGTCCCATTAGCCGACACCAGTGACCGGAAGGTAAACTTTTTACCTCCAATCACAGCTGCGGTTTCATGCTGTTATTTCACATTGTGGGAACTGCGACTCTCTGATCAGCAGTATTGATTTTACCACCAATTAGATTTAGTGTTTGCTGCGCTGTCATGCACATGACAGCGTGGCAAGTACTGGATGTTCGGGCCCTGTTCGGGTTTTTTAACTGTTCTGTCGAACCCACCGGAGCCGAACATCCAAGGGTTCGTCCATCACTACTTACAATTGCTTATTTTGCCTCTCTACTCAGTTAACTCTTCTCTTTTCCATTTGGTCTGTGACATCACATGATTACAAATTGACTAGATAAATCCTTCTAAAGCTATGTGCACGCGCTGCGGATTCACCTGCGGGTTTTTCCGCACGGATCCGCAGGTAAAACCGCAGGTAAAGTGACCTGCGGTTTTCCTGCTGATTAGCCTTAGCCTGCGGTTTTTCCCTGCGGTTTCACACCTCTACTATGTAAAAGGTGTGAAACCGTTGCGAAATCCGCCCAAACAATTGACATGCTGCAGTTTGTAAACCGCAGCAAAACCGCGCGGAAAAAAACGCAGCATGAGCACAGCAGATTTGACATGCCATAGGCTAACATGGTACTGTACCATGTCTGCGGAACTGCTGCGTTTCCGCAGGGCCAAAAATTCTGCCGAAACGCAGCAGAATCCACAACGTGTGCACATAGCCTAATAATCTCTATGTAAAAACAGGAAGCCAATTTTCCCTGCATGAGCTATCACCGCAAAAGTCCCTGGCAGGGGAAAGGAGCAGAACAGCTGGGTCAGGAGTTGAATAGGGGGATGACTCATGCAGGGAAAAGAGCCCCTTTAACAGAATCCAAGATTGAAAAGGAACAGACTCCCTTTAAATAGAATCCAAAGGCTCCATGTCTTGAAGAACTGGTCAGTACTGTTGTGGTCCCAAGCAATGAGCTCCTCCATGCTAGAAATGTCCAGAGAGATACCTAGCGACTCCACAAGAGAGAGAACCTGCAAAGTTCTCTAATGGCGTAGGATAACTAAACGAGCTGTTTGCATGAAGAACTCATTAGACCTTTTTTCAGAGAAGAGAGTGAGCCTGATATAATAGATAACAGAGCTATCGGTGACAACCAGTGGATTGAATCTGAAAAATCTTTACTTTAAAGATCATGAATAGCTGACCAGACGGGAAAGATTTATTCACAACTCCATCAGTGTGTATGGTATGAGTTCTTCTCTGTAAGTATTGTTATATTCCAGTGCAAACATGTAGAGCAGATTGTTGGGATCCAGTGCAATCACTCACAAAACTCACTCTGCAGCGCACTGCTCAGCAGGTAAATATGCTCAGTTACTTCATGAGATTGCTCTTAGAGCAGTATACAGGCTCAAGGAAAAGCCTGAGACTTATTACCACTCTTCACTTCTTTGTGTCCTGTAATGCAGGAGCTCAACTGAACATCGACCCACAGAGTGGGGGTCTGAGTGTCAAATCAGCAAGTCCTATGGATCGATCATAACTTGCCAAGTGGGGAATAACTTTTTAATTGTAGCAGGAGGTTAAACAACTTGGGAAGTTCTCCATTTACAAGCTGTGCTCACTGGTTTTACTCTGTAGCAGCATGCTTTATAATAACATATACAGGTTCCAACCACTAAAAGTAATCTATCAGCAGGTTTTTAGTATGTAATCTGAGGACAGCATGAGGTAGGCGTTTAGACCCCAATTTCAACAATGTGTCACTTATAAGGTTGAATACTGGTGTTTATTTGCAATGAAGATTTTATCACCTGGTGATTATCATTGTCTTGACTACTTGCTAGTCTGACCATGGCCCCCTCCTGTGATAAGCAGCTCACTGTCTATCAACAGTGTACATAGAGAGCCTGGTTGGGGGCAGGGTTAGCTTTCTCAGCTCTGCTTCATGCTATATCTAAGAACTCTGTGTCACAACTGCTGCCCCCAGTGAACTAAGTGATTCATTCTTGGAATCAAGGCCTCTGCCCCTACATTATGCTGCTCTCAAATGAGGTAGCAAAAACCTTTTGACAGATTCCCTTTAACCCCTTCTCCCCGAAGCCTGTTTTCACCTTCCTGACCAGGCTAATTTTTACAATTCTGACCACTGTCACTTTATGAGGTCATAACTCTGGAACGCTTCAATGGATCCCGGTGATTCGGAGATTGTTTTCTCATGACATATTTTACTTTATGATAGTGGTAAAATTTATTTGATATGACTTGTGTTTATTTGTGAAAAAAAGGAAATTTGACGAAAACTTAGAAAATTTAGCAATTTTCAAATTTTTTAATTTTATGCCCTTAAATCAGAGAGTCATATCGCACAAAATAGTTAATAAATAACATTTCCCACATATCTACGTTACATCTGCACAATTTTGGAAACATTTTTTTTTTTTGGTTAGGAAGTGATAAGGGTTAAAAGTTGACCAGCGATTTCTCATTTTTAGAACAAAATTTGCAAAATCATTTTTTTAAGAACCACCGCACATTTGAATTGACTTTGAGGGGCCTATATGACAGAAAATACCCCAAAATAACACCATTCTAAAAACTGCACCCCTCAAGGTGCTCAAAACAACATTCAAGAAGTTTATTAACCCTTCAGGTGCTTCACAGGAATTTGTGGAATTTGGAAGGAAAAAATAAACATTTACCATATTTTGCGGACTATAAGATGCACCGGACCATAAGACGCACCCCAAATTTTGGGGTGAAAATAGCAGAAAAAAAGATTTTTATAAGATGGGGGTCCATCTTATTGTCCAAATTTAAGGTATCTTACCTGAGGGCTCGTGGTGGTACAGCAGGGTCACAGGAGGCATGGTCCCTTCCTCAGGATAAGTCTGGTCCGGTGTCGGCAGTGCTGATGTTCGGTTTGGGCTATGGGGAGTCTCCTGGGGCTGTGCGTGCGAAGATTGAGTACTCTGCTTCCCGGGACTTCAGGAAAATGGCTGCGGGTGGCAGCGCGTGTGCAGATGGAGATCGCAGCGGCCATTTTCCTGAAACCAAGTGAAGCCGAGAACTCAATCTGCGAACTCGGCTTCAGGAAAATGGCCGCCGCGATCTCAATCTGTGCACGCATGCATGCATCTTATAGTCCGAAAAATACGATACTTTTCGTTCACAAAAATTTTCCTTTGAACCTAATTTTTTTTCCATTCGCAAGAGTGAAAAGAGAAAATGGGTAATACGTTTTGATGTGCAATTTCTCCTGAGCATGCCAATACCTCATATGTGGGGGAAATCTACTGTTTGGGTGCATGGAAGGGCTCGAAAGGGAAGGAGCGCCATTTCACTTTTTGAATGTAAAATTTGCTGGCATAATTAGCGAATGCCATTTCATGTTTGGAGAGCCCCTGTGCGTAAACAGTGGAAACCCCCAACAAGTGACCCTATTTTGGAAGCTAGACCCCTGAGGGAACTTATCTAGATGTGTATTGAGCACCTTGAATCCACAGATGCTTCACAGAAGTTTATAACGTTAAGCCGTGAAAATAAAAAATCACATTTTTCCCAGATAAATCTTTTTTAGCTCCAAATTTTGCATTTTCATAAGGGTAACAAGAGAAATTGCTCCATGCAATTTGTTGTGCAATTTCTTCTGAGTGCGCAGATATACAATATGTGGAGGAAAACAACTGTTGGGCACACAGCAAGGCCTGGAAGGGAAGGAGTGCTATTTGACTTTTTTGAATGTAAAATATGCTGGAATAATTATCGGTTGCCATGTCGTGTTTGGAGAGCCCCTGATGTGCCTAAACAGTGGAAACCCCCAACAAGTGACACCATTATGGAAATTAGATCCCTTAGGGAACTTACCAAGATGTGTATTGAACACCTTGAACCCACAGGTGCTTCACAGAAGTTTATAACGTAGAGCCGTAGAAATGAAAAAAAATCAGATTTTTCCCAAATAAATCTTTTTTAGCTCTATATTTTGCATTTTCTTAAGGGTAACAGGATAAATTGTTCCACACAATTTGTTGTGAATTTTCTCCTGAGTACTCCGATACCCTTTATGTGGGGGGAAAACCACTGTTTGGACACACAGCAGATCTCGGAAGAGAAGGAGCGCCATTTCACTTTTTGAATGCAAAATTTGATGGAATAATTAGTGGGCGCTGTGTCGCATTTGAAGAGGTCTTGATGTGCCTAAACAGTGGAAACCCCCCACAAATGTTACCATTTTGGAAACTAGACCCATTTTGGACCTCATCTAGATATGTATTGAGCATCTTAAACCATCAGGTGCTTCAGGGAAATTTATAATGTTAAGCTATGAAAATAAAAAAAAATCACATTTTTCCCACAAAAATCTTTTTTAGCTACAAATTTTGTATTTTCACAAGGGCAAAAGGTGGAAATTGACTTCAAAGTTTGTTTTGCAATTTCTCCTGAGTTCACCGATACCCCATATGTGGTCAAAAATTACTTTTGAGGCACAGTGCAAAGCTCAAAAGGGAAGTAGCGCTATATTACAGTGCAGATTTTTTTTGCTGCACTTGTTTGAGGGTGTCATGTTACATTGTCAGAGCCCCTGAGGTACAGAACCCCCCCATAAGTGACCCCTTTTTTACCAATTAAAGCTCTCAATTAATTAATGTTGGGGTGCAGTGAAGAAAAAAGAATTTACATTTTTACCACCAAGATTGTGTGTTAGCCCCTAGTTTTACATTTTCACACTGGGAAATGGGTAAAAATTGGACCAGAATTTGTCCCACAATTTCTGCTGAATGTAGAAATACCTCATATGTGGCTGTACAGTATTGCTTTCCCATACAGAGAGACTCGGGAGGGACGAACCGCTATTTGCCTCCTGGAACGCAGATTTTCTTAGACTAGTTTGCGGATTCTATATAAAGAGCCCCTAAGTGCTAGAAGAGCAGAATCCCCCCTCAAGGGACACCATTTTGGAAATTATAAACAGACCTGAGTGAAGGCTTGCTTTTTTTGTGGATTGAGCTGAAGCTTTTGTGGGAACATTTGAATTAAAGCTTTTATTGGGAACATTTTACATACAGTGCCTTGCGAAAATATTCAGCCCCCTGAAACTTTTCAACCTTTTCCCACATATCATGCTTCAAATATAAAGATACCAAATGTAAATTTTTCGTTAAGAATCAGCAGCAAGTGGACCACAATTGTGAAGCTGAACGATATTTATTGGTTATTTTAAATTTTTGTGGAAATTCAAAAACTGAAAAGTGGGGCGTGCAATATTTTTCAGCCCCTTTACTTTCAGTGCAGCAAATTCACTCCAGAAGTTCATTGTGGATCTCTGAATGATCCGATGTTTTCCGAAATGACTAATGATGATAAATATAATCCACCTGTGTGTAATCAAGTCTCCGTATAAATGCACCTGCTCTGTGATAGTCTCTGGGTTCTGTTTGAAGCACAGAGAGCATCATGAAGACCAAGGAACACAACAGGTAGGTCCGTAATACTGTTGTGGAGAAGTTAAAACCAGATTTGGATACAAAATGATTTCCAAAACTTTAAACATCCCAAGGAGCACTGTGCAAGCGATCATATTGAAATGGAAGGAGTATCATACCACTGCAAATCTATCAAGACCCGGCCGTCCCTCTAAACTTTCATCTCAAACAAGGAGAAGACTCATCAGAGATGCAGCCAAGAGGCCCATGATCACTGTGGATGAACTGCAGAGATCTACAGCTGAGGTGGGACAGTATGTCCATAGGACAACAATCAGTCGTACACTGCACAAATCTGGCCTTTATGGAAGAGTGGCAAGAAGAAAGACATTTCTCAAAGATATCCATAAAAAGTGTTGTTTAAAGTTTGCAACAAGCCACCTGGGAGACACACCAAATGTGTAAGAAGGTGCTCTGGTCGGATGAAACCAAAAATCTAACTTTTTGGCAATAATGCCAAATGATATATTTGGGTGTAAAGGCAACACAGCTCATCACCCTGAACACACCATCCCCACTGTCAAACATGGTGGTGGCAGCATCATGGATTGGGCCTGCTTTTCTTTAGCAGGGACAGGGAAGATGGTTAAAATTTATGGGAAGATGGATGGAGCCAAATACAGGACCATTCTTGAAGAAACCCTGTTGAAGTCTACAAAATACCTGAGACTGGGGCAGAGATTTGTCTTCCAACAAGACAATGATCCCAAACATAAAGCAAAATCTACAATGGAATGGTTCACAAATAAACGTATCCAGGTGTTATAATGGCCAAGTCAAGATCCAGACCTGAATCCAATCGAGAATCTGTGGAAAGAGCTGAAAACTGCTGTTCACATACGATCTCCATCAAACCTCACTTAGCTCGAGCTGTTTGCCAAGGAAGAATGGGCAAGAATTTCGGTCTCTCGATGTACAAAACTGATCGAGACACACCCCAAGTGACTTGCAGCTGTAATCGCAGCAAAAGGTGGCGCTACAAAGTATTAAGTTAAAGTGGATGAATAATATTGCACGTCCCACTTTTCAGTTTTTGAATTTCCACAAAAATTTAAAATATTTGTGTTCCACTTCTGGTTGATTCTTCACCAAAAATTTACATTTGGTATCTTTATGTTTGAAGCATGATATGTGGGAAAAGGTTGAAAAGTTCAGGGGGCCGAATACTTTCGCAAGGCACTGTAATGTTTGGGATCACATTTATCTGGTGCTCTACACTGACCACTTTGGGGTTTCCATCTAAATCTTTGAGTTACATGACAGATGAAACCCCTGAGGGAGCCATTCAGTATAATGAGGCAGCAGAGTTACTCTTGACTCCGTCTTGCCTCTATTCAGCGGTGTCTTTTTCCGAAGTGCACAAAACTGTGGCCAATGGCACTTTTATGCAATCCTAAAAAGACGGACATCGCCGGATCACAGGTCAGACGGCATCCACAGTGCCTCCATCTGCCTCTTTATAGGGAATCCCCACTGACGGTTCTGTCTGAATCACGTATTTCAGAGATTTACACGGAAACTCCGGTGTAAGCGCTCAGTGCAGAGCACAGGATAAATGTACTCCGAGCCTTACTGCGATCTTTGTGAGACAGAATGAAAAAATTAACAGCATGTGAAGAATTGGTTTTATTTTTACGTCATTTCTCTTGTGGTACAAGTGATTAGGCGACTTTATTCTTACCTCCCGCAGCACAGTATGTGTATTTTTCTCATTACATCGTTTACCGATCGGATTAATTCTTTTTAGATTTTAATAGATCGGGCATTTCTGAAGGCAGCAATATCAGATATGTGTATTTTTAATTTTTTTGTAGTTTTATTTTAAAAGGGGGTGATTTGAACTTTCATTTTTTTTCTTTTTTTAACATTTTTAAAAACATTTTTTAGACTTTTAGGGTTGGCAGATTGCACTAAATATAAATTATGATAAAGTGCAAAGATGATATACTGCTGCTAATGAACAATAGCGGAGCCATGCGGCGAGCGCTCACCAAGAATCACGCTGTGTTTACTCCACAGTGTGAACCAGTGGTGTAACTACAATGTTATGGGCCCCGGTGCGAACTTTCAAATGGGCCCCCACCCCTGGCTGCCACTCGGAATTATGGGGCCCCATACTGGCAAAATTTTTGGGGCCCCCTTGAGACCAGCCCAGGCTCCATCCCTCGAACTGTCCACAGCCCCTCTGCTCCCATAACTCCACCCCCACATAGAGAATGAAAGGAGCTACACCATAGAATATAATGTCGCCCCCCATATTATATAACACAGCCTCCCCCATAGAATATAATGTACCCCCCATGGTATATAACACAGCCGCTTAGTATATAGCACAGCACCACATGGTATACAGCACAGCACCACATGGTATACAGCACCGCATGGTATAGAGCACAGCCCTGCATGGTATACAGCACAGCCCCACATGGTATACAGCCCCCCATGGTATACAGCACAGCACCCCCCATGCTTTACAGCACCACATGGTATACAGCACAGCACCCCCAATGGTATACAGCCCCCATGGTATACAGCACAGCACGTCCCATGGTATACAGCACAGCACCCCTCCCATGGTATACAGCACAGCACCCCCCATGGTATACAGCACCATGGTATACAGCACTGTTATGATTGGATCACCGAGGAGGAAAACAAGACTAAGCTAAGCTACAGAAAACCAGAGAGGTTGGTAACTAAGCGGATTGCAGACCCCTGATCCTATCCACACAACTAGCAGTAGCCGTGGAGCGTACCTATGATGATTCTAGACGCCTCGACACAGTCGGGGAACTAAATAAGCCTAAAGCAAGAAAAGGGGAAATCTAAACTGCCCCAGAGCAGATCCCAAAGGAAGACAGCCCCCAAACATATATTGTCGGTGAGACAATATGAAATCACAAACACAGGTAGGAAAATAGGCTGAGCAAACGATGGGGCCCACACTAACTAGAAAGGACAGGAAAGGAAAGACACTGTCTGCAAATATGCAAAAAACCCTTCAAAAATGTCCAACACTTCTGATAGCAAAAACTCTGAGGTCACTAGACTTCTCCCACTATATCAACACTCTGGCATATTCTGAAAGCAGAGCAAAAAGAGGCCAATCTAATAATGGACAAAAAACAAACTGACACAAACAGTAACATAAGGATGGAAATTCAGCACAGACCCAGCCGGGGCTGGCTGACCAAACAAAACTGAAAAGACAAAACCAAATTAAATGTGAACAATAGCAAAGAACACTTAGCTTGAGCATGCAGGGACTGAACTGGAAACTAAGACCTCAGGAGGCAGTAAAAATCACCAGCAGGGATAGAGGGAGTCAGCTGTCTTATATCCAGTCAGAGACTCCAGATGTCCAATCGTTGTCCTCATTATCAGGTGGCAGGCCTCTGTCAATTAGATCAGCTCCATTACCTCCTGTAACCACCAAAGGGAGCCCAAAAAGAGAACTCGCGACTCCTCTGTCAATACAACCAGCTCCACTACCTTCACTAGGAACCAGAGGCAGGCCAGAAAGTGTATTCACAACACAGCACCATGGTGTACTGCCCCTCTCCCCCCGTGAATGGCCCCACAGTCCTGGCTGTATTCACTGGTGCATAAAAAAAACTCTCCTCACTTTCTCCCCATACCCGGGCTGCTCCTGGCTCCTGCTCTGTCTGATACACAGTGAGTGCGCGATAATGTCATCGTGCACCCGCTGTGTCAGAGGCAGAGCTGGGAATGATGGGAGAGGGAGTGTCAGCTGACGCTCTCTCCTCCTTCGTCATTGCTTTGAACTGTACCAGCGTCATAGATGCCAGTATAGTTCAATGCAGCGGCGGGGGAGTCGGCGCTGACATGGTGCCTCTCTGACCCCCCTCCCGCCCAGCCTGCCCCGCCGCTCTGCTCATAGGGGTTCCATATGCCAGTCATGGCATTAATGCCCTGACTGGCGGCCCTGGGGTCCGGGCCCCTAAGCGCTCAAGGGCCCGGTCGCAGCTGCGACCCCTGCGACCGGGGATGTTACGCCCCTGGAATGAACTGAACGCAAGATATCAGTCCCTGATAACGTCTCAGAGTGGTACGCACAGGAAGAGGAATACCAGCTCAGCTAACTGCCAAATGGCAAATAAAATATAAATAACTCACTCAGCTAACCTCCGAACAGTACAAAATGGGGTGTGTGCAATACCTAGTAAAAACAATAGGGTTTAAGCACGTGGGTTGACAGTGCCCTGTAAACAGCCCGTTCTAACTGCGAACGTGGCCGAGACAGATGCTAGGTCAAGTGAAAAGAAAAACCTGCCTCTCTAAGGAAAACTAGGCGTTCATGCAAGCCGACAGAGCGGCAGTCTCCACCCATGCACACACGATGCAAATGATACTAGTGCACCCGCATGCATCTCTGAGAACCTTTATACATTAGGCTCATGTCCAGACAGACAGGACCTTGCTTGTGGACCAATCTGAAGCTGCCACATCAACCACGCAGCTGACGTCCGAGCACCAATGAGAAGGTGCTACATCAAGGACATGCTCAGAAGGGTGAAATCTGGACTTAGGCTCCAGAGTGCAATGCTGCATATGTATACCATTAGTCACCATAGGCTTAGCTGGAGAGCCAGCAGCAACTACACATGTAGCATAAGCCTGGGCCAAGTGTTGGGTCTGAAGTCTGTGCTGAGCACTTGCAGTCATCCCAGCGGCCAAGCCTGAAAGGGAGACCACAGCGCCAAACAAGGCTTGGGATCCATCCTGTGCAGCAGGAGAATCCCAGCGCCTAATATGAACTTTTTACGTGCTTCAATCGTCTCTTTAGGAGACGAACCTGCCATAATCCGATCACCTGTGCTACACATAGCATGGGTTAATCCCTGCCATGTGTAGCAGAATTGATCATCTGCTTTGAACGCGGCCTCTGGGCAGCGCTCATAACAGAGGCAACCACAGGGGTCTCCTGTAAACCGCAGGTTGTCATGCCAACCCATCAGCGCCCCACGATGGTGTGACAGAGGGACCGATAGGAGGGATTAATGATGCGTTTCTGGCGTGACCAAGTTAAATGCAGCTGTTGGAGATTGAATGCAGCATTTAACATGTTAACAGCCGTGGGTGGATCGTGGTTCCACCCGTGGCTGTTAGGGGCACATGTCAGCTGATGAAGTCAGCTGTC
Organism: Dendrobates tinctorius; assembly: GCF_039654945.1. NCBI lineage: Eukaryota > Metazoa > Chordata > Amphibia > Anura > Dendrobatidae > Dendrobates > Dendrobates tinctorius. Next base: position 12,427,909 of record NW_027361758.1, read on the forward strand.
ATGTGCTGGAAAACACGCGGGCTCAGTGCTGGAAACCACATGGAATGCAGAGACACTACCTATGACTAATATATAGTCATAGGTCGTGAAGGGGTTAAGCATATATACTATTCATCTATTGTCAAAAATTCTGCTGTCTCCATTTGGCTGCCATCAAAATTTGTTCAGCTCTGCAAAGCATAAAGTTTATTTTACAGCAGAGCCAATGGATTCCATAGCTCGATTTTGGCAGTTAATCTGCCCCTGTGTCTGTCCTCTGTCATCTTCTTTCTGCTGCAGTCAGTGACAGAGATGCTTATCTTGGCTCTGGCAGCATGATGAACCTGCTATTTTGTTAGTAAATGATGGGGTAATTATTTAACGGTAGGTAGTATTTTGAAATGTAGTTTATAGTGTTAATGTTTATGTGAAACTTATAATATTTTTTCATATTTTACACAAATAGACGATGGAAAGTGGCCAAATTATAAAACAGTTTTGTCAGGTTTTTATTTACTTTTGGTAATAATGCCTTTTTGTGACTTTATGGTGATCAGTTTATGAACCACATTTTAAAACTTTGACTGCAATAAAGATATTGCCCTATACAAAAGAGGATATCCGAGTACCGTACATATTTAGTAGATGAAAATATATCAATATTAGATGCATCATTTACTAATCCAACACTAACGTCATTGTTCAAACATTGCTTGCTTAGCCATGTTTGCATAAATAGGCTGTTCTAGGCTGAAACACATATAATATTCCAAGGTAAATAAGGCACGCACCGCTGCTTTTAGTGGCACCATTGACATCTTGTTCCAGCAGAATGATACGTTTTATTGGTATCAAACTACAATCATTGTTTTTATTGGAACAGCCTGCTTTGCCTTACCATAGCATTGCACTTAACGCTTTCCTCTAATGGGCACGCATTGTGTTATTCATCAATGAATCACGTGAATAGAATAGATTTTTAGGAATTTCAGATGTGCTTCTCAAGCCTTCTCTGATATACTCTGTTCAAAATCGTTTAATAAAGACAATCACTTCCAGTCCACCTGATGGTAGTAGTCCAGTATTGGCACAAATAAGCCACAATGCCAAGGTCCAGCCTGGCGCTGACTGTAGCCTACACTAGATTAGATCATTCAGACGTCCATAACTCTTCACATTCACAGAAAATGGTCTGATTTTTGTTTTGGATCTGAGTTTCATCAGTGTTTGGTCAGTTTTTACCATCAGTATTTCATCAGCAATTTTTAATGTATGAAAAAATACAGTGCCTTGCGAAAGTATTCGGCCCCCTGGAACTTTTCAACCTTTTCCCCCACATCATGCTTCAAACATAAAGATACCAAATGTAAATTTTTGGTGAAGAATCAACAACAAGTGGAACACAATTGTGAATTTGAATGAAATTTGTTGGTTATTTTACATTTTTCTGGAAATTCAAAAACTGAAAAGTGGGGCGTGCAATATTATATGGCCCCTTTAACTTAATACTTTGCTGCACCACCTTTTGCTGGGATTACAGCTGCAAGTCGCTTGGGGTATGTCTCTATGAGTTTCGTACATCGAGAGACTGAAATTCGTGCCCATTCTTCCTTGGCAAACAGCTTGAGCTCAGTGAGGTTGTATGGAGATCGTTTGTGAACAGCAGTTTTCAGCTCTTTCCACAGATTCTCGATTGGATTCAGGTCTGGACTTTGACTTGGCCATTCTAAAACCTCAATACGTTTATTTGTGAACCATTCCATTGTAGATTTTGCTTTATGTTTGGGATCATTATCTTGTTGGAAGACAAATCTCCGTCCCAGTCTCATGTCTTTTGCAGACTCCAACAGGTTTTCTTCAAGAATGGTCCTGTATTTGGCTCCATTAATTTTCCCATCAATCTTAACCATCTTCCCTGTCCCTGCTGAAGAAAATCAGGCCCAAACAATGAAGCTGCCACCACCATGTTTGACAGTGGGGATGGTGTGTTCAGGGTGATGAGCTGTGTTGCCTTTACGCTAAACATATTGTTTGGCATTGTTGCCAAAAAGTTTGATTTTGGTTTCATCTGACCAGAGCACCTTCTTCCTCATGTTTGGTGTGTCTCCCAAGTGGCTTGTTGCAAACTTTAAAAACAACACTTTTTATGGATATCTTTGAGAAATGGCTTTCTTCTTGCCACTAGAGTTGAACGAAACAGGTGGGTCAGATTCAAAAGTCGCCGACTTTCGCCAAAGTCTGGTTTCATGAAACGAAACCCGACCACAGTGTGAAGTCGGCCATGTGGTCGGCGACCCAAGCCCCAAAGTCGGGTTTCGCCAAATACTTGCATGTGACTTTTTTCAGCCAATGAGAGAAGCGGAGCATAGCTGGAGTGGGAGTGGGAGAGAGAGAGAGAGATTTTGCCGCCTCTAGGGTTAAAATTCATGCCAGGTGTGTTTACAGTCCTCCACTCACTGCTGACTTTTCTCCCCATTGAGTTGCATTGGGTTTCATGTTTCACGACTTTTCCCTATAGTCGGCCGATTTCGTTCGACTCGACTTTTGAGAAAGTCGGGTTTCATGAAACCCGACTCGACCCTAAAAAAGGCAAAGTTGCTCATCTCTACTTGCCACTCTTCCATAAAGGTCATATTTGTGCGGTGTACGACTGATTGTTGTCCTATGGACAGACTGTCCCACCACAGCTGTAGATCTCTCACACTCACACAGCACCAGTCCGCATCACTCACTCACACAGCACCGCATCTCATACACACACACACACACACACAGCACCGCTTCACTCTCTCACACACACCGCTCCACTTACACACGCAGACACACAGCAGAAACAAAAAAAATCACAAAGCCAAAGACTTATCAGCAGCCTCTCGCACAGCATATGTGTTTATACATTATGTCCAGTATCTGTGTATATACAGCTTGTACAGTATATGTTTTCACCGTATGTACAGTATGTAAGTGTTTATACAGTATGCATAGTGAGTGAATTTATACCCAATTTTCAGTATGTGTTTTATATAGTATGTACAGTATGTACATTTATAGAGTAGGTACAGTAAATGAATTTGTACACTGATTACAGTGTACAATATGCACAGTATATGTTTTAAAACTCTATTTACAGTATGTGTGGTGTATACACTATGCTTGTGTGTGTTTTAGTCCTTACATTGTCATCTTGAATCCGCCAGAATGGATGACACTTTTTCATGCTCTCGGAAGGTATCTGAGTAGGACACCTTAATGTCTAAATAGGGAACATGGATGGGTTATTGAGACAATTGTGTAATAAATTGTATATCTGTCAGATAAATTGAATTGAGGTGTCCAAATGTAGAATCAAGCTTTTCAATTACAGCAGTGTATCGTTTGTGTATGTGTAGATCTTTAAAATGAACTTGTCAGCAGGGTTGTGCACAGTAAACTACAGACAGTGTCAGGTCAGTGCCATTATACTGATTAAAATGATACCTCTGGTGATGAAATCCGTCTTGTGGTTGTTGTTTAATATTTGGTTTCAGTTTTTAGTTAATGATATGCTCGTGCCCTGGGGCAGTCTGTGATTAGGTATTCATAATGCAAAGTGTGACAGGTCGCTGATCCCTCACTGACCTGCCCCTTAGTTAACAGAATGAATATATGTACATATTGCAGATTAAAAAAAAAACCTTCTGCAGGCAGGCGCCAGCCGTGGCCCCTGCGCTGCAGCATCACATGTTTACTACCTGATAATAGCTGTGCTTGATGCTATTCAGATAGTGCAAAAAAAAAAAAATTTTAAAATGGCGCCCGACGCACCTGCGCGGTAGCAGCTATATCTTGGAGAAGGGAATTTTTTTTCTTCTCCAGCAAGATGATGCTGCTGCCAGCTGTGCAATAGCAGCTATCGGATCAACTCTATATACACCGATAGCTGCTACTGCGCAGGCGCGGCGGGCGCCATTTTCAAGTTGATTTTTGTTGTACTATCTGAATAACATCAAACACATTTATTATTGGGACATTAAACATGCGATTATGCCGCAGCGCAGGTGCCACGGATGGCGCCTGCCTGCAGGTTTTTTTTCAGTATATACAGATATTCATTATGTAAACTAGGGGGCAGGTCAATGAGGAATCGGTGACCTGTCAGCAGTCTGCATTATGAATAGATAATTATGAATAGATAATCAGAGCACCACATGCAGACCCCCACAGGCCGCCCGGAGCACGAGCATATCATTAACTACAAACTGAAAGTAAAGATAAACAACAATCACAAGACGGATTTCATCACCCGAGGTATCATTTTACTCATTATAACGGCTCAGACCTGACACTGTCTGTAGGTTACTGTGCACAATCCTGCTGACAGGTTCCCTTTAAGATGTAGTTTTGCACAGGACTGCTTGTAAACCATGCAATGCAAAATGAATGGGTTAAATGAGATAGAAAATATATACAGTAAGTACACATTTGTCCTGGTTTATGCATGGTGACAAGTAGACGTTTTGTGTGTTCTCCGACCGTCTCTACTATGCTTTATATGTAATAAGAGAAAGGCCAAGAGGAATTAAGGGTAAAATCTTCTGAGATATATTGCTGATTTCAGGAGAAATGTGACACTGTGCAAGAGCTTCAGTTCCATTCTGGTTGGAAAGTGAATTTTTAATGCCAAGACTTGTGTTTTCTTGGCTGTCAACAGCAGTGTCATTGCCCAATATAAAGAAGTCTGGCAGCTCCATAAACCATGCTGATTTTAAATTGAGAATAACAGTATGCAAATATGCGCCGGGGGGTTTCATGCAGAAGTTTTTTTGGCTGTACACAATATTTTCTACCTTCAATGTGCAGATATAAAGTATAATGCAGGAATACTATAGTATGTGATGTATGAGATGCATTAACCGTTATTTTGCCAAAACAGACGATGGTATAAATGATATATTTGGGCAATAACTTTAAGATAGAGAACTAAGAAGTGAAGTGTGTAAAGTATATTAAAGTGTACCTAGACTTTTAGGTAAATTTATTATAATTCCGATCTCTGTAGTATAACCCTTTTTCTAAATCATTCTAATAGCAAGTTTTGCTGATAACTTACAGCACGGACCTCCCCAAGTCTGTGCTGCACTAAACCTTGCACTGTCCTGCTTGTCATTTGTATTCAGTGCTGGAGTGAGCACTGTGAAATCTTATGATGCTTTCTCACATATTGAAGACGGTGGGCTAACAGCAGTAGAAGGACACTGGCTAGTTTATTGAAGCCCACTGCACGGACTTTGGTTGGTCCATAGCAAATATCACTATTAGAGTCATTTAAAAAGAGTATTATACTGCAGAGACCTGCACTATACCGTAATCATTTTCTCGTGGAAGTGTAGGCAGTGGCAGGGCCGGAGCAAGGTATTTTGGTACCCTAGGCAGATGAAGCCAATGGTGTCCTCCCCCGATGAACTGTCAGCCCCCAAGCAAATGAATTGGTCGGAGACTAAGGTAACAGGACCCTAACGTACCACACCCTTCCCCTCCATCCGATTGCACTTTGTGTCTCCCTTGCCTTATCTATATGACTTTGCTATTGACATCTTGCGGGATCTGTTGTCCACCTCGGTTGTTTTATGAGGGTCTCCACCGACGCTCATCGTCGACCCGCTCCCGTCTTTGCTCATGGCGATTTAGTGTGGCTCTCGGCCTGTAATATCAGGCTGCGTGTTGAGTCCACTAAACTTGCTCCTCGCTACTTAGGTCCTTTCAAGGTCCTTGAGCAGGTTAATCCTGTGGTCTATCGCCTGTCCCTTCCATCCGATGGAGGGGAACAACCACTTACACTAAACTTGTTACCTTTTTCACCAAAAAATACCAGCAAAGTAAAAAAAAATGGTGTCATTCTTATACTGATTGTGGTTCTGGTGACATTCATGTAGTGATGGTTGTTCTGGTGCTGTATTCATCACAAGTAAAATCATTATCAGTACATAAAAAGAACACCAGAGCCATCAATAGTACATAAATAAGGAACCAGAACCATCATCAGCAATTAAATGTCACTAGAACCACCATCAATACATGAATATATCACTAGAACCACCATAAAGTACATGAATATGGCACTAGAACCACCATCATTACATAAATGCATCACCAGAACCACCATCAGTAAATAAATATACCAGTACCATCATCAACACATGAATACATTACCAGAACTATCATCAGCACAAATGCATCACCAGAATCTTCATAAGTTCATGACTATATCATCAAGCTTAGTTCAGCAATCAATTGTATTGTCAAGTCAGCCTCATATATATTTGTATCACATGCACCTACAACTCCCAGTATGTCCGAAACAATAGTAAGGATTTGCTTGGAGTTGTTATCAATCATTATCAGGCTGAGGACTATACAGGAACTACAGTACTGATGAGACACAGGCAGGATCACAAATAAACTTTTAAATCCAAGTACGTTATAGGTGATTTCTTCTCTGCTTGGATTTGTTCTTTCTTTTCATCTCCATCTTCAGACATCCAGAAGCCATGATGACTTTTCACATCCTCATATCGTCACTGCAGACTTCGCTCTTTTCCGGTCTAATGCAGCACATCCCCACACGGTGCCTTTAAAAATAGGATTGTTATTAAAATGCCCTCTGCACAAAAATATCTTTTTATACTATACCTTAACTAAACCTCCTATTTTAAATGACCTACATACTGTCCACCTTAATGATCTATAGCCACTCCACTGTCTGTAATTATCAGATATAACTGTCATACCGTCTGCCCCATGAACTGCTGCCTATACTATGGCCAGCATATTACCCCACAGTCAGCATTCCCCAGTATAATATGAGCCTCACAGCCAGTATCATCCAGTATTCTATGTACCCCACAGCCAGCATCTCCCAGTATATGTCCCCACAGCCAGCATCCCTCAGTTTATGTCCTCCACAGCCAGCATCTCCCAGTATTATATGTACCCCACAGTCAGCATACCCAAGTATATCCCCACTGCCAGCAACCCCCAGTATATGTTCACCACAGCCAGCATCACCCAGTATATGTCATGTGCCCCACTGTAAGCATTCCCCAGTATAACACAATGGCTCAGTGGTTAGCACTGCAGCGCTGGGGTCCTGGGTTCAAATCCCACCAAGGACAACATCTGCAAGGAGTTTGTATGTTCTCCCCGTGTTTGCATGGTTTTCCTCTGGGAACTCCGGTTTCCTCCCACACTCCAAAGACATACTGATAGGGAGTTTAGATTTTATGAGCCCCATTGGGGATAGTGCCAATAATGTCTGTAAAGTGCTGTGGAATTAATCTCGCTATATAAATGAGTAAAATAAAATAATAAAATAAAAAATATGTCCCCCACAGCCAGCATCCCTCAGTATATGTCCCCCACAGCCAGCATCTCCCAGTATTATATGTACCATACCCAAGTATATCCCCACTGACAGCAACCCCCAGTATATGTTCCCCACAGCCATGTTATGTGCCCCACAGTAAGCATCCCTCAGTATAATATGTCCCCCACAGCCAGCATCCCCCAGTATAATATCCCCACAGCCAGCATCCCCCAGTATAATATCCTCATGTCAGCATCCTCCAGTATAATGTCCCCACAACCCCTCTCGTGATGGCTTCCATTCATTAGTTAAATAGTATAAGAAATTTTTAAAAAAATACTCACGTAATACAGGCTCCCCATCCAGCACTGCCACTGTCACCACTTCTGTGAAGTGCAGCAGTGGACGTTGGATAGCGCAATGACATCATCCTATTGCGCCATCCAACATCCTCTGCGTACGCCATCTCCGACATGGCGCAGGCTGGAGATGGCCTGCATCTTGCTGGAGTTCCCGGCAGAGCAGGGAGCTGGTTATAGCTCCTCTGATCCTGTCCCAGGCGACGCTCACTTCACTAGTATTTACATCTGACAGACGTGAATACAATTGGGTGCAGGGAAGGAACGATGGCCGGGGTGCAGACGGAGAGAAGGATGAGCGGTGTCAGTGACTGATAATGCTACCCTGTGTGCCTGCTCCCTGGCTGTCACTGTGCTGAATGTCTGTGGCATGGGGAAAGTGCTGGGCGGATGCAGGCATTCAGCACAACGTGCCCCCCTCGGGGAGGCAGGAGGTAGTGCCCTAGACATTGGCTTACCCTGCCTACCCCTCGTCCCGGCCCTGGACAATGGTGGTCACAGGGCCACATAGTAAAAGTCCTAATTGGGCCCCTCTTTTATGATGCTGCCAGAGTGACCCCACCACAGTATAATACCACCCACATATGATATCCATAAAGCCCCCCACACAAAGTGAACATAAAGAGGAAGTCAGAAAGCAGCTGCTTTGACTTCCTGTTGATGTTCATTTCGACAGAAAGCGGGGCCAGTGAAGCCAGCACTAATTGGGTGCGGGGCACCAAGTGTCATGCAACCACACACGAGTCGCAGGAACGCGAGTGCCAATGCCACCGGAACGGCATCGGAACGGGAGGTGAGTATAAGCTTTTTTATTTTATCGGAGCCAACCATTTAGATTAAGAAGGGCTTGTCCTGAACAACTCCTTTAAGGTAATTATCAGTTGAAGATATTCTTAACAGTGTGTAAGATGCCACTGCAGAAAGCCACTGGTGTGTAGGAGTAATAGTGCTGATGGTATTTCCTTCTTCAGAAGACAAGTCGACATGAAACACTGCATTCATTTGTAAGGATATTTTGCAAGATAGGCTGGAGGCCATTTACCGTATATGACTAGAGTCTAAAACTGGGAAATGCTAAAACATGTTAGCCTGGTTCTAATTTCTGAACTGCAGATGTGGGAAGTGCCCAAGCTGGAGGCTTTTTTCCATCTGCAAATAACAAGAAGCTCAAGGCTCATTTCATTATAATAGATCTTAGAACTTAACCAAACTTTAATGTTGTGGAAGTTAATACATATGCACTTTCAGAAGCGTTTTTGTATGTTTTTGTTTTTCGTTTGTGTTTTGTTTTTTTACAAATAAATTGTGGACATCTGTACTTTAATGATTTTGGAGCTTCTTGCTTGCTTCTAAAAACTGTAAATGGTCTATAACTCACATGTGCACAATATGTAGTTAAGGGGCCCCTTGTGCCTTAGATAGAATTCTGAATTAATAGATGGAGCCCAAAATTCAGAACTCCCCCATACAAGAGAGGATAATAGCTACTTATCATTAAGAAAGCAAATTGAATGAAATGGAATCTGTCAGCAGTGATTTACTATGTAATCTGACAGCAGCATTGTGTAGGGACAGAGACCCTGAGTCCAGCAATGTATTATTTTTAGTTTACTGGGTGCATCAGTTGTGATATAATCACAGTTTTATCTGCAGCAAACCTAGCAGAGCTAGGATAACCTCATCCAGACCACTGATTAGCAGCTTTCTGTGTATGCTGTGTTTTAGCAGAAAGCTGCTGATCAGTGTTGGGGTCCTGGTTGGACTATTAGGCACAAGACACCTAGTCCAGTAGTGATAAATAATCTCTTGCTGATAAAACACTAATTTTATTGAAACAAAAAGCACACAGCCAAGAAAGTGACACATCGCTTGAATCAGAGTCTCGGCCCGTGCATCATGGTGCACTCAGATTACATATCAAAAACCTGCTGACAGATTCCCTCTAATGTGGAACTGTGTAATCCTTCTTTTCTCCTGTGGAGGCACTCTAGCAGAACTAGTTAGCAATATCTCTGACAAATTACTAATAACTGCTGATCACTAGAGTCCTGGTAGATGGGTAGAAGGACATCCTATGTCAGGTCATCATTGGGGACATCTTTTAAAATAAAAAGCACCCACGGCAAACGACTCTTTTTTCATCAGACAAACTGACAAGTAGTTAAAAATACAGGTAAATAAGGAATCTTCCTAGCAGTCAGCAAGCGGGGTTTGGCTGCCTGAGTGCACTTTATTATTATGGCTGCAGGAAAGTAAGCTATTACTCAAGCTGTCACCCTAAAATAAGACGTTAGTCTGGAATTTATGCTTAAAGTTACTTGGAATAGCGTCTGTCATTAAACAAAGCTGCTACTGCTTGCCTTGGAACTGGAAAGTTTCAGCTTAATTAAAATGTTCTGGTTTATCTCTAGTAGAATCAGTCAGGCATAAAATATTGTGTCGTGGATCAGCTGCAATCCTCCAAATAGTGCTGACTTATTAAAGGGTTTTCCAGGCCTTCAACATTTATGGTTTATATTTAGGATTGGACATCAATATTGGATTGATGGAAATCCTACTCTCAGCAGCCCCACTGATCATCTAATTGAGGGTGCTTTGGTTTTTACTCTTCATTGTTGACCAAGAACAGCTCCATATCTTTCCTAATAGCTGTGTCTGGTACTGCAGCTCTCTGTAGCTCAGTCGTAGGATGTAAGACTGAGCTGAAATACCGGGCACAGCCGCCACAAAAAGTAGGGAGCCTCTTCAGTCAGGGGACCAGGGGGAGTCCTAAGATGCAGACTCCACTGATCTGATATTGATGGCCTATCCTAAGACTGTGAGCTATGATCCAAGATGCCGAACATCAAAAGAACTGTAATATGAGGATGAAAACACATTGGCCCCTTGATTCATCGCTTTTCATGATGGTTTTGATGAGGTGGCAGGGTGGAGTGCGAGATGTCTGATTCATTAAAAGACGTACACCCCTTAGTGAATCAGGTGAGGTGCAAAGTGGTGTGCGCCTCTGTATGCGCCTCACCACAAATTTTACTCCGGTCACAAACTGGAGTAAGATTTGTGGTGTGAGGATTGCCCTCCACAAACCACCCTGTCTCTACCTACTTTGTCCGAGCTGGGTGATTTTTATGTTAAAAATGCAAAAGTCACACAATTCTTCTGCAGTTTCACGTTTCTCAAAAATGTGACTTTTCAAAGCTTTTACTCAAAAATTGTGGTGTAAAACTTTGATGAATTGGAGTCCACTTACATAGCCCTTTTATAAGAAACTGTAATGTGGCCAAAGGGATATTATAATCCTAAAACTATTCACCTTTAGGTCTCTCGGCTATCTGGAGAATGGAAAGCTGATGACCCATGTTTGTCGCCTCCTATCCACTGCATCGTCCATACACCTCAGTGGAGACACGGCTATGCATGGAAGCACCTAGTAAAGTTGTCAAATGAACTGAATTAAAAGCACAGTTGTAGAAAGAAAAATAGGAATATATAATAATAAATGGTGAAAGAAAAATTCAGTTCTGGCAGATAAAGTATATTGTCCTAGCTAATAGTTGTGGTTATTGGTGAGACTATAAAAATTACACCCTCTAGTCGCTAAATCTAAATTCTAGAAGGTTTTGTTTTGGGATATGACAGGGACTTGCTCACTAATAAAATCAGGACACAATTTCCAGTGGTGCTAGGTTATTAGCAGAAATTGAACACTAAAATGAAAGTTAGTAAAAACTGAGCATTACAGCGATCAAGACCATGATTGCAGTGATGTGTAACGTACTAGGCTGCTTAGTTTTGATAAAATTATTGTTTTATCAGCAGGAGATTATCATTAGAAGACTAGTAAACCTGCTGCCATGTAGTCCTATATGTTCATGAGCTCTGTATTACCCCTCCCCCACCACTAGTTGGCAGCTTTCTGGGTACACTGTGCATGAGCAGAAAGCTGCCAATCAGTGGTGTGGGCAGGGTTATACAGAGCTCAGCATTGAGACAACTGGTAGATCTGCAACAAGTAAAACAGTGATTTTATCAAAATGACAGCAAGTAGCTCAGTAAGTGGCACGTATCTGGAAACAGGGTCTCTGCCCCTACATTATGCTGCTCTCAGAACAGGCTGCAAAAACCTGATGACAGATTCCCTTTAAGAGCATCAAATGTTAAGCTACAAAGCATTGTAAAGCACAAATGAATGCAGAGTTAAATGTTGTCTTTGTTGCTTTTATTAATACACCTATAGGCAATATTTTATGTACCTTGATAAAAATCTCAGCAGAATATATCATTCCTCTCCTCTTCAGATACCATATCTTATACTTAAGAACTCCCCTCCAGAGGCAAGGCCAAGGATGCACCCAGTTGTCTTTGGGGAAAGCATAGAAGTAAATCCAGAGCCAGTTCAGGAAATCAGGTAAATTACAATGTTATTGTTTTATCAGCCCCCAGCCTTGAATTCTGTTGGAAGAAAAAAGAAAAACACAATGCACCTAATATTTCTTTACTATCTTATGACAAATTCCATGTGGATGTTTAGCTTAAAAAAATAAGATCCTGTTTATTAAAACATTGCATTTTAGATTTTTGTCTTATTACTGCTGACAAATATTTTCCTAGAGACAGATGAATTCCATAATTTCCTCTAACTAATCTATGCTGCACATTCTGATATTAAGCAAGAACAGTCAGATGGATGATGCTCTCTTTGTACTCTTCAGTATTTAAGAAGAGAATCACCTCCATACGCACATGCTATATTATAACCTTACATGATAATATGTGTCAAATATGTTTAGAACTTTACTCTATGAATATGTCAACAGGAATACCTGCTCATGTGTTCATCTTGTACCCACTTCTATTTCCAGATGTAATTCAGAAATCAAGTATGATTCAGAGAAGCATTTTCGAGATCATGTGTTTTATGCCCCAATTCCAACGGTCACTTCTTTCAGTGAAACAATCATCTCCACCCCAAACTGCACGTGGAGGAATTACAAATCTCAGCTGGTTTTTGAGCCACGTAACAAGCCTCTGAGGTTTGAAAGCACAACTATCATCTACCCAAAACATGCCAAGAACATTTACAGAACAACACTCAACTACAACTGCGGGGGGCCAAAAAAATGGTTTGCCTCCAGTGTACATCTGGAACTATGTGAGGAAACAAGCCCTTGTATGATATACACAGATGATCTGTAATCCAGCACCAGGTTTATCACAACCTCTTTCGAGAGCCTAAATCTAAACAATGCAAACATGGCAGAGAGGATCTGCAGTCTGGATCTGGAAATGATTGAACTTTTCTGACTATAAATGAAATTGAAGAGTTTAACGCTGGAACTGGGTTCACCAGTATCATTCTTATTGATAATTCTTCTTTTATTTTTTCCTGTGTTATTGTATGTAAAACCATTAATGATTTCATTATAATCAGAAGATTTGTTGAAAGGATTTACTATGAGATTTATTGTTCAATCTTGGATGGATCATGAAGTCTCCTTGGCTTTCCAGATAATGTGGTGCGCGATCATCTACCCACCACTGGTGTGTCCAGGGTGAAACTGAGCAGTTATTTCCTTAAAGTTCTGTTATCTTTTAGGGATACAAATGTGTACAAGAGAAGCAGGTCGGGTGGTCAGCTCTTATACAGAGGGATCTGTGCAATGGGTGGCTTGGCTTATGTATCAGCTACCAAAACTTTTGAAAAGTTAGAAAGCTTTGAGACATTTTTGAATTTACATAATGAAGGTTGATTTAAGGAAGGAAAGACATGGCAACTGCAATTATAATTTCCTTTAGTGATTGAAAACGGTGTTGGATCCAACCACTGGCGCAAGGATCAGATAAGCTTTGGTTACACATATATTTTTGGGATTACATCTGTAACCTGACGGCTGAAAGCAGGATGGTATACAGTAAGTTGACTTATTATGGGCTAAGTAGTATCAATGATGTACTTCCCTACTGAAATGTGAGATATAAATGGTAAGCAACAGTAACGTAGTAGATGAATCTCCATCTTTTATCGTCATGTCCATTTTAGTTCTAACATTCTGTACTGGTTAATAACTCCATACGTTGGAGGGTGAGAGTACCATTTTTTTCTGATACATCGCCCCATGATCTCTGTTGATCAGTTCTTTTATATTTTTTAAAAAAAGTCTCCAACTAGTTTTAAAAATTAAAGAACCAAAATTCATCTTTGGTCCTGTCTTATTAAATGTCGAAAGGCTGTGGAGTCGGTGTCCATTTTGGTGGAGTTGGAGCCGGTATAAAATGGCCCGACTGAGACTTCTAAAATATATAATAAATTGGGGTCAGTGCAGGATGTGTTGTAAATGTTTTCATAATAATTTGGGAAAGTTATGAAATTTCCTATAAGTGTCTGTCCTGTTCCTGATCTAAGGACCTCGGCTTTTAGTTGAGATGAATCTGTGCTGCACTTTATGTACATGATCAGTAGTGAGGCAGTGCTGTGGAGTCGGAAGTCAGGGAAATCAAGGAGTCGGAGTCAGTGGTTTTGGCTTACCGACTCCATGGCCCTGACAAAAGGGGGCAGGAAGCAGGGACCCAGGGAGTATGAAAGCGAAAGTAGAAGGGAATAAGTGGAGGATGTTATTGTCTCTAATGTTTTTTATGCCTCCCTATTAAGAGGCCTATGAACATTCTGTCTTATTAATCAGGTTAATGTATTACCAGTGTGCAGAAAAATGCCGCTAAGCGCGGATATATGACAGAGTTAAAAGGGTTATATGAGACTGGACTATCCATACCCAATGCATTGGATAGATTATTAATGTGAGATCAGCGGAAGATTGAAGATCTGCACCCTCATTGATCAGCTGATATGTGTTATGGTAGTTGCCGGGTGTCAGCAATATACAGCCTAGAACAACACCTCTCCCTGCATTGTTTTGCTGTTGGGAACTGTAGTTTATCACCTTTCCATACCTCTCAACTTTTGAAGAAGGGAAAGAGGGTCAAAGGCTGCAGCAAATTTTAGGCCACGCCCCTACCACACCCATTTCACAACTAGTCACACCAATGTCCACGCCCCAACTGCACCCATTTAGCACTGCTGATCGCACTGACTGGTACTGGGGGCACAGTGGCTGGCATTATGGACACAGTGGCTGGCATTATGGGCACAGTGGCTGGTACTGTGGGTACACTGACTGGTACTGAGGAAAAGAAAGAAAGAACAGAGAGAGAAAAAGAAAGAAAGGAGAGAGAAAGAAAGAACAGAGAGGTAAAGAAAGAACAGAGAGAGAAAGAACAAACAGAGAGAGGGATAGAAAGAAAGAACAGAGAGAGACAGAAAGAAAGAGGGGGGAAAGAAAGAGAGAAAGAAAGAACAGAGAGAGAGTGAAAGAAAGAACAGAGAGAAAGAAAGGGGAAAGAAAGCAGAGAGATAAAGAACAGAGAGAGAGAAAAAAGAAAGATTAGAGAGGGAGCAAAAGAACAGAGAGAGAGAGAGAGAGAGAAAGAAACAGAGGGAAAGAAAGAACAGAGAAAGAAACAGAGAAAGAAATATCTTAGAGGGAAAGAAAGAACAGAGAGAGAAAGAAAGAAAGATTCTATAAAGATACTATAGCAGCCCGGCTCCAATTGTAATGCCCACCTGAGCCTCCTGATGCAGGACATATCATGATCCACTTACATGGCCGGCATCCCCGATTCCAAGGCGATCCCGCTGTCCTCGCTGTCGGAGGAGGACACGGTGATGGATCTGAAGCATTCCCTGAAGTGCCTCCATGGTTTCATCACAATCTCCTCCCAAAATCACCTCATTTCCAGTTAGCTTCCAGCACATCACTTCCGGTGGAACGTCACGTGCAAGTTTTAAAGTGCTCCTGTGCCCGCGGGAAAAGTAACCTCCCGTCTGGGACAGCAGGGCAGACTCTCAAAATAGGTGCTGTCCCACTGGGTCCGGGACGGTTGGGAGGTATGAATGCTCCCCTCCATACACCTTGTACATGCACAGCTCCGCACACCTCATACACACACGGTTCCGTATTGTATGCCTTGTACACACATGGCTCCGCTCTGTACACCTTGGACACACATGGCTCCACTCAGTACACACATGGCTCCACTCCATAAACCTTGTACACATGCGGCTCTGTTCCGCTCCATACACACACAGCTCAGCTCCGTACACACAGGGCTCCTTTTTGTACACCTTGTACACATGTGGCTCCGCTCCAGACACCCCGTACACACACATGGCTCCGTACACTTCATACACACACGACTCTGCTCCGCACACCTCGTACACATGCGGCTCCACTCCGCACATCTTGTACACACACGGCTCCACTCCGCACACCTCGTACACATGCGGCTTCACTCCGCACACCTCGTACACATGCGGGTCCACTCCTCACACCTCGTACACATGCGGGTCCACTCCTCACACCTCATACACACGCGGCTCCGCTCCGCACACCTCGTACACATGCGGCTCCTTTCCGCACACCTCATACACACATGGCTCCACTCCGTACACCTCGTACACACACGACTCCACTCCATACATCTTGCACACATGCGACTCTGCTCTGCACACCTCATCCACACACGGCTCCGCTTCCGGTGGAACGTGACGTGCGTGGTTTCCGCCGTGTAATCTGCTGTCACTGTCCGACCGCGATCACGGGAAAGTAAACCTCCCGGCCAGGACAGCGGGATAGGGACTCGAAATCGGGACTGTCCCGCTGTATCCCAGATGATTTGGAGGTATGCCTTTCTAATAAATGGGAGAGACACTGCAGCATTTGGCAGCAATAGCTAAATGATGTATGAGCTGGTGTGTTCCTCTCCCTACATTGCTTACATCCATCAGCGGATCAGTGGGAATATCAGGTGTTGTTCCCTAAACAATCTCATAATAATGACTAAATCTGGGGATAAGTCAGCAATATATGAAGCCTGAAAAAAACTTAAAATAACTAAAAAGCCGTCAGAAATCATTTTTTTCACACAGAATTGTAAATCTCCTGCATATTATTTAGAGAAATAAATCATCACAGAATGCTAGACTTCTCTAAATGAACAAAAACAAAATGGTGTCAAGGGCTGGGAATCACTTTAGGGAAGGGTCTATTCTGTCACTTTGTTTGGCTTGACTTGTTCTATATTACATTCCACAGTGGAAAGGTCTATAATTTTGTACACTTGGGGATTTGTATGTACATTTGGTATTTATTTAGTTCCTCAGATTGGCTATAATAAAACTTAAAATATTCTTGATCTGTATTTTACTATTGTCTACATGTTTGGATAATTCGAAAGTTTGTACTGTTTAATGGTTTATTATGAAATGTACAGTATGTTAACAGGTACTGCCCAGAAACGCCAAGGAAAAGGACACTGCATCATGACCGGCGTTTAAATGCCATCGAAGATGGTACTTTTCAGAATGACTGATGAATAGTCAATGGGTAAAATAACTTTCAAAAGTAAAATTTGTTATCAACCGCAATTAGTCACAATAAATAGCAATCAAGAATGTTTCTCTTTATAAAAAAAATAAGATTTTTTTTAAATTATGGCCATTTGTCATTGTGTTAAATAGATTTTTTTTGTTTGTTTTATGTCTATTTTATTATAGAGCAGGCTATGGGGTGGAGAATTATGAATATTGGTGACCTGTGCATTGTGCTAAAAATGCATTAATACATTTGGTCTTATGTTTTGAAAATTTGAACCAACTGTTATTATGACAATGTTCATATGATTATTTCCTTTTTGCTACATTTTGGTGATAAATAGACTTATATAAATGTGATCCTAATTTATCTTTGTAGAGTGGAGATCTTCATTAGCATGTATAATCACTGCTTAAATATACTACAGCCTGTGCTCTTACGTCGCTTTTCATTATTCTTCCTTAACTTATTATATTTATTGTATATTTGCTTTGTGTTTTCTTCTTTTTGCGTATTTAATTTGTAGCAATCTAACAAAGTCACAACTTGTCAGAATGTCTGTTTTAGTGAATTTCATTATTATAGCTACTGTAGGTTTCTCCTGTCTTACAATTTATAAGACATAATAATGCCAGGGTTGATATCCTCACACACCGTTCGTCTATACAACCAAAGTCAGGGTGCAAAGTACCCAGAAAAGCAACACTCAAAAGAGTGTAAAATGTAAAAAAAAAACTAAGGATTAAATGTAAAAAAGACATGTACCAGAGAGTAAATGGGACATTCAAGAGGATTCAAAAGGGGATAAAATCAAGTAGGCAAAGGTGAGAGGGAGGTTACACAAAAAGTAAATGGTAGCAAGGTAGTCGATATCAGACAAAGCAGGGAATACTAATGAACTTCCATGATTCATGTAAGAATTTGCATGTAAAGCATAATACTGTAAATCAAAGTACCGACTATTAAGACAGTATAGTGACAAAAATAATCAGTTCGTCTATATGTATATCATGCATTATAGTAGTGGAAGATATGAAAAAAACAACTTAATCAGTCTATATCTAATATAAAGGTAATATAAAGCTTACCCATATTGAGGTGAAGGGCTATAACATACAGCCACCAGTGCCCCGACGCGCGTCTCTGTTAGGCTTTCTCAAGTGGAGTGTCACAATACGCTGTATTTACCTTCAAATTCTATGTAAAAATGGCTGTATAATATTTTAAGAAGAGAAAAAAAGTTGTTTTGTCAGCTCACCCACATGTAGACAGGAACCCAGGGCACGGACAACAGCGGTGCAGCAGGAAAACAAATTGATCACAAAGGAAGGTACAGTTCCATGATATCCATAATTTTTTTTTTATTCATAATTCATTAAAAAATATTTTTTATACAATTGGCATAAATGTCACAAGCCTCCTATGGGAAGGTATATAGTAGCATGCGCGTTTCAAACCTTGCAGTTCTTAATTATTGTAAATATTTTAAAGTTTAACCCAATCTTGATTGACAGCTCCCCATTGTTCCTCCTGTTGCTAAGTTCTCAGGCTGTTCAGTACAAGCTACCAGCTTTCTGGAGGGATGGAGATTGGGTGCACTCATGAGCTATTTCATTCTATAACGACTCAAAAAATTCTAAATTTAAAAGGGTTATTCCCATCTCCAACATCCTATCCCAGTATGCAATAGTTGCAAAAATAAATAATATTAGCAAATAATTCAAATTGGAAATGTTATTTAGTTCTTCTGATTCACTTTGTCACTTACCTCATGTGAAAGGCATTGCAGTAGTTTAGGTATCCAAGGTTACAACCACTCATATATGAAAGTTAGTTAGCTATTGGTACCTTATCAGAAGAGCTATACTATGCTGTCGACATGAAATTCTCACCAGATGGTGGTAACAACCCTTTCAATCCACACAGGCAAAGACATCAAACCATATAGGTCCATAAATTATGTTATGTGTAATAATGAGAAATTACACAGGAAAAAAGTATTGATCACGCTTACTTAAATTTATTTAATACTTTTTACAAAAGCCATTGTTGGCTGTGACAGCTTCAAGACGCCTCCAGCATGGAGAAGCTAGTCGCATGCATTAATCAGGTGTGATTTTAGCCCATTCTTCCAATCTTCACATCCTGAAGGTTCCGTGGGCTCCTTCTATGAACTCTGAGCTTTAGTTCTTTCCATGAATTTTCTATTGGATTCAGGACAAGTGATCAGCTGGGCCGTTCTGGCAGCTTTCTTTTCTTTCTATGAAACCAACTGAGAGGTTTTTTTGGCTGTGTGTTCAATACTTATTTCACCCCCTGCATATCAAATAGGATACACTGAGTCTCTGTTATACACAACACACAGGAAATAATGAGACTTTGCTGTATAAATCTCATAGGATACACTGTGACATCAGAGGAGAGCAGCTCTAGATCATTGATCTATCACTGGCAACCATTAGAAAGGAGCAAAAGCAATATGATGAGACATTGCCATCATGGACAATTAAAGGGAATCTGTCACCCCTTTTGTGAGATATCATATAATATCATTCAATTGTGTGTCACATAAGGATTCTCTTAGTGCTTTTGCTTCCCCCTGACCCCGCACCTTTCATGCATAAATACCTTTTTTATATCGGTTCAGATGTGTGTAAACTGCCGCGGTCCGGTCCAATGGGCGGGGCTTATTCAACTGCTCTCCCCCCCCCTGTCTTGCTCTACACAAGAAGAAATGCGTAGAGCAAGACAGGGAGGGGGGGAGCAGGTGAATAAGCCCCGCCCAGCGGACCGGACAGCGGCAGTTTTCACACATCTGAACCGATATAAAAAAGGTATTTATGCATGAAAGGTGCGGGGTCAGGGGGAAGAAAAAGTACTAAGAGAATCCTTATGTGACACCCAATTGAATGATCATTATATGATATCTCAAAAAAGGGGTGACAGATTCCCTTTAAAGGAACAATATCAGAAGAGAAGTAAGCTTCAACACAACAGACAACCCAGTTACGGTAAACCACCTAAAACAGGTATAACCAAGCAATACACAATAGCCTCCCATTGTTCTTATAGAACAGACCATACAGCACTTTTACAAGGAAGGATTTTCAGATGGAACGCTATTTTAAATGACATCCATCACTCTCTATCTTCATTAACAAAGTAAAGAGGCCACAAGGAGGTTGATTTCCCAACTTCTATTCTCTCTTTCCAGCTATCATCTGTATACCTGTAATTCTATGTAAACCACATATAATACATGGTGATTTATTAGGAGCTATACAGAGTGCTATATATATATATATATATATATATATATATATATACAGTGGGGAAAAAAAGTATTTAGTCAGTCAGCAATAGTGCAAGTTCCACCACTTAAAAAGATGAGAGGCGTCTGTAATTTACATCATAGGTAGACCTCAACTATGGGAGACAAACTGAGAAAAAAAAATCCAGAAAATCACATTGTCTGTTTTTTTCATTTTATTTGCATATTATGGTGGAAAATAAGTATTTGGTCAGAAACAAAATTTCATCTCAATACTTTGTGATATATCCTTTGTTGGCAATGACAAAGGTCAAACGTTTTCTGTAAGTCTTCACAAGGTTGCCACACACTGTTGTTGGTATGTTGGCCCATTCCTCCATGCAGATCTCCTCTAGAGCAGTGATGTTTTTGGCTTTTCGCTTGGCAACACGGACTTTCAACTCCCTCCAAAGGTTTTCTATAGGGTTGAGATCTGGAGACTGGCTAGGCCACTCCAGGACCTTGAAATGCTTCTTACGAAGCCACTCCTTCGTTGCCCTGGTGGTGTGCTTTGGATCATTGTCATGTTGAAAGACCCAGCCACGTTTCATCTTCAATGCCCTTGCTGATGGTAGGAGGTTTGCACTTAAAATCTCACGATACATGGCCCCATTCATTCTTTCATGTACCCGGATCAGTCGTCCTGGCCCCTTTGCAGAGAAACAGCCCCAAAGCATGATGTTTCCACCACCATGCTTTACAGTAGGTATGGTGTTTGATGGATGCAACTCGGTATTCTTTTTCCTCCAAACACGACAAGTTGTGTTTCTACCAAACAGTTCCAGTTTGGTTTCATCAGACCATAGGACATTCTCCCAAAACTCCTCTGGATCATCCAAATGCTCTCTAGCAAACTTCAGACGGGCCCGGACATGTACAGGCTTAAGCAGTGGGACACGTGTGGCACTGCAGGATCTGAGTCCATGGTGGCGTAGTGTGTTACTTATGGTAGGCCTTGTTACATTGGTCCCAGCTCTCTGCAGTTCATTCACTAGGTCCCCCCGCGTGGTTCTGGGATTTTTGCTCACCGTTCTTGTGATCATTCTGACCCCACGGGGTGGGATTTTGTGTGGAGCACCAGATCGAGGGAGATTATCAGTGGTCTTGTATGTCTTCCATCTTCTAATTATTGCTCCCACAGTTGATTTCTTCACTCCAAGCTGGTTGGCTATTGCAGATTCAGTCTTCCCAGCCTGGTGCAGGGTTACAATTTTGTTTCTGGTGTCCCTTGACAGCTCTTTGGTCTTCACCATAGTGGAGTTTGGAGTCAGACTGTTTGAGGGTGTGCACAGGTGTCTTTTTATACTGATAACAAGTTTAAACAGGTGCCATTACTACAGGTAATGAGTGGAGGAAAGAGGAGACTCTTAAAGAAGAAGTTACAGGTCTGTGAGAGCCAGAAATCTTGATTGCTTGTTTCTGACCAAATACTTATTTTCCACCATAATATGCAAATAAAATGAAAAAAAAACAGACAATGTGATTTTCTGGATTTTTTTTTCTCAGTTTGTCTCCCATAGTTGAGGTCTACCTATGATGTAAATTACAGAAGCCTCTCATCTTTTTAAGTGGTGGAACTTGCATTATTGCTGACTGACTAAATACTTTTTTTCCCCACTGTATATATATAAATGAGTGTGTGTGTGTATCAGCCACACCCACTCCACATAGCAACCAATCACGAAGCATCTTTCTTTTCACCAGAGCTGTTTAAAAGAAGCTGAGCTGTGATTGGTTGCTATCAGCAGCAGTTTTCTTTGTAGACAGTTGTGGTACCTGAGGCCTATTATTCTTATCATTTCTATGGTGTTATTGTCCTTCTGTATAGCTGGAAATAACACAATGTATTACTGTTCGGACACAGGCCACCCTCTGACACAGACTGCAGGGGAGCTCAGTATCATGGGAGAGGATTATATGCAGAATATAAGGGGTGCTCACTGCTGGTGGGCTATGATGCTCCAATAATAACCAAATAACAAAAGACTTCGGCACTCAAATGTTAGGTTTATTACCCAATACGGGTATAAAAAAATAAGGCTAGAACCACCACCATACAAAGATAAGAATCGACCCTAAGGAAAAACACATGTGCTTCTGCTACGTTTCGGCATTCACATGCCTTTTTCAAGCCTAATCTGTTATGAAGAGGGGTCTCTCATGATGGAAGCAAATCCACTAGCCCTGCGGCTGTCATTTCAACAGGAGTCCCCATACCACCCAGGCATACAGGATAGGATTAGATACACAGCTCAGCAGACAGCATGACACAGGATCGGATTAGATACACAGCTCAGCATACAGTATCACACAGGATAAGATTAGATACACAGCTCAGCAATCAGTATCACACAGGATAGGATTAGATACACAGCTCAGCAATCAGTATCACACAGGATAGGATTAGATACACAGCTCAGGAGACAGTATCCCACTGGATAGGGTTAGATACACAGCTCAGCAATCAGTATCACACAGGATAGATTTAGATACACAGCTCAGCAATCAGTATCACAGGATAGGATTAGATACACAGCTCAGGAGACAGTATCCCACAGGATAGGGTTAGATACACAGCTCAACAAACTATCACAAAGGATGAGATTAGATACACAGCTCAGCAGACAGTATCACACAGGATAACATTAGATACACGTCTCAGCAGATTGTATCACACAGGATAGGATTAGATACACAGCTGAGCAGACAGTATCACACAGGATAGGATTAGATACATTGCTTAGCAGACAGTATCACACAGAATAGGATTAGCTACACAGCTCAGCAGTCAGTAACACACAGGATAGGGTTAGATACAGAGCTCAGCAGTGTCACACAGGATAGGATTAGATACACGGCTCAGCAGACTATCACACAGGATAGGATTAGATACACGGCTGAGCAGTCAGTATCACACAGGATAGAATTAGATACACGGCTCAGAAGACAGTATCACACAGGATAGGATTAGAGACATGGCTCAGCAGATTGTATCACACAGGATAGGATTAGATACACGGCTCAGCAGACTGTATCACACAGGGTAGGAATAGAAACATGGCTCAGCAGACATTAACACACAGGATAGGATTAGATACACAGCTCAGCAGTCAGTATCACACAGGATAAGATTAAATACATTGCTCAGCAGACTATCACACAGGATAGGATTAGATACATAGCTCAGCATACAGTATCACACAGGATAAGATTAGATACACAGCTCAGCAATCAGTATCACACAGGATAGGATTAGATACACAGCTCAGGAGACAGTATCCCACAGGATAGGGTTAGATACACAGCTCAACAAACAGTATCACAAAGGATGAGATTAGATACACAGCT
Source organism: Dendrobates tinctorius (assembly GCF_039654945.1). Classification (NCBI taxonomy): domain Eukaryota; kingdom Metazoa; phylum Chordata; class Amphibia; order Anura; family Dendrobatidae; genus Dendrobates; species Dendrobates tinctorius. The sequence continues at coordinate 12,451,675 of NW_027361758.1, forward strand.
CAGCAGACAATATCACACAGGATGAGATTAGATACACAGCTCAGCAGACAGTATCACACAGGACATAATTAGATACACGGCTCAGCAGTCAGTATCACACAGGATACGATTAGATAGACGGCTCAGCAACAGGATGTACCAAAGGAGAGGATATTTTTATTCCAAGAATTCCACTCATTCCATCTGATTTGCTTTTTGATTTTAAACGCCTCCAGTTTCCACTTTGACTGCTATTTGCAATGTCCATTAACAAACAAGGCTCAGGGACAGTTCTTGAAAGTAGTAGGGATCGATTTGCAATCTCCATGCTTTTCTCATGGTCAGTTTTACGTGGCCTGTTCAAGAGTTGGAACTGCTAAATTTTATCTGTTCATCTTTGCACCAAAAGGAAAAACTAAAAATGTTGGTTATCAAAAGGCTCTTGAATGAGTTGAAAATAAAATACTGTCAATACTTAGGTAATTGTTTAGTTAATTTGTGTTGCAAATCTGTAGTGTTGAATATATGATGTGAAATGTTTTTATGTGCAATATAATCATCATAATTTGTTACAACTAACCACATTTAGTTACTATGCCCAGGCAACACCAGGCTCTTCAGCTAGTGTTTATATAAAATACACATTTCTACTTTGCATTATTGAACGGCCTTGGAAATTAACTTCGGATGAAGCAAACAGCTGCAGTAATTGTCTGTGAATAAGCACAAAATATATTAACAGCACAACACATAAAGCTAGAGGAGCTGGTGTTCACAAGTCTGACTATGACTTGGAAAAGAAGGTAACTCCCTGATCATTTGCCTGGGAGGTGTAATAATAGGCTTTTATTTCTGAGATGGCAGGATGTTTAGTCAAGCACACACTCTTATGTACACAGTTTAGACTTCCTATCACTTTGTATTTCTTCGTGAAGTCAATACCACCACATTTGTTAGAATTTGATGGATTTATGTCTAGCTTCTTTTATTAAGTTTGTTGAAATCTTTCTCTATATGCTAAGTGCAAAAGAAGAAAAAAATTGGCTCATTTTCAATTTGCACATACTGTGTTAGAGAATTCAGAGTTTTAAGGAGTTTTTTCGTTATTATAAATGAGTAAAATTGCAAAAGTGGCTGTAAAAACAAGCAACTTTGCGATTTACCTCCAATTAAAATTTTCTTCAGTTTTCAAGAATGGAGGGATGTAAAATTGTTTTGTGCATTGCTCATTGCCTTGGTTTGTGGACAACTTTGGAGTGTAGCTCACGCTTACAAACTCTTTACTGGATCCGGCCATCTTCAGTGCCCCTGCAAAGCTGCCCCTGCTTATAGCAAAAGTGTACAATTTGGGACATCAGTGCGCCAATGCCGCAGCACTAATCTGTCAATAATTTGGCGCTCACCATGGAAGCCGGGAGGCTGGGGAGCAGTGTGCTCCTGAAGAACAAGGAGGAGAACAACCCTTTATGTAAGGTCATCAAATGGAAACCAACTATAATTGCAGGATTCTGTGATAGTGGCCTAATACATTCCTAAACTTACTATCCACATTTTCCTTTTTTTTATCATTGATATTTTCACAAATCCGCCAATATACAGTATATATAATTCAGCTAGTATTACCTTTTTTAAGTTGTTCTTTTCTATCTGAACATTTATGGTATACGTCTCTTCAGTCGAATAATGAAATCTCATGGTAACCTCGTGGGAATTAATGGCTTTAAATTCTCTGAATTGGATAACCATCTCAGTCACCAGAACTTTCTGTCTGATGAAACTGCATGGATAATGCCACTGAAGTTTTCCACATGAAGATAAGGGGGAGAATAAACAGTTATCATGGTTACTGATGATGACTGCACAATTACCGTATAATGTAGGAGATGACAGTTCAGCCTTCCTGAATCCAATCATCAACTCCAGTATCTTTTTACGCCAATCTTGATACCGAGCTCACTGGACTAAAATGCGCTAATTTTTTTAGAAGCATTCTCTTCTAAATCAATATAGCGCATCTCTCAGCTGCCATGTGCTAAAGACAGAAATGTGCTCCATCTATAGAATAGAGTACAGTTTTGATATAATTAATGCCACTTTTGGGGTGTCATTTATAATGAATTTGTAAGGTAGTGAATGATAAACCATACCCCTGTAAATTCTGCCCACTTTTCAAAAATTGGGCCGTGCTGGTGTAACAGTTTTAATTTGTATTTATATAATTTTCTAACATTTTTATTCCAGTTTTTTAGTACAAAATGTCTGATGAATTAATAATCTTAGTTTTCTTAGTGGAATATGGAGGGAAAAACAACTCTAGTGTCCTCTGTGCAGGCAGATACGGTGCTAGCACTAACTGGGCATTTGATGCTGTACTGATGCACCATGGGGTTTATAGCAGAACCTACAGGAATAATAGGCAAAATAAGAGCAAGGAATCAAGGTCTAAAGTGAAGAAAAAGGCATCACTACAGAGAAATAAATACATCATGCAATAGCACCCTTTATTTTTAACTGATCTAGAGTGAGAATGAGCTTCCCAAATTTTCTCAAAAGTTAGACTGAGAGAGAGGCTTCACCATTTTTTGGACATGATATATTTCCCATTAGGCAATGAACAGAATATTGCTCCATTTACACTGAGAGATGATCGTGAATTAGCATTCATAGAAATGCTCAATAATGAACTTGCAGCTTAAACAGTGGCGATCACCTGGTGAACGAGAAAAATGCATGTTCATCATGTGAAATTATCTTTTGTGCTACAAAATAGATCATCATTTTCAGCAGCGCATCATCTTATGTAAACAGGACATGTGCTCATGATCAATCTGTTGTTCCGTATGCATTTGACCTATGTAAACACACCATTAACCCTTTTCTGAAATCGAGTGTAATAGTACGCCGACATCGGATACCCTCCCTTTGATGTGGGCTCCGGTGCTGAACCCACATCTTTTCTGGCACATGTCAGCTGTTTTGAACAGCTGACATGTGCCTCTAACAGCCGCTGGAGGAATTGCAATCCATTTGCGGCTGTTAAGCCAACAAATGCTCCGGTCATAATGGCAGGTTAGTTTTAGCATTTAGTGCACATGGTAAAAAAAAAAAACAACTGTGGGATTGCACTTTTTTGCAATTTCACCGCACTCAGAATTTTTTTCCCATTTTCCAGTACACAATATGTTAAAATCAATAGTGTCGTTGAAAAATACAACTCGTCCTGCGAAAAACAAGCCCTCAAAAGGCCATATTGACAGAAAGATAAAAAAGTTATGGCTCTGGGAAGAAGGGGAGCGAAAAAACCCCCCGCAAAAACGAAAATATCTCCAGGGGTTAAGGGGTTAAATGCCCCTTAACGATCATCAAATGCAGAGCTGATTGGCAGCTGTTTAGTTCCCCAGGTCGGCGTGTGTAAACGAACCCTTAGTTATAGATAACAATACTAACTTAGATTATGCTAATGGTTAATGTCCAGAGTTGAGCAGTAATATATGCATTGAATTAGAATATCATCAAAAAGTTAATTTATTTCAGTTCTTCAATACAAAAAGTGAATTTCATATTATATAGAGTCATTACAAACAGAGTGATCTATTTCAAGTGTTTATTTCTGTTTATGTTGATGATCATGGCTTACAGCCAATGACAACCCAAAATTCATTATCTCAGTAAATTAGAATAATTAACAAAAAAAAAACACCTGCAAAGACTTCCTAAGCATTTAAAAAGGTCCCTTAGTCTGCTTCAGTAGGCTCCACAATCAAGGGGAAGAATGCTGACTTGACAGATGTCCAGAAGCAGATGTCCAGAAGGCAGTCATTGACACATTCCATAAGGAGGGTAAGCCACAAAAAGTCATTGCTAAAGAAGCTGGCTGTTCAGAGTGCTGTATCCAAGCATATTAATGGAAAGTTGAGTGAAGGAAAAAGTGGTAGAAAAAGGTGCACAAGCAACTGAGATAACCACAGCCTTGAAAGGATTGTTAAGGAAAGGCCTTTCAAAAATTTGGGGGAGATTCACAAAGTGTGGACTGCTGCTGGAGTCATTGCTTCCAGAGCCACCACACACAGATGTATTCAGGACATGGGCCACAAGTTTCCTTATGTCAAGCCAATCATGACCAATAGACATCAACAGAAAAGTTTTACCTGGGTCAAGGAGAAAAAGAACTGGACCGTTGCTTAGTGGTCCAAGGTGTTGTTTTCAGATTAAAGTAAATTTTGCATTTCATTTGGAAATCAAGGTCCCAGAGTCTGGAGGAGAGTGGAGAGGCACACAATCCAAGCTGCTTGAGGTGTAGTGTGAAGTTTCCACAATTAGTGATGGTTTGGGGAGCCATGTCATCTGCTGGTATAGGTCCACTGTGTTATATCAAGACCAAAGTCAGCACAGCTGTCTACCAGGAAATTTTAGAGCACTTAGTGCTTCCCTCTGCTGACAAGCTTTTTACAGTTGAAAATTTAATTCTCCAGCAGGACTTGGCATCTGTCCACACTAGGGTGACTGCAAAAAATCGATGTCGGAATTTTGTCCGTCTGGACCCCACAAAACGATTCCCCTTTCCAGATATTGAGATAGCCAAAATTTGAGCTCGATCAAACGACGTTAACCCGTGCTGCTCGTCGCTCAAAGTTTGAAAAAATCCAAATTGAGGTATTTTAAGATTTAGGTATTTTGCATAGTCTGTTAGACTATAAAGAATGTGACAACAACATTGCAGAAATAGCCCTGACCAAATTTTCGAACCATTTGTGGTATTTGAATGCAGAGTTGGTGGGATTATCGTTTTTTGATCCCACCATTACAGACAATGAAAAGTTGTTAATGGCTAATAAATTGCTCAGTAGCACAGATGAACCATCAGAGCACGCTAGGGTTGTAAATCCAAAAGTTAGGAAAGAAAAATTAAAAGAGGTAGGAAGTAACCGACTTTAACGACCTTCTGACAAAAGATGAAGAACAAAAGCAATATGTCCTGCAAGTTGTAAGCAAATGCCGAGCATTATATTCTGACGTTTCAAAAACTACTTTAACAAAAGCTCTAGAATAGATTAGATAACTATGTAAAATTATCAACTCATGTAGGTTAGCGTGCTCTGATGGTTCATCTGTGCTACTGAGCAATTTATTAGCCATTAACAACTTTTCATTGTCTGTAATGGTGGGATGAAAAAACGATAATCCCACCAACTCTGCATTCAAATACCACAAATGGTTCGAAAATTTGGTCAGGGCTATTTCTGCAATGTTGTTGTCACATTCTTTATAGTCTAACAGACTATGCAAAATACTGTACCTAAATCTTAAAATTCCTCAATTTGGATTTTTTCAAACTTTGAGCGACGAGCGGCACGGTTAACGTCGTTTGATCGAGCTCAAATTTTGGCTCTCTCAATATCTGGAAAGGGGAATAGTTTTGTGGGGTCCAGACGAACAAGATTCTGACATTTTTTCCCCCCATATGAGATCCGGTCACCCTAGTCCACACTGCCAAAAGTACCAATACCTGGTTTAAAAACAACTGTATCACTGTGCTTGATTGGCCAGCAAACTCGTCTGACCTTAACCCAATAGAGAATCTATGGTGTATTGTCAAGAGGAAGATCAGAGACACCAGACCCAACAATGCAGATGAGCTGAAGGCTGCTATCAAAGCAACCTGGGCTTCCATAACACCTCAGCCGTGCCACAGGCTGATCGTTTCCATGCCGCATTGATGCAGTAATTGATGCAAAAGGAGCCCTGCCCATCCATTTTTCCGGAGGCCACCACATCACAGCAATGGATCTGCGGGGGCCTCCGGGCTTTCAGAAAATGCCTGCGGAGTCCCCCCGCACCACAGAGCACGACCGCCTCAAGAGGCTACATCGCCCTGCAGCGTCGGACCGGGACCGCCACCACAGTATTTTGTAAGTATATTCCGACTTTAAGACACACCCCCATTTTCCCCAAAAAAGTGTGTCTTATGGTCCGAAAAATACGGTAGTTTTCATAAAATCACATCCGCTAAAAGCAGCTACAAAAAATGCAACATTTATGTTACCTAACTGTCCAAAAGTAGATGTGATTTCATATAATCTCCTTTCCTCTGTGCGTCTAACGACGCTGTTGAACTGTGCAGTTTTGGTGCAGTTTTTCTCAGGGCTCATACTCACTGGTGTGAAAATCGGATGAGTGCAATCCGATTAAAAATCGGATTGCACTCTGACCAATGTTAGGCAATGTGTGACATCTCATTTGCGATTTTTTTCTCAGCTGAAATCGGACTGAGAAAAAAATCGCAGCATTCTGCGATTTGCTGCGATTTTCAGGTGGAAATCGCCAATGCAAGTCAATGGGTGCTATAAAATAACTGACAGCACTCGCACCATGCGAGTGCTGTCCGAATTATACGCACCGGTGTCCTTTGAAAAAAGCCAACAATTCATATGCGGCTACAGTACAATCACACTGACATGTTAGGATAGAATAGATAGTATAGATATATACACATAGAATACACAGATATATATGTGTCTGTCACTGACATGTATATACCTATGTATTCTATGTGTATATACAGTGGGGAAAAAAAGTATTTAGTCAGTCAGCAATAGTGCAAGTTCCACCACTTAAAAAGATGAGAGGCGTCTGTAATTTACATCATAGGTAGACCTCAACTATGGGAGACAAACTGAGAAAAAAAAATCCAGAAAATCACATTGTCTGGTTTTTTTTTCATTTTATTTGCATATTATGGTGGAAAATAAGTATTTGGTCAGAAACAAAATTTCATCTCAATACTTTGTGATATATCCTTTGTTGGCAATGACAGAGGTCAAACGTTTTCTGTAAGTCTTCACAAGGTTGCCACACACTGTTGTTGGTATGTTGGCCCATTCCTCCATGCAGATCTCCTCTAGAGCAGTGATGTTTTTGGCTTTTCGCTTGGCAACACGGACTTTCAACTCCCTCCAAAGGTTTTCTATAGGGTTGAGATCTGGAGACTGGCTAGGCCACTCCAGGACCTTGAAATGCTTCTTACGAAGCCACTCCTTCGTTGCCCTGGCGGTGTGCTTTGGATCATTGTCATGTTGAAAGACCCAGCCACGTTTCATCTTCAATGCCCTTGCTGATGGAAGGAGGTTTGCACTCAAAATCTCACGATACATGGCCCCATTCATTCTTTCATGTACCCGGATCAGTCGTCCTGGCCCCTTTGCAGAGAAACAGCCCCAAAGCATGATGTTTCCACCACCATGCTTTACAGTAGGTATGGTGTTTGATGGATGCAACTCAGTATTCTTTTTCCTCCAAACACGACAAGTTGTGTTTCTACCAAACAGTTCCAGTTTGGTTTCATCAGACCATAGGACATTCTCCCAAAACTCCTCTGGATCATCCAAATGCTCTCTAGCAAACTTCAGACGGGCCCGGACATGTACAGGCTTAAGCAGTGGGACACGTCTGGCACTGCAGGATCTGAGTCCATGGTGGTGTAGTGTGTTACTTATGGTAGGCCTTGTTACATTGGTCCCAGCTCTCTGCAGTTCATTCACTAGGTCCCCCCGCGTGGTTCTGGGATTTTTGCTCACCGTTCTTGTGATCATTCTGACCCCACGGGGTGGGATTTTGCGTGGAGCACCAGATCGAGGGAGATTATCAGTGGTCTTGTATGTCTTCCATTTTCTAATTATTGCTCCACAGTTGATTTCTTCACTCCAAGCTGGTTGGCTATTGCAGATTCAGTCTCCCCAGCCTGGTGCAGGGCTACAATTTTGTTTCTGGTGTCCTTTGACAGCTCTTTGGTCTTCACCATAGTGGAGTTTGGAGTCAGACTGTTTGAGGGTGTGCACAGGTGTCTTTTTATACTGATAACAAGTTTAAACAGGTGCCATTACTACAGGTAATGAGTGGAGGAAAGAGGAGACAAAGAAGAAGTTACAGGTCTGTGAGAGCCAGAAATCTTGATTGCTTGTTTCTGACCAAATACTTATTTTCCACCATAATATGCAAATAAAATGAAAAAAAAACAGACAATGTGATTTTCTGGTTCTTTTTTTCTCAGTTTGTCTCCCATAGTTGAGGTCTACCTATGATGTAAATTACTGACGCCTCTCATCTTTTTAAGTGGTGGAACTTGCACTATTGCTGACTGACTAAATACTTTTTTTCCCCACTGTATCTATTCTATCGATTCTTTTTTGAGCTGTCAGTGTGATTATAGTCGCATATGAATTGCCAGCTTATCTATCTAGCTATCTATCTATCGATCTATCTAATATAAATACATATATATGTGTGTGTGTCACTGACATGTATATATGTATTTATATTAGATAGATACCGTATTTTTCGGACTATAAGACGCACCGGACCATAAGACGCAGCCCTATTTTCAGAAGGAAAATAGGGAAAAAAATAATAATGTGTCAAATGGGGGTCCGTCTTACAGTCCGAATTCAGCTTACCTGGGAAGGGATCCGGCACAGGTGGAGAAGTAGTCACAGGGGTCATTCAGTGGTCCAGGCTCATGCGGTGGCGGCGGCGGCTCTGTGCTGGGGCAGCTGCACTGGGGCTGGGGCGGGTGGGCTGCGCAGGGGCAGCTGTGGCAGGGGCAGCTGTGCTGGGGCAGGGGCAGCTGTGGCAGGGGCAGCTGTGCTGGGGCAGGGGCAGCTGTGGCAGGAGCAGCTGTGCTGGGGCAGGGGCAGCTGTGGCAGGGGCAGCTGTGCTGGGACAGCTGGGCAGGGGCAGCTGTGCTGGGGCAGGGGCAGCTGTGGCAGGGGCAGGGGCAGCTGTGGCAGGGGCAGGTGGGCAGGGGCAGCTGTGCTGGGGCAGGGGCAGCTGTGGCAGGGGCAGGGGCAGCTGTGGCAGGGGCAGCTGTGGCAGGGGCAGGTGGGCAGGAGCAGCTGTGCTGGGACAGGGGCAGCTGTGGCAGGGGCAGGTGGGCAGGGGCAGCTGTGCTGGGGCAGGGGCAGCTGAGGCAGGGGCAGTTGTGGCAGGGACAGGTGGGCTCTGCGGTGGTGGCAGCGGGCGGCGCTCTGCGGTGCGGTGGTGGCAGCGGGCTGTGCTCCGGTGCAGGGGCGGCGGCTCCGCCGGCGTTTCTTCGCAGCCCGGAGGCCCCCGCACACCCCTTGCTGGGCGCCGCCATGTTGCGGTGGCCTCCGGGAGCATGGACGCCGGCAAGATGGCCGCCGGTCCGGGGACGGCGCATGCGCAGCTTCAGATCTCGTGCCGAGATCTCGGGGGATGCGACGTGTGCCCATGCGTCGCAATGCATCGCTAACACAAGTCTATGGAGAAAAAACGCATCCTGTGGGCAACTTTGCAGGATGCGTTTTTTCTCCAAAACGACACATTGCGACGTGCGCCGCACGACGCTAGTGTGAAAGTAGCCTTACACACAGCTTTCACTTGCTGTCAGAAGGCAGCCCCATCTCACTCAGACGGGACCTTCCACACTGGACCAACCAGGTCCCAGCATTCACCCCCATGTGACCTACCCTGGCCACATTATATGGTCCATAGCCACGCCCACCGGGTCACATGACTATGACCTCATCACAGGTCCTTCAACCACTCACACTCTTTACAACAGTGTTCTTTAAACACACCCCCTGGGTGGGTTTGTAGGTAACCAGGCTGCCCAACTCTCTAGCTATCTGGAGACTTCTCCCTGACACATTGAATCAGCACCTCAGCAGTATCACTGCTGATCAACACACACATAAGTCTCCATCTCAAGGCCACCCACCTTGAGATACATAACCGTCCTTCAGGATCCTGCCACTCATCCTCTCTCTTGGGACATCCACACAGGGCCCCCTAGTGGACACAGTGGTTACTACACCACAATATACATAGAATAGGTGTATCTATATATACATATATATTTGGAAAATTACAATGACAGCTCACAAAACACTAGATATAAACACATAGAATACATACATATATATATATGCACAGTGACACACACATATATAATATATATATATAATATATAATAAATATATGCAAACATATACATTAAATTATATATATATATAATTTATATGTAATATATATAATATATATATCCATTTTATAAATATATATATATAAAATATAATATATATAGAATATATATACATAATATACAGTATATATATATATATATACACAAAATAATATATATATAATATATTATATTAAAGATATAGGGAATATATATGCATCTAATATATATATATATATATATTATATAATATATATGCATATCATATATAATATAAATATACAAAAAATATTATATATATATGTATATATATATATAAAAGATATATATATATATATATATATATATATATATATACATGTTAGTGCCAAATACAATTAGTATAGTGTTGTTCTAAATTATGGGCATGTATTTACTAAATAAATGATTATTTCCAGGAACAAAATGGCGTAGGGTCCCTCTATAATTTATAGACAGCAACACTATACTAATTGTATTTGTCACTGACATATATATACACTCACTGGCCACTTTATTAGGTACACCATGCTAGTAAGGGGTTGGACCCCCTTTTGCCTTCAGAACTGCCTCAATTCTTCGTGGCAGAGATTCAACAAGGTGCTGGAAGCATTCCTCAGAGATTTTGGACCATATTGACATGATGGCATCACACAGTTGGCGCAGATTTGTCGGCTGCACATCCCTGATGCGAATCTCCCGTTCCACCACATCCCAAAGATGCTCTATTGGATTGAGATCTGGTGACTGAGGAGGCCATTTGAGTACAGTAAACTCATTGTCATGTTCAAGAAACCAATCTGAGATGATTCGAGCTTTATGACATGGCGCATTATCCTGCTGAAAGTAGCCATCAGATGTTGGGTACATTGTGGTCATAAAGGGATGGACATGGTCAGCAACAATACTCAGGTAGGCTGTGGCGTTGTAACGATGCTCAATTGGTACCAAGGGGCCCAAAGAGTGCCCAGAAAAAATTCCCCACACCATGACACCACCACCACCAGCCTGAACCGTTGATACAAGGCAGGATGGATCCATGCTTTCATGTTGTTTACGCCAAATTCTGACCCTACCATCCGAATGTCGCAGCAGAAATCGAGACTCATCAGACCAGGCAACGTTTTTCCAATCTTCTACTGTCCAATTTCGATGAGCTTGTGCAAATTGTAGCCTCAGTTTCCTGTTCTTAGCTGAGAGGAGTGGTACCCAGTGTGGTCTTCTGCTGCTGTAGCCCATCTGCCTCAAAGTTCGACGCACTGTGCGTTCAGAGATGCTCTTCTGCCTACCTTGGTCGTAACGGGTGGCAATTTGAGTCACTGTTGCCTTTCTATCAGCTCGAACCAGTCTGCCCATTCTCCTCTGACCTCTGGCATCAACATGGCATTTCCGGCCACAGAACTGCCGCTCACTGGATTTTTTTTCTTTTTCGGACCATTCTCTGTAAACCCTAGAGATGGTTGTGCGTGAAAATCCCAGTAGATCAGCAGTTTCTGAAATTCTCAGACCAGCCCTTCTGGCACCAACAATCATGCCACGTTCAAAGGCACTCAAATCACCTTTCTTCCCCATACTGATGCTCGGTTTGAACTGCAGGAGATTGTCTTGACCATGTCTACATGCCTAAATGCACTGAGTTGCCGCCATGTGATTGGCTGATTAGAAATTAAGTCTTAACACACAGTTGGACAGGTGTACCTAATAAAGTGGCCAGTGAGTGTATATATTTAACAATATACAGTGGGGAAAAAAGTATTTAGTCAGTCAGCAATAGTGCAAGTTCCACCTCTTAAAAAGATGAGAGGCGTCTGTAATTTACATCATAGGTAGACCTCAACTATGGGAGACAAACTGAGAAAAAAAAATCCAGAAAATCACATTGTCTGTTTTTTTTCATTTTATTTGCATATTATGGTGGAAAATAAGTATTTGGTCAGAAACAAAATTTCATCTCAATACTTTGTGATATATCCTTTGTTGGCAATGACAGAGGTCAAACGTTTTCTGTAAGTCTTCACAAGGTTGCCACACACTGTTGTTGGTATGTTGGCCCATTCCTCCATGCAGATCTCCTCTAGAGCAGTGATGTTTTTGGCTTTTCGCTTGGCAACACGGACTTTCAACTCCCTCCAAAGGTTTTCTATAGGGTTGAGATCTGGAGACTGGCTAGGCCACTCCAGGACCTTGAAATGCTTCTTACGAAGCCACTCCTTCGTTGCCCTGGCGGTGTGCTTTGGATCATTGTCATGTTGAAAGACCCAGCCACGTTTCATCTTCAATGCCCTTGCTGATGGAAGGAGGTTTGCACTCAAAATCTCACGATACATGGCCCCATTCATTCTTTCATGTACCCGGATCAGTCGTCCTGGCCCCTTTGCAGAGAAACAGCCCCAAAGCATGATGTTTCCACCAGCATGCTTTACAGTAGGTATGGTGTTTGATGGATGCAACTCAGTATTCTTTTTCCTCCAAACACGACAAGTTGTGTTTCTACCAAACAGTTCCAGTTTGGTTTCGTCAGACCATAGGACATTCTCCCAAAACTCCTCTGGATCATCCAAATGCTCTCTAGCAAACTTCAGACGGGCCCGGACATGTACAGGCTTAAGCAGTGGGACACGTCTGGCACTGCAGGATCTGAGTCCATGGTGGCGTAGTGTGTTACTTATGGTAGGCCTTGTTACATTGGTCCCAGCTCTCTGCAGTTCATTCACTAGGTCCCCCCCCGCGTGGTTCTGGGATTTTTGCTCACCGTTCTTGTGATCATTCTGACCCCACGGGGTGGGATTTTGCGTGGAGCACCAGATCGAGGGAGATTATCAGTGGTCTTGTATGTCTTCCATTTTCTAATTATTGCTCCCACAGTTGATTTCTTCACTCCAAGCTGGTTGGCTATTGCAGATTCAGTCTTCCCAGCCTGGTGCAGGGCTACAATTTTGTTTCTGGTGTCCTTTGACAGCTCTTTGGTCTTCACCATAGTGGAGTTTGGAGTCAGACTGTTTGAGGGTGTGCACAGGTGTCTTTTTATACTGATAACAAGTTTAAACAGGTGCCATTACTACAGGTAATGAGTGGAGGAAAGAGGAGACTCTTAAAGAAGAAGTTACAGGTCTGTGAGAGCCAGAAATCTTGATTGCTTGTTTCTGACCAAATACTTATTTTCCACCATAATATGCAAATAAAATGAAAAAAAAACAGACAATGTGATTTTCTGGATTTTTTTTTCTCAGTTTGTCTCCCATAGTTGAGGTCTACCTATGATGTAAATTACAGACGCCTCTCATCTTTTTAAGTGGTGGAACTTGCACTATTGCTGACTGACTAAATACTTTTTTTCCCCACTGTATATTTTATATGTATATATAATAAATATATATATATTATATGTATATATATTATATATCTTATATACATGATATGTATGTATATGATGTATATATATATTTTACAGATATATATATATATATATATATATATATAAATATATAGATATATATATTTATATTGCACAGCAAGATTGAACAAAAGCCGTTAATTCAATTGCCGGCTTCCCAAATTTTACACACAAACCCTAATCTAGTTATTAGTCAGGGACATATAAAAAAATACATGAAATGAAATGGTTTATTGTATGTAAACCATGTGCCATTTCATGTCGGGTTTTGTATTGATTTTACCGAAGCCGGCAATTGAATTAGCAGCTTTTGTTCAATCTTACTATGCAATATATATATATATATATATATATATATATATATATATATATATATATATATGAGATCACTCTTTCTTTGCCATTCTGTACCTGTGACAGTACTGCTCCCAGTCCCGCGTTGCTGGCATCAGTATACAGAACAAATGGTGGTCATAATCTGGGTAGGCCAGAACTTCATCTCCTGTGAGAGCCATTTTCAGTCGAGTGAAGGACCTCTCCAGTTCCTCATTCCATTCAAATGTAGGGCTCTTCTTTCTGGCTTTCTTGGGCAGGCCCACCAGAAGATTTTGCATAGGGGTGGCTATCTCAGTGAAGCCTTCGACGTACCTCATGGAGGTTGCTGGGCTTCTGCCAGTCCCGGATGACAGTGACTTTGTCAGGATCCGGTGCCACACCTTCTGCACTCACTACATGACTGAAGTACTGTACCTTGGGCTTCAGGAGGTGGCATTTGGAAGGCTTCACTTTCACTTTCAGGCCAAAGTTGGACAAGGCTTCAAACACCTCAGCCAGGTGCTTCAGATGGTCTTCATAAGTCTTGGAGAAAACATTGACATCATCAAGGTACAACAGGACTGTCTTGAAGTTCTTGTGTCCAAGACAGCACTCCATTAGCCGTTGAAATGTTCCTGGGGCGGTGCAGAGCCCGAACGGCATGTAGTTGAACTCACAGAGACACATTGGGGTGGTAAACGCTGTTTTCTCCTTGTCTGCCTCTGCCACGGGAACCTTCCAATACCCACTAGTGAGATCTAAGGTGGAAAAATAGTTAGCAGTTTTAAGTGCAGCTAATGACTCTTCAATTCTGGGTAATGGGTAGGCATCCTTATGTGTAATGCTGTTAATTTTTCTGTAATCAACACACATTCTCATGGTACCATCTTTCTTTTTCACAAAGACGATTTGAGCTGCCCAGGGGCTACAACTGTCTCTGATCACCCCAGCCTCCTTCATTTCCCGCAACACACTTTTGACACATTGATATTGTGTTGGGGGGTATAGGCCGGTACCTTTCTTTGATGGGTGGATGATCTCCAGTGGGGATATGGTGTTGAACCCCTTTTGCCTTCCCAAAGTCTAGACGGTGTTTACTGAATACCCGCTCATACTCCTGAGTCACTCGGTAAACCCCACTCTTTTGGTATGAAGGGGTGGAATCAGTTCCCACCTGCAGTTGCTGACACCATTCCTCCAGCTGCTTTACAGAGCCATTGTCCTCCACCTGGTCGGATGAGACCAAGGGCTCTGCTGCCCGTATTGCATTGTTACTGATAGTAAGCAGCTTAGCAACTGTGGCATACCGAGGTATTGTGGCCTCCTCTTCCCCACAATTCAAGAGGCGTACAGGTACTCTCCCTTTGCGAACATCAACTACCCCTCTGGCTGTCAGGACAGTGGGCCGGCTAACAGAGTACACTGGCTCTACCAATGCTTGGTAATCTTTTCCTCTGAGACCTATGGCTGCCCGACACCAAATTAACATTTCACATCTGGGGGGTATCGCAATGGGGAAAGAATCACTCACTCTGACGCTGCCAATTTCTCCGCCAGACAGTTCTACCTGCTGTCTTTGCATCAGGGCCTTGATCTCCTTCTGCAGGACTCGTTGTTCACTGGAGCCAGCAGTCTCAGCTACCTGTTGCAACAAAACAATAACCTCGGCAAGACAATTTTCAATCACATTAGTACCTAAGGCCATCATTGGATTACATTCTCGTCGATCAATGTCTACAACTATCAGACCTTGAGATTTTAACTCTACTTGCCCCACTTTAATAGTAATCTCTTTACATCCTATTTGCGGCAAAGACTGACCATTGCTGGCAACTACTGCCAGTTCATCACTTGGGCCACGGGTAAGTTCAGAGTCAGCCCAATACCGCTTGTAAAGGATATATGGCATAGTTGTCACCTGAGAGCCAGTGCCCAGCAAAGCGTTCATGGGGATGCCGTCGATCACCACTGGGAGGATCGGTCTCCCTCCAACATACTTGGCTCGCCAGTTCTTTGGGCCTTGTGGTCCTACTCCTGGGGGTTGGCCCTCTGCTCCAGGGGTTGCTCGTTTAAATAACAGAATCTTGTGATGTGGCCTGCCTTGTGGCAGTGACGACAGATGGGATGTCCGTCCTGGTCATAGCAATCATTGTTTCTCCCTCGGAGTGGCGGGATCCTCTTCTTCCGTAGCCACGGGACATCCTCTGGACTGGAGGCCAGCTGGATCTTCTCCTTTGAGGACACCTGCATACACTGCACAGTTTTGGCAAGTGCAGCCATATTTTTGGTCAGCTCTTGGACCTGAAGGCGTAGTTCTGTAGATGGATCATTATCCAGAGTCTGTGCATCAGCCTCCACAGGGCTGGGAGGGAAAGATGCTGCCTCTTGGTGGTAGGTGATCGCTGGGCGCCTAGGGGGTGCCGGACGGCTGACATTTGGTTCATGCAGCACCCGGATAGCCCTGTCCTTGAAGTCTGCAAAGTCTAGGTCAGGGTCCTGTAGGGCTATGAAGCGCAGCTGTACTCTGTGGGTACTGGACAAGAGTCCCTCAATAAATTGCACCTTTAACAGTCCGTCTCATCTTTCACACTGTCTGGGTCAATCAGCTTTAAGGCTAGCAGCGCCTCCTGCAGGTTAAGAGCATAGTCCCGTATACTGTCCTGTGCGCTCTGCTTGCACCCAAAGAATCTTATCTTGATTTCAGCTGCAGTTCGGGTGTCAAAGGTGCTTCTTAGCTTAGCCAGGATCTTTTTAACAGACTCTTTATCAGTGTCCTGCCAGGCTTTTACTTCCCTCTGTGCTGCACCAGTTAGCTGCCCAATAAGGATGTTCACTTTTTGGTTTTCAGACAGAGGATACACCTCAAACAAACTGCACAGTCTCTCTTTAAATTCACTCAGGGTATGTGACTCCCCTGAATACTGCGGTAAGCATGCTGCTCCCGGTATGTAGGGCATGGACAACGGCATTATGGGGACTGCTGCGGTGGGCGCTGATTCTTGTGGTGCCCTGAAGGCAGCGCTGGCTGCTGGATTCAGCGGTGCCATTGGAGCCGCAGCTGCGCTGGCCCCTGCATTTTGCGGCGCTGTGGGGGGTGCGGTGGTGTCCACCGCTGCATCTTCTCTTGCCTCAGACATTCTCCTCCCCCCTAGTTAACATTGGCCAGGCCCTGGGTTGCGCTGGCTTACCGGCTGCTGCTTTGCAGGCTGGATGATGGGGGGACGCCGGGACTGCAGGCCTCAGCTTCTCACTTCCCGCGCACTGGCCTCTTCCCACGTGGCACTTCACTTTTTCGAGCTCTTCGGCTGGCTCCGCCCATGACGGCCCGCCCCTTTGATTTCCCATGCGTGCCAAGCGGCGGGGTAATGGCGGCAATTGCACAGTCTATGCCACACAACACAGTCTCTGGCACACAGGACCCGGGGACACCGGGCTCTGTAAATCCTGTTCGTGACGCCAAAATGGGTTGCCCGCCATGGAGGTGGGGTACTCGGTACCGGGCCGGTATCTTCAGAGGGATGTGTCACAGTAGTGGTGACCCTGTCCGTGGCCCTGGGCGCCCACGTAAAAGGGGTTAAGAGTGGGTGATTAAAGTTTGTAAGTGTATGATACGTGACGCCACCTGTGGTGCTCGGCAATGAAGATGTTAAGCCGACGCTGCAGACAGATCCTCTGGGACAGATGGTATATGGCAGTCAGAAGTAATAGCTCCCCACAAGCAGAGCTGTAGTCCCAGGGCAGTGAGAATAGGTGTTGAGGAAGAGGGTGCAGTGTTAGGCACAGAGATGTAGCAGTGCTGAAGAGGTTGCAGGAAGAAGGCAAGGACACAACAGAGTGCAGTTTCTTTTACCTTTACTTTGCTTGGCAAATGCAGTCCAGAATCCAGATTACAGATGGAACAGAAGCTGGCCAGCCTGGAAGCAACTTAGGAATCTCTCTATGCAGATGGGTTGTGTAGTCTCCTTTCTACCGCTTATTTTAGGTACTTGCAGTACTGTGTTACACTGAAGTTCCACTTGCTTGTTCTCTCTTAGAACTCCCTCGTATGGCAGACAGCTGTAGCCTTCTTTTCCTGGCTCACCCGTTGCTGTTGTGCCTCTGAGTCTTATATGGGAACAGAGCATTTACAGCTTCCTATTCCTCCGGTTTCTGCTGCAGGAACATTAATATCCTTACAACCTTGGAGACCGGGCTCCAGATCATGCGCTATAGCTAGAAGTGAGCTCTCAACTCTGCTCAATCTTCCAGCACTACTCCTCCACGTCCACACACGTTGCCCTCCTCACACGAACTCCCCTATCTCCCCTCCCTGGCCCCCAGAGAGAAGCTCTTCCACCAGTTTTGGTTCAGAGCTCCCTCTGCTGGCCTGGAGTGGAAACTGTGTTGTGTGTTGTGATTACCTGATAGAGAGACCCTTCATTGCTTCCAAGCATGACATCACACTCCCAAGGAGGAGGGTAATGCCACTCTGGCGACCATACTCCTGGGGGCGCCACATTTACATGTATGTGTGTGGCCATATAATATCAATAAATATATATATCTGTATATATATATATATTTATATATAGACACATGTAGCTTTGACGCCATAAAAGGAGGGGGGCCCAGACACATTTCTTGCACAGGGGCCCCAAGCTGTCAGTGTCCGCCCCTGGTTTACTATATGTAAGCCATGTCTCATATCCTGTCGGCTTTTGCAATTATTTTACAAAAGCCGACAAATGAATTAACGGCTATTTTGCTATCTTTCTCTCATATATATACAGTACAGACCAAAAGTTTGGACACACCTGCTCATTCAGAGTTTTGTTTATTTTCATGACCATGTAATTGTAGATTCACTCTGAAGGCATCAAAACAATGAATTACCACATGTGGAATTATATAATTAAAGTGTGAAACAACTGAAAATATGTCTTATATTCTAGGTTCTTCACAGTAGCCACCTTTTACTTTGATTACTGCTTTGCACACTCTTGGCATTCTCTTGATGAGCTTCAAGAGGTATTCACTGGAAATGGTTCCAACAGTTTTGATGGAGTTCCCAGAGAGACTTAGCACTTGTTGGCCCTTTTGCCTTCACTCTGCGGTCCAGCTCACCCCAAACCATCTCGATTGGGTTCAGGTCTGGTGACTGTGGAGGCCAGGTCATCTGGCGTAGCACCCCATCACTCTCCTTCGTGGTCAGATAGCCCTTACACAGTCTGGAGGTGTGTTTGGGGTCATTGTCCTGTTGAAAAATAAATGATGTTCCAACTAAACGCAAACCGGATGGAATAGCATGCCGCTGCAAGATGCTGTGGTAGCCATGCTGGTTCAGTATGCCTTCAATTTTGAATAAATCCCCAACAGTGTCACCAGTAAAGCACCCCCACACCATCACACCTCCTCCTCCATGCTTCACGGTGGGAACCAGGCATGTAGAGTCCATCCGTTCACCTTTTCTGCATCGCACGAAGACACGGTGGTTGGAACCAAAGATCTCAAATTTGGACTCATCAGACCAAAGCACAGATTTCCACTGGTCTAATGTCCATTCCTTGTGTTCTTTAGCCCAAACAAGTCTCTTCTGCTTGTCGCCTGTCCTTAGCAGTGGTTTCCTAGCAGGTATTTTACCATGAAGGCCTGCTGCACAAAGTCTCCTCTTAACAGTTGTTGTAGAGATGTGTCTGCTGCTAGAACGCTGTGTGGCATTGACCTGGTCTCTAATCTGAGCTGCTGGTAACCTGCGATTTCTGAGGCTGGTGACTCGGATGAACTTATCCTCCGCAGGAGAGGTGACTCTTGGTCTTCCTTTCCTGGGCCGGTCCTCATGTGAGCCAGTTTCTTTGTAGCGCTTGATGGTTTTTACCACTGCACTTGGGGACACTTTCAAAGTTTTCCCAATTTTTTGGACTGACTGACCTTCATTTCTTAAAGTAATGATGGCCACTCGTTTTTCTTTACTTAGCTGCTTTTTTCTTGCCATAATACAAATTCTAACAGTCTATTCAGTAGGACAATCAGCTGTGTATCCACCAGACTTCTGCACAACACAACTGATGATCCCAACCCCATTTATAAGGCAAGAAATCCCACTTATTAAACCTGACAGGGCACACCTGTGAAGGGAAAACCATTTCCAGTGACTACCTCTTGAAGCTCATCAAGAGAATGCCAAGAGTGTGCAAAGCAGAAATAAAAGCAAAAGGTGGCTACTGTGAAGAACTTAGAATATAAGACATATTTTTCAGTTGTTTCACACTTTTTTGTTAATTATATAATTCCACATGTGTCAATTCATAGTTTTGATGCCTTCAGAGTGAATCTACAATTTTCATAGTCATGAAAATAAAGAAAACTCTTTGAATGAGAAGGTGTGTCCAAAGTTTTGGTCTGTACTGTATATATATATATATATATATATATATATATATCTGTGTGTGTTTTGAAGGTTGCTTTTTTTTTATAAAACGATGTGTACAGTGTTAGTTTACAATGCTATTTTAACATGAGTTTTTACATGGAGAGAACTGCTCTATGTAAAACCTCATGTTAAAATCGCATTGCATACAGATGTCATAAGCATGTCATATTGAAAAATCACACTGAAATCGCATTACACTCGCATGACACTCACATGACAATCGCATAGAATCGGTCCTTTTTTTCATCCAGAAAACGGACCGTTTTTTTTTCTCGAAAATGGGGATGAGCCCTAAAATTCTAGGTGGAGCATGACAAAGATGAATGTAAGAAAACACTGTTGCATTTTTATGTGCAGAATCAGTATAAACTATGGTACAATAAAGCATTAAAATCACTAAAACACAATAATCAGAGAAGATTTTTATTGTGTCATGTGCTGTGGACACCTGCAGAAAATGTGCAGTAAAACAGCAGTAGAAAAAATGCAGCATTTACACTTCATGTGAACACAGCCTCAGAATTACATTTTTATTACATTTTTTATGGGTTTAAGGGAAAAAAACAGTCATATCATTTCTTTATGCCATTTACCGATCACCGCAAATAATCTGATCACTGTATTACATGGGTGGTCCAAATTTGTTCACATTATTTGCTGATTTGTGATGTTTATTATTTTTTAACTCCTTTCCGACATTGGGCATACATTTACACCGATGTCAGACTCCCTCCCTTTGATGTGGGCTTTGGCGGTGAGCCCACATCTTTCCCGGGACATGTCAGCTGTTTTGAACAGCAGACATGTGCCCGTAATAGCCGCAGGTGGAATTGTGATCCACCCGCAGCTATTAACTAGTTAAATGCCGCTGTCAAATGCTGACAGCAGCACTTAAATGGCGCTTCTGGAAATCTCGCCGGAAATACGCATGCCGGTGACCTGTGTCACATGATCGCAGGTCACCGGTGTATTGGCATGACAACCCGAGGTCTCCTGGAGACTTCTATGGATGTCAGTGCCGGCCGACTTGCTGTGAGTGCCACCCAGCCGATCAGGTTATCCCAGCTTCTAGTCTCCCATGGAGACTATTGAAGCATGTCAGAAGTAAAATGAAAATGTTTTTAACCCCTTTACCCCCAAGGGTGGTTTGCACGTTAATGACCAGGCCAATTTTTACAATTCTGACCACTGTCCATTTATGAGGTAATAACTCTGGAACGCTTCCATGGATCCCAGTGATTCTGACAATGTTTCCTCGTGACATATTGTACTTCATGATAGTGGTAACAATTCTTTGATATGACTTGCATTTATTTGTGAAAAAAATGGAAATTTGGCGAAAATTTTTAAAATTTCACAGTTTTCCAACTGTGAATTATCATGCCCTTAAGTCAGGGTTCCCCAACATCAGTCCTCAAGGCCCACCAACAGGTCATGTTTTCAGGATTTCCTTAGTATTGCCCAGGTGATAATTGCATCACCTGTACAATACAAGGGAAATCCTGAAAGCATGACCTGTTGGTGGTCCTTGAGGACTGCTGTTGGGGAACCCTGCCTTAAATCACAGAGATATGTCACATAAAATACTAAATAAGTAACATTTCCCACATGTTTACTTTACATCAGCACAATTTTGGAACCAATTTTTTTTTTTGTTAGGAAGTTATAAGGGTTAAAAGTTGACCAGCGATTTCTCGTTTTTACAACACCATTTTTTAGGGACCATCACATTTGAAATCAATTTGAGTGGTCTATATGATAGAAAATAACCAAAAGTGACACCATTCTAAAAACTGCACCCCTCATGGTGCTCAAAACCACATTCAAGTAGTTTATTAACCCTTCAGATGCTTCACAGGAATTTTTGGAATGGTTAAAAAAAAGAACATTTAACTTTTTTTCACAAAAAATTACTTCAGATCCAATTTTTTTTTACTTTACTAAGGGTAACATGAGAAATTGTACCCCAAAAGTTGTTGTGCAATTTGTCCTGAGTACGCTGATACCCCATATGTGAGCGTCGTTGACTTTTTCTACGCAAAATTGGCTGGAATTAAGATCAGACGCCATGTCGCGTTTGGAGAGCCCCTGATGTGCCTAAACAGTGGAAACCCCACACAAGTGACACCATTTTTGAAACTAGACCCCTTAAAGCAGGGTTCCTCAACTCCAGTCGTCGAGGCCCACCAACAGATCGTGTTTTCAGGATTTCCTTTGTATTGCACAGGTGATGCAATTATCACCTGTGCAATACTAAGGCAATCCTGAAAACATGATCTGTTGGTGGGCCTTGAGGACTGGAGTTGGGGAATCCTTCCTTAAAGAACTTATCTAGATCTGTGGTGAGCACTTTGAACCCCCAAGTGCTTCACAGAGGTTTATAACGTAGAGGCGTAAAAATAAAAAAAATCATATTTTTTCACAGAAATGATCTTTTTGCCCACAATTTTTTATTTTCCCAAGGGTAACATGAGAAATTGGACCCCAAAAGATGTTGTGCAATTTGTCCTGAGTATGCTGATACCCCATATGTGGGGTTAAACCACTGTTTAGATGCATGGCAGAGCTCGGAAGAGAAGGAGCGCCGTTTGACTTTTTCACCTCAAAATTGGCTGGAATTAAGATCGGACGCCATGTCGCGTTTGGAGAGCTCCATTTTGGAAAGAGCTGGCAGAGCAGGGGAGAATCATGAGAGCCACATTCAGCACCCGGCGTGGGGGAACAGCGATTTTGGGAGACAGAATGAACAAAAACCAGCATTTCATGAATTTGTTTTGGGTGGGCATTTATACCATTCCACGTGTGGTAAAATTAATACCTCATTTATATCTTTTTTTATGTTTTGGCGCTTTTATACAATAAAAACTATTTTATTTAAAAAATAAATATTTTTGCATCGCTTTATTCTGAGAGCTATAACATTTTTATTTGTCCGGTGATGGAGCTGTATGGGGGCTTGTTTTTGGCGGGACAAGATGACGTTTTCAGTGGTACCATGTTTATATCGTCTTTTTGATCGCGTGTTATTCGACTTTTTGTTCAGCAGTATGATGATAAAGCATTGGTTTTTGCCTTGCTTTTTTATGGTGTTCACTAAAGGGGTTAGTTAGTGGGACAATTTTATAGGTCGGGTCGTTACAGACGCGGCGATACCAAATATGTGTTCTTTTATTCTTTAGATTTTTTTTATTTAAATATTTAGTGATATAATACTGCATATATTGATTTTTGTATTATTTTTTATTTTTTTAAATATTTGTACAATTATTTTAATTTTTTTTTACTTTATTCTATCTTTAACACTTTGTCCTACTATGAGACGATCATTTTTTGCAGGCTAATCGCTTCTATAGCAGGCAGATGAAGCAGCATCTGCATGCTATAGAAGCTCTCAGTGTTGCACTTACTGCGCATGACCGGGAAGTTTCTCAGCTCTGGTAACCCGGATGTCATCATGACGACATCGGGTTACCATTGCAGCGATCAGGACCCCGCGGCATGCCGCGGGGTCTCGGATCCAAAGACAGAGGGGCTGTCAGCCCTCTGTCTGCTACCAGAATGCTGTGATCGTGTTCGATCGCAGCATTTCATGGGTTAAAGTGCCGGGAGCAGTCTGTGACCGCTCCTGGCACCTAGTGCCATGTGTCAGCTGTGAGAATCAGCTGACTCCTGGCGATGATCGGCCACACACCCACCGTGAGTGCAGCCAATCGCGATGACGTACTATTGCGTCCATGGTCAGACAGGTCCCGGTCACATGGACGTCTAATGTCAGAAAGGGGTTAAAAATATTAAAAAATATAAAAGTTCAAATCTCCCCCCTTTGGCTCTGGGAAGAAGGGGGGCGAAAAACGAAAATACCTCCGGACTTAAGGGGTTAAAGGGGTAGTCTGGTCAAAACCAGTAAATCTGCAGTCACTCTATGTGATTGCAGACTTATGAATAAGAAGGGAAGGAGTGTATGTTCTGTAAAAGATTGTGGATACTTTTTCTAGAGTCCCTAAAATGCTGTAATAGCAGAATAAAACATAAAGTTATCCTATTTTGGAGATTTCAGCCCTCAGGAATCCATCTAGAAGTGTAATGATTATATTATACACACCATGGCAAGACTGAGCACAGCAACAAGACACAAGGAAGTTATACTGGATCAGAAAATTCCTACATGCAAAGATTTCAAAGGGTTCTGAGGATTCAGGCTCTTTTGAAGAAGTACCAAGAAATGGGCAACATTGAAGACAGTACAACCAACCAGAGAAAGAAGTGTGTATAATGGACGCGATCAACCCCATGGTCATAACCATAATAGAACACAAAAATATATAAACAAATGAATAAATTTTATTAACACAAAAAATTCCACACAAAGAGTGACATTGATAAGAATAAAAGCCAGGACAAATTGGCCGTGTGTAACACTCCAAAAAAGGTTCCAAAATAAGAACCTAATGCTCCACTCCTCCACGATGCTAATGCACTTTATTTGCCTGCTGCATAATAAATTTGGAGCCATACAGCCATTGTTATTAAGAACTATCATTAGCGTAAAGAGGAACAAGGAGTCCTGGTAGGGATAATAGAAATCCCTAATCTCAACATTATTAAGTCTATCAAGGACTACATGAAGAGTTAGGAGGATTTGCATGAGTCTGCCTCCACAGAAAATCTATGGTCAAGGTGGAGACACAAGGGGTCAGCAGGCAGCACTGTCTGCTAGCCAAAACCCCATGGACAAGGGATCGTCCCACTGAACGCCAAGTCTCCTTTTAGCATGGGTATAATACTACTCAGACAACACAGTGTGAGGGTAAAATAGGGTGGCAATACTTTATTGAGCAACAAAACAGGCAAAGAACAAGTAAAACAGTCCCAGCAAAATACCCAAGATGGTGCACATTACAGAGTCTCACCCTTTCTCTGACTTGCTGGGATAAGAGCAGCTGTGATTTCAGAGCTGTGACTACCCCACCTGTGGCATGCAGAGAGAAGGTAACAACAAGCTTAGGAAGGTGACAGTCCATTGAAGTACAAGGCCAGTTGACCGTAGGGTCACAACCTCGCTTCTCCAAATATCTCCATGGAGCCAGGAGACTAACGGGTCCCAATCCTGGCTTTCTCCAAATGTATCCATGGATTCCCGATGGTCAATGGAGCAGATCTGTATTCTTCCTCCGGGACCGAAGTCCCCTAAGCTGGCATCCTGTGTAATGATAAATCTGTGTCCCTCGTGATGGAGCCATGATGTCTTGGCTGCTGTCCTATCTCTGGTCATTTGAATGTTTGCATGTCTTGCCTGAATCTGTCTCTCATACAAAGGCACATAACCTCTTTTTATGGTTAAGAAGTGTCCTTCACTCCAAAATTCATAGATAAGGGAAAATGGTGACAACCACCTCGCATTGTTTGATTATGTAATCTATTTGCATAGTTTTTGCTCCTCTGTTGGAAGTCAACAATCTGGCTCGCCTGGCAATGCTTAATGAACGTATCGGAAAACATCCCTAGTCATCAAGGATAAGAGCAAAAAATGTCATCTTACAAGTCAATATTACAGGCTTACACATGCAAAAGTCTGTTTTCGTGATGAACCAGAAAGAAACACATAAATTCAAAGGTCAGCATATAGATAATAGTCTATTCTTCCTGGCTTGCTAAAAATAGACATCTGGTTACTTAAGATACAATGCTGTGTCTCCACAGTTAGTTCTCCCCAGATGTTTGGAATAACCTCTCTGCTGGATTTCCTTCTAAAACTCAATGCCCAAAAGTGTATCCAAAAGTATTGATTAAGTTTTGAAGGCAAAGGGTGGTAAAAGCACTATATTGATTTGATTTACATGTCTTCTATTTTGTCCATTTACTTTGCATTTTGTTAATTGATGTATACAGGGTGATTCAAAATGTATGGTGCAAAATTACAGCTTTGCTATTCATAACCAAGAGAACATAACACAAATTTATTAACATGAAAATATACATCTATGTTTTATCTATACACTACAAATGTTCAAAGTGATTTCCATTTGTGACCATGAAGATGTTTTGGCAGTAGACCAGTACTTTACAGAAGCATGCCTGCATATTCCTGGATATGAACTCCATTGTTTCAGAGATTTGTTGTCTCAGGGCTCACTGCCATTTGCAATTAAATCGAGTGAATGAAATCCAATTAAAAATCGGATTGCATTTGTACCAATTTAATCCTATTCTTCTGTTCTCAATAACGTTTTTTTTTCCTGCTCCAATTGGATCATGATCGGACAGGGAAAAAATGCAGCATGCTGCTATTGCATGCCAAATTCGGATTGCACCTATTCCCGAGCCGACACCAGAATAAGTAGATCTTTCACCAGAAGATCTACTGGCCAAACATTGGTTCTGTTCTTAAGTGCTGACTCTCACTACTCTTCCTCTCTGAAGACTGATTCCATAATTTATTGCCAATTTTTTTTATCTTATTTGACCCCAAATAAACAAGAATAAAAACTTGCAATAAAATCCTTATTAGAAGTGTGATATGCCTCTGAATATTTGTGATAGATTGACGCGTGAACCCCCTGCAGGGCGAATTGGAGCACTGATAATTCAGAGTCACACTGAATTCGGTGTGAGGGAGAGCCCACCCCAACTAATGTTTGACATTGCATATGCAAAGCTTTGCGTGTCTTTGCTACTTGTTGATTGAAGGGGTTACTACTTTGCATTGTTACTTTGCTGATTCTACTGTTATATGTTTGGTTCTTTTTTTCTGTTCAATAAAATTATATTACAAAAAAAAAGTATTTACAGCCACAATCTATTAAAAAATGCTAAACATTTGATCACCCTCTATTGAATGCGTTATGTGGGGGGTGAAGAGGAAGAATTTATTACATTTACTTTTTGAAAACAGATACAATTTCTATCAAAAATTCAATATAACTTGTATTTTATTCGTTGAAATCACTGCCCTTCTTTTACTTAGGAGTCCAGTAGGCGGTACTATTTACTTAGTGACAGCTATCTCTATATGCACACTTACACATTAAAGGCTGTCAACCCTGAATGCAGCCCCCACTTGATTGCAAAACCTACAGATCGGACACCTTTTAAAAATGAGAAGTTCCCTTTAAAATTATACTCCAAAATCTGTCTGCTGATGAAATTATAGTATTCTGAGCCCAAGATATTTTCCATTAGTTGGGGTGTCTATATTTATTTAAAATCTAGCATAACAGCATAATTAAAATCATTACTAGGGAGTGTCTGAGAATCTATACCCTACACAAACCACATCTTTAGCTGCAATCCCCAGCTGGTTAATGTTGGATTTAGATTTTTCTTGTGTGGTCACCATGCTTACATACGTTCTCTGTTCCCTGTTCCCAAAAGTTCAAAAACAAGAAAGCAAAATAAGGCCACTGATGATGCGGCAGAGCCAATAGAAGTAACGGATATCTGAGTATCTACAAATAACTGTTTGGGATTCATTGATGTGGTCTAAATGCTGAATGCTAAATTCCTAGCCAATGAAATGCAGGCACTGCTAGATATAGCTTGGCCTTCAGCCTTCCACATGGTTGAACATTATAACAGCTTCCCTGAATGGAAATAGTGAAAATATTACAGTTCATTTCTCTTCACACCCTCTCAATAACGTATGTAACATAACACATATTTGAATTTATTTTCATTATATTTTCATATTTACAATACCATTTTGTAGGCATACATGCACACAGGCACAGTTTGAACAGATTTAAAGAGGTAGTCCAACCATAGGCTACAAGTCTGCACTCACTCTATGTGACTGCAGACTAGTGAGTCCTCACAGCGTGTGCACGGCACACTGTGAGGATTCTCCGATGCCAGCTTCGAGAGCGGACTGTCACCACAAGTAGGTGATTTGTATACTTCCAGGAATATTCTGACTAGATTGTGCCTGGACTGGCTCAATACACTTGCATTGAGCAAGGCTGCACCCAACTATTCGCCATGACTGTATGCATGCAAATCACATACAGTACAGACCAAAAGTTTGGACACACCTTCTCATTCAAAGAGTTTTCTTTATTTCCATGACTATGAAAATTGTAGTTTCACTCTGAAAGCATCAAAACTATGAATTAACACATGTGGAATTATATAATTAACAAAAAAGTGTGAACCAACTGAAAATATGTCTTATATTCTAGGTTATTCAAAGTAGCCACCTATTGCTTTGATTACTGCTTTGCACACTCTTGGCATTCTCTTGATGAGCTTCAAGAGGTAGTCACCGGACATGGTTTTCACTTCACAGGTGTGCCCTGTCAGGTTTAATAAGTGGGATTTCTTGCCTTGTAAATGGGGTTGGGACCATCAGTTGTGTTGTGCAGAAGTCTGGTGGATACACAGCTGATAGTCCTACTGAATAGACTGTTAGAATTTGTATTATAGCAAGAAAAAAGCAGCTAAGTAAAGAAAAACAAGTGGCCATCATTACTTTAAGAAATGAAGGTCAGTCAGTCCGAAAAATTGGGAAAACTTTGAAAGTGTCCCCAAGTGCAGTGGCAAAAACCATCAAGCGCTACAAAGAAACTGGCTCACATGAGGACCGCCCCGGGAAAGGAAGACCAAGAGTCACCTCTGCTGCGGAGGATAAGTTCATCCGAGTCACCAGCCTCAGAAATCGAAGGTTAACAGCAGCTCAGATTAGAGACTAGGTCAATGCCACACAGAGTTCTAGCAGCAGACACATCTCTACAACAACTGTTAAGAGGAGACTTTGTGCAGCCAGCCTTCATGGTAAAATAACTGCTCGGAAACCACTGCTAAGGCCAGGCAACAAACAGAAGTGACTTGTTTGGGCTAAAGAACACAAGGAATGGACATTAGACCAGTGGAAATCTGTGCTTTGGTCTGATGAGTCCAAATTTGAGATCTTTGGTTCCAACCACCGTGTCTTTGTGCGACACAGAAAAGGTGAATGGATGGACTCTACATGCCTGGTTCCCACCATGAAGCATGGATGAGAAGGTGTGATGGTGTGGGGGTGCTTTGCTGGTGACACTGTTGGAAATTTAATTAAAATTGAAGGCATACTGAACCAGCATGGTTACCACAGCATCTTGCAGCGGCATGCTATTCCATCTGGTTTGCATTCAGTTGGACCATCATTTATTTTTCAACAGGACAATGACCCCAAACACACCACCAGGCTGTGTAAGGGCTATTTGACCAAGAAGGAGAGTGATGGGGTGCTTCGCCAGATGACCTGGCCTCCACTGTCACCAGACCTGAACCCAATCGAGATGGTTTGGGGTGAGCTCGACTGCAGAGTGAAGGCAAAAGGGCCAACAAGTGCTAAGCATCTCTGGGAACGCCTTCAAGACTGTTGGAAGACCATTTCCGGTGACTGCCTCTTGAAGCTGATCAAGAGAATGCCAAGAGTGTGCAAAACAGTAATCAAAGCAAAAGGTAGCTACTTTGAAGAACCTAGAATATAAGACCTATTTTCAGTTGTTTCACACTTTTTTGTTAATTATATAATTCCACATGTGTTAATTCACAGTCTTGATGCCTTCAGAGTGAATCTACAATTTTCATAGTCATGAAAATAAAGAAAACTCTTTGAATGAGAAGGTGTGTCCAAACTTTTGGTCTGTACTGTACTTGCTGCCATGCAGCTTCCTCTATGACAGTGGCACCTGTTACAAGAAGTTCAAGGGGCTCAATGGCAGAGGTGGATCTGCTAATCCCCAGCTCCTGGTAGGCGCATGAGCCTCGGGCATCGGTGCAGCAGGTTGGTGAGTAGAGGAATAGAAACTGTAGGTAGGCTTGTGAATTACAGGAAACCACAGGCAAGTGGAGGATGTCAGGAAACCACAGGCAGGCAGATAGAATGCAGTAAACCTCAGGCAGGCGGTGGACATCTGTGTGGATTGGATGGGTTGTTACCGACATCAGTTCAGAATTACATGTCAATAGCACCTTTAGAAATACAGTATATTTACTTAGAAAATTGGTGATGTGTTCAATACTTATTTTACCCACTGTATGTAAACTCTCACCCTGCTCTGTTTCCTGAGCAATGCATATTAGTGATGAGCAAACATGCTCGGATAATGTCTTATCCGACTAGGCTAGGGTATTATCTGACTATCTGGGGGATGCTTGTATATTATGTTAGAGTCTCTGCGGCTGCATGATTTGTGGCTGTTAGATAGCCTCAACACATGTGTGGATTACCTGTTTGTTAGAGAATCCTCACATGTGTTGAGGCTGTCTAAGAGCCGCAGATATATATTTTGCTATTGAGATATATGTATACTGCTCAGTATAAGTGAAAAGGATCCAAATATTCCAGCACATCTTCTTACTTAAAAATAGAATCTTTATTGAGAAATCTTCATTAAAAAATCCAAAAGCAGGATACAGGTTAAAAAACCATGGTGAAGACAGGCATTTACGCGTTTCGACTCGACAGAGTCTTACTCATAATGACCACATACTAAAAATTCCCAACCATATATCCTGCGCTAGGAACTGAAGACAAATCAGTATGCACCTGATGAATTAACTCAATGTGAACCACTAGTAAACTCAAAAGATCATGTGCTTGCAAAGAGTACCATCAAACCATCTATATGTAAAGGCAACTAACCCAGTATATATTGTAAACAGAATTGTAACACATGAGACCCAAACATCAATAATAAAAAAAAATAAAAAAAAAATTTCTTGAAAAAAAAAAAATAAAAAATAAAATATATATATATATATATATATATATATATATATATATATATATATATATATATAATATTTTTTTTTCCTTTTCATCAATATAAAAAACTCAGATCATTTTTCATATTCAAACCACCGGGCGTTCCTGTCTGCAAACACAGAATCCATTTTGCCTCACATTTTCGTAATTCATATGTTCTATTACCTCCTCTGAATTTTAGATTTGGTTTATCAATAGCCATAACTTTTAAATTAGATACATCACCCCCGTGCCTTTGCAAAAAATGTCGAGATGCACCCAAGGGAGTGCGTGTAGTATAATTTTGAGCATCATAAATATACTCCGATAAACGTTTACGGAACGACCGTGTGGTGTTCCCCACATACTGCAGACAGCATTGTTCGCAGCAAATGAGGTACACCAAATTAGTACTACTGCAATTCATAAGAAAATTTATATCATAGGTGTTATTTGTCTGAAATGAAGAAAAAATTTTTGGAATTAACCATATATTTGCAGGCGCCACATGTTTTATGGCCACAACGATATGAGCCCAATGTAGCAAGCCATGTAGATTGGGCTTCCCTATGAAGATTCCTATTAGACGAATGATCACTGGGTGAAAGATAATTGCCGATAGTAACCCGGTTCCTGAAATAGTTTTTTCTACTACATACAGTAATCAATTTAATAAGATAGTGGCAATTGTAACAAAGTACCTTCCCATTTTAAATACTGACCCCACTACACAGAAAATTCTTTCAAAGGGTGTTAAATTTGTATCAAAACGTGGGGTTACTATCGGCAATTATCTTTCACCCAGTGATCATTCGTCGAGTCGAAACGCGTAAATGCCTGTCTTCACCTTGGTTTTTTAACCTGTATCCTGCTTTTGGATTTTTTTAATGAAGATTTCTCAATAAAGATTCTATTTTTAAGTAAGAAGATGTACTGGAATATTTGGATCCTTTGTACTTATGTCAGCTTATGACATTTCCTAGCACCTTCAGCAAAGAACTGCCTCCAACGTGACAAATAAAAAAGGTGAGCTGAATATATTTGTTTTTGCTCAGTATAAGTGAGTACACTCAACAGATTTGTCTGAAAGCCTTTAGTTTCCATTCAGAATCAACATTTCTATGTGTTGTCATACTACAGAACACTTCCACAAGTGTTTGCCATTGGTTGCAAACAAGATTTGTTATTTTGCTTAGCCAAAAAAGTAATTTTCTAACAAATTAATTCAAGACCATGTTGCATGTGTGCACGGAGTCACGCACCATGTCTACAACAATTAACCTAATTATCTGATGACCATCTTGTTTGTGATTAGATCTCATTGTATATATATATATATATATATATATATATATTTATCTCTCCTCACAATATAACCTATGTCTATGGGCACTGACATGCAAGAAACGCGTCAGGTTTTATTTTAATTTGTTTTATGTTTTGAGAAATTAATAAAATTAATTTTTATGTTACCTGGATGGTCGTGCTGAACTTCACCCCTCCATTCTCCTACTGCCTGCATTTGACCGCAATCACCGGCAGGACCGGCACCCTCCAGGAAAAAACAACCGAGACTCTGCATAACACGGCGTGGTAAGTTGAACCCACTCTTTTCCTTGTTGCAAAAATTAGTTAACCCTGATGAAAGTCTTAAGACCAAAGCTAAAGTTTAGACAACAAATTTTTAATTAACAAGAATTTAACTGCAGGTACGTCTAATTATTCACGAAACAGGTGTCCAACAGATAGTTGACTACAAAAGGGCATCACTTAGGCTACGTGCACACGCTGCGGATTCACCTGGATTTGAAAGTCCATAGGGTAATATGGTACTGTACAATGTCTGCGGAACTGCTGCGTCTCCGCAGGGCCAAAACCGCTATGGAAACGCAGCAGAATCCGTAACGTGTGCACATAGCCTTAAAGAAAACCTCTTTCCATTTCATGCTGTCAGCAACGATATCACATGGGAAAGAAATGTCATGAGATTTGAGAAATAAAATAATTTCATTACACAAGAATGGTGAAGGCTAGAAGAAGATCAGCAAAGTTTTACTTATCAGTCAGAATACTGTAGCAGAAGTGATACAAAACTGTTACATTTTCGCTGCAGTTAGCTAAAGAAGTAGAAACTAAACCAGGGTGTTTCACATGACACAATATGGCATACACTGCAGAGGAATGGCATGTATTGGTGTCATGTACAAAGGAAGCATCTTCTAAAGTCCATGCACAATAAAGCCCACATACAATTTGCCAAGGCCTATGCTGAAAGATGGCAAAACTACTAGGATTTTATACTCTAGTGATGAGACCTAGATAAGTGTTTTTTGAACTGATGTCTTTAAAACTGTATGGTGTTGCAGAGTTGAGGAGTGTGAAGAAAAATACATAGTGCCTACTGTGAAACAAGGTGGCAGTGTCCTTATGTGGGCCTGCATGAGTGTTGCTGGTGTAGTGGAGCTACATTTCATTTGTAAGGAGGGCAAGGGCTTTGCCCTGCAAATGTTGATATTGTTGTATATTCTGTGTGCAGCATGCATGTTGTGTGTGTTTGTGTCCACACAACATTAGTTAGATAAGCAAGGAAGAGCTGAAGTAACAACCCAAGCCAGTCTATTGAGTCCTGCCCGTGTCTGGAGAATTGCGAGCCAGGGAGGTCCGTGGAAGAGTCCCTGTGGGAGTAACAGCTGGAGTATGGGAGTTTTGTGGAGAGTTCAGTGAGCTGTGAAACTAGGACACAAACAGAAGCAACAGTGCCTATAGGGGGTGAGCTTTAATGGAAAAGTCCGGGTACCTTCGTGGGCTGAAGTTGGGCTCTGGAAGATGGGAAGTGTTCCATGTTCATCATGCTCCGTGTGACGTGTCAGCTTGCCTGTATAGTGCATATGCGTGAAGTGAAGGAAGAAGTGACGTACTGCTGTAGATGAAGATGTATTGCTGTTACCAAGTAAAGAGTCCTGTTGCTGTATTGGACGTGCTGTGCCCTGAAGAGAATAAAGCTGAGTTGTTGAAGTTGTTTCCAGCCTCTGTCTGCAGTCAATTGGGTCCCCAAAGTGAACAGCATATGGGTGATGAAACAGCCTCCAGCACAGTGAGTACTGGAGCGGCCGCACAAGGTACCCCCCCGGCGGCCATGGTATTACACATTGATGGTATCATTAATTCATGGTTGTACTGCAGTATATTGAAACAGAAGAAACTATCATAACTGTACCCTTGGTAGGCATGCACTTTTCCAACGCAACAATGATTCAAAACACACATCTATGGCCACTGCATTTCTGAAGAAGAACTGGGTGAAAGTGATCCAGTGGCCAAGTATGTATCCTGATCTAAACCAAATCAAACACCTATGGGGAATTCTGAAGAGACAAGCTGAGTATCACACACCACTCTTTATACACCAGATGACATGTAGATAAGTGGAGCAAGAAGCGTTGAATGGGCCAAGGTTCAATGGAACAGGAGATATACGACAAATACCTTACCTTGAAATAACAGGGTTGGGTATACACACCAGCAAAGAGGAAGTTGACTTTCAGGAGAGGGGGAAGAAGAACGCAGGAGAAAAGACAGCTAATTTTGAAATGTGTTTTTTATATTTTTAGAATTAATAGAATTAAATGGATTACAATTTGAATAAGATTTTCTATAAATCCAAAAACATTTCAAGAAAAATGTTTTTGTCAGTGCGTTAGCTATGCCAGTCCTCCTGCACCTGATGCACTGGCAGACATATACAAATAACTTCCATATTAACATGCTATGAGTGACTGTTGATCCCCCTTGAGACCACATGGCTTAGCAATATCAATGTCAGCCTTTGTAACCTAATCCCATGTGGCACATATTTAAATTCATACCTCTTCAATAACGTAATTAATTCAGTAATATACTTATTCAATGCCTACCTATTAGGACAGTCATTAAATCTTACTGCCAGCCAAAAATAACATGGTCCTTAAACACTTACATGTAGGAAGAAAGTGTAGTTTCTTTTTTGGCCAGACTTCTATGTTCGGTTTGTTATACAAGTAGAAGCTCTCCTGTCAGCCATAATAGCTACAAGCTCCCAGCTACACTCAGAACTTGCAAGTCTTTGTCTAATGATATTAGGCAGGCCTAGATTCTCACCAGTCTACTAATTTTACCTGCAAGCGATCAATGTAAGCAAGGAAAACTAAGTTAAGAATAGATCAGAGGTAGAAATATAGCATGCGGTTCTATACAGAGACCTAAAGGGGATGGAGGTGGGTCGCCCGCCAGGGCAGTGGGGTAGTAGGTACCGGGCCGGTCTCTCAGAGGGAGGTGTCACAGCAGCGGTGACCCAGTCCGTGGCCCTGGGCGCCCATGTAAAAGGGGTTGAGTGATGGAATAAAATTTATGAGTGAATGATTCTTGACGCCACCTGTGGTGCTCGGCAATGAAGGTGTTAAGCCGATGCTGCAGACAGTTCCTCTGGGACAGATGGTGTGGTGCAGCAATGATGTTGTGGCCCTCCATAGGTAGGGCAGTAGTCCCAGGGCAGAGTAGATGAAGAGGATAGGTGTTGAGGAAGAGAGTGTAGTGCCTGACACAGAGATGTAGTGGGTCGCCCTCCCAGGGCTGTGGGGTACTCGGTACCGGGCCAGTGTCAGGGGATTGTGTCATAGCAGCGGTGACCCGGACCGTGGCCCTGGGCTCCCAAGTCAATGGCGGAATGTATATGTAGTTAATAGTTCGTGACGCCACCTGTGGTGCTTGGCAAGGGAGGTGCCAAGCCGACGCTGCAGACAGATCCCCTGGGACAGATGGTGCGGTGCAGCAGTGATGGCACAGCCCTCCACAGGCAGGGCTGATGTCCCAGGGCAGTGTAGTTGTAATGGTTGTGGAAAGGCGCAGGCAGTGTAAAAGATGGTACCCAGATGTAACGGTGCTGAATGGGTTGGCGCGAGAATGAATGGAGGACACCAAGGCTTGCAGTTCCAAAGCTTTACACACAGTCTGCGGTACACAAGGGTGCCTGCCTCCGGGCCGTGTCCTCCGGGTCAGAGACTCAGCCAACCTCCAGACCAGATGGAAAGCTCCTCTCCAACACTCCGCCAACATGTACCTTTCCTGAACGACTCCTCTATTGCGCCTTAAGGTGTGAAGAGCTCCAGTACCGTGGTACTCTGGAGTTCCTCCTGTCAGATGTTCCTAACAACTCTACTCGTATGGCAGACAGCTGTAGCCTCTCTCGGGGACTCCCTTCTCTGGAGTCCTGGCTCTCTAATCAGTTGCTGTTGTGCCCCGAATCTTAGTTGGGAGTAGTGCAGTTACAGCCAACTACTTCACCGGTGTCTGCTGCAGAACCATAAGTGTCCATACAACCTCGTGGACCGGGCCCCGGCCTTGCGCTGAGAACCTATAGGCAGGGTTACTCTTCCAACCCACGTCTCCTCTCTGTTCTCCTACTCCTTTGTTCCGCACTGTTCCTTCTCTCTCTTATGGAAGCTTAGGTTGCAGTTCTACGTCTTTCTCCTTCTGTTCCTTTCCCGTGCCAGCTGGCTCAGATCACTGAGGCAGCTGCAGCACTCCTTCCTCCATCCCTTCTTCCAGGGATCTCCACTCCTCCCAAGTGGCTTCCTTCCTCACTGACCTTCTGTCAGACTGAACCCCGACTGATCTCCTCTCATCCTACACTTTCCCACTCTTTTATATATCTAAACTCCACCCACCTCCAAGCACATCCAGTGTTCCATGCAGGGAACCACCAGAGGTGCTCTGCTACTCTCTAAGCACTGAGCCGCAATATGGTTGTGCAGAAATACCCTGTTGTGTGGGGTGCGAGTGTTGGAGTGTGGAAAGGAGTTCCCACCTTACCTGGATGGTGGGGCACTACACCTTAGGAGAAGGTGCAGTACCTCTGTGGCGACTGAGCCTCAGGGGCGCCACAGTAGCAGTGCTGAAGAAGTTGCAGGAATAAGGCAAGGACACAGCAGAGTGTAGTTTCCTTACCTTTACTTTGTAAGTGCAGTCCAGGGTCCTGATTACAGATGGCACAGGAGCTGATTAGCCTGGAAGCAACTTAGGAATCTCTCTATCAGATGGGTTGTGTAGTCTCCTCACTAGCGCTTATTCTAGGTACTTGCAGTACTGTGTTACACTGAAGTTCCACTTGCTTGTTCTCTCTTAGAACTCCCTCGTATGGCAGACAGCTGTAGCCTTTCTCTTCTGGCTTACCTGTTGCTGCTGTGCCTCTGAGTCTTATGTGGGAATAGAGCATTTACAGCTTCCTATTCCTCCGGTTTGTGCTGCAGGAACATCAGTTTCCTTACAACCTTGGAGACCGGGCTCCAGATCATGTGCTATGGCTGGGAATGAGCCTGAACTCTCTGCTCAATCTCCCAGCTCCTCTCCTCACATCCACACACTTCGCCCTCCTCACTCGAACTCCCTAGCTCCTCCCTGGCCCCCAGAGGGAAGCTCTTCCCCCAGTTTTGGTTCAGAGCTCCCTCTGCTGGCCTGAAGAGGAATTGTGTTGTGTGTATTGATTAACTGTCAGAGAGACCCTTCATTGCTTCCAAGCATAACATCACACTCCCTGGAGGAAGGTAATGCCACTGTGGCGACCAGACTCCTGGGGGTGCCACAGAGACCCCGTCATAATTTCATTTTTAGCAGGATTACCTGTTCCCTTATCAATGCACTGCATAGTCCATGACCTTAGTATGTTTGTAGGTTTTCTAAATTGCGGGTGGGGCATAGCAGGGTCATTGGGCAGAGCTTATGATGGGGTATAGCTTTTCATCAATGGGCTTCAACATATTATAGATCACCAATGGAGTAGTATTTATAGCAGTGTCATTGACTACCTCTATGTTGATAATGTGTAAATTATACATTTATAATGCCCAAAAATTGTACACTATGTGCTTTTAAGATGTAGCAGAGCTGGCAGCTACCTTATTATATTTGCACTATATTAACATTTCCCTTTGCAGATAATGTACATGAGAACTCAGTGCATAGACGTGATTTATATATGCACAAAGTGAAGGACTTATGTTTTGCCATTAGGAGGTTAAGGGTTAATGAAACAGCTCTGCTTTTCATATATGGCCATAAAATTACATGTTTAAACCACACGACCTTATTCTGGGCCTAGCAGTAAAAGGAAGGTGACATTTTTGTGCTCATGCTCACTTGCGAGACACTCGCACAATTCTCGTGCGAGTCTCTCGCATGAAAACCTGACACTGCCACCGGCACTTGGACCACAGTGTTCAGCTACATGTATTTCTATGCAGCCGCACGCTCCAGTCCCAGTGCCGGCGGCAGTTCCAGGTTTTCATGCGAGTCTCAAGCAAGTGAGTATGAACCCTTAGTGCGAGTCATCCTGGAGAAGCTGAGGGAGCAGTAGGAGAGCAGCCATAGGTCCAATAGTTGAGGAACCACGGCCTCAGCTGCAGACAGTTGTGTAATCAGGACTGTCCATACAAGCAGAGAGTGACACTCAGTAGTCACTGCACCTGATATATAACTGCCTTACTAGACTGGATAATAACTTTGATTGCTGCATAGGAATTGAGTGTTCAAGCATCATTAATCTGGATGTACCTGTGTAATCTTACAAGACGTAAATGTTTAAAAGATATATGAGAGAAAAAAATCACGAAAAAAGTCCCACACAACAAATTTTACAAAAATTACCAAAGAATTTTTATTACAATATAACAGGAATACAGAAAAAAGGTGGTATAGAAGTCAGTTATGACCATAAATAGCACATGGGCCAAAAAAGACAAGGGGTATACCACAGGTAATGGACAAAGGGATATAAATAATATTATCAATACATAGTACAAAGATTAAATGTTCAACTCAATCCCATATTAGTATATACCAACCAGTCAAAGTATGTAAAAGATAAGTCCAAGTTTGGCCATCACACCTGGTGGAACCTGCCACCAATGGGGATGAATACAAAAAATGTAGTAAGAACACCAAATGAGTTCACTGCATAATGTTACCTTTTAGACTTAAGAACACCAAATGAGTTCACTGCATAATGTTACCTTTTAGACTGGTCGATAGTAGGAGTCCACCTAGGCGTACCCTCCCCGACGCACATTTCGGCTAAATGGCCTTCATCAAGACGTAAATGTTATCAACTGCCACCGTGGCCTCCATGTAGAGGGTCTCAGCTTAGTTACAAACAGCAGAGACCCACACACAAAGTGCAGAAGGAAGGTCCTAAACCCCACCTGGCAGGGTGGATTGTTGTGAGTTCATTTTTCCCTTCACCATTGAGGTCTGATGAACTCCCTCCTCTAGTGAAAGAAGGTAGTGAGACTGATTACCAAACACCTGGGCAGCTGGATGATGACTGGGTGGCTGGAATTGAGGACTGGATATAAGGCTGCCGACGCCCTTCTTCCTGGCTGGTGATTTTCCTGCTGGATTCTTGGAGACCAGTCTGATTCCTGCATCTCAAAGCTAAGTTTTTCTGCTCTGCTTTGTACTCTTCAGTTTTGTTTTTGTTTTGCCTTGTTTTTTGGGAGTTCTGCCATCCCTGGCCGGGGGTGAGCTGAATTCCATTTTTGTCTTTGATCTGTTGATGTTTTGCTCTGTATTCAGAATATACCTGAGTGCTGATATAGTCTTTTGAAGCCTAGCGACTTCAGGGCCTGTTTTTCCTATCAGTCGGTTGGCTCATTTTGATAGGGTTTTTGCGGATGGCAGACAGCAGCTTTCCTATCCTGTCCTATGTAGTTAGCTTGGGCCCCATCATTTGCTCAACCTATCTTTCTATCTGTGTTAGTGTTTTCATCTTGCTTCACCGTCATTACATGTTGGGGGCTGCCTATTGCTTTGGGGTCTGCTCTGGGGCAGTTTAGTTTTTCCCCTTTCTGTCTTTAGGCTATATAGTTCTCCGGCTGTGATCGAGGGGTCTAGGGCACCGTAGGAACCCCCCACGGCTACTGCTAGTTGTTGTGGATAGGTTCAGGGGTCTGCAATCCGATAGCCGCCAACCTCTCTGGTTTTTCTGGACTTAGCTGGTATTTTGTTTTTTCCTCCTTCGGTGACTCATCATAACAGTGGATCCCCCGAATGCCTCCAGGCGAGCCGGACTCATTCCATCACCTGTTTGTGGTACTCCGGATTGCAACCAATTGCCAATAAAATGTAAAGAAACTGCACCTCTCTGTGTCCTTCTCTCATTTCTCTGCACCCCAACGTTCACAGCCATCTTAACTATTAATCTAACATCTTTGCCCTGGGACTATTGCTCTACCTGTGGAGAGCAATTTTCACCTCAGCTGCGACACACTAACAGTCTCAGGGGAACAACACCGCAGCGCTGGTCACCTCTGACCAGAATACCACAGATGGCGTCACGTACATCTATAAACTATATCTTCATTTTTACCACAACTAACAACATCACAAACAACTTTTCCCTTTTTTCCCCTATTTTATTATTTAATGGACGCCCCAGGGCCACGGACCAGGTCACCGCCGCCGTGACACCGTCCCCCATTGAAGTCGACGGGCCCGGTACCGAGTACCCCATGGCCCTGCACGCGTGCCCTCTCACGCCACCGCACGCGCCCGGGAACTCCACATGCTGAATGTGTTTATGTTTCCCTAATATACTGTAATGGCCAAAAGTGTTGGCACCCTTGAAATTGTTCCAGGTAATGAAATATTTCGGCAAGAAAATTATTTCAATTATACATTTTGCTATACACATGTTTATCCCCTTGAGAAAAGTGGCAAATTTTACATAATTTCACACAAAACCCCTAAAAAGGCCAAACAATATTGTTGGCACCCTCAACTTAATATTTGGTTGTACACCCTTTGGAATAAATATCATATATACTCGAGTATAAGCCGAGATTTTCAGCCCATTTTTTTAGGCTGAAAGTGCCCCTCTTATACACGAGTCATTGTCCCAGGGGGTCGGAGGGGGAGGGGGAGCGGCAGGAGCCGGCCGCTGTCACGTCATACTCACCCACTCCTCGCACCATCGCTGCAAGTCCTCCCTGCACCTCTTTGTGGTCCAGGCGAGGCAGCTTCTTCCTGTGTTCAGCAGTCATGTGACATTAAAGTAATGAATATGCACGCGTCTCCACTCCCATAGGCGTGGAGCACATATTCATTACTTTAATGAGTGGTACCACGTGACCACTGAACACAGGAAGAAGCTGCCTTGCCTGGACAACAGAGAAGCATGGAAATGCAGAGACCTCACCAGGAGGGGGTGAATATGATGAGGAGGACAGGGGGAGCCATGCCGAGCCATGCATACAACAGGGGAAGGACGGGTGAGCCATGCATACACGGGGGAGGACGGGGAGGATAGCGTGCCATGCATACAGGAGGAGGAGGATGGAGGAGACGTGCATACAGCAGGGGGGAGGACGGAGGAGCCATGCATACAGAAGGGGGAGTACGGAGGAGCCATGCATACAGCAAGGGGAGGATGGAGGAGCCATGCATACAGCAGGGGAGGATGGAGGAGCCATGCATACAGCAGGCGGGAGGACGGAGAAGCCATGCATACAGCAGAGTTAGGATCTGAGGAGCCATGCATACAGCAGGGGGAATACGGAGGAGCCATGCATACAGCAGGGGGAGGACAGAGGAGCCATGCATACAGCAAGGGGAGCCACACATTCCAGGACAGGGATGAGGGGACAATGCATACCCGGCTTATACTCGAGTCAATAAGCTTACACAGTTTTCCATGGCAAAATTAGGTGCTGCCTCGGCTTATACTCGAGTATATATGGTAACTGCAATCAATCGCTTCCTATAACCATCAACAAGCTTCTTACACCTATCGACTAGAATTTTGAACCACTCTTTGTTTGCAAACTGCTCCAAGTCTTTCATATTTGAAGGGCACCTTGTCTCAACATCAATTTTAAGATTTCTCCACAGGGGTTCAATGGGATTTAGATCCAGACTCATTGCTGGCCACTTCAAAAGTCTCCAGTGCTTTGTTTCCATGTTTGGGGTCATTGTCCTGCTGAAAGATCCATGACCTTTCAAACTAACTTGATCAGCTTCTATGAGGATGTAAGCTCTCAAATGGACCAAGGAGAATCATTGGATGTCATTTATCTTGACTTCTCTAAAGCATTTGACACTGTCCCACATAAAAGATTGGTAAGTAAGATGAGAAAGCTTGGGCTAGGGGAAAATGTGTGTAGATGGGTAGGTAGCTGGCTTAGTGATAGAAAACAAAGAGTGGTTATTAATGGGGCATACTCAGATTGGGCCAGGGTTACTAGTGGGGTACCACAGGGTTCTGTATTGGGCCCCCTACTATTTAATATATTTATTAATGATCTAGTGGATGGCTTACACAGCAAAATATCAGTATTTGCAGATTATACAAAACTATGTAAGGTAGTTAACACAAAGGAGGACAGTTTATAACTACAGACAGATTTAAATTGGAGAATTGGGCTGAAAAATGGCAAATGAGGTTTAACACAGATAAGTGTAAGGTTATGAACATGGGAAGGAGAAACAGATGCTACAATTACGTACTAAATGGGAAACTGCTGGGGAAATCAGATATGGAAAAAGACTTAGGCATCATAGTCAATAAGAAGCTAAATTGGAGTGCCCAGTGTCAGGCAGCTGCCACCAAAGCAAATAGGGTCATGGGATGTATTAGAAGAGGTCTGGGGACACGAGATGAAAACATAATTCTCCCTCTGTACAAATCACTCGTCAGACCACACTTGGAGTATTGTGTGCAATTTTGGACACCGGTGCTCAAGAAAGACATTACTGAACTTGAAAGGGTTCAAAGGCGGGCTACTAAAATGATAAATAGAGTTGGTTCACTACAATACCCAGAAAGGTTATCAAAATTAGGTCTATTTACTCTAGAAAAGAGAAGACTTAGGGGAGACTTAATATATATGTACAAGTATATCAGAGGGCAATACAGAGATCTCTCCAATGAACTGTTTGTACCAAGGACTGTGACAAGAACAAGGGGGCATTCTCTTCGTTTGGAGGAAAGACAATTTCTGCACCAGCATAGAAGAGGGTTCATCACGGTAAGAGCAGTGAGGCTCTGGAATTCTCTTCCTGAGGAAGTGGTGATGGCCAACTCACTGAATGAATTTAAGAAAGGAATGGATGCTTTTCTTGTGAGTAACAGTATAGAAGGTTACGAATAACATAATATTATAGGTTGATGGTTGACCCAGCTTAGGAGAAGGAATTTTTTTCCCTATGGAGAAAATTGGTTTCTACTCTGTGGGTTTTTTGCCTTCCCCAGGATCAACAATGCAGAACAGCTGCACTAAAAATAGGCTGA
This sequence comes from Dendrobates tinctorius, assembly GCF_039654945.1. Taxonomy (NCBI): domain Eukaryota; kingdom Metazoa; phylum Chordata; class Amphibia; order Anura; family Dendrobatidae; genus Dendrobates; species Dendrobates tinctorius. The sequence goes on from NW_027361758.1 coordinate 12,494,808, forward strand.
ACTCGACGGACATAAGGTCTTCCTTCAGCCTTCAAAACTATGTTACTATGACCTAGAACACACACCCAGCTTTCTGACACTGGGCACTACATTGACACCCAAAATCTTTTGATAATCTTCAGATTTCATGAAGCCACAAAATCTAGACACTGAGTGACAGAGGCAGTAAAACAACCCCAAAACATTTTTGAACCTCCACCATATTTGACTGTAGGTACTGTGCTCTTTTCTTTGTAGGCTTCATTCTGTTTTCAGTAAACAGTAGAATGATGTGCTTTATCAAAAAGATGTATCTTATTCTCATCTATCCACAAGACGCTTTCTCAAAAGGATATTAGCTTACTCATTTATATTTTGTCAAGCTGAAGTCTAGCCTTTTTATTTCTCTGTGTCAGCAGTGGGGTCCTCCTGGGTCTCCTGCCATAGCGTTTCATTTCATTCAAATGTCGACAGATAGTTTGTGCTGACACTGATGCACCCTGAGCCTGAAGAACATCTTGAATTTCTTTGGAACTTGATAGGGGCTTTCAGCAATTTTTCTCTGATCTCCACATCCAGGATGATTTACTAAAGTGCTATAGGTTGTAAATTTCTTGATTATGTTGCGCAACGTGGACAAAGCAGCATCAAGATCTCTGGACATGCACTTGTAAACTTGAGATTGTTGATATTTTTCAACAATGTTGGTTCTCAAATTCTCAGACAGTTCTCTTGTCTTTCTATTCTCCATGATTAGTGTGGCACACATAGACACACAATACAAAGATTGAGTCAACTTCTCCCCTTTTTATCTTGTTTCAGCTGTGATTTTCAAATTGCCCACACCTGTTACTTACCACAGGTAAGTTTGAACGATCATCACATGCTTGCAGCAAAGTTGTTTACCCACAATTTTGGAAAGGTGCCAACAATTTTGTCTGACCAGTTTTGGGGGCTTTGTATGAAGTTATGTCCAATTTGCCTTTCTTTTTGTTTTTCCAACAGGATTTGGGTGAAGGCACTGCGGTGAGAACTACCGTACACCCTCCCCATAGAGGCAGCTTAAAGGGGGTTACATGTTGTACACCCAAAGTCATGTTAGCCTTTTCTGGCTGATATAATTTTCTACATTGTATGAAGTTGTTTTGGACCTTTTGGCAATTTGCATAAATAAAATCGCAAATTATTCAAATTTTTAAGGTCCCTCGAATCTCCAAAAGTTCAAAACATATTTGATTCACATTGACCCCTTAACGACCGCCGATACGGCTTTTAACGGCGGTAATTAAGGGTACTAAAACCACAGCACTGTTAATTCATGACGCTGTGGAGAAAGTGCATAGCGCCCCCCAGTGTCGGATTTTCTCCGGGGTCTCGGCTGCCAGGGGTAGCCGAGACCCCAGAGAACATGAATCGCCCGGTTTTTACTGACCCCGCTTTTGTGATCGCCGTTATTAACCCTATAACGGCGACCGCAAAAAAATTCTCTTTCCTCTGATGTGATCGCACATCAGAGGAGAGAGAAATAGGGTCCCTGATCCCCCCCTGGTACCTCTCCGTGGTACGCACTTCCTCCCGGAGGTCCCACGTCCCGCCGGCGTCCTCCCGCCGGGAATCTGCCGGCTCCGGCTGGCAGATTCCATTCGTTATTTTGATCACTATGACAAACGATCATAGTGATCAAAATAAACAAAATAGTACATAACCCCCCCGTTTATCACCCCCTTATATAGGCAGACATAATGAAATAAAGAAAATATTTTTTTTCAGTTTTCCATTAGGGTTAGGGCTAGGGCTAAGGTTAGGGTTAGGGTTGGGCTAGGGTAGGGTTAGGGTTGGGCTAGGGTTAGGGCTAGGGTTAGGGTTGGGCTAGGGTTAGGGTTGGGCTAGGGTTAGGGCTAAGGTTAGGGTTAGGGCTAGGGCTAGGGTTAGGGCTAGGGTTAGGGCTCGGGTTAGGGCTAGGGTTAGAATTAGGGTTAGGGCGAACTAGGATTAGGGTTAGATTTAGGATTAGGGATTAGGGTTGGGATTAGGGTTAGGGGTGTGTTGGGGTTAGGGTTGGAGCAAGAATTGAGGGGTTTCCACTATTTACCAACTTTGGAGGTCTAAAAATTGGGGTCTAAATAATCACTTTTGTGGAAATAAAAAAGACTTTATTTTCACGGCTCTGCGTTTATAAACTTCTGTGAAGCGCTTGGGGGTTCAAAGTGCTCACCACACATCTATATAAGTTCCTTAGGGGGTCTAATTTCCAAAATGGGGTCACTTGTGGGGGGCTTCCACTGTTTAGGCCCATCAGGGGCTCTGCAAACGCAACATGATGCACGCAGACCATTCCATCAAAGTCTGCATTCCAAAATGGCACTCCTTCCCTTCCGAGCTCTCCCATGCGCCCAAACAGTGGTTCCCCCCACATATGGGGTATCGGCATACTCAGGACAAATCGCACAACAACTGTGGGGGTATGATTTCTCCTGTTACCCTTGTAAAAATAAAAATTTGGGGGCAAAAAGATCATTTTTGTGGAAAAAAATGAATTTCTTATTTTCACGGCTCTACGTTATAAACTTCTGTGAAGCACTTGAAGGTTCAAAGTGCTCACCACACATCTAGATAAGTTCCTTAATGGGTCTAGTTTCCAAAATGGGGTCAATTGTTGGAGTTTTCCACTGTTTAGGCACATTAAGGACTCTCCGAACGCAACATGGCATCCGATCTCAATTCCAGCCAATTCTGCGTTGAAAAAGTCAAACGGCGCTCTCTCCCTTGCGAGCTCTGCCGTGTGCTGAAAAAGTGGTTTACCCCCACATATGGGGTATCAGCGTATTCAGGAGAAATTGTACAACAAATTTTGTGGTTGATTTTCTCTTTTAACACTTGTGAAAATAAAAAAAATTGGTTCTGAAGTAAATTTTTTGCAAAAAAAAGTTAAATGTTAATTTTTTCCTTCCACATTGCTTTAGTTCCTGTGAAGCACTTAAAGAGTTAATAAACTTCTTGAATGTGGTTTTGAGCACCTTGAGGGGTCTAGTTTTTAGAATGGTGCCACTTTTGGGTATTTTCTGTCATGTACACCCCTCAAAATGACTTTAAATATGATGTGGTCCCTAAAAAAAATGGTTTTGTAAATTTTGTTGTAAAAATGAGAAATCGCTGGTCAACGTTTAACCCTTATAACTTCCTAACAAAAAAAAATTTTGCTTCCAAAATTGTGCTGATGTAAAGTAGACATGTGGGAAATATTATTTATTAAGAAATTTGTGTGACACAGCTCTCTGATTTAAGGGCATAAAAATTTAAAGTTTTAAAATTGCAAAATTTTCAAAATTTTCGCCATATTTCCGTTTTTTTCATAAATAAACACAAGACTTATCGAAGAAATTTTATCACTAACATGAAGTACAATATGTCACGAAAAACAATCTCAGAATCAGCGGGATCCATTAAAGCGTTCCAGAGTTATAACCTCATAAAGGGACAGAGGTCAGAATTGTAAAAATTGACCTGGTAATTAAGCTGCAAACTGGCTCTGTCGCTAAGAGGTTAAATCAATTTTGTAATCTGTAGTATGCTGCAATTTTCTTTTGTATGTACAACATGTTTTTGTTGCATGAAGTGTTACTTAATGGAGCAGTCACATAGACAATTCTCGTACAAGGGTCTTTTGATCCTAGTGTCCAACATATTTAGGGTTAGTAATAGTAATTTCCAAACTATTATAATTATAATAGACTTAATGTGTAACTGTAATTTCATAAGAACTTGCAGAAAAATGTCTGGTTCTGCGTATAACTCTTCCCCTCTCCGTAGAACTTTATGAGCAGCAACTGCCATCTCCTATCGTAGTAATGTGAAGATATGATGTCACTGAATACAGATTTTACAAATTCTACCAGAAAACTGAGAGCAAAAGGTCAATACAGTAAGAAAAAGATGCAGATTTTTCTGATAAGATACTTTACAAAATTGCTTATTTTTATGTGAACTACTGATTTGTGAAATAAAAAGATATAGCTTGTGTGGATGTAGGAGAATGTGAGGTGGGTGCTGGTAAAAGCAGTAAGTCAAAGACATGTGTTACCCTTTGAAGGTATGAGCTATGCATGGAACAAGTGGTCATGATGGTCTGAGGCAAATGAAAAAGAAAAGGGAAAATTAATTAGTATGATCAACTAGAACGTTATTTGGTAGTATCTGTACAGCATACAAACTTATGGTATAGTTTTCAGAACACTGGTGTAAAACTGATATGTCAAGGGGGTTACTGCGACAGTGTGGAGCCAGAAGACCGCAGCGTCTGGTTGCTCCTCCTCCAGCACTGAGAAGATGCACGTCTTCATTTAAAATGTGTTTATTTCTTCTGGCAAGGGGTTAATCGACCATGTTGGAAATCCCTGTGCTAACAGCTTTGCTCGGTTACCAACTCCCATTCCCTTTATAATCTGGGCTCTGATACAAATCCTTGTCAGAGGTAGCTTTATTGCTGCTTGGCTAATGGAGGGAGAGGAGTTCTTATGAGAAGGAGAGTTGGAGGAGTTATCTGTGACTGTTGCTTGGTTTGTATGCATGGTAATTCCTTATCCTTCTCTATTTTGGTTTATTCCCCTACCTTCAAACTCCAGTGTACTTCTCTGTTATATGTGAGTGAATATTTTGTATGCCTGGAATTTTCTGTTAACCCTTGTTTGTGTTGCCTTGTTTGTCGGGTTAGTGTACTACGGTGCACAGTAGCACCCCTTTTCCCTGTACTACGGTGCACAGATGGATGGCTAACTCGGGAGATAAGGCAACGGAGGAGGCCCTGGCATCTTCACCATCAGAAGTATCCTGGGGAGTAGGACGAACTAGGGCACCCCCTATTGATAGGGACTACTCTCCATGCTGGTAATATTTGGTTACGGTATGTCAGTATTATTTGTCCATTGTTTGCAAATATTGAGGCTAATATTATGCTTAGTACTGTCATCTTTGGCAAAAGGGTTGCACACCCCTAAGTAAATTGTCTGCAGGTCCTGCAACTTGCTGATTCCTACAGGTGTGTAGTGTACATACCATTAGGATTCAGCTATGCTTATTGGTTCCAGCAGAATTCACATGATTGCATACTTGCAGTCAAGTTGTGACTAAAATAGAACATTGAGTGAGGCAGCTAAGAGCCTAGACAGCATGTGACCACAAGGATACAGGACAACTGCTGGAACCGGCATGCAGATCCAAATCCTAACGGTGTGTTTATTACACAGAAAAAATAAAGTGTTATGATGAGTCACCGAAGGAGGAAAAAACAAAATACCAGCTAAGTCCAGAAAAACCAGAGAGGTTGGCAGCTATCGGATTGCAGACCCCTGGACCTATCCACAACAACTAGCAGTAGCCATGGGGGGTTCATACGGTGCCCTAGACCCCTCGATCACAGCCAGAGAACTAGATAGCCTAAAGACAGAAAGGGGGAAAACTAAACTGCCCCAGAGCAGACCCCAAAGCAATAGGCAGCCCCCAACATATAATGATGGTGAAGCAAGATGAAAACACTAACACAGATAGAAAGATAGGTTGAGCAAATGATGGGGCCCAAGCTATCTACATAGGACAGGATAGGAAAGCTGCTGTCTGCCATCCGCAAAAACCCTATCAAAATGTGCCAACCGACTGATAGGAAAAACAGGCCCTGAAGTCGCTAGGCTTCAAAAGACTATATCAGCACTCAGGTATATTCTGAAGACAGAGCAAAAGATCAACAGATCAGAGACAAAAATGGAATTCAGCTCACCCCCGGCCGGGGATGGCAGAACTCCCAAAAAACAAGGCAAAACAAAAACAAAACTGAAGAGTACAAAGCAGAGCAGAAAAACTTAGCGTTGAGATGCAGGAATCAGACTGGTCTCCAAGAATCCAGCAGGAAAATCACCAGCCAGGAAGAAGGGCGTCGGCAGCCTTATATCCAGTCCTCAATTCCAGCCACCCAGTCATCATCTAGCTGCCCAGGTGTCTGATAATCAGCCTCACTACCTTCCTTCACCAGAGGAGGGAGTTCATCAGACCTCAATAGTGAAGGGAAAAATGAACTCACAACAGTACCTCCCCCTTGAGGAGGGGTCACCGAACCCTCATCCATGCCACCAGGGCGATCCGGGTGAGCCCAATGAAAGGCATGCACCAATCTTTCGGCATGAATATCAGAGGCAGAGACCCAGGAATTATCCTCCTGACCATAACTCTTCCACTTAACCAAATACTGGAGTCTACCCCTAGCCAGACGGGAATCCAGTATCTTCTCTACCTCATATTCCATGTTACCTTCAACCAATATAGGGTCAGGAGGTGCCACCACAGGAACTACTGGTTCAACAAACCTCTTCAACAAGGACTTATGAAACACATTATGAATTTTAAATGTGACAGGAAGAGCCAACCGAAAAGAGACCGGATTAATAATCTCCAAAATCTTGTAAGGTCCAATAAATCTAGGCTTAAACTTAGGAGAAGCCACCTTCATAGCGATATTTTTTGATGACAACCAAACCAGATCACCCACCTTAAACTGGGGACCAACGGTCCTACGCCGGTTGGAAAACCGCTGGGCCTTTTCCTGGGAGAGAGACAACTTTTCCACTACTTGGTCCCAGATCTGGTGCATTCTCTCCACCACAGTGTCAACACCTGGGCAGGCAGAAGGCTCCACCTGCCCTGAAGAAAATCGAGGGTGAAAAGCAAAGTTACAAAAAAAAGGTGACATCAAAGTGGCAGAACTAGCTCTATTATTTAAAGCAAATTCGGCTAAGGGCAAAAATGAAACCCAATCATCCTGATCGGCAGAAATAAAACATCTCAAATACGACTCCAAAGTCTGGTTTGTTCTCTCCATCTGCCCATTGGTCTGAGGGTGAAACGCAGAGAAGAAGGACAACTGAATTCCCAGCTTGGAACAGAAAGTCTTCCAAAATATAGACACAAACTGAACTCCTCTGTCAGATACAATGTTCTCAGGAATCCCGTGCAAGCGAACCACCTGTTGCAAAAACAAGGGCACCAACTCAGAGGAAGATGGCAACTTAGGGAGTGGTACAAGATGGACCATCTTAGAGAATCTATCACAAATCACCCAACTAACAGTCATTCTCTGAGAGACAGGCATATCAGAGATAAAATCCATTGAAATATGGGTCCATGGCCTCCTGGGCACCGGCAAAGGCATCAACAAGCCACTAGAGCGAGAACAAGGTTTAGACCGGGAGCAAGTCCCACAGGACTGCACAAAATTCCTGACATCATGAGACAAGGCGGGCCACCAAAAAGACCGACTCACCAGATCTCTAGTACCAAAAATACCTGGATGACCAGCCAATGCAGAGCAATGAACTTCAGACATCACTCTCTTCCTCCACTGGTCAGGAACATACAACTTTCCATTGGGACAACGCTCAGGTTTGTCCTCCTGAAACTCTTCCAGAGCACGTCTCAAATCGGGCGAGATGGCAGAAAGAACTACCCCCTCGCCTAAGATGGTAGCAGGCTTAGTCACAACAGGAGAATCAGCAAGGAAACTCCTAGAGAGGGCGTCTGCCTTGACATTCTTAGTGCCCGGAAGAAAAGAGACCACAAAATCAAAACGTGTGAAAAACAAGGCCCACCTAGCCTGTCTAGGATTCAAGCGCTTGGCCGACTCCAGGTAAATCAAATTCTTGTGGTCAGTAAGGACCACGACTTGATGTTTGGCTCCCTCCAACCAATGTCTCCACTCCTCAAATGCCCATTTCATGGCCAATAGTTCCCAATTCCCCACATCATAGTTACGTTCGGATGGGGAGAACTTTCGGGAAAAGAAAGCACAAGGATTCATTTTAGATGTCACAGGATCTTTTTGGGACAACACCGCTCCTGCACTAATCTCAGAAGCGTCCACCTCCACCTGAAACGGGAGTGAGACATCAGGTTGCCGCAAAACCGGAGCAGAAGTGAATCTTCGCTTCAGCTCCTGAAAGGAAGAAACAGCCTCCGGAGACCAATTCAGCACATCAGCACCCTTCCTAGTCAAATCCGTCAATGGCTTGGCAATACCAGAAAAATTAGCTATAAATTTCCGATAAAAATTAGCAAAACCCAAAAACTTCTGGAGGGCCTTCAAAGAAGTGGGCTGAACCCAATCATAAATGGCCTGTACCTTGGCCGGGTCCATTTCAATAGTTGACGGAGACAAAATAAATCCCAAAAATGAAATCTTCTGTACCCCAAAAAGGCATTTCGATCCCTTGACATACAGGGAATTCTCCCTCAAAACCTGGAACACAGTCCGAACATGTTCCACATGAGTGTCCCAATTCTTGGAAAAGATCAAAATATTATCCAGATAGATAATCAAATATTTATCCACAAAGTCTCGGAATATATCGTTCATGAAGCACTGGAAGACAGAAGGGGCATTAGTGAGCCCAAAAGGCATCACCAGGTACTCAAAATGTCCCTCCGGAGTATTAAACGCCGTCTTCCATTCATCCCCATGCTTAATGCGAATAAGATTATACGCCCCCCTGAGGTCAAGCTTGGTAAACCAGCAAGCACCTTTAACTCTGGAGAATAGATCAGAAATCAGGGGTAACGGATACTGATATTTAACAGTAATTTTGTTGAGGGCACGATAGTCAATACAAGGCCTTAATGAACCATCCTTTTTAGCCACGAAAAAAAAACCAGCACCTAAGGGTGAAAAGGATGGTCTAATATGACCCTTCTCCAAAGCCTCCTTAATATAGGATCGCATAGCCTTGTGCTCGGGTACAGATAACTCCTATGAGGAGGCAAAGACGCAGACTCATTCTCACTAAATACATCATAAAAGTCAGCCAAATAGTCAGGAACATCATGCGACTGGGGAGAGGTGGAGAAAACAGGAGCATCACTAAGGGCACACCGACAACCCCAACTCACCACAGACAAAAATTTCCAATCCAGAACTGGATTATGGATTTGCAACCAGGGAAACCCCAGAACAATGGTATCATGCAAATTATGCAACACCAAAAATCTGCAATTTTCTTGATGGTCTGGGGCGACCCGCATTACCACCTGGGTCCAAAACTGAGGTTTATTCTTCGCCAAAGGAGTAGCATCAATACCCCTCAAAGGGATAGGCGTCCGCAGAGGTGTCATAGGAAATCCACAACATTTAGCAAAATCCAAGTCCATCAGGTTAAGAGCTGCTCCTGAATCCACAAAAGCCTTGGCGGAAAATGTGGACAGGGAGCAGATCAGAGTAATTGCCAGAAGAAACTTATATTGAACACCACCCACAGAAAACGTGTGTGCACAACGTTTCTCTCGTTTAGGGCAGACAGAAATAATATGCGAGGCATCTCCACAAAAAAAACACAGCTTATTACGCCTTCTGAACTCCTGACGTTGCACCCTAGACAAAACTCTATCACATTGCATAGGTTCAGACATTTGTTCAACAGGTGGCAACATCTCTCGTGTAGTTTTGCGTTCACGTAAACGCCGATCCACCTGAATGGCTAATGACATAGAATCGTCAAGACCAGAGGGAACAGGAAATCCCACCATAGTATCTTTTACAGTTTCTGACAAACCCTTCCGAAAGAGGGCTGCCAAGGCACCATCATTCCAGGTAGTAAGGACCACCCACTTTTGGAATTTTTGACAGTACAACTCTGCCGAATCCCGACCCTGGCTTAATGCCAACAGGGTCTTTTCAGTCTGATCAATAGCATTAGGTTCATCATACAACAACCCCAAGGCCTGAAAAAATGCGTTCACATTATTCAGAATAGGATCATCCGGTTTCAAAGAAAACGCCCAATCCTGGGGATCGCCGCGCAGCAAAGAGATGACAATTTTAACCTGCTGCGCGGAGTTCCCCGACGAGTTAGGCTTCAAGGCAAAAAATAATTTACAATTATTCTTGAAATTCAAGAATTTAGACCGATCCCCAAAAAACACATCCGGAGTGGGAATCTTTGGTTCAGCCGCATGTGAATGAGCAAGATAGGCGGAAATTTCCCGCACTTCAGCAGCGAGCTGCTCCACACGATCAGACAATTGCTTCATCTCCATTGAGAGAAAAATTCCCCCTACGGCCTCAGAGATATAGAGGAAAAAATATGCACACAAAAAAAAAAAAGAAAAAAAATTCTGACACTTTTTTTTTTTTTTTACAATTCTCCCCTGCTATTGAGTACCCTAGGATCTGCGGTATGGCTGGTGATTCTGTTATGATGAGTCACCGAAGGAGGAAAAAACAAAATACCAGCTAAGTCCAGAAAAACCAGAGAGGTTGGCAGCTATCGGATTGCAGACCCCTGGACCTATCCACAACAACTAGCAGTAGCCGTGGGGGGTTCCTACGGTGCCCTAGACCCCTCGATCACAGCCGGAGAACTAGATAGCCTAAAGACAGAAAGGGGAAAAACTAAACTGCCCCAGAGCAGACCCCAAAGCAATAGGCAGCCCCCAACATATAATGACGGTGAAGCAAGATGAAAACACTAACACAGATAGAAAGATAGGTTGAGCAAATGATGGGGCCCAAGCTAACTACATAGGACAGGATAGGAAAGCTGCTGTCTGCCATCCGCAAAAACCCTATCAAAATGAGCCAACCGACTGATAGGAAAAACAGGCCCTGAAGTCGCTAGGCTTCAAAAGACTATATCAGCACTCAGGTATATTCTGAAGACAGAGCAAAACATCAACAGATCAAAGACAAAAATGGAATTCAGCTCACCCCCGGCCAGGGATGGCAGAACTCCCAAAAAACAAGACAAAACAAAAACAAAACTGAAGAGTACAAAGCAGAGCAGAAAAACTTAGCTTTGAGATGCAGGAATCAGACTGGTCTCCAAGAATCCAGCAGGAAAATCACCAGCCAGGAAGAAGGGCGTCGGCAGCCTTATATCCAGTCCTCAATTCCAGCCACCCAGTCATCATCTAGCTGCCCAGGTGTCTGATAATCAGCCTCACTACCTTCCTTCACCAGAGGAGGGAGTTCATCAGACCTCAATAGTGAAGGGAAAAATGAACTCACAACAGTAAAGCTTTCAAGCTCCAGTTAAAACATTTCCTTTATTCAAGAATCTTTAAAATGACAAATCAATGGAATGAAGGTGAATAAAATTTGACAGACAAATGCAACGCGTTTCGGATGCGGCTCTGGCATCCTTTGTCAAAGCTGCTCTGTTGCAACTCTATAAATAAATACATGATTAAATGCATGTGAACCAGGTCATGTGACCCCTAACCTAGGGGGAGATATCCATAGAAACAACACTAAATATGCAAGCATCATTGTAATGTTGCAAGGCAATTGAACAAACATATGATCATCATTATTGTTATTATCATTATTATTTATTATTATAGCGCCATTTATTCCATGGCGCTTAACATGTGAGGAGGGGTATACATAATACATACAAGTACAGTAATCTTAAACAATACAAGTCACGACTGGTACAGGATGAGAGAGGACCCTGCCCGCAAGGGCTCACAATCTACAACGGAATGGGTGAGGACACAGTAGGTGAGGGTAGAGCTGGTTGTGCAGCGGTTTGGTGGATCGGTGGTTACTGCAAGTTGTAGGCTTGTCGGAAGAGGTAGGTCTTCAAGTTCTTTTTGAAGGTTTCCATGGTAGGCGAGAGTCTGATATGTTGTGGTAGAGAGTTCCAGAGTAGAGGGGATGCGCGGGAGAAATCTTGTATGCGATTGTGGGAAGAGGAGATAAGAGCGGAGTAGAGAAGGAGATCTTGTGAGGATCGGAGGTTTCGTGCAGGTAAGTACCGGGAGACTAGGTCAGAGATGTACGGAGGACTCAGGTTGTGGATGGCTTTGTATGTCATGGTTAGGGTTTTGAACTGGAGTCTTTGGGTAATGGGGAGCCAGTGCAGGGATTGACAGAGGGGAGAGGCCAGGGAATAGCAGGGGGACAGGTGGATTAGTCGGGCAGCAGAGTTAAGAATAGATAATTTTTAAGTGTTTATTACGCATCGCTAGGATTTAGCAAGCAGCACCACTACTTGCCTAAAACTTACCTCTTTAATGATCACATTAATGGCATTATTCTGTCACTTTGTAATGGTAATATGCAGTTATGAAGTAGCAGTATTATTTAATCATATATATAGCAGTGTTATTGGCAATATAGGTCTTGTAGTAAATTTCGATTTCCTCCAGGCTTGGTCATATTTGTAATAGAGTCCTCTATTTGAAGACGTGGGGGCAGCAAGGCTCTGTGTGTTTTCAAATGTCAGGGATTCATTTCAGACCCAGTCCAGCCCTGGTCTGTGCATTTTGTTAGCCCATTTCTTGTCTCAGGCTTATCATCTATTCTGAACCTAACATTCTCGCGCTGATAGTCACTTACACTATTCTGCCAGCTTTCTGTTGGTAGTATTGAACTAGATATTTATTCCCGTCCTTCATTTCTGCTTTGAAACTTGTGGCTGGAAAATGGGAGAGAAAGCACATTTTCTAAGCTTGTATTTTTCTTCACTAAAAAAGTCTGGAACACAGAAGGGTCTTTCTACGTATCTGTGCATCAGGTAGCAATAGGGGAATTGTGTTAACTCTGGAGGTGACAGCTTTCTCCTATTTTTGTGCAATAAATTATTGCGGTGGCAGAAGGACATTGTATTGTCATTGCACAACACTTGTACTGTGGTTGTTAAATGATCCAGAATATTGGTAATTAACTGGAGACAGGAAAAGTACCGTACATCTCAATGCATATTGTGGCTCCAAGCTACATAGGAACGCATAGGTTTTACTAGTTCTGCTTGTTGCAGTAGAGTTCATATTTTCCATGGCCAAGCAGGAGGGAATTCTGCTTCTGGAAAAGGATAAGGACTAATAATATGTCATTGCTTTTAACTCAATTGACTTAAACATAGATTTGGCAAACATTTTAAGCACGCTTATTAAAGGAATTATAGAGGACTATTTTATTTTTTTATTATGGGCCTAAGAACTAACAGGCAGGTAGTTGCTAATTACCTGCCCATTCTTCCGGCTGCTGATTTTTGTGGTCCTCCCGGCAATTCTGCAGCTTCTGCTGATGTCATGTTGACATAGGAGCTGCTTCTCTTCCACTCTGCTGTTGATGGAGTGAGACTGCCCATGTCATACTGATGGACAGCTGGCTCCATGCTAAGTGTGAGGAGCAGGCTGTCAATCAGCATAATGTTGGCAGTCACACCCCATTGACAGACCAGCCCAGGAAAGGTAGAGCTGATCTGGTGATGTGAAGCAGCACAATCGCCCGCAGTGACCGCTCTGACCTGGCATCGGGTAGAACAGGCAGTCAATAAGCAACTACCTGCCTGTTAGTTCTTAGACCCATAGTAAAAAAATAAACTAGTCTCGGGTAAATCCATTATTGTCTCTATCCTATATACCTTTTCACAAGGACGGCAGCTTTACAAGGCTCAAAAGTATCAATTGGCCCAAGGTCCTATGGGGGCCAAATGCCTTTCTGCCACGTAATAATTATAAATGTCACATGGAAGCTGGGGCATGCTGGTACGGGTGTTAAAATGAGGTTCACAAGAGGAATACTACAGATTTTGAAGGTCCAAGGTCAAGGTCCAAGATTGCAATGTGCCAGGCTACCTGTGCCTTCTATATATATGGACTAGGAGAATCTCTACACTGAAGGATACACACATACATTTCCTTTCCTGGTCATAGACTGGGAATGAACAGCTATACTAATATAGTAAAACGGACACCTGTGAATAAAATAAAATGGCACAGATTTCTCAATAAATGAATGCCATTGGCAGAATGCCATGTTTATAATGACCCTGTGCCATTTTTTTTCCTACACATACAAGAAGCAGTACTTCTGCGTTGGGCAATGTGCTAAACATTTACTAATGACTTACAATACTTGCTACCTAAAATGTGTTGGAAATTGATGCCATTGCCAAACCTAAGCTAATATTGCTTTTCCCCCTACATCAGGTTTATTGTGAGAGACTGACTTTTAGGAGAGACTGGGGCACCATACCTAATAATAATAATAATACATGTCCCTAATGTGTTTTCTTAGCTTACTTGATTTAATTTCTACAAGATATTTTGAAAATAAGAGGAAATGTTCATATGCCGCATAAAGGAGATATTCCTTATGGTATTTTTCCCTCTGCTTGGTCCTAACAAAATCCAGGAGCAAAACATTCAGTATGAGTCTGGATCTGTGATGATAGACTTAAGATTGCACCACCATCCCCCACAGTTTCAACTCTCCGATGTTCCAACTAAAACAGCTTTTTGCATAAAATATTGCAAATGTGTAGCAAATTTCCAAGTAAGAATATTTTATATGTAGCAGCTTTAAATACTAATATAAAAATTAAAGAAACAAGGCAGAGACCATAAAAACAGAGATCCACTAATGGACTGGAAATATTCTACCTCCAACAAGTAAATGTTGGATATTCGTCATAAATTACTGCGCCTGCCATTTTTGTAACTTGCAATTTTTGTTTTTTACTTTTTTTCCATAGCGCTTTTCAAATAAGTGGGGGTAGCTCAGAAGAAGGGGTGGGGCCACATGAAATCTAGCACATTTATTATGATTTACCCCAGAAACTGATTTAAATTGTAGCACACATGTACTCCATAAAGTGGATGCCATGGATTTGATTTTCTGGTGCTTGAACAACAAGAGATGATCCTAATATATTGCAAGACATGCGCCTGTTAACAATGTTATCCAGTACTAGGACAAACCCTTCTTAAACATTATATTCCCTATTGTAAAGTGAAAATATCCTATACTCACCTCATACAAGTGGCATTCCAGTGTGGGCACCAGGTCTCCCGAGACTCACTTGACATAGTTATGACATGTGAGCCCTGCAGCCATACAGAAGCTGCTATTTATCAGTTGGGCGCTCACTTCCTCAAGATGAACGTCGGTCGTCCAAAGGAAGTGAGCAGCAGCCGATTGGCGAAAGAAGATTGGCTGCAGTGTTCATGTACTTTATTTATTAAATAATAATTATTTATTTATTTATTAAAGCTAACGTAAAAAAAACAGCAATCTTAATAAAATTCTCCCAGTGTCTGTTGTACGTGAAATGTAAATGCTGATTGGCAGGATTTATTGGTTGCATGCATTATAGATTGGCACTGACAGTGGCACTGTAAGCTAACGGTACAATGGAAAGAAGATTGTATTGATTATGGTATAGATCACATGTCTAGGTGGCTATTTATGCTACTGATCTGAAAGGTAAACTACATATTGTAGGAATGCTTTACATATATACATTGACAGATAGATAACACCACTGAGGCAGCATTTCTGTTATTTTTTAGGACACAAGATACATGGAAGGTATTTAACCTTGCGTATATTATGGAGATCTCAGGCCAGAGGTATGCCCAAGGTGACAGTGACAGCATGAATCGCACCTAATGTTTTTCTTTCTGTACGTAGTTGCTATCATGGGGTATGTCTGCATAGCTGTTGTATGTGAGTCATTTACGAAATCCACTTCTCAAGTGTCCCGATGACAACATTGCCATTTAACAAGCAGTGAAAATTCAGCAGGTCTCATGGCCGTATCTAACATAACAAACCCTACACAAAAGTGAACATTTTTGTGTACAATGTAGGTCTCAGACCAGAAATTGAACTCCATTTACATTTTGTAATTTTTCAAACCATTGACAAACACTTGGTGCTTTTAAGAATTGTTATGAACGTTGGTAGAATATTTTGATTACTATAAATATCATACATGTGCCTCCATTTTTTAATGAAAAGTCAATAATGGATACAATAAAGTGCTTGAATAGTCAACTGTTTGGAAGTATTCATTGGATTGGGTTTCCTGTATCACCAGAGATCTGCATTCTTTTTACTGCTTCTTTCTTGGTATTTTAGTTGCTATTGTCTTCTGTAGCTTACTTGTCATTTTCATTTTGTTTTTGGCTTCTTACAATATATTCTACAGTATATAAAAAATAAATAATGCAAATGATGTAATAATTATGTGCCACCTATTTCTCATTATTTTCTGTTATTTTATTGTATGATTATTATATTCAGTACTGTACTAATGTTTTATGCAGGTGTGGAAAAAATGCTGCAAAGTAAGAAAGCTTTCACAAATGTTAAGAGTTTCTTCTTGCCAATTAACAGAATGCAAAGTGAATAAACAAAAGAAATCAAAATCTTCTTAAGAGCATCAAAGCATCAATTCCAACATCATCAGGTCTGTCTTAGATTACATGAAGAGACAGTAGGAATTGCACAATTTGACATCCTCAGAAGATCTGTGGTCAGTTCTCCAAGATGTTTAGAATAATACAGAAATGTAGATATTTTTCCAAATTTATTAAAAAAGAAAAAACTGAAATATCACATGATCATAAGTATTCAGTCCCTTTGCTGAGACACTCATATTTAATTTCATTGCTGTCCATTTTCTTGTGATCCTCCTTGAGATGGTTCTACTCCTTCATTGGAGTCCTGCTGTGTTTAATTAAACTGATAGAACTTGATTTGTAAAGGCACACATCTGTCTATATAAGACCTCACAGTGCATGTCAGACCAAATGAGGATCATGAAGTGAAACGAACTGGCCAAGGAGCTCAGAGACAGAATTGTGGCAAGGCACAGATCTGGCCAAGGTTACAAAAGAAGTTCTGCAGTACTCAAGGTTCCTAAGAGCACAGTGGCCTCCATAATCTTTAAATGGAAGACGTTTGGGACCACCAGAAGTCTTCTTAGGCCTGGCTGTCCAGTCAAACTGAACAATCGTGGGAGAAGAGCCTTGGTGAGAGAGGTAAAGAAGAACCCCAAGATCACTGTGGCTGAGCTCCACAGATGCAGTAGGGAGATGGGAGAAAGTTCTACAAAGTCAACTATCACTGCAACCTTCCACCATTCTGGACTTTATGGCAAAGTGGCCTGACTGAAACCTCTCCTCAGTGCCAGACATATGAAAGCCCGCATACATTTTGTTAAAAAACACATGAAGGATTTCCAGACTATGAGAAATAAGGTTCTCTGGTCTGATGAGACGAAGATAGAACTTTTTGGTGATAATTCTAAGCGGTATGTGTGGAAAAAACCCGGCACTGCTTATCACCAGCCCAATACAATCCCAACAGTGAACCATGGTGGTAGCAGCATTATGCTATGGGGGTGTTTTTCAGTTGCAGGGACAGGACGACTGGTTGAAATTGAAGGAAACATGAATGCGGCCAAGTACAGAGATATCCTGGATGAAAACCTCTTCCAGAGTGCTCTGGACCTCAGACTTGGCCAAAGGTTCACCTTCCAACAAGACAATGACCATAAGCACACAGCTAAAATAACAAAGGAGTGGCTTCAGAACAACTCTGTGACCATTCTTGACTCACCCAGCCAGAGCCCTGACCTAAACCCAATTGAGCACCTCTGGAGAGACCTGAAAATGGCTGTCCATCAACGTTCACCATCCAACCTGACGGAACTGGAGAGGATCTGCAAGGAAGAATGGCAGAGGATCCCCAAATCCAGGTGTGAAAAACTTGTATCATTCTCAAGAAGACTCATGGCTGTACTAGCACAAAAGGGTTCGTCTACTCAATACTGAGCAAAGGATCTCAATACTTATGACCATGTGATATTTCAGTTTTTCTTTTTTAATAAATTTGCAAAAATGTCAACATTTCTGTTTTTTTTTCAGTCAAGATGGGGTGCAGAGTGTACATTAATGAGAAAAAATGAACTTTTTTTAAATTTACCAAATGGCTGCAATGAACCAAAGAGTAAAAAATTTAAAGGGGTCTTTCCGTGCCCACTGTATATAGAAGTGACGCTTTGATTCTGTTTTGAAGGCAAAGAGTGGTCTTACCAAATATTGATTTAGTTTAGATTTCTCACTTTGCATGCTATACTGTACTGTATATTGCTTTATTCATAAAATTAACATATCTATTTTGTTAAATATTCTGAAAATCGGTTTTGTTGTTTTTTATTAACACTTTCAATCTGTGTTAAATATAAGCTACTTCTGATGAGCTGTATGTACCAAGAAGGATTTAATCAAATCAAAGTATGCATTGTGCAAAATATTCTTAACAGGACAAAGTATTGGGCATATTGAAATCAAACATGGCCGGTCCTGTGTTCCGGGTGGGAGATGAGCTACTTCTAATGGAATTGACTTTTACTACTACTCGCTTCAGTGAAATAAATAAGCGTGCTGAGCATACATGGTCACAAAGAAGTTGGGGCAAATAACTTGTTAGAGCCACAGCTAATTCGTATATGAGCAGTTTTGGGAAGACGTCTCCTGCTGTTATCCACACATATTGGACTAAACATTAAGGAATGTGTATTACTTATGTGATGAGTTCTGTTACCTACATTTTGATGTAATCCCTTTTCTTGTTCAGTTGAATTGTATAATAAGCCGGGGTTAGCAGGATCATTATGTGTTGCAGATTTTAAGATGCTTTAAGGGGTTTCCTGCCTTTAAAACAAATCCTGTAGCCTTTTCCAAAATGTTTTCATAAAATTTAGAGGTGATTTTTTTCTTTTCACAGCAGTTTCTCCATTTTGTCCTGTTCCCCAGTTTTAGCTCTAGATGTCTTCGCAAATGTTGCACCTTTTTATAAGGAATGCCAGTAGAAAGACACATGGTTTGTATTCTTTTAAGCCTTAGTATTTCTTGTTTTTCTTCGAATTCCCATAGCGTTCTTAGAATAGGTTTATTCTTACATTTTAAAGATTCTTCTTGGTTATTACATGCTTATGCTTAGCTCTCACAAATGTGCAGAATATTGCAGGCAAGATAAAACACTACAGTAATTCTACGGACTCCTGATGGTTCCCCAACTACAGAGGCTGCTGCTTACTCACACGAGGAGATGGTTAAGCTGCGAAGTTACTCGTAGGAATAGAATTTTATGATATGTCTAATTTGTCAAGGATAAAAGCGCTTAAACTTGTTGCACCACATAATCTACAATTTCTACAATTATTAAATAGTGCATAGCTCTGAAACACAGATACCTCTCAATATACAAACTCCATACCACAGTTTTAAAGCAATGAATACCTCCTATGTCTTCATGTACTAGCTTAAAGTGAACCTGTCAGCAGGATTGTGCACAGTAACCTACAGAGAGTGTCAGGTTGGTGCTGTGCAGGGCCGGTTTTAGTCAAAGTGGGGCCCTAGGCATCAGTTTAAAGTGGGGCCCCAAATGCTAACATTGTAAAATCACACATTTAGGTTACATTACATGAGCAGGATGTGGATACAGGAGGCAGAGGGGCCTGTGCTGGCACTGTGGCTCCCATATTCAGGGACCTTATATCAGCCAACGGGTCTGCCACTATTAGCATTACACAGGAGCGTTGCTAGGGTCAGAAAAGATTGGGGGGCCCAAGCCCCAAGATAAAGAGTTGTCCCCCAACCCCCTCCTAATTTTTTTTTAACACTGCAGATAACAAAGCAGGGCTCCCAACTGTCCTGGATCCAGTGGGACAGTCCCGATTTTGACACTCCCACCCGCTATCCCGGCCGGGATTGTAGTTTTCCCGCACTGCGAATCAGCCACCATGCCCACCTGTCATTTCAGAAGGAGGTGTGTACCGATCGCTATACACAGCACACTCCAGAACAGAAGCCCTCCCGGCTCACATGACCAGTCACATGATTGTGACCTTATCCTATGTAACACCAGAGTTAGCCATAATAACTCTCGTAGAACAGATAATGTAGTAGATGTCACCTGCAGTCCTATGTAACACCACAGATAGTCTTACTCTGAAATGCTATGGCTAAGTTCACATGCATTTTTTTTCAGTAGCCAAAACCTGTTCTATTGGCAGTAAAAATGTTGAGTTCAAAACACCTGTTTTTCAGCTTGTTTCTGGTGTTCTTTACACTTTTTTCAGCTTTTTTCAAAGTGAGCATGTTTGCTTTGTCTACAGTATGTTTAAGGCCACGTGCAACGTTGTTTTTCGCTGTGTTTTTGGTAAATAAAACAAACTTTATTAAACATGTACTGTAGATAAAATGCATATTGTTAAAAAAACAAACAGCAAAAGCTCTAAGTGTAAGTGTCCACAATCAGTAAACTCTGGATGCTGCGTACATCCGCAGCATCCAACCTGCAGCGGCCAGATGTTACAGCACAGTGGATGGGATTTCTTGAAATTGGATGTCCACTATGCGTGCACATACGCCCGCACTTCACCTGCAGAGACGGACATGCAGCACGACTCTCCAGACCGCAGCATGTCAATTTATTCCGCATAGATGCGAGTCTCCGCAAGAGAAATCTCACCCCTACGATGTATTAGGTGTGGTGATTCTGCACGGTTCAGTGACCACACGCGGAATCACCTGCGTTCAACAGATGGCAGCACTTTGGACGCAGCACATGTCTGCTGCATCGAAAGTGCTGCCATTTATGGTAGATTGTAAGCTCTCACGAGCAGGGTCGTCTTATTTCGTCTTATTTTGCTTTAATTATTGTATTGTTAACGTTGTTACTTGTGTTTTGAAACTGTTAAACTGTAATACGTTGCGGAATATGTTGGCGCTATATAAATAAAGATTATTATTATTATTATTATTATTATTATTTCTGGATCGTCTGCACATACCCTAAAAAATGGGCGTTTTGAAAGCAGTCTTTTTATTGCCAAGAGAGAGGCTTTGGCTGCAAAAAAAAATGCACCAAAAGCGCTCATTCATATGCACACCTGTACTATATATGTGTATGGTTTACCCTTATTATTTCACATGGGAATTCATTTATTTCTATATCATAAATCCTCTGATTCAGCAGACAATATCCCTGCCTTGTGTCATCCAGACAGTAGTGACAGGAGGTTGCCCTGTCACATTACAAGCAGTGATTAGTGACTGTGGTCAGAGCTGATGCTGATTCTGTATGTGGCTGTGAATCCTGATCCTACAGCAATCAGCACAGAGCTCTGGGACCACAGTGAGTAAATCACTGCACTCTGACCTGTTATTGCTGCTCTTACCAGGTTCTGTGGCTTCACTTAGGCATATCCATTCTCAGGACAGTGCTAGCAGCAACCATGATTAGGACTCAGGAGGAGACATACAGAGCTTCAGGCATCTTCCTTGCTGTCACTGTGCTGTAATCGGCCCCTCCCCCTCACTCTCAACTTTTAACCTGACTGCAGGGAGAAAGAGACAGGGGGGCTCAAGGGGCTTTGCGAGAGACACTCCAAGACTTCAGAGCAATGCACAGCATTATTCACTGCTGTACACCCTCTGGGCACTTCATAAATGGACTGCAGATGCAGGGGGCCCCCTTTGTAGGTGGGGGCCCCAGGCATCTGCCTGGTCTGCCTGGTCCAAACGCTGGCTCTGGTGCTGTGATACTGATTAAAATGATACCTTGAGTGATAAAATCCATCTTATAGTTGTTGTTTAATATGTATTTTAATTTTTCAGTTAATGAGATTCTTGTGCTCCGGGGCGGCCTGTGGGGGGTCTTCATGTGGTGCTCTGTTTACATATGCATCTGAATGGGGCTACAGGTCACTGATACAGGACCGGCTCAAGGTGTTCATGAGCCCCAGGCAAAAGAGTCTCAGTGGGCCCCTTTAGCAAAAATCACTATTCATAATGCACAGATACGGCAGAGAAATACAGTGGGGCAAAAAAGTATTTAGTCAGTCAGCAACAGTGCAAGTTCCACCACTTAAAAAGATGAGGGGCGTCTGTAACTTACATCATAGGTAGACCTCAACTATGGGAGACAAACTGAGAAAAAAAAATCCAGAAAATCACATTGTCTGTTTTTTTTTTCATTTTATTTGCATATTATGGTGGAAAATAAGTATTTGGTCAGAAAGAAAATTTCATCTCAATGCTTTGTGATATATCCTTTGTTGGCAATGACAGAGGTCAAACGTTTTCTGTAAGTCTTCACAAGGTTGCCACACACTGTTGTTGGTACAGTGGGGCAAAAAAGTATTTAGTCAGTCAGCAATAGTGCAAGTTCCACCACTTAAAAAGATGAGAGGCGTCTGTAATTTACATCATAGGTAGACCTCAACTATGGGAGACAAACTGAGAAAAAAAAATCCAGAAAATCACATTGTCTGTTTTTTTTTCATTTTATTTGCATATTATGGTGGAAAATAAGTATTTGGTCAGAAACAAAATTTCATCTCAATACTTTGTGATATATCC
Source organism: Dendrobates tinctorius (assembly GCF_039654945.1). NCBI lineage: Eukaryota > Metazoa > Chordata > Amphibia > Anura > Dendrobatidae > Dendrobates > Dendrobates tinctorius. The sequence continues at coordinate 12,516,987 of NW_027361758.1, forward strand.
TTTGTTGGCAATGACAGAGGTCAAACGTTTTCTGTAAGTCTTCACTAGGTTGCCACACACTGTTGTTGGTATGTTGGCCCATTCCTCCATGCAGATCTCCTCTAGAGCAGTGATGTTTTTGGCTTTTCGCTTGGCAACACGGACTTTCAACTCCCTCCAAAGGTTTTCTATAGGGTTGAGATCTGGAGACTGGCTAGGCCACTCCAGGACCTTGAAATGCTTCTTACGAAGCCACTCCTTCGTTGCCCTGGCGGTGTGCTTTAGATCATTGTCATGTTGAAAGACTCAGCCACGTTTCATCTTCAATGCCCTTGCTGATGGAAGGAGGTTTTCACTTAAAATCTCACGATACATGGCCCCATTCATTCTTTCATGTACCCGGATCAGTCGTCCTGGCCCCTTTGCAGAGAAACAGCCCCAAAGCATGATGTTTCCACCACCATGCTTTACAGTAGGTATGGTGTTTGATGGATGCAACTCAGTATTCTTTTTCCTCCAAACACGACAAGTTGTGTTTCTACCAAACAGTTCCAGTTTGGTTTCATCAGACCATAGGACATTCTCCCAAAACTCCTCTGGATCATCCAAATGCTCTCTAGCAAACTTCAGACGGGCCCGGACATGTACAGGCTTAAGCAGTGGGACACGTCTGGCACTGCAGGATCTGAGTCCATGGTGGCATAGTTTGTTACTTATGGTAGGCCTTGTTACATTGGTCCCAGCTCTCTGCAGTTCATTCACTAGGTCCCCCCGCGTGGTTCTGGGATTTTTGCTCACCGTTCTTGTGATCATTCTGACCCCACGGGGTGGGATTTTGCGTGGAGCACCAGATCGAGGGAGATTATCAGTGGTCTTGTATGTCTTCCATTTTCTAATTATTGCTCCCACAGTTGATTTCTTCACTCCAAGCTGGTTGGCTATTGCAGATTCAGTCTTCCCAGCCTGGTGCAGGGCTACAATTTTGTTTCTGGTGTCCTTTGACAGCTCTTTGGTCTTCACCATAGTGGAATTTGGAGTCAGACTGTTTGAGGGTGTGCACAGGTGTCTTTTTATACTGATAACAAGTTTAAACAGGTGCCATTACTACAGGTAATGAGTGGAGGAAAGAGGAGACTCTTAAAGAAGAAGTTACAGGTTTGTGAGAGCCAGAAATCTTGATTGCTTATTTCTGACCAAATACTTATTTTCCACCATAATATGCAAATAAAATGAAAAAAAACAGACAATGTGATTTTCTGGATTTTTTTTTCTCAGTTTGTCTCCCATATTTGAGGTCTACCTATGATGTAAATTACAGACGCCTCTCATCTTTTTAAGTGGTGGAACTTGCACTATTGCTGACTGACTAAATACTTTTTTGCCCCACTGTATGTTGGCCCATTCCTCCATGCAGATCTCCTCTAGAGCAGTGATGTTTTTGGCTTTTCGCTTGGCAACACAGACTTTCAACTCCCTCCAAAGGTTTTCTATAGGGTTGAGATCTGGAGACTGGCTAGGCCACTCCAGGACCTTGAAATGCTTCTTACGAAGCCACTCCTTCGTTGCCCTGGTGGTGTGCTTTGGATCATTGTCATGTTGAAAGACCCAGCCATGTTTCATCTTCAATGCCCTTGCTGATGGAAGGAGGTTTGCACTCAAAATCTCACGATACATGGCCCCATTCATTCTTTCATGTACCCGGATCAGTCGTCCTGGCCCCTTTGCAGAGAAACAGCCCCAAAGCATGATATTTCCACCACCATGCTTTACAGTAGGTATGGTGTTTGATGGATGCAACTCAGTATTCTTTTTCCTCCAAACACGACAAGTTGTGTTTCTACCAAACAGTTCCAGTTTGGTTTCATCAGACCATAGGACATTCTCCCAAAACTCCTCTGGATCATCCAAATGCTCTCTAGCAAACTTCAGACGGGCCCGGACATGTACAGGCTTAAGCAGTGGGACACGTCTGGCACTGCAGGATCTGAGTCCATGGTGGCGTAGTGTGTTACTTATGGTAGGCCTTGTTACATTGGTCCCAGCTCTCTGCAGTTCATTCACTAGGTCCCCCCGCGTGGTTCTGGGATTTTTGCTCACCGTTCTTGTGATCATTCTGACCCCACGGGGTGGGATTTTGCGTGGAGCACCAGATCGAGGGAGATTATCAGTGGTCTTGTATGTCTTCCATTTTCTAATTATTGCTCCACAGTTGATTTCTTCACTCCAAGCTGGTTGGCTATTGCAGATTCAGTCTTCCCAGCCTGGTGCAGGGCTACAATTTTGTTTCTGGTGTCCTTTGACAGCTCTTTGGTCTTCACCATAGTGGAGTTTGGAGTCAGACTGTTTGAGGGTGTGCACAGGTGTCTTTTTATACTGATAACAAGTTTAAACAGGTGCCATTACTACAGGTAATGAGTGGAGGAAAGAGGAGACTCTTAAAGAAGAAGTTACAGGTCTGTGAGAGCCAGAAATCTTGATTGCTTGTTTCTGGCCAAATACTTATTTTCCACCATAATATGCAAATAAAATGAAAAAAAAACAGACAATGTGATTTTCTGGATTTTTTTTTCTCAGTTTGTCTCCCATAGTTGAGGTCTACCTATGATGTAAATTACAGACGCCTCTCATCTTTTTAAGTGGTGGAACTTGCACTATTGCTGACTGACTAAATACTTTTTTGCCCCACTGTATACCGTATATACTCGTGTATAAGGCTGGTTTCACATTTGCGTTTTTTAGCGCTGGAAAAAAACGCACATGTGCGCATGCGTTTTTTCCCCTATATTTAACATGGGTGCGCATACCTGCGCGCTTGTAAGCGCATGTATGCGATTTTCATGCGCTGCGTTTTTTTGGGGTGTGCGATTGGATTTTCCAGACGCAGCATGTTGCATTTTTTGGCCCTGCAAAAAAGCGCATGCGCACATATGCGCACGTTTTGCGCTAAAAATGGCCATTATAGCCTATGGATGCGCATATGTGCGCACTGGCATGCTCATGTATGCGTTTTTTTGCATATGTGTTTTTTTTTTTTAACCATGGAATTTAGGGGTTTGGGTTAGAGTTAGGGTTAGTTAAGGGGGTTTAGGGTTAGGGTTAGGGTCAGGGTCAGGGTTAGGGTTGGGTTTTGGGTCAGGGTTAGGGTTAAGTATGGTTTGGTTAAGGGTTAGGGTCAGGGTTAGGGTCAGGATTAGGGTTAAGTATGGTTTTGTTAAGGGTTAGGGTCAGGGTTAGGGTTAGGGTTAGGGTCAGGGTTAGGGTTAGAATTAGGGTTATGGTTAGGGTCAGGGTTAGGGTTAAGTATGGTTTTGTTAAGGATTAGGGTCAGGGTTAGGGTCAGGATTAGGGTTAAGTATGGTTTGGTTAAGGGTTAGGGTCAGGGTTAGGGTTAGGGTTAGGGTCAGGGTTAGGGTCAGGATTAGGGTTAAGTATGGTTTGGTTAAGGGTTAGGGTCAGGGTTAGGGTTAGGGTTAGGGTCAGGGTTAGGGTTAGGGTTAGGGTTAGGGTTAGGGTCAGGGTTAGGGTTAGGGTTAGGGTCAGGGTTAGGGTTAGGGTTAGGGTTAGTTAGGGTTTAGGGTTTGGGTTAGGGTTAAGTATGATTTGGTTAAGGGTTAGGGTCAGGGTTAGGGTTAGGGTTAGGGTCAGGGTTAGGGTTAGTAAAGTCATGGTTTGGGTAGTGTGAGGGGCCACCTTAAAATGTTGTAAAAAACCGCAAACGCGGCAAAAACGCACTAAAAACGCATACAAACGCTTAAAAACGCTGCGTTTTTTTCATGCATGCTCATAAAAATGCTTGAAAAAAACGCAGCAGTTGTATGCTTTTGTATGCGTTTTTTCAATGCGTTTTTTGCGGGAAAAACGCGCTGCAAAAAAAGCAAGTGTGAAACTAGCCTTAGCTGAGTTTTTCAGCACATTTTTTGTGCTGAAATAAACCCCCCCCTCAGCTTATACACGAGTCAATTGTCCCAGAAAGCTGGTGAGAGAGGGGGTGCGGCGGAGCAGTGCGTCACAGAGGCAGGAACCAGTGGGGGAGGGGTGTGGCAGAGCAGCGGGTCACAGAGGCAGGAACCAACGGCTGTGGTTAAAGCTTGTGCCGCTGCTAAAGAGAAATGAATATTCATTTATCTGAAACAGCGCACAGTGACAGCCACAGCCGCTGGCTTCCAGCACACATCCTACGTACCTTCCTGCGCACCCTCACTGCATCTCATTCATTATAGCACCAGCAGCATTTCCAGCCAAGCAATCACGTAGTCCCGCTCATTAAGGTAATGAATATGCACGCCTCTCCACTCCCATAGGCGTGGAGTGAATATTCATTACCTTAATGAGCGGGGCCACATGATCGCTCGGCAGGAAGACCTGCCGACACTGGAGCGAGATGCAGCGACGGCGTGATGGAAGGTGGGTAGGATGTTTGCTTTTTTTAATAGGAACCATGCATACAAGGATAGGGGATAAGAAGCCATGCATACAAGGATAGGAGTTAAGGAGCCATTCATACAAGGACAGGAAGCCATGCATACAAGGACAGTGATGGGGAGCTATGCATACCAGGACAGGGATGGGGGACAACACATACCCGGCTTATACTCGAGTCAGTAAGTTTACCCAGTTTTTCGTGGTAAAATTAGGTGCTTTGGCTTATACTCGGGTCGACTTATATTCGAGTATATTCGGTAGGTATAGTACAATGCCAAAGATTTCACTTACTTCTTACACTACATGAGTTATATCTCTTATAAATTCTATAATAGCTCAGAAACTGAAAAGTATAGTCCTCCATATAGTATTATGGGCACCACATAGTGCTCCATACAGTATTATGGGCACCACAATATGCACCATACAGAATAATGAGCCCCATATATTGCTCAATACAGAATAATTCATCCCATATAATGCTCCATACAAAATAATGAGCCCCATATATTGCTCCATACAGAATAATGGACCCAATATAATGCTTCATACAATATAATGAGCCCCATATAATGCTTCATACAGTATAAAGAACCCCATATATTTCACCATACAGTATAATGAGCACCATGTATTGCTCCATACAGTATAATGAGCCCAATATATTGCTCCATACAGAATAATGGACCCCATATATTTCTCCATACAGTATATGATGGGCCCCATATAATACTCCATACAGAATGGGCCCCTTATGTTGCTCCATATTTAATGGACCCCATATAATGCTCCATACAGTATATGATGGGCCCCATACATTATAATGAGCCCCATATATTGCTACATACAGTATAATGAGCCCCACATAATGTTCCATACAGTATGAGTGGCACTATATATTGCTCCATACAGAATGGGCACCATATACAGTTGTGGCCAAAAGTATTGACACCCCTGCAATTCTGTCAGATAATACTCAATTTCTTCCTGAAAATAATTGCAAACACAAATTCTTTGGTACTATTATCTTCATTTAATTTGTCTTAAATGAAAAAACACAAAAAGAATTGTCCTAAAGCCAAATTGGATATAATTCCACACCAAACATAAAACAGAGGGTGGACAAAAGTATTGGCACTGTTCGAAAAATCATGTGATGCTTCTCTAATTTGTGTAATTAACAGCACCTGTAACTTACCTGTGGAACCTAACAGGTGTTGGCAATAACTAAATCACACGTGCAGCCAGTTGACATGGATTAAAGTTGACTCAACCTCTGTCCTGTGTCCTTGTGTGTGCCACATTGAGCATGGAGAAAAGAAAGAAGACCAAAGAACTGTCTGAGGACTTGAGAAACCAAATTGTGAGGAAGCATGAGTAATCTCAAGGCTACAAGTCCATCTCCAAAGACCTGAATGTTCCTGTGTCTACCGTGCGCAGTGTCATCAAGAAGTTTAAAGCCCATGGCACTGTGGCTAACCTCCCTAGATGTGGACGGAAAATAAAAGTTGACAAGAGATTTCAACACAAGTATGTGCGGATGTTGGATAAAGAACCTCGACTAACATCCAAACAAGTTCAAGCTGCCCTGCAGTCCGAGGGTACAACAGTGTCAACCCGTACTATCCGTCGGTGTCTGAATGAAAAGGGACTGTATGGTAGGAGACCCAGGAAGACCCCACTTCTTACCCCGAGACATAAAAAAGCCAGGCTGGAGTTTGCCAAAACTTACCTGAAAAAGCCTAAAACGTTTTGGAAGAATGTTCTCTGGTCAGATGAGACAAAAGTAGAGCTTTTTGGGCAAAGGCATCAACATAGAGTTTACAGGAGGAAAAAAGAGGCATTCAAAGAAAAGAACACGGTCCCTACAAACAAGGCGGAGGTTCCCTGATGTTTTGGGGTTGCTTTGCTGCCTCTGGCACTGGACTGCTTGACCGTGTGCATGGCATTATGACGTCAGAAGACTACCAACAAATTTTGCAGCATAATGTAGGGCCCAGTGTGAGAAAGCTGGGTCTCCCTCAGAGGTCATGGGTCTTCCAGCAGGACAATGACCCAAAACACACTTCAAAAAGCACTAGAAAATGGTTTGAGAGAAAGCACTGGAGACTTCTAAGGTGGCCAGCAATGAGTCCAGACCTGAATCCCATAGAACACCTGTGGAGAGATCTAAAAATGGCAGTTTGGAGAAGGCACCCTTCAAATATCAGGGACCTGGAGCAGTTTGCCAAAGAAGAACGGTCTAAAATTCCAGCAGAGCATTGTAAGAAACTCATTGATGGTTACCGGAAGCAGTTGGTCGCAGTTATTTTGGCTAAAGGTTGTGCAACCAAGTATTAGGTTGAGGGTGCCAATACTTTTGTCTGGCCCATTTTTGGAGTTTTGTGTGAAATGATCAATGTTTTGCTTTTTGCTTCATTCTCTTTTGTGTTTTTTCATTTAAGACAAATTAAATGAAGATAATAATGCCAAAGAATTTGTGTTTGCAATCATTTTCAGGAAGAAACTGAGTATTATCTGACAGAATTGCAGGGGTGTCAATACTTTTGGCCACAACTGTAATGCTCCATAGAGAATAGGCCCCATATAATACTCCATACAGTATATGATGGGCCCCATATATTGCTCCAAACTGAATGGGCCCCATATAATGCTCCAAAAATAGTTGGCCCCATAAGATGCTCCATATATAATTGGCCCCATAAGATGCTCCACATGGAATTGGCCCCATAAGGCTAGTTTCACACTTGCTTTTTTTGCAGCGCGTTTTTCCCGCAAAAAAACGCATTGAAAAAACACATACAAACGCATACAGATGCTGCGTTTTTTTCAAGCATTTTTATGAGCATGCATGAAAAAAACGTAGCGTTTTTATGCGTTTGTATGCGTTTTTAGTGCGTTTTTACCGCGTTTGCGTTTTTTTCCAACATTAGGTGGCCCCTCACACTAACCCAAACCATGACTTTACTAACCCTAACCCTAACCCTGACCCTGACCCTAACCCTAACCCTTAACCAAACCATACCCTGATCCTAACCCTAACCCTGACCCTAACCCTAACCCTAACCCTGACCCTAACCCTAACCCTGACCCTAACCCTAACCCTGACTCTAACCCTTAGCCTGAACCTAACCCTAACCCTGACCCTAACCCTAACCCTGACCCTAACCCTAACCCTAACCCTAACCCTGACCCTAACCCTAACCCTGATCCTAACACTAACCCTAACCCTAACCCTGACCCTAACCCTAACCCTGACCCTAACCCTAACCCTGACCCTAACCCTGACCCTAACCCTAACCCTAACCCTTAACCAAACCATACCCTGATCCTAACCCTAACCCTGACCCTGACCCTAACCCTAACCTTAACCCTAAACCCTCTTAACTAACCCTAACTCTAACCCAAACCCCTAAATTCCATTGTCTAAACTAATGGTAAAAAAAAAAACGCATGTGCAAAAAAACGCATACATAAGCATGCCAATGCGCACATATGCTCACCATAGACTTATAATGGGTGTCATGCTGTAAAAAAACGCATTGCGCGCGCATGCGTTTTTTTGAGGCAAGTCGGACGCCCAAAAAATGCAACAGGTTGCATTTTGTGCGCCCGAGCGCATACCGCAAAAAAACGCATGCGTGGAAAAACACGTACAAACGCATGTGTATGCGCACATAAGCGCATCCCATGCAAAGTATAGAAAAAAAAAACGCATGCGCTATTTAGCGCTAAAATACCGCGAAAAAAAACGCAAGTGTGAAACCAGCCTAAGATGCTCCATATAGAATTGACCCTATAAGATGCTACATATGTAACTTGCCCCATAAGATGCTCTATATAGAATTGGCTCCATAAAATGTTCCATATAGAATTGGCCCCATAAGATGCTCCATAAATAATGGGCCCCTTCTGATGGTCCCCATATATTACTCCAAACATTAAAAAAATTAAAATGCTCACCTCTCGACACTGGCAGGGCCAGTTTTAGAGAAATTGGGTCCCCCATGTCCATATAAAACATGTATATGTTACAGGTGCATCTCACAAAATTAGAATATCATCAAAAAGTTAATTTATTTCAGTTCTTTAATACAAAAAGCGAAACTCATATATTATATAGATTCATTACAAACAGAGTGATATCGGGAGCCATGTCATCTGCTGGTGTAGGTATACTGTGTTTTATTAAAACCAAAGTCAGCGCAGCCATCTACCAGGAAATTTTAGAGCACTTCATGCTTCCCTCTGCCAACAAGCTTTTTGTAAATGGAAATTTAATTCTCCAGCAGGACTTGGCACCTGTCCACACTGCCAAAAGTGCCAATTAGTGATGAGCTAGTATATTTGTTGCTCAAGTCTCCTCGAGCATGCTCGGGTGGTCTCTGAGTATTTTGGCGAGCTCGGAGATTTAGCTTTCGTCGCCTCAGCTGCATGATGAGAATTTCTTTTGGGTGAGGCGTTTATACCATTCCGCATGTGGTAAAATTGATAAAGCAGCTTTATTATTCGAGATAGTACGATTACAGCGATACCTCATTTATATAATTTTTTTATGTTTTGGCGTTTTTATACAATAAAAACTATTTTATATAAAAAATGATTATTTTTGCATCTCTTTATTCTGAGAGCTATAATTTTTTTATTTTTTAGCTGATGACATTGTATGGCATGTTTATTTATATCCATCTTTTTGATCGCATGTTATTCCACTTTTTGTTCGGCGGTATGATGATAAAGCATTGTTGTTTGCCTCGTTTTTTAAATATTTTATGGTGTTCACTAGAGTTGAGCGAAACGGGTCAAAAATTTCAAAAGTCGCCAACTTTTGGCAAAGTCGGGTTTCAGGAAACGAAACCCGACCCTTGGATGAGGTCGGCTACGAGGTCGGCGACTTACGCGCCAAAGTCGCGTTTCAAAAGTTTGTTTTGCGCTCTTTTTCAGCCAATCAGGATCCACGGACACTGTGGGCAACGTGATGACATAGACAGGGGTCACCACCATCTTTCAGAAGGGCATGCAAGTGATTGGCTTGCTTTGGTGGGCGTCACAGGGGTTATAAAAGGACGTGGACGCCGACCGCCATCTTACTTCTGCCGATCTTAGCATAGGGAGAGGTTGCTGATTCTGTAGGGAGAGCGTTAGGCAGGGAAGAAGAAAAAAAAACTGCTTCTGCTGCTAGCGATTTTGCCTGTACAACACACCAGTCACTGTGTGTGCAGTGCAAGGGGAGGCTATATTGTGGTGGATCAGCGGTGTTGGTTGTTAGGCTGCCTTCTAAGGCTTCCTGACAGCTGCATTGCTGTTTACCCACTGCTCTGCAAACTGCTTTTTTAAAAGCAATCCCAATTTTTTTTTTTGTCCTGCTGAGGTACTGAGCGTGCATTTTTTCACACCATACAGCGTCAGTGGGTCTCACACAATCCAAAAGTGTCCAGTGTCCACTAGTGTCTGCAGAAATTCAAAATCTCCCTTATCCTGTAGTCACTTTTTTCACACCTGTGCCATTGAGCCTGTGACATAGCGCTCTGATATTCAGTGGGCCTCACACAATCCAAAAGTGTCCAGTGTCCACTAGTGTCTGCAGAAATGCAAAATCTCCCTTATCCTGTAGTCACTTTTTTCACACCTGTGCCATTGAGCCTGTGACATAGCGCTCTGATATTCAGTGGGCCTCACACAATCCAAAAGTGTCCAGTGTCCACTAGTGTCTGCAGAAATTCAAAATCTCCCTTATCCTGTAGTCACTTTTTTCACACCTGTGCCATCGAGCCTGTGACATAGCGCTCTGATATTCAGTGGGCCTCACACAATCCAAAAGTGTCCAGTGTCCACTAGTGTCTGCAGAAATTCAAAATCTCCCTTATCCTGTAGTCACTTTTTTCACACCTGTGCCATCGAGCCTGTGACATAGCGCTCTGATATTCAGTGGGCCTCACACAATCCAAAAGTGTCCAGTGTCCACAAGTGTCTGCAGAAATTCAAAATCTCCCCTGTCCTATAGACACCTTGTACCTTGTTTTACATTACTATATAGTTTTTTGGATTTTGTCTACATTTCTACCAAAAATGAGGAAGGCTGGTGGAAGAGGCCGTGGAATTGGGTGGGGGTTGGCAGCTGGTAATGATGGTGTTGGTGGGGGATCTGATGGTAGTGGCAAAAGCAAAATAGGACCGAATGCAGGAGGTGTTGAGCCTGCGTCATCGTCTGGCTCCACAAGGCCTCGAAGGCTTAGTTTTCTAGGAGTTGGCAAACCGCTTTTAAAGCCAGAGCTTCAGGAAAAAGTTTTGTCTTACATTGCTGACTCAGCCTCCAGCTCTATCGCCTCCTCTTCTGAAGTTGTAAAAAATAAAAGCACTGAGTCGTCATTGGAGGCTCATGTTCATGAACCACACCTTTCCTTGTGTCCTTCACCCCAACCAAGATTGAAGGATGACACAGGCCATACTACTGATTACTCCATGGAGCTGTTTTCACATACCATGCCTGGATTATCAAGTGAAATGGTGAATTACCCAGGCCAAGATGAATCTGACATGGAGTGCACTGATGCACAGCCGCTGATAGATGATTCTGCTGGTACATTCACTCAGAGCACTACATTGTCCTCGCAGTGTACAGAGCCAGATTCTGACCCTGATGAGACTCAGGTGCCCCTTCCCGCACACTATACCACCATTCACGGTGACACAGAGGAAGGTGCACATGACATTGAAGAGGAGGTGATGGATGACCCAGTTGTTGACCCAGATTGGCATCCATTGGGGGAAGAGGGTGCTGCTTCCAATAGCTCAGATGAGGAGGAGCATCCACAGCAGACATCGACATCGCAACAGCTGTTATCTGGCAGGCCCGGAGCACTCCAAAGACAGGTTCCAAAAATCAAAAGAGTTGCTGGACAGCTTGTCCAGACGGTCAAAAGATCACAGCGTGCTAGGCCGCAAAATATCTGCCAAAGTAGGAAGAGTGCAGTGTGGCACTTTTTTGAACAAAATCCTCATGATCAGGCCAAGGTTATCTGTAAGAAGTGCGCAAAGACCTTTAGCCGAGGGAAAAATCTGAAAAATTTGAATACCAGTTGCATGCTTAGACATTTAGCCAGCATGCACTTGCAAGCGTGGACACAACACCAAACCTCAAGTGCCACATGTGCAACTGATCACAAAGAAGGTAGTCAACAACGCTACATTGTTTCCCCCACTGTAAGCCCACCGGTTAGCACAGCAGCAAATGTTGAGGTGTCGTTGCAAGGCCACAGCAGTCAGGGAATCCCACTGTTATATCAACGAAATACTGAATCTAGGCCATCAGAAAGAACACCAACTCCATCACCATCATCAACCCTCTCTCAGTCCGCCCTGTCCACTGCTACTTCCACCATATGCAGCTCTCAAGTCCAGCTCACCCTCCCAGACACTATGAGTAGGTCAAGAAAGTACTCAGTCTCTCATCCGCGTACACTGGGTTTGAACGCCCACATTGCCAAACTAATCTCGTTTGAGATGATGCCCTATCGGTTGGTGGAAAGCGCAGCTTTCCGCGAACTCATGGCCTATGCACTTCTTCTCTCGCAAAGCCATCCCAGCCCTCCACCATCATGTAAAAGACCGCATTGTCCATGCACTCAAGCAGTCAGTGAGTGGAAAGGTGCACCTCACAACTGATGCATGGTCCAGTCGGCATGGCCAGGGCCGTTACGTGTCCATCACTGCGCACTGGGTTAATGTGGTGGATGCAGGGTCCACAGGGGACAGCGGTGGTGGGACAGTGCTGCCTAGCCTATGGTATAGGAAACAGTTGGCTGTAGGCGTTCGACCCTCCTCCTCCTCCTCCTCCAGAAGCGAAAGCTCGTCCACAGAACGCAGTCGTACGAGCACTCCATCTGCAGCTGCCACTGTTGCACACGAGGTGTCCCCCTATCGAGCAGCTAGTGGAAAGCGTCAGCAGGCTGTGTTGCAGATGATGTGTTTGGGCGACAGACACACCGCCGAGGTGCTGGCCGAGTACTTGAAGCGACAAACTGAGTCATGGCTGGGCAGTGTACATCTTGAGGCAGGCAAGGTAGTTAGTGATAACGGCCGTAATTTTGTGGCAGCCATAGCCCTTTCAAAACTCAGCCACATACCTTGCTTGGCTCACACCTTGAACCTGGTGGTGCAGTGCTTCCTCAAAAATTATCCGGAGTTAACAGCCCTGCTCCAGAAGGTGCGAAGACTGTGCGCGCACATCCGCCGGTCGCCTGTACACTCCGTTCGTATGCAGAAGCTGCAGCGATTGCTCCACCTTCCCAACCACCACCTCATTATCGACATTGCAACAAGGTGGAACTCCACCCTGCACATGGTGGAGCGGCTGTGCGAGCAGAGGCAGGCCATAATGCATTTGTGGGAGGATACACGGCCAGGCACTTTGAGAGCAGACATGGAGTTGACAGGTGTGCAGTGGTCGAAGCTGAAAGACCTCTGTAAAGTCCTTCAGTGTTTTGAGGAATGCACACGGCTGGTAAGCGCAGACGACGCCATCCTAAGCATGAGCATCCCACTTATGCGTCTGCTCATGCAAACTTTGACGCACCTTAAGGAGCAGGCGTCTGCAGCCAATGTTGATGAGGAGGAAGAGGAGGAGGGAATCCTTGATGACATTCAGCCATTGTCTGCTCAGGGACCTCTCCTGGACGAGGTGGAGGAAGAAGAGGAGGAGGAGGATGATGATGGGGATGATTACTTAGGGGAGGAGGATGCATCTCGTGGGGCAAGTGAAAATGTTGGCGTGGCAAGGTCTGGTACAGGGTTTGTGCGTGACTGGAGGGATGTGGATTTGCCAGAAAGTGCTCCTCCACCCAGCACTCGCAGTGCATCATTGACATCGGGAACATTGGCCCACATGTCAGATAATGCTTTGCAGATCCTAAAAAGGGACCCCCGCATTGCCAAAATGATGAACGATGACGAATACTGGTTGGCCAGCATCCTGGATCCACGCTATAAAGGCAAATTACAAAACATCATGCCACAGGAGAACCTTGTCCTAATATTGGCTAATAAACAAGCAACTCTGGTAAATCGGTTGCTTGAGGCATTCCCAGCACACAGCAGCGGTGATGGTTCTCACACGAGCTGTACGGGCTGGGGGCAGCTTGGCAGAGGTGTTCATGGTGCACACAGCAGAAGTGGCGTTGGAGACAGGGGTTTCATGACAATGTTGTGGACTGATTTTTAACGGACCGCTCACACAACTGGTAATACTGCATCGATGGAAAGTGACAGGGGACAGCAGTTGTCAACTATGGTTACAAACTACTTTTCCTCCCATATCGATGTTCTCCCACACAGGTCATTCCCCTTTGACTATTGGGCCGCTAAACTGGACACCTGGCCTGAATTGGCACAATATGCCTTACAGGAGCTCGCTTGCCCAGCTGCAAGTGTGCTATCGGAAAGAGTCTTCAGTGCAGCTGGATCAATCCTGACAGAAAAAAGGACCCGTCTGTCAACCCAAAATGTGGATGATCTAACCTTCATTAACGTGAACCATGCATGGGTTTCCAAGGATTTTGTCCCACCTTCCCCTGATGACACATAGGGTGACAGAAAAATGGCTTGCTTTGGTCCACCTCTTCCTGGGACTTGACCTATTTCGCCTTTTGCATCAGCTGAATGTCCTACATCAACATATGCCACTTTCTAAAACTCCCTAACTGTGCTGCCTCCCCCCCCCATGGTCGGGGTCACCACCTAGCGCATGACACCGTGCGAGTGCCGTTGCCCTGGACAGGTGGGTAGGCCGAATCTTGGGCGCGGGCACTGGCACAGGGTCCCTCATAGTGCAATCAAGTGTCTCTGACGGTGGTGGTGCACACCCGCCGTCAGACACACCGCCGTACTATGAGGGGCCCAGTGCCAGTACCGACGCCCACGAGTGGGCCCCCCTTGCTTGGGCAGGGCCCCAGCATTTGCAATCTTTACCTCTCCCTGCTCCTCCGCTGTGTAGTCTGGGCCGTCAAATCCATACTGTGCCTGACACCGTCTGAGCCTGCCTCCTGATGTATAGACATATATTTTGAATGTGTACGCTATCCATACATGTTATCCGGGGATACGGTACCCTTTCTCACCTTTGTGCAATCACGTGCAAGCCATACTGGGCCTAACACCGTCTGAGCCTGCCTCCTGATGTATAGACATATATTTTGAATGTGTACGCTATCCATACATGTTATCCTGGGATACGGTACCCTTTCTCACCTTTGTGCAATCACGTGTAATCCATACTGGGCGTGAGAATGGCTGGCGAGCTGTTAAGCAAGCTACAGCACCTGTGGTTTGCACACGTAAGTTTTTCATTTTTTCAGGAATGACGGTTAGGCCTAATTCCGGAACTGCGGTTGACCTGCACTTACTGGGAAATCATCGTTCGCGGGTAATAATTGTAATCAGTGATCCCCATCACTAACGTTGTTCAGCGGGTTATCTGCACCTGTAAGCGACAAACGCTGGCCTTTTCAGTGTAGCGCACATGCAGCCACGGACATGTAAGGGCATGACACACCAGTTATTGGCCAATATCATGTGCCAGAGCCTCACGTGTCCCTCTAGTAAGCCGGACTCGGACCGCGGGGCATGACGGAGTCTCGTTCGTTAACGGAATTAAGCTTGCAATGTGTGCATCTGTTCTGTAGCTGGCATGGTTGAGGTTTCCCAGGTGGAGTCGAATTTAACCGTAGGCTCCACTCCTGGTGGTGCCCTTCTGGACATTCCTTTTAGGTTCAGCTTTGCAACCATACTGCCCACGTAAAACAAACACTTTTCCTTCATGAACGCTGTTTGGAGGGTCATGACTCGTGGGAATAACGCTGCCCAATCAGTTAACCTGCTAGAGAGATACTTCGTTGCTCCCAAGCATGACATCACACTCCCTAGGAGGAAGGTAATGCCACTGTGGCGACCATACTCCTGGGGGCGACACAAGTGCACTGATGCCCAGCCACTGCTCGATGAATCTGCTGGTACATTGACCCAGACCACTAGATTCCCCTCGCACGCTACACGGCCTGAATCTGACCCTGATGAAACTCAGGTTACCCTTCCCATATACAGTTCCATCTTACACGGTGACAAAGAGGAAGCTGCAGATGAAAGTGCAGGTTCGGCCCACCCGCCATCAGACACACCACCGTACTATCAGGGGCCCTGTGCCAGTGCCATCGCCAACGAGTGGGCCCCCCCTGCTTGCTCAGGATCACAGCACTTGCAAGGTTGAAATACTGTGCAGTGAGATGGAAGATGGGGACGACGAGGAGTCCAGACTAGTACAGGGATTCCCTAGCGAGGAGACTTATTTGATTGTTTTCAATGTTGGGACAGCAATTTTTGGGGAGCACTATACTCTGGAGAATGATAGATGGGGCCCACCATACACTGGAACATTCCAAAGGTGGACATCAGACACTGGAGCAGCATTTACAGGGCCCATTATACACTAGAGCATTAGAAATGGGGCCCATTATGTTTGGAGCATTATTTGGGCCCATAAGACAGTGGAGCTTCATCCATGGGGACCAACATATACTGTAGCATTATGTGGAGCTCATCATATACTGTTTCAAACATTATATGGGACCAATGATTTTGTATGGAGAAATAGATGGGCCTTGTCATGAGATGTAAAAAGTGAAGTATTTTTCATTGTACTATACCGCTATTTCTCTGCCGTATGGAGCATGATGAGTTGTGGTATGTGTTAAAGGGGCGCTCTTTCACCCAGGGCACATGAAAACCTGGAGCCAGCCCTACCCCCCCCCACAACTTTAGCCAAATAACCCCCATTTTTCAGTGCGTAACTTGTATTATGAAGTTAATTAAGGTTGACAAGCTTAAGTAAGAAGAATTGATGCTTTTGGCATTCAAATGGGCACTGTAGGTGTGTTTCCTGTCCTCTTCTCACTGCCGACTTTTATTCCCCATTGACTTACATTGGGTTTCGTGTTTCGGGACGACCCCGACTTTTCCCTATAATCGGCCGATCTTGCTCGACCCGACTTTTGGAAAAGTCGGATTTCACGAAACGAAACTCGACCCTAAAAAACCAAAAGTCGCTCAACTCTAGTGTTCACTAAAGGGGTTAACTAGTGGGATAGTTTAATAGAGAGGGTTGTTACGGAGACAGCGATACCAAATATGTGTACTTTTATTGTACAGAAATGTATTTATTGGAAAAATATTTATTTATTTTTTCTTTATTTAGGAACTTTATTAAAATATTTTTACACAGTATAATATATATATATTTTTTTTTTTACTTTTTTACATTGTCCCAGGGTGGAACACCTCTATATATAAAAGTGAATGTATGTATGTAGGTGTGTGTGTGTATCACCAACCAATCACGAAGCATCTTTCATTTTACCAGAGCTGTTCAAAAGAAGCTGAGCTGTGATTGGTTGCTATGAGCAACAGTTTTCCTTGCAACCAATCACTAAGCATCTCTCATTTCACCAGAGCTGGTTAAAAGTAGCTGAGCTGTGATTGGTTGTTATGAGCAAGTTTCCCACTTGACAACACCTCAGCAGTCACTGTGTCATGATCCATGCTGGATCAGGACATATAAAAAGCACAGGTAACCTTTTTTTTCCTAAAGCTGTGCTTGGGGTTGGTTTTTGCCCCCGGTGGCCATTAGGATTATTGCACTGTAGTGTCGTTTGTTCTAAGTTTGCCCCCGGTGGTGGTGAGCATCATTGCACTCTAGTTTCTTTAGTTAAGTGCACATGTTTATTATGCAGGTGTGATTGCTGGCTCTGCTATAAAAGAGTCACAGGTGTTGCAATCAGTGTTGGTGATAGTGTTCATTTCAACCATCCTTGGTGGAGGAAGGAGCTGGAGAGCGTTCCTTGCAGCACTGTCTTAGCCTGATGTGAAAGGAGACATATAGGATTTCCTTGTAGCTCTGACAGAGCTTGGTGGCAGCGATTCAGGAGGAGAGCTGCATGCTGGTGGTGGACTCTTTTGCCAGGAGCAAGTGCAACAGAGTAAAGATAAGTGGTGTCTCCCTGTTTGTGTTTTTCCTTAGTGTGTATTAGTACAGCGGTGGGGCCAGTGCCACCCAGTTCCCTAGCAAGGGATAGGTGTAGGGTGTGCTAGGGTGACAGGTTCCTGATCGGCGCCCGGTGGGGAACCGGCATAGGGAACATTAGGAGCGTTTGGGACACTGACTCAGGCGAGTGCAGGAGGTCTCCACATCCCCTTTCCCTATCTCAGGGCCCATCGTTGTAACCGTTTCCCTTCCCTTTGTCTTGTTGTTTTAGTTACCGGCCTGCGAGCCGTGTCACACAGGACAATATCACATGCCGCGTCCTGTTGTTCTAGTTACTGGCCTGCTGGTCGCGTCACACAGGATGGGTCATCGTGACACACTGACATGGTGGGAGAAATCTAGCATCCCTGGGAACATAAGCTCTCATCCATTGTCTGCCCCCCTGAAAGGAGCAGAGGGCATATGACAGAAATGAATCCCCCCCTCCCTGCCCATATCCCTATCACACATCCTCCATCCCGTAGGCACATCTTCCCTCTTAACGGGATCATTGGAATGGAAGTCAGAGCAAATCCATCCAGGGCTTTGGTTTTGACCCCAGCCCTCTCTTAAAGGGATCCCTGGTATGGAAGTTAGGACCGTTCAACTGAGCTCTGTGGTTCTGACCCCAGGGTCTCTTAAAGGGATCATTGGTATGGAAGTTAGGGCAAATCCACTCTGTGCTTTGGTACTGACCCCAGGTCTTTCTTAAAGGGATCTCTGGTATGGAAGTCAGGGAAAATCCATCCAGCGTTTTGGTTCTGACCCCAGGCTCTCTTAAAGGGATCTCCTGTACGGAAGTTAGGGCAAATCCCTCAATGCACTGATTCTGACCCCAAGGTTCTATTAAAGGGATCATTGGTATGCAAGTCATGGCAAATCCACTCAGCGCTCTTGTTCTGATCCCAGTCTCTCTTAAAGGGATCACCGGTATGGAAGTGAGGTCAAATCCACTCTGCGCTTTGGTACTGACCCCAGGCCTCTCTCTTGAAGGGATCCCCGGTATGGAAGTTAGTGCTGTTCAACTCAACCCTCTGGTTCTGACCCCGGTTGCTTTGGCTGATGGAATGATGTGGGATATTAGTGGTAGTATCTGGTAGCTCTGGCTAATGGGATGATGTGGGATATTAGGGGTAGTAGTCCGGTGGCTCTGATGGGATGATGTGGGATATTAGGGGTAGTAGTCCGCTGGCTCTGGCTGATGGGACGATGTGGGATATTAGGGGTAGTAGTCCGGTGGCTCTGACCGACGGGATATTATAGTGAATGTGGCTATGCAGAGTGGGCGGGGCTCTACACACAGCTATATATATATAGAGATATAATCATTATAATTTGTTATAACTAACCATAGTTAGTTACTCTGCCCGGGCAGCGCCAGGCTCTTCAACTAGTCACTATATAATGTCAGATCACTGATGTGACACTTTGCACAGCACTGTGTCAGATCAGCGATCTTACAGGCAGTGAAGGAGGCTTCTCAGGTCCTGCTCTCAGCAGGCACTGGGAAGCCACCTCCCAGCAGTACCCGGAGGGACCCCACGGCCATCTTAGATCCAGGGTTCTGCAGGCAGGGAGAACATCAGAACAATGTGATCACATCGCGTTGTTCTGAGGGTCTGAGGGAGCACGCAAGGAGCCCCCTCCCTGCGTGATGCTTCTCTATGCCACTGGAAAGCTGTGATCACGTTTGATTGCAGTGTGAAAGGGGCTAAAGTGATGGGAGCGGAGGCACTTAGTGCCAGGTGTCAGCTGTGCTGACACCCGGACTCGATCACCTGCGCTCTCCCCGTGAGCGCGGCTGATTGTGTATGACGTACTATCCCATCCATGGGCATTAAGGCCTAGGGCACATGGACGGGATAGTACGTCATATGTCAGAAAGGGGTTAAAATCATTTTTTCAAGCTTATGTTATAAAGTATTCTAATTTACGGAGATGATGACCTTTGGATTTTCATTAGCTGTAAGCCATAATCATCAAAATTAACAAAAATAAACACTTGAAATAGATCGCTCTGTTTGTAATGACTCTATATAATATATGAGTTTCACTTTTTGTATTGAAGAATTGAAATAAATTAACTTCTTGATGATATTCTAATTTTGTGAAATGAACCTGTACACCGATATCGGTGTCACCAGTGTTTTCAATTAGTGTGCCGTCCATGTGCCATCCGTGTTTTTCCAGTATGGATAATGGAAATGGAATTATAAAGCTTCTCATATACTTTCCATGTTAAACACGTACAGCACACGGACCCATAGACTTGTATTGGCCCTTGTCATCTGTGCAGCTGGGAAAACACGGACTTGAGTGCAGCACCGTAGGTCAAATAGGGGACTCATGGCATCTGTGAAAAACATGATAGGTCATGTGAAGGGGGCTGTACAGTCACATAATAGAAAACATAAACAGATTTGCCTCTGCTAAATCTCCTCTGGCTCTGTGGCCGATGGTTCGGAGTCCTTGATGGTTATTATTCACTTTGCAGCTATAATTTAGGTGAAGCCACAAGACCCCTGCAGCCTAGTGCTAAGACTGACGGACACCCCCGGAGTCACAAGACCACTACAGCCCAGTGCTAAGACTGGCAGAGACCATCGCAGCCACAAGATCACTGCAGTCCAGTGCTAAGACTGGCAGAGACCCCTGGAGCCACAAGATCACTGCAGTCCAGGACTAAGACTGGCAGAGACCCCAAGAGCCACAAGACCACTGCAGTCTAGTGCTAAGACTGGCAGAGATCCCCGAAGCCACAAGACCACTGCAGTCTAGTGCTAAGACTGGCAGAGATCCCCGAAGCCACAAGACCACTACAGCCCAGTGCTAAGACTGGCAGAGACCCCCAGAGTCACAAGATCATTGCAGCCCAGGGCTAAGACTGCCAGAGACCCCTAGAGCCACAAGACCACTACAGTCCAGTGCTGAGACTGGCAGAGACCCCCGAAGCCACAAGATCACTGCAGTCCAGGGCTAAGACTGGCAGAGATCCCCGGAGCCACAAGACCACTACAGCCCAGTGCTAAGACTGGCAGAGACCCCCAGAATCACAAGATCACTGCAGTCCAGTGCTGAGACTGGCAGAGATCCCCGAAGCCACAAGACCACTGCAGTCTAGTGCTAAGACTGGCAGAGACCCCCGGAGCCACAAGACCACTGCAGTCTGGTGCTAAGACTGGCAGAGATCCCCGAAGCCACAAGATCATTGCAGCCCAGTGCTAAGACTGGCAGAGATCCCCGAAGCCACAAGATCATTACAGCCCAGTGCTAAGACTGGCAGAGACCCCTAGAGCCACAAGACCATTACAGTCCAGTGCTGAGACTGGCAGAGACCCCCGAAGCCACAAGATCACTGCAGTCCAGGCCTAAGACTGGCAGAGATCCCCGGAGCCACAAGACCACTACAGCCCAGTGCTAAGACTGGCAGAGACCCCCAGAGTCACAAGATCACTGCAGTCCAGTGCTCAGACTGGCAGAGATCCCCGGAGCCACAAGCCCACTGCAGTCTAGTGCTAAGACTGGCAGAGACCCCCGGAGCCACAAGACCACTGCAGTCTAGTGCTAAGACTGGCAGAGATCCCCGAAGTCACAAGATCATTGCAGCCCAGTGCTAAGACTGGCAGAGATCCCCGAAGCCACAAGATCATTACAGCCCAGTGCTAAGACTGGCAGAGACCCCTAGAGCCACAAGACCACTACAGTCCAGTGCTGAGACTGGCGGAGATCCCCGGAGCCACAAGACCACTACAGCCCAGTGCTAAGACTGGCAGAGACCCCCAGAATCACAAGATCACTGCAGTCCAGTGCTGAGACTGGCAGAGATCCCCGGAGCCACAAGACCACTGCAGTCTAGTGCTAAGACTGTCAGAGACCCCCGGAGCCACAAGACCACTGCAGTCTGGTGCTAAGACTGGCAGAGATCCCCGAAGCCACAAGATCATTGCAGCCCAGTGCTAAGACTGGCAGAGATCCCCGAAGCCACAAGATCATTACAGCCCAGTGCTAAGACTGGCAGAGACCCCTAGAGCCACAAGACTGGCAGAGATCCCCGGAGCCACAAGACCACTGCAGTCTAGTGCTAAGACTGGCAGAGATCCCCGGAGCCACAAGACCACTACAGCCCAGTGCTAAGACTGGCAGAGACCCCCAGAGTCACAAGATCACTGCAGTCCAGTGCTCAGACTGGCAGAGATCCCCGGAGCCACAAGCCCACTGCAGTCTAGTGCTAAGACTGGCAGAGACCCCCGGAGCCACAAGACCACTGCAGTCTAGTGCTAAGACTGGCAGAGATCCCCGAAGCCACAAGATCATTGCAGCCCAGTGCTAAGACTGGCAGAGATCCCCAAAGCCACAAGATCATTACAGCCCAGTGCTAAGACTGGAAGAGACCCCTAGAGCCACAAGACCACTACAGTCCAGTGCTGAGACTGGCAGAGACCCCCGAAGCCACAAGATCACTGCAGTCCAGGGCTAAGACTGGCAGAGATCCCCGGAGCCACAAGACCACTACAGCCCAGTGCTAAGACTGGCAGAGACCCCCAGAATCACAAGATCACTGCAGTCCAGTGCTGAGACTGGCAGAGATCCCCGGAGCCACAAGACCATTGCAGTCTAGTGCTAAGACTGGCAGAGACCCCCGGAGCCACAAGACCACTGCAGTCTGGTGCTAAGACTGGCAGAGATCCCCGAAGCCACAAGATCATTGCAGCCCAGTGCTAAGACTGGCAGAGATCCCCGAAGCCACAAGATCATTACAGCCCAGTGCTAAGACTGGCAGAGACCCCTAGAGCCACAAGACTGGCAGAGATCCCCGGAGCCACAAGACCACTGCAGTCTAGTGCTAAGACTGGCAGAGATCCCCGAAGCCACAAGACCACTACAGCCCAGTGCTAAGACTGGCAGAGACCCCCAGAGTCACAAGATCATTGCAGCCCAGTGCTAAGACTGGCAGAGACCCCTAGAGCCACAAGACCACTACAGTCACATAAATCCCCAACCGGGCCACAGACGGCACTGACACCAGCAGAGGTCAAATTAATTTGTTTTATTTAGTTTTTCTGAAATTGACTGATTTATTTTCTTAGGCCGGCTGCACATGATCAGGAATTGGCAGCGCTTTGGACGCAGCACATGTCCGCTGCTGGCTATTGAACGCAGGTGACTCCACATGTGATCACTGAACCGTGTGGACTCACTGCATCCAATACATTGTACGGGTGAGATTTATCTCGCATTCACAAGATAAATAGACATGTTGCAGTCTGGAGAGACGCACCGCTTGTCCGTCTCTGCAGGTGAGCCGCGGGCGTCTGTGGACGCATAGTGGGCATGGGATTTCTTGAGATCCCATCCACTATGCTGTAACATCTGGACGCTGCACAAGTACGCAATGTCCAACTTGCAGTGATTATTGATTGTGTGCACATACCCTCAGAGTTTCTGTTTTTTCTTGTCTAAAAGTGTCCACTTTTCTGTCGCTGTTGGAACAGATGGGATTCATGTGAGCTCCATTCCTGTCATTGCCATCTATGGTTCTATAGGGAATTCATGCAGAACCCACCGGGTGCAGTAAAGAAAGACAGTGTGAACAGGCTCTAATGTAAGACACAGGCATTAGACATAAAGTGCTGATCCCTATTATGGCAACACTACAATTACAGAACTATATATGCAGCACATATACACAGATATACGCTATACATGTACACACATCATATATACTTTATAAATATAAAAACATACACTATATACTGTATATACAGTATACAAACACAAAGAGTGTGTACAAGCACATATATAAAGCATATACAGTATACAGATGCATACAATGTGTACAACCACATATATAAAGCATATACAGTATACAGACGCATACAGTGTGTACAAGCATATATATAAAGCATATACAGTATACAGACACATACAGTGTGTACAAGCATATATATAAAGTATATACAGCATACAGACACATATAGTATGTACAAGCACATACTGTATATAAAGTATATACACACAGAAACAGTTTATATACAGTATGCTCACATGCATATACTGTTTATATATTTACACAATATAATGCACACATGCAGTATACAAATATAATATACAGACACATACTATATATACGGTATGTTCATGTGTATATATATACTCACATGCACCACAGATATACACAATCATACTATATACTATATATATGCACACACTATATACACATATACAGACACACACACTGTATACTGAACATGTACACACACAGATACAAATATACTGTATATGCATACTTACCAGGTTCTGCAGCTTCACTTATGCATATCCATTCTCAGGACAGTGCTAGGAGAAGCCATGATGAGGACTCAGGAGGAGAGGACACAGACAGGGCTGCAGGTATCTTCCTGGCCCGGCTCTGACCTCTGCTGTGACGCTGTCACTGTGCTGTAATCGGCTCCTCACTCTCAACTTCTAACCTGACTGCAAGGAGGGTTTGGGAGAGACACTCTGGGACTACAGAGGATGCACAGTGTTATTCACTGCTGTACACCCTCTGGGCACTTCATAAAGGGTCTGTAGATGCAGGGGGCCCCCTTTGTAGGTGGGGGCCTCAGGCATTTGCCTGGCCTGTCTGTCCCAAATGCCAGCCCTGGTCACAGTCCACTGCTCTGCTCCGGATTCCTCAGCATTGCCGTGTTCTCTGCACGGTGACTCTTCAGGCAGACATCGCACAGACATGATGTCATCGCGCCCAAGCATAAACAGACACATGCTACTGCTCAGGTACAATTTTGATGAAGTTGCTTTTTTTTCTAACCCCACAATAGTATATTCAGTATGTAAAATAGGGGGCAGGTCAGTGAGCCCAAAGAGAGCACCACATAAAGCTGTGCCCACAGTCCTACCCACAGGCCACCCCGCAGCATGAGAATCTCATTAACTGAAAACTACAAATACAGATTAAACAACAACCACAAGACAGATTTCATCAACCAAGGTATCATTTTAATCAGTGTAACAGTGACAACCTGACAGTGTCTGTAATTTACTGAGCAAAATCCTGCTGACAGGTCCACTTTAAATGTTTCAGGTCTCCTGTTCAGTTGACAAGAATAAGGCCATGTTCATACATTTAGTATATGGTCAGTATTTGTAAGCCTAAACCAGCACTAAGTGAAAAATGCAGAAGTGGTGACTTGTTTCTATTATACATTTACTCTAATTGTTCCACCCCTGGTTTTGACTTACAAATACAGGGGTAAAATACTGACCAAATACTGAACGTGTGAACGTGGCCTAAGTGTTAAAGTTGAGCAAAAGGATTTGCAGCCCCTGGATCAACCACTATTTAGGCTGTGAGACCAGAGTCCTACAAACCTCCTCCAAAAACGCAAAAGAGGTGACATTACCCCAGGCCTAATAATCAGAAGAGGCACTGGGGATGACAGCAGGTAGGAGGTTATAAGGGCTCTGTTTTGGCACCTATGGGTCCTGTGAATCTTTTTCCTCAACTGTAATAGGTGTGCATGCATATGAGTAAGAGTGACGCAAGGGATAATCTTTATTTTGATCAAAAATTCATCTTATTTTATGTTCCAATGTGTTAATCATGTCTTATGTTTAAAATGTTATGTAACAGTAACATGGACATTTGGGTCCTGTTAGGTGACATTTAGGGCTTGTAATTAGGGAAGGGCGGACCTGTGGATGATTGGATCTGTCGGGTTCGGCCAAACTTTATTTAAAAGTTCAGTTCGGGTACCAGAACAGTACCCAAACTTGATCCCGAACCCCATTCAAGTTAATGGGGACCCAAACATCCAGCAGTTCCCACGCGGTTCCCTGTCTGACAGTATGGGAAAGCGCGGCTCTGACTGACGGTAACCTTACTGAAGTCACCGCTGGTGACAGCCGCTGGGTATCACGGTTCTCACGCTGTCAGAGGGCAGCATCTGTGACCGGCGGTTACTATTACTGTCATCATCGTTGCTTGCTTTCACTGATAGCAGCGAGAGCAGGCATCGCTGATGAGAGTATTCACCAGCCAGCGACAGTGCATACCGTAGTTTTACTGCTATCCACAGGGAGCCGGAGACAAAGAAGATGAATGTGGATTACCTTGTGCAATCATTTTATTAATAAATTGATTATGAGGGCTAGTATGGGGGTGTCTTTATTCAGATAAAAAAAATGTCTGTATGTGTTTTTTTACTACTGGGTTAGTTCACTTCTGAACACAGGTATATCATATAGGCACAACAGGATTATAAAGGGAGAGAAAGTCACTCACGGTAGGAAGTGAGGGATGGGACATCACTTGACATCAACCTGTCTCTGTTCCTTAGCTCCCCCTAACGTCCTATACGGGGCCTTCCCCCTGCCGCCGTCGTGTGCCTAGTCACTGGCTGTCCCCTCTGCTACACCTGGCTAGTCTAGGGCACTGGCCGGCAAGGATGCTAGCATCACCACTGCAGGTAATACAACACAAGAAAAGAGACAAACAAGGGACTGGCAGAAAGGATACAACTCAGCCCAGAATCTGCTGCTAAACTCCACAGCACAAGAGAAAATAGCACCAGGTACACAGGACTCCAACAGCGGCAATACCACAGTCACAGGAGAGCTCCACCCACCTAACTGGTCTGCATAGAAGTAAACTCTATAACCACCGACCAGCTGATGGGTCATGTAACTATTTAAAGGGAGGTGGAAGTGGTTATCTACCAACATCAGCTGACCAACCTAAAAGAAGCTGCCAGCAAGAGACTGACATTAACTCTTGCTGGACCAAAGGAAAAAAACTACATTTAAATTCCAACAGAACTAGAGCTGACACAAATCCCTTAATGATTCATGACTGACACCTTTCCATTACTAACTCCATAAACAATTACCCGATTGCCACCGCCCCAGAGCAATGGGAAGAGCTGAGGCTAAGCTTCAGAATTGGTTCATCAAATATGATGCTCCACTTCTGGGGCAGCTGCAGGCTGATATTTGTAGGTTGGGAATTGCCCAATAACCATGGCCATTCACAGTCTATTAATTTAACCTGCAGCTGTCTGCTTTCCCTTAGCTAATTATTAAAAATAGGGGGACCCCACACCAGTTTTTTTTTTCATTTATTTATAAGTGATAAATAAGACCAGCTGTGAGCTGGTCTCATTATTATGGGAAGGGGCTGATATCCATGGACCTTCCCAGCCTATTAATATCAGCCCTCAGAAGTCTGCTTTGCCTTTGTTGGTTATTAAAAATGGGAGACCATAAAAAATGACATGGAGTCCACTCTATTTTTAATAACCAGTCTAATAAGATCAGCCCTCAGACACCCCAGAAATGGCTCATCCATTAGATGAGCCAATTCTGGCGCATAGCCTCGGCTCTTCCCAATTGCACTGGTGCTGTGGCAATCACGGTAATGGGATTGTGGGGTTGATGTTAGCTTTGTAATGTCCGTTGACATCAAGCCCACGGGTTAGTAATCAGTGTTTTTGTTTCAGATTGTGAGATCACAACAGAGTCAGAGAGCTGTCGGCCTATAGAAAGGTTGTTTGTAACTGGAGGACCAGGCTGATCCATCTATACCTTCGGCTAGGGACAGCTCATAGAATCCCACGATTTGCATTATCACCTCTATGCTGATGACATGCAGATCTACCTATCTGGACCCAACCTCACCTCCTTACTGAACGAAATCCCACAATGTCTGTCTGCTATCTCAGCCTTCTTCTCTGCTCGCTTTCTCAAACTGAACATGGACAAAACAGAATTCATCATCTTTCCCCCATCTCACTCTACCCCTCCACCAGACCTATCCATCAATGTCAATGGCTGCTCTCTTTCCCCAGTCCCGCACGCTTGGTGCCTTGGGGTGATCCCTCGACTCTGCGCCCTCTTTCAAACCACATGTCCAAGCCCTCGCCTCCTCCTGCCGCCTCAAACTCAAAAATATCTCCCGGATCCACTCAGTGCATGCTCTTATCATCTCCCGCCTCGACTACTGCAACCTCCTCTTCTCTGGCCTCCCCTCTAGCACTCTGGCACCACTCCAGTCCATCCTACACTCTGCTGCCCAACTAATTCACCTGTCTCCCCGCTACTCCCCAGCCTCCCCCCTATGTCAGACCCTTCACTGGCTTCCTATTGCCCAGAGGCTCCTATTCAAAACCCTAGCCATGATATACAAAGCCATCCACAACCTGTCTCCTCCATACATCCATGACATGGTCTCTAGGTACCTACCTGCACGCAACCTTCGATCATCTCAAGATCTCCTTCTCTACTCTCCCCTTATCTCTTCTTCCCACAACCGCATACAAGACTTCTCCCGTGCGTCCCCCATACTCTGGAACTCTTTGCCGCAAGACATCAGACTCTCATCAACGGAAACTTTCAAGAAGAACCTGAAGACCCACCTGTTCCGACAAGCCTATAGACTGCAATGGTCCTCGGTCTACTGAACCACTGCATGACCTGCTCTACCCTCTCCTACTGTATCGTCACCCATCCCTGTAGACTGTGAGCCCTCGCAGGCAGCGTCCCCTCTCCTTATGTACTTGTGTGTCCCTTGTCTTACATATGTTTATTACTCTTGTCTATATTTCCCCTTTTCACATATAAAGCGCCATGGAATAAATGGCGCTAAGCAAATGCACAATAATAATAATAATCAGGGACAGAGCAGCTGTCTTACTCTAGTGAGAGAGGCCCAAAGAAAGAAGTTCAGACCAGGCCACAGGTGTCATTGGGTATCACTGTTTAAAAAAAGAAGTGAGGGACCTAGGAGCACCAGGCTGATCAGGGAGAGAGCAGTTGCCTTGCAAGACTGGGTGCTACTGAGTGAGGGGATTGAGGTAGAACAGACAGAAATAGAGAAAAACCTGTTGAGATTGTGAAGTGCTATCACTTGAACCTGGCTTTAGTGAAAAAGACCAGGCCAACATATGACTGGGAGTGACCTGATACCGAGAGAAACTGAGTAGAGAAAGCAGGGCTATCGCCACAGTACCAGCACCAGACATTGTATATACAGGGGCGCTATGTGCATTTGTCCTCCTCTTAATAAATCATAAATAACGGCTTATCAATCAAGAAGTGCTTACAGATATTAGATAATTTTAAAAAAAGACTTTATTTCTCTTAAAATTAAAGCCATCTCTCCTTACCCCGACTCACATTTCGCTCGTGCTTCTTCCTTTACTTTTTGCTCGTGCCCCCCAGGAAGAATCACGAGTGAAACGCTCGTCAGAGTGAGGAGAGACGGTGGGCCACGGTATTTACTTTTGCAGCACTGCAGATCCAGGTAATATGTGTACGGAAGAGTTTAGTATCTATTTATTTTGAGCATGTTTACATGAAGTTTCAGTCTCAATAGCTGCTAGTACTGTGCCTGTATTGTTGATATGTTGTCCTTGTCAGCGTAAACTTTTGCATTTATGCACATGCACTTTAACTCTATATGGTATTATTAATTTGTTTGGCTACATGGGTACATTTTTGTGTGAGTGGCTCTAATGTGGACCCTCATTTGCACATGCAACATTTCATATATCTGTGACTATTAGGTTGATATAAAGATCTTTTTCTGCATAACCACCTGTTCTTTAATTGGATTCCTCATGTGTGATCCTTTCCATATATTGTGATCACTATCAGCTCAATCAAAATACCTGTCAGATTGTTAGACAGGATACACTTAGTTGTGCATTTGGGTCGCCCTCCCAGGACTGTGGGGTACTCGGTACCGGGCTGGTATCAGCGGGATGTGTCACAGCAGCAGTGACCCGGTCCGTGGCCCTGGGCGTCCAAGTAATAGGGGAGATTGAATGGTGGAAATACAATGGATTAGATGAATAGTTCGTGACGCCACCTGTGGTGTTCGGCAACT
Organism: Dendrobates tinctorius; assembly: GCF_039654945.1. NCBI lineage: Eukaryota > Metazoa > Chordata > Amphibia > Anura > Dendrobatidae > Dendrobates > Dendrobates tinctorius. The sequence goes on from NW_027361758.1 coordinate 12,546,341, forward strand.
GAGGTGTTAAGGCGACGCTGCATGCAGATCTTCTGGGACTGGTGGTGTGGTGCAGCAAAGATGTTAAAGCTCCCCACAGGTGGAGCTGTAGTCTCAGGGCAGTGTAAAAAGGAGATAATAGTTGGGAGACGTGGATGGTGCAGAAATGTAGCAGTGCGGAGGATGTTGGCGCCGGAATGAGTGGAGGACACCAGGGCTTGTAGTTCCAAAGCTTTACTCACAGTCTGTAGTACATACAGGTGCGTGCCTCTGTGCCGTGTCCTCCGGGTCAGGGGCCCAGTCAACCTCCAGGCAAGATGGAATGCTCCCTTCCAACACTCCGCCAACATGTGCCTTTCTGAACGTCTCCTCTATAGCGCCTTTTAGTGAAGTACTCCCAGTACTGAGTTACACTGGAGTTCCTCCTGACAGATGTTCCCAAGAACTATACTTGTACGGCAGACAGCTTCGGGGACTCCTTGCTCGTAAGTCCCGGCTCACTATCAATGTTGCTGTTGTGCCCCCAAGTCTTAGATGGAAGTAGTGCATTTACAGCCCACTACTCCGGTGTCTGCTGTAGGACCATTAGTATCCATACAACCTTGGGGACCGGGCCCTGACCTTGCGCTTAGAACTTCTAGGCAGGGTTCTCTTCTAACCCACGTCCTCTGTTCCCTTTTACTCCTACGTTCCGTACAAGTCTTTCCTTCTAAAGGAAGATCAGGTTTCTCTTCAATGTCTTTCTCTTTCTTTCCTTTCCCGTGCCAGCAGACCCAGGTCACTGTGATCTGCTGCAGCACTTCCTTCCTCCATCCCTCTCTCAGGGATCTTCTCTCTCCTCACACTCAACTCCCACTGAACTGAAATCCTAAAACTTCCCGCTCTTTTATGTAGTATTCTAACTCCACCCGCCTCCCAGCACGTTTCGTGTTCCAAGCAGGGAGCCACCAAAGGGGCTCTGCTACATTCCAAGCAGGGAGACGCAATGTGGCTTTGCTACACTACTTTGCGATGATGGGTGCAGGTGTTGGAGCGTGGTCAGGAGCCTCCAACTTACCTGGATGGTGGGGTACCACACCTCAGGAGGAGGTGCAGTACCTCTGTGACAACTGAACCCTCAGGGGCGCCACACATTCATATACCTGTGCGTTTATCTGTACTGTTCTTTTTATGCTGTCCTCCTCTTTGTGTTCAGTGGTTTGAGGCACCGTTTTAGTTCTAATATTATTTTCCGTGTTTATGTGATTTATTTTAATTGTAAGAGAAATATAGTCTTTTTTTTAATTATCTTATATCTGTTAGCTTTTCTTGATCTTTATGCGGTTATTAACCATTTGATCAGTATGATCTTATATTATGCGAAGTGTTGCTTGCTCCCCATGTTAGGAAAATGGGCTGGGGTAGTATGTTCATCATATATATATTTGAACCTAAAATACACAGGAGATATGTCAACTTGCTTAACTGTTCACAATAACAGTAATTTTGACCAGGGGTGCCCAAACTTTTATATACCACTGTATGTACAGACAATGGCAAAATGTCATCATTCTTTTAACAAAGGACCAGTTGATTATTACCTGGAAACATTGGTAAATTTGTGAATGAAGGTAATGTAACATTTGGATGTAATTGAACAGTCAGCCCCCAGTGTCACTGCTACTGGTGGGCCCTTGGCACTATAGTCTGACACTGCCCTCGGCCATTATGTATGTTGCTGCTACATCGGTATGTACAGTTTGGTAAAAAATCTCCATTAATAACTTTTGTGGTATTCAGTATTTTATGACAATGCTGAAGTGTCAGACACTCATATTTGTAAGTAGAGTTCTATGTTTAACCTGCTCCAGTGAGCTTGTCTAATGTACTCAAACAATGAAGGGAACGTGCTACTGAAGTGTAATGTGGCCATCTAGAGGGTGAGTCACGAACATACAGAATCAGCAGGTCTGACCAAGTCATAGAGACCAGCATACTCTGAAGGAATCGGCATAACAAGACTCTCCAGCAGCAAGAGTCATATAAAGGTGGCTTCAGTTCCCCAAGCCCCTCATCCATTGGAAGTGCGGCACAATATTCCTCACACAACCATTAATGACCTCATTGATAGGATACCAAGGTGCGTAAGTGTGCACATATATCTCAAACTCTATACTGAATAAATCAAGATGTTTTGAAAATTTACCTTCCATGTTTTCCTGATTTGCATATCATTGACATGTTTATCAAAGATTTCCAGAATTCCATGAGTTTTGTCCTTCCTGGTTTTGCATTTTCAATGTTGAGAAGAATATAGAAATGCCCCACGCTTTTTAAAAAAAAAAAAAAAAAATGTACCCGCTATAGTATTCAAAATAGTGTTTAGTAGGTTTGTGAACCCTTAGGCTATGTGCCCACGCATGCAGAAAATTTCTGCATCAAAACCGGACTCCTTCCCAGAAAACGCGTGTTTTTTTCCGCACTTTTTTGCGCAAAAAACGCACGTTTTTGATGCGTTTTTTTCCGCGTGTCCCCAGACACATAGAAAATAGCTAAAAACGCAGACTGTTCCGCAAAATTAATGAGCATGCCGCATCAATATGAACAAAAAGTGCCAAATGCATTAAAATGAATGGGATGCTTCTTTTATGCGATTTTTAAGCGTTTTTGCCGGTAAAAACGCTTAAAAAATGCGGAAAAAACGCTTACGTGGGCACACAGCCTTAAAGTGTTTCACTAGATACAGTGCTCAGCATAAATAAGTACACCACTTTGAAAATGAGATTGTATTCGATATCTCACAGAATACAGAAACAATTTCCAGAATTCTGACAAGACTGAGCTTCAGAGAACATTTGTAACCCATAAAATGAAAGTAATGCTTCATACAGTTTTACTCAGATTAGTTGATACAAAACTGAATACCGTCTGCATAGAAAACACTACATCTAGCACTTTGTATGACCTTCATGATTTTTAAAAACAGCAACAAGTTTTCTAGACAAGGAATGAAAAAGTTGGCGACAGTGCAACATCTATTTTTTCCATTTTTCAAGAATGAACTCTTTCAGAGCCTGGATCATGGATGGAGTATCACAACACAGCTGTCGGGTGACCTGAGACCAGGGGTTCCTTCCCTGTCCCTAACACTAGGGGGTGCCCAAGCTTGTCCAACTCCCCAGGATACTTCTGAAGGTGAAGATGCCGGGACCAGGGCCTTATGTCCTGAGTTAGTTATCCGTCTGTTCTCTTCCCCCATCCAGGGAAGAGGGGTGCTACTGTGCACCGTAGTACACCAACCCGACAAACAAGGGTTAACAGAGAACTCCAGGCATACAAAATATTCACTCACATATAACAGAGGAATGCATCGGGGTGTGGAGGTAGGTGAATAATCCAAAATAGAGGATAGGGAATTACCACACATACAAACCAAGCAACAGACACTGATAACTCCTCCAACTCTCCTTCTCATATGAACGTCTCTCCCACCGTTAGCCATGCAGCAAATGGCAAGGATTTGTGTCAGAGCCCAGATTATAAAGGGGAAGTGAGTGGCTAACCCAGCTCAGCTGCGAGTACAGAGATTTCCAATATGGCCAATTAACCCCTGTTCTGCCAGAAGGAATAAACACCATTAAAATGAAAGAGAAGTGCTTCTTCTCAGTGCCGGAGTGGGAGCAATCAGACGCTGCAGTCTTCTGGCTCCACACTGTTGCTGTAACCCCGTGACAAGGAGAGTGATGCTCAGCTTGTCTATTCAGAATTCACCATAGGTGTTTGGGTTCAAATCGGGAGATATACTGGGCCACTGATTCACTTTCATCCTGTTCTTCCTCAGAAATGCAACAGGGTGAGTTTTGGATCATTGTCATGTGGAAAAGTACCCAACTACCAAAGACATTAAGTAATGGTAACATCTCCTCTTTTAGAATAGATCAGTACATCTGTGAAATCATGATACCATCAATGAAATGTACCTTCCCGACACTTGGAGCACTCATGGAACCCCACATAAGGACACTGCCACCCCCAAGTTTAACTTTTAGCACCATTCATTTACAAAAATGAATTTAGATGCATACAGTGACCTTATCTGGGACTGCATGAGTGCTGCTGGCGTCAGGGAGCTATCATTTATTGACTTTACATATGCACTGCTCTATAGAAAAGTTGAGCATCATGCGCCATCCAGGCACTAAAAGAGTTTGATCTTAAAAATAGATAACGAGGCCTCCTTGCTGCGCTATCCTCTGAGGTCCTTGCTGTTTAAAGTTATGCTCAAGCCTCTGTTTCTTATTGTCCGAGTACTTGCCCGTATGGCAGGCAGCTTGAGCCTACTGCAGGTGTCAGTCCTTTGTGGCGGCTCCGGGCTCTGATATGCTTCTGTGCACCAAGTGTTTGATGGGCCAGGGGACCTGAAATTCCCTGCCCTCCAGATTTAGCTGCTGGGACTGTTGTACCCATGCAGCCACGGACTGCGGCATCCAGTTTTAGCGCTCTGTTCTGAGGTGAGCATGGTCACAGCTCCACTCCCCAGCTTTTCCTAGATGTTTCTCTTCCACTATAACTCTTCTCTGGCTCAGTCTACAACTCTAGTCTGGGGACAAGCTCCTCACTCTTCCAGTCACCACCACAGACTGCCTAACCCCGCCTCCAGGCCAGAACTAATAGGGAAGCTCCCCTAAAACCGGGTTTTGAGCTCCCCTTCTGGTCTGGAGTCAGGAAAAGTGTTGAATGCTGATGTTAAAAAGATAAACAAAGCCAACGGCGCTAAGCGCAGACCAACTTGGTAAAAAGCTGCAAGTAAACAGACAAAGACCACTCAGCTTGTCCCAAAACGTGAAGGAATCCAAGGATTCTGAAACGCGTAGGAAAGGAAGTTTTTTCCTCTTCGCCCTTACAGCGCTCCCTAGCACCTCCGTGCCTGTCACGTGATTTACTACGTGTCTGTGACGTCATGCAAGGTCCTGCAGTGTTCTGGGACCTTGCAGGCTTGCCTCCTAATGCGGCGCCTGTAGTCTATACAGACGCGCGCTGCTTTTTTTTTTTTCTAACTGCACACTAGTCTCCGGCCGGGACAGCGTTCTATATGGAGACTTTATCCTTATCCATCTGGATCATTCGCTATTGCTAGACCGCTGTTTAGGATTGAAAAGGACCTTTCATCCACCTCTCTCCCGAGTATTTTTCTCTCCAGGACTACCACTGTTTTTATGTCACCCAAGCATCGTTAAAGCTAATTGACCCCTCTCGTCATTCAGCATTGACATTGTCAGCATCATTATATGCTTTTGCTGAACCCTGGTACATCTTTTTAGCACAAGTTCCATATATATGTTTATTGAATGCTGATGTTACCTTACCAGGGAACTCCTCCTTGATTCCAGGCATGACATCACCCCCTGTGAGGGAAGCAATGCCACTGTGGCAACCGGACTGCTGGGGTGCCACATTCCCCCCCTGTGAAATTCAGTACTCCCGGACTGTGGAAGCATAGCATGTTAAGAAGAGAACAATCATAACTGTTACCAGATTTCAAAAATGAAAAATTACAAAAACCCAAAAATAATTCAGGTGACGACTAGTCCATGTGTCATAATCCATTGCATTTCCTGAGCCATGTTGGTAACTATATACAAATGAGCTCCTGGTCACACATTGTCCTGTGTCCCAATTGTCCTTCAACAGGTTATTACCAATATTTTAAAGCTCATACAGTAAGTCTCTGCAGGCTCTCATGCATAATGGTTGCAACTAAACACATTAACTTATTTACATTTTAGTCTTTATACCGGGCTGGGACCTGACCACTTGTACTATGGGTGGATCTGTGCAGTACTGGTATCTCTAATGACCTAGCCTGGTCTAGTGTGGTTGTTATAGATGTTGTGGACCTACTAGTGTCTGTGCTACTGGTAGGCCTGCATCCTACTGGTAAACTGACCAACCCTATGTGACTTCTTAGACTCACCATGGGTCTGACAGATTCACTGATAGCAGGGAGCAGATTTTCGCGTTCCACTGCAGATGGGGCATCTGCTACTAGAGCCGACGGGTCTAGAGTCTCTGCTGCTTCAGGTGCAGTAGGCTGGGGAAATATTTGGACAGGTACTACGATAGCTTGATTCACCTGCGTCCAAGACTGGGTAAAGTCTCCAAGAATGGTTGGGATCTTCTCTTCCACCTCTTCTATGGGTTGCGGGACATCTTGGTCTCCATCTTTGTTTCTCAATTGTGTTGTGAATTCTCTTGCTTGGAGTTCTAAGCCTAAGCTCCCTCTGGTGGTTGCTGAGAGTAGAGGAGCTGGCCAGGTGGATGGAAGTTCCCCAACTGACAATGATAATTGGAAACCTGGGATTACTGGCTGGGAGCATATAATTGAGCTGGCTGCTCTTGGAGGTTGCTGGTGATTTCCTCAGTGTTCATTTAGAGCTCTTTTGTCCCCTGCCTGATCTGTATGGTTCAGCTAAGTGATTCTTTTGCTATTCCTTTGCATCTAATCTGGTTGTCTTTTTTTTTGCTTTCTGTTTTGCTGCTAGGGTTCAGCGTGCTCCCTGCTGGGGGCAGCACTGGGCCCTGCTTCATATGTTGCAGCTTGTTCAGTCCCTTGTTATGTTAGTATCTTTTTGCTTGCTGCCAGTTTATACCAGAGTGCTGATCGGGGGTGAGATCGTGTGATCTCGGGTTGTTTGTATATCAATAGTGTTGGACATTTTTAGGGGTTTGTACGTGATTGCAGACAGTATCTTTTCTATCCTGTCCTTTCTAGACAGCTTGGGCCCCACCGTTTGCTCAGTCTGTTCTCTGCCTGTGTTTGTGTCTCATCTTGTCTCACCGACAATATATGTTTGTAGGCTGTCTATTCCCTTGGGGATCTGCTCTGGGGCAGTTTAGATTTCATCTTTCTGTCTTTAGGTTTAGTCATCCGACTGTGACGAGGCGTCTAGGGCATCGTAGGAACACGCCATGGCTACTGCAAATTGTGCGGATAGCATGAGGGGTCTGCAGTCCGCTTAGTTACCAACCTCTCTGGTCTTTTGGTGGCTTAGCCTGTTCCTGCCATCCTCCTCAGTGACCCATTCATAACAGAATCACCAGCCAAACCGCAGACTCTAGGGTACTCAAAAGAAGGAAAGAATTGTAAAAAAAAAAAAGTGTCAGAATTTTTATTTATTTATTTTTTCCTCTTTTTTTTCTGGGGCCGTAGGAGGATTTTTTCTTTAATGGAGACTAAGCAATTATCCGATCGTGTTGAGCAGCTCGCTGCTGAAGTGCGGGGAATTTCAGCCTATCTCGCTCAATCATCTGCTGTAGAACTAAAGATCCCTACTCCTGATGTGTTTTCTGGGGATCGGTCTAAATTTTTGAATTTCAAGAATAACTGTAAACTAGTTCTTGCCTTGAAGCCTAATTCTTCGGGGAGCTCGGTGCAGCAGGATAAAATTGTCATCTCCCTGCTGCACGACAATCCCCAGGATTGGGCTTTTTCTCTGATACCTGGAGATCCTATTCTGGCTAATGTGGATGCATGTTTTCAGGCCCTGGGGTTGTTGTATGATGAACCTAATGCTATTGCTCAAGCTGAGAAGAACTTATTGGCATTGAACCAGGGTCAGGATGCTGCAGAGTTATACTGCCAGAAGTTCCAAAAGTGAGCGGTCCTTACTAAATGGAATGATGATGCCCTAGCAGCTCTCTTTCGGAAAGGTCTAGCAGAAACTGTAAGGCTAAGTGCACACGTACCGGAACTCTCGCGGAAATCACCGCGAGAATTCTGGAATTCCATTCCGCGGGAAAATCGCATTTTAAATTCCCACGATTTTCCAGCGGAAAAACTAGCATTTTGCAAGCGTATTTAGCTTGCAAAATGCTAGCGTTTTCCAAGCGATCTGTAGCATCGCTTGGAGAACTGATTGACAGGTTGGTCACACTCGTCAAACATAGTGTTTGATGAGTGTGACCAACTTTTTACTACTGACGCTGCCTATGTGGCATCAGTAGTAAAAGATAGAATGTAAAAAAAAAAAAAAAAAAAAAAAATAATAGTGTTATTCTCACCTTCCGGCGTCCCACGCATCCGTTCCCAGTAATCCTTTGCGAAAATGCCCGCGATGGCGTCCGTTCTCGCAGGATCGCGATGTCTCGCGGTAATGCGCGAATGACATCGTGCGAATGACAGCGAGACTTCGCAATCCCGCGAGAACGGACGCCATCGCGGGCATTTTCGCAAAGGCTTACTGGGACCGGGAGCGTGGAGAGAGGCGGGAATGCTGCGCGGGACGCCGGAAGGTAAGAATAACAATATTTTTTATTTTAAATTCTATTTTTTACAGGGATATGGTACCCAAAGCCCGGAGGACAGCCTCCTCTCCTCCGGACCGTGGGTACCATCCGCAATTGTTCTGCTTACTTTCTGCATGGTGGGCACAGCCACATGCGGGAAGTAAGCGGAACAATGCATTCCTATGGGTGCGGGATTGCCGCGATTCCGCAAATTAATGAGCATGTTGCGTTTTTTACCGCGAAGCGATTCCGCCGCGGTAAAAACCGCAGCATTAGCACAGCATTGCGGAATCCCATAGGAATGCATGGGGTGCTTATTTTTCGCGTTTTCGCGGCAAAATCGCGCGGTTAAAACCGCAGCGGAAACGCGAAAAAAACGCCACGTGTGAACTCAGCCTAAAAGATGTTATGGTGGGATTTCCTGTCCCCGCTGGTCTTAACAACTCCATGCCATTAGCCATTCAAATTGATTGACGTTTACGTGAACGTAAAAGTACGCGTGAGGCGGTGCTGCCTTTTGAACAAATTTCTGAACCCATGCAATGTGATAGGGTTTTTGTCTAAGACGCAACGTCAAGAGTTTAGAAGGCGTAATAAGTTATGCTACTTTTGTGGGGACGCCTCTCATGTTATTTCTGTCTGCCCTATACGAGAAAAACGTTTTGCTCACGCATTTGTGGTGGGCAGTGTACAGCCTAAGCTCCTGTTGGCAGTTACCTTGATCTGCTCCTTGTCTACTTTTTCTGCTAAGGCCTTTGTTGATTCAGGAGCAGCTTTGAATCTGATGGATCTTGACTTTGCCAAGCATTGTGGTTTCCCCATGGTGCCCCTGAGAACCCCTATTCCCTTGAGGGGGATTGATGCTACCCCTTTGGCGAAGAATAAACCCCAGTTTTGGACCCAGGTGGTAATGCGGGTCACCCCGGACCATCAAGAGAATTGTAAATTTTTGGTGTTGAACAATTTACATGATACTATTGTACTTAGTTTTCCACGGTTGCAAACCCATAATCCTGTTTTAGATTGGAAATCTCTGTCTGTGGAGAGTTGGGGTTGTCAATGTGTTCTTAGCGACACTCCTGTTTTCTCCACCTCTCCCCAGTCTCAAGATGTTCCTGACTATTAGGCTGATTTTTCTGATGTATTTAGTGAGAGTAAGTCCGCATCTTTGCTTCCTCATAGGAGTTATGACTGCGCAATTGAGTAAATGCCCGGTTGTGAATTTCCCAAAGGTCGGCTTTTCAACTTATCTGTACCTGAACATGAGGCTATGCGATCTTATATCAAGGAATTGGAGAAGGGTTATATCAGACCATCCTCTTCGCCTTTGGGTGCTGGTTTTTTCTTTCTGGCCAAAAAAGATAGCTCAGTAAGGCCATGTATTGACTATCGTTCCCTTAACAAAATCACTATTAAATATCAGTACCCGTTACCCCAGATTTCTGATTTATTTTCTAGAGTTAAAAGTGCTCGTTGGTTTACCAAACTTGACCTCAGGGGGGCGTATAATCTTATTCGCAACAAGCATGGGGATGAATAGAAGACGGTGTTTAATACTCTGGAGGGACATTTTGAGTACCTGGTGATGCCTTTTGGGCTCACTAATGCCCCTTCCGTCTTCCAATCTTTTATGAACAATATTTTCCAGGACCTTGTGGATAAGTTTTTGATCATTTATCTGGATGTTATTTTGATTTTTTCCAGTGATAAGGATTCTCATGTGGAACATGTCCGGACTGTGTTCAGGATTTTGAGGGAAAATACTCTGTATATTAAGGGAAATGTCTTTTTGGTGTACAGAGGATTTCGTTTTTGGGATTCATTTTGTCCCCATCTGCTACTGAAATGGACCCGGCCAAGGTACAGGCCATTTATGATTGGGTTCAGCCCACTCCTCTGAAGGCTCTTCAGATGTTTTTGGGTTTTGCTAATTTCTACTGTAAATTTAAAAGTAATTTTTCTGGTATTGTTAAACCTCTGACGGATTTGACCAAAAAGGGCGCTGATGTGGTAAATTGGTCTCCAGAGGCAGTGTCGGCATCTCAGGAGCTTAAGCAGAGATTCACTTCTGCTCCGGTTCTACGGCAACCTGATGTTTCACTCCCATTTCAGGTGGAGATGGATGCTTCTGAGATCGGTGCAGGAGCCGTTTTGTCTCAAAGAGATCCGGTAACCTCTAAGATGAAACCCTGTGCCTCCTTTTCTCAAAAATTTTCTCCATCTGAACGTTACTATGACGTGGGGAATCGGAAATTATTGGCCATGAAGTGGGCATTTGAAGAGTGGAGACATTGGTTGGAGGGAGCTAGACATCAAGTTGTGGTCCTCACCGATCACAAGAATTTGATTTATCTTGAATCAGCCAAGCGCTTGAATCCTAGACAGGGTAGGTGGGCCTTGCTTTTCATGCATTTTAATTTTGTGGTCTCCTTTCTTCCGGGCACTGAGAATGTTAAGGCGGACGCCCTTTCTAGGATTTTCTTTGCGGATTTTCTTGAGGTGACCGAGCCTACAACCATTCTAAATGAGGGTGCCCTGGAGGAATTTCAGGAGGATAAACCTGAACGATGCCCTATGGGAAAATTGTATTTCCCTGACCAGTGGAGGACAAGAGTAATGTCTGAAATTCATTGCTCCGTGTTGGCTAGTCATCCAGGTATCTTTGGTACCAGAGATTTGGTGAGTCGGTATTTTTGGTGGCCTTGCCTTATCTCGTGATGTCAGGAATTTTGTGCAGTCCTGTGTGGACTTGTTCTCGGTCTAAGCCCTGTTCTCGTGCTAGTGGTTTGATGATGCCTCTGCCGGTGCCCGGGAAGCCATGGACCCATATCTCAATGTATTTTATCTCTGATCTCCCTGTCTCTCAGAGAATGACTGTTATTTGGGTGATCTGTGATAGAGTTTATAAGATGGTCCATCTTGTACCACTCCCAAAGTTGCCATCTTCTTCTGAGTTGGTGCCTTTGCTCTTAGAACAAGTGGTTCGTTTGCACGGGATTCCTGAGAACATTGTGTCGGACAGAGGGGTCCAGTTTGTTTCCAGATTTTGGAGTGATTTTGTTCCAAACTGGGAATTCAGTTGTCTTTCTCCTCTGCATTTCATCCTCAGACCAATGGGCAGACTGAGAGAACAAACCAGATATTGGAGTCCTATTTGAGATATTTCATATCTGCTGATCAGGATGATTGGGTCTCATTTTTGCCCTTGGCCGAATTCGTGCTAAACAATAGGGCTAGCTCTGCCACTTTGATGTCTCCTTTCTTTTGTACTTTTGGGTTTTATCCTCGATTTTCTTCAGGGCAGGTAGAAGCTTCTGCCTGCCCAGGTGTGGATTCTGTGGTAGAGAGAATGCAACAGATTTGGGACCAAGCAGTGGATAAGTTGTCCCACTCTCAGGAAAAGGCCCAAAGGCTTTCCAACTGGCATAGGACCATTGGTCCCCGGTTTAAAGTGGGTGATATGGTTTGGTTGTCCTCAAAAAATATTCCCATGAAGGTTGCATCTCCACAATTTAAGCCAAGGTTTATTGGACCTTATAAGATTTTGGAAATCCTTAACCCCATTTCTTTTCGTTTGGTTCTTCCAGTTACGTTTAAGATTCATAACGTCTTTCATAAATCTTTGTTGAAAAGGTTTGTGGAGCCAGTTGTTCCCATGTCAGCGCCCCCTGACCCTGTACTGGTTAAAGGTAAATTGGAGTATGAGGTAGAGAAGATATTGGATTCTCGTCTGGCTAGACGGAGACTTCAATACTTGGTCAAGTGGAAGGGTTATGGCCAGGAGGATAATTCTTGGGTCTCTGCTTCTGACATCCATGCCAAGAGATTGATTCGTGCCTTTCACCGGGCCCATCCTGATCGGCCTGGTGGCGAGGATGAGGGTTTGGGGACCCCTCCTCAAGGGGAGGGTAATGTTGTGAATTGTCTTGCTCGGAGTTCTGAGACAAAGCTCCCTCTGCTCCCTCTGGTGGTTGCTGAGAGTAGTGGAGCTAGCCAGGTGGATGGAAGTTCCCCAACTGACGACGATAATTGGAAACCTGGGATTACTGGCTGGGAGTATATAATTGAGCTGGCTGCTCTTGGAGGTTGCTGATGATTTCCTCAGTGTTCATTTAGAGCTCTTTTGTCCCCTGCCTGATCTGCATGGTTCAGCTAAGTGATTCTTTTGATAATCCTTTGCATCTAATCTGGTTGTCTTTTATTTGCTTTCTGTTTTGCTGCTAGGGTTCAGCGCTGGGCTCTGCTTCATATGTTGCAGCTTGTTCAGTCCCTTATGTTAGTATCTTTTTGCTTGCTGCCAGTTTATACCAGAGTGCTGATCTAGCGGGGGATGAGATCGTGTGATCTCAGGTTTTTTGTATATCAGTAGTGTTGGACTTTTTCAGGGTTTTGTGCGTGATTGCAGACAGTATCTTTTCTATCCTGTCCTTTCTAGACAGCTTGGGCCCCACCGTTTGCTCAGTCTGTTCTCTCCCTGTTTGTGTCTCATCTTGTCTCACGACAATATATGTTTGGGGGCTGTCTATTCCTTTGGGGATCTGCTCCGGGGCAGTTTAGATTTCATCTTTCTGTCTTTAGGTTTAGTTAGTCCTCCAGCTGTGACGAGGCATCTAGGGCAACGTAAGAACACTCCACGACTGCTGCTAGTTGTGCAGATAGGATCAGGGGTCTGCAATCCGCTTAGTTACCAACCTCTCTGGAGTTCTGGTGGCTTAGCCTGTTCCTGCCGTCCTCCTCAGTGACCGATTCATAACACAAATGGTCAGCGCATACCTTCAGATGATCCCTTGACACGGCTGCTGTTTCTCCTCCATCCTTACTGACAAGGCATACCATGGTATTATCAAAGGTTGAAGGCATGATTGTGTATGGTTCAGTCTCCCATTGATAATCCAGTTTGTGCATCCTCCTTCTTTTGAGGACCTTTTCTCCCAGTACAAAAGGAGTAGCCGGAAATTGTTGGTTGTAGCTCTTTTCCTGTCTCTGCCTGGCTTGGGACAAACTTTTCTTTACAGTCTTGCACCTTGCGGTATTGTTGCTGCCGCTCTGTATCCCGGTCTGCATCTGGTGATGTCGTCTCGGGTGTTAAAACTCCCATGTCCAAATCAATGGGTAACTTGCCAGGTCTTGCCCTCATCAGGTAAGCCAGAGTGCAGTTGGTGGTTTCCTGGGATATGATTGTATAGATCTACTAGATCCGGCAACTTCTCTGGCCATAGATTTCACTCTTCCAGGGGTAAGGTCTTCAATAGGTCAGTTACCACCTGGTTCATCTTCTCGCACATGCAATTTGTCTGTGGATGGTACAGAGTCGTCCTGATTTTCTTGCAGCTGTACAGGTTACAGAATTCCTGGAAGACTTCTGCCTCAAAGGCTGGGCCTTGGTTTGTGAGCACTTGCTCAGGGTAACTGTGCGGTCAACAAAAGTATTCTTGAAATGCTTTGGCTGCTGTCTTCACTGTTTGGTCTTTGACAGGCACGACTACTAAGAACCTAGAGTAATGGTCAACGATGGACAGAGAGTAGGTGTAGCCAGTTCTACTCAGAGTCAATTTCACATGATCCAAAGCTACCAGTTCGAGCGGCTGCTTCGTGATCAGGCTCGCTGGCTGCTACGGTCTTTCCTGCGCAGGTTGCATGGATCACATTCTCGGAACCACTTCTCAATGGCTTTCCTCATGCCAACCCAGTAGAAGCTCACAAAGTAGGACCTCTAGCTTCTTCCACCCGAAATGTTCTGCTCCTTCATGGTACACCTCCAAGACCATTGGCACATCCTGCTTCGGTACTACCACCTTCCAGACCAGTTTGTGTGTGCACGAGTTGATGTTCCTCCAACACAGCTTACTCACATGGATAAAAAGCTTGCCCTTCTCCTTCCACAACTGCTGTGCTTCCTGCGGAGCATCTGGATCAGGGTGGGAGTCAGCTTGCGTCATCAGCTCCTTTACTAGGTGGACTGCTGGGTCGCTATCTTGCATCTCTGCCCACTAATGGTGGGGCAATGTGTTTAACGTGGCCCCTGGCATGATATAGCGCTTTTTCCTCGCACCGAGAGCACTGGTCTGCACCGAGGCGGTGGAAGGCTGGTAACTCAATTTCTTCAAGTTCTTTCGGGTCTTCTTCCCTGTCTGGTAAATTGGGCATCCTGGACAGCGCATCTGCATTAGCGTTCTTCTACCCCGCTCGGTATTTGATGGTATACTCATAGTTGGACAGGCGGGCCATCCATCGCTGCTCCAGTGCACCCAGCTTTGCCGTTTCAAGGTGGGTTAGCGGATTATTGTCCGTAAAGATGGTAAACTTTGCTGAAGCCAGGTTGTGCTTGAAGCACTCTGTTACCGCCCAGACTATGGCGAGGAACTCCAGTTTAAAGGAACTGTAGTTGTCGGGGTTCCTTTCAGCGGGACGAAGCTTCCTGCTGGAGTAGGCAATCACTCTCTCTGCCTTTCTGCATTTGTGACAGCACTGCTCCCAATCCCACGTATAGTATAAATGGTTGGTCATATTCAGGGTAGACTAGGACTTCATCTCCAGTGAGAGCGTTTCATCCGAGTGAAGGACTCGGCTACTCAGAGGACTCTTGTTCTTGGCCTTCTTGGGTTGGCCCACTAGGTCATGCAGGGGTGTGGCTATTTTGGTGAAGCCCTTGATGAATCTCCGGTAGTAGCCTACCGACCCAAGAAACTACCTTACTTCATGAATGGTGCAAGGTCTTTGCCAGTCCCAAATAACAACGATTTTGTCAGGGTCTGGTGTCACGCCTTCCAAGCTTACCATATGGCCTAGGTACTGCACATTGGGTTTCAAAAGGTGACATTTGGACGGCTTTACTTTCAAGCCAAAGTTAGACAGGGCTACAAACACCTCAGCCAGGTGCTTCAAGTGGTCTTCATAGGTTTTGGCGAAGACAATGTCATCCAGGTACAGGAGAATGGTTTCAAAGTTTTCATGTCCTAGGCAGCATTCCATTACCCGCTGAAATGGCATGCAGTTAAACTCGCAGAGGCCAATTGGTGTCGTGAATGCTGTCTTTTCTTTGTCTGCCTCTGCCACGGGAACCTGCCAATACCCACTGGTGAGATCCAATGTAGAGAAATAATTAGCGGATCTCAGTGCAGTTAATGATTCCTCAATTCTAAGCAACAGGTAGGCATCTTTATGCGTAATGCGGTTAATCTGCCTGTAGTCAACACATATTCTCATGGAACCAACTTTTTTTTAACGAAGACTAATGGAGCTGCCCAGGGGCTACAACTATCTCTGATTACCCCAGCCTCCTTCATCTCCCTAACATACTCTTGGCACACTGATAGTGTGCTGGGGGTATGGGCCGGTACCTCACTTTAATAGGAGGAAGATCTACAATGGAGATATGGTGTTGGACACCTTTTTCCTGCCCAAAGTCTAGAGGGTGTTTGCTGAAGACCCGATCATACTCTCGAGCCACCCGGTAAGCCCCATGCTTTTGGTGCGAAGGGGTGGAGTCAGTGCCTACATGTAGTTTCTGACACCAATCCTCCAGGTGCCCCTCAGAGCCATTGTCCTCCACCTGGTCGGATGGAAGCAAGGGTTCTGCTGCCTCTATTGCATTGTTACTAACCGTGAACAGCTTAGCAAGGGTGGAAAGCCAAACCAGAGAGATGTAGAAGAAAACAAAAGAGTATCATTCAAATGGATGGAAGAATAGCCAGAATGGCAAAGACTCAGCCAATGATCAGCTCCAGGATGATCAAAAGACAGTCTCAAGTTACCTGTGAGTATTGTGACAGTTAGAAGATGCCTGTGTGAGGCTAATCCCTTAGCAAGAAATCCCTGCAAAGTCCCATTGTTAAAAAAAAAAAAAAAATGGCATGTACTGAAGTGGCTTCAATCTGCCAAAAAACATATCAACTGGCCTAAAGAGAAATGGAAAAACATTTTACGTACTGATGAAAGTAAAAAAAATTGTTCTTTTTGGGTCCAAGGGCCGCAGTTTGTGAGATGACCCCCAAACTCTGTATTCAAGCCATAGTACACTCTGAAGACAATGAAGCATGGTGGTGCAAGAATCATGATATGTGCATGTTTCTCTTACTATGGTGCCGGACCTATTTACCACATACCAGGGATCATGGACCAGTTTGCATATATTAAAGTACTTGAAGGGGTCATGTTGCCTTATGCTGAAGATGAAATGGGTGTTTCAACAAGACAGTGACCATCAACACACCAGTAAACGAGCAAAATCTTGGTTCCAGTTCAATAAAATTGAGCTTATGGAGTGGCCAGCCCAATCACCGGACCTTAATCCAATAGAACAAATGCCAAAAATTGTGGGTTGTAGTCCAAGCATCCTGGGCTGGAATAACAGGTGACAGAAGTTGGTTGACTCTATGCAACATAAATGTGAAGCAGTTATACAGTATAAAAATTGTGAGTATACAGCTAAATATTAGGTTAGTTATTCACAGGAATTTTGTAGAACAGCCCAATGTTCATTTTTTATTTTCTGTAAAGTACCGTATAAATTTTTTCAGCGCTGAAAACACCCCCCTCGGCTTATACACGAATCATTGTACCAGAAAGACGGCAGGAGGGGGAGCCAGCTGCTGCGGCTGTAACTGTGTCCGCTACTAAAGAGAAATGAATATTCACTGTGCTGAGTGAAAATTAATTTCTCTTATAGCGCGCACAGTTACAGCCGCAGCCACCAGCTTCCAGCACACATCCTACTTAACTTCCTGTGCGCCCTTGCTGCATCTCGTTCGTTCCGTCTTCCAGTAGCTCTTCTGGCTGAGCGATCACGTGGCACTGCTCATTAAGGTAATGAATATTCACATCTCTCCACTCCCATAGGCATGGAGTGAATATTCATTACCTTAAAGAGCGGGGCCACTTGATCGCTCGGCCGGAAGAACGGTTGTCGCCGGAACGAGATGCAATGAGGACGCGCAGGAAGGTAAGTAGGATTTTTGCTTCCTTTTATAGGAACCATGCATACAAGGATAGGGGATAAGGAGACATTCATACAAGGACAGGGAGGGGGAGCCATGCATACCAGGACAGGGATGAGGGGACAATGCATACCTGGCTTATACTCGAGTCAATAAGTTTACCCAGTTTTTCGTGACAAAATTAGGTGCCTCGGTTTATACTCGGGTCGGCTTATACACTAGTATATACGGTAGATGATGCAAAAATAAATACATCCCACATTAAACACTACTAGTATTTTGTAGAACAAAAATAAAAATTATATACATTTCTCTTCATGTTTTGAATTGGATATTGATTTTTTGCTATTTGCTGGAAAGTAGTTAAAAATTATATACATTTCTCCATGTGTGCAAGGTTCCCAATGCATGGAAATAAAAACTAGTGTAAAGATTATGATTAACGCAGATTTTTTAATACACTGCTATTATTTTGAACACAGCTGTATGTACTCCATGTTGCTGTATACATTTAGATATGAAAGACAGCTAGGTCTGCAAAGCATTCACAGATTCTGAATGAGCTCTGCTGAATGAAGTCCCACCCAGCTGTTAAAGAGCAAAGAAATGAAGAAGAATCTGATGTGACATCACAGGAAGCAGCAGATTCCCACCCAGATGTCATTTGACCAGAAGAGCAGCTCTGATTTCAGCAGGATCTGTCAAAGCAAGGTATTTAATGAAGTTCCTATCTATGGCAGTTAGTTTACATGAAAGGGACATGCAAAGTTGTGGACAACCCCTTTAAGACTTGTGTTTCACACATCAGTCTTAACTGGCGGCATGCAGGTGTAATTCATTAGGAATACACCTAACTCATTAGGAGTCATATGCCACGTAAAGCGGTTGTCCATTACTTTATCCCTGATGACTTTTCCTTAGGATACGTCATCAATATCTGATCGGTCTGGGTCCGACACCCAGAACCCCTGCTGATCAGCTGTTCTCGGTGTCAGCAGAACAGCTTAATTGTGGAGCAGCTCCATCCTCTGATAGTTGCCGTGGCAGGGTACTGCACATACACTTCCTATTCAAATGAATAGGAGGTGGCGGTGCAGTACCCCACAGCAGGCACAGAACAGCTTATTGGCAGGGGTGCCAGCTGTCAAACCCCAACTGATCAGACATTGCTGACCTATCCTAAGGATAGGTCATCAATAATAAAGTAGTAGACAATGTCTTTAATGAATTTATTGCATCTTGTGGCTGCTGTGCGCCTGTACACCTTGCCAGAGATGAAACTCCAGCAAGGGACAGGAGTACATTTTTTGGTATAAGTTACACATCTTTTGAAGAACTTGTCAGGTGGACATCACCATAGGCTGTCCATGCTCTTCTCAGTTTTATGCAATCTGACCAGGACTGGCATGAAAGCCAAAATTTTTGAACCTTGCAACAATGCATTTTACAACAGCATGCTACTAAAAACACTGATGAATCTGAGTTATAATGAATTGTAAACTGATTTTAGGAGAAATAGTGTGTATTGTAGTTGCAGACATAAGCTGTGTACAATGTAGTATGACACAGGAAAGATGTATATCTTTGTACCGTGTTAGCCAGTAGATAGAAAAATATTCAGAATTGAGAGTCCTCAGTGGTTGATACCTTTTAACCCCTTCGTGACGGGCCAATTTTTTAAATTCTGACCAATGTCACTTTCTGTGGTCATAACTCTGGAACGCTTCAACAAATCCCAGTGATTTTGAGACTGTTTTTTTGTGGCACATTATAATTTATGATAGTGGTAAATTTAGATTGATATATTTTGTGTTTATTTATAAAAAATATCAGAAACTTGACAAAAATGTACAAAAAATTGCAATTTTCAAACTTTGAATGATTATCCATTTA
The DNA here is from genome assembly GCF_039654945.1 of Dendrobates tinctorius. Lineage (NCBI taxonomy): Eukaryota > Metazoa > Chordata > Amphibia > Anura > Dendrobatidae > Dendrobates > Dendrobates tinctorius. The sequence continues at coordinate 12,565,414 of NW_027361758.1, forward strand.
ATCCAGATAGTCATACCACAGAAAAACATGAATAAATAACATTTCCCACATGCCTGCTTTACATCAGCACCATTTTTAAAACGCTAATTTGTTTTGTTAGCCTTTTAGGAGGTTTAAAAATGTAGCAGTAATTTTTCATTTTTTCAAGGAAATTTACAAAATTTATTTTTTTGCGGGACCTATATATTGGAAAACCCCAAACATGATACCATTTTAAAAACAGCACCGCCTGACATATTGAAAACTGCTGTCAGGTAGTTTATTAACCCTTCAGGTGATTTTCAGGAATTAATGCAAAGTGGTATAGCCGGAATGAAAAAGTGTTTGTTTACCACCTAAATGTCACTAACTTCTGAACCGACCATTATAGCCGGGAGACTCGAAGGTCACTATTTGACCATGAACTGCTATGGCAAACATCAGGACCACACAATCATGATCTCGGGGGGTCAATTAGATTAAAGTGCAAGCCCCCACAATCTATTAACCATTTATTTGATGTAGTCACTTTTGACAGCAGCAACTAAGGGGTTAAACAGATATGGACGGTGCCAACACCGATCATTTGTGATACAGCAAGTTGTCAGATATAGTGGACAGCCGACAGCTGCTTGATTGTCACCTGTATGGGGATGATATTCCAATATATCTCAGGTCAGTAAATATAGTATTGGCTGTCACAAAGGGTTTTTTTAATGGCTAACTGAAAAGATGGTAACACATTGCAAGCTTTCATCCTCTCCCATAATCACAATTCTGCTTCACATCACTTGTCTTATCTATGCTGTGTTTTGCATAAATATCTGACCCTTCAGATTTTGTATTAGTCAATGCCTGATGAAGAGACCTGAGTAGTCTCGAAAGCTTGCAATGTGTTACCATCTTTTCAGTTAGCCATTAAAAGGTATCAACCACTGAGGACTCTCAAGTCTGAATGTAGTATGACCAAAACTTTACCACATATTTCCTACTAGGCAATCTCATTTCTGCTTAGACTGATTCCAATATGGAGAACTCTCTCCTTTACTTTAGCTGCTAGCTTCTGCATTTTGACCAGTAGATAATTACCTGGAGTAGGTCACAGAGAGCACTTCATAGGAACAAGGTTATATACGGGTGATGGAAGATTTTTGTCAGCTTCTCCTATACAGCCCAGTAATAGGACATCATTTTCTGGTGTTAAAAGTACTGGACTAAGCACCATTAACATTTGCAGTTGGGAGCCCAAAGTGAAAAAGTTATGACCTTGGTATATGAAATGACTTTACCTACCGGTCTTCATTCTACAAAATTATGAAAAAGTACCAGAACTTCCTTTTAAAGGGTTCATTCTTATGCTTGCTACACTTTTACTAGCGCTTTGTACAGGAGTTTGGAAACAGCTGAAGACACAACACGTACTGCGGACATTGTGGTCAGAAGTACATTCTGGGCAAAACTTTTGGAGCTCATATGTCCCATTTCAAGACTTTCCAACAGGGCTCTCACTACTGATGGTCTAGTATTGGTATTCTCAAAGTCAAGAGGGTTCTTTTAGGAATTTCTAAGCTTAAGTGCGACATAACCTCTGCATATATGATCACTACGCTCCTGCCTGGAACTAGTATGTAATATGAGCAGCAAAGATATGGGTTCTAATCTCACAGATGCAGTCATTGGTAAAACTCAATTACTGTTCACAGAAGGCAACCAAGATGATGCCATTATGTATAACTATGTTCTCTATTAATTCCTCCATACTTTAGCAGGGCATCTACATTGCACCAGTTGTCCAATAACATGCTCCACTTGTATACATGCCATATTTTTATTACCATTTAAAGGGGTGTTCCGGTCTACAGGTATCTTCTGAGCTACAACTCTGCAGTCACTATGTCCAGCGGGGGTCTGTGGGCATGTTGCCTCAAGTATTTGAATTGCCTGTGGTCACATGCCAACTAGATGGGCATAGCCTCGCTCAATGCAAGAGTATTGGGGGAGGCCACACACAGTCTAGTCGGAATGTGACCAGAAGTAAGCAAATCTCATACCTGCAATCACACAACTGCCCTCCCAATGCTGATGTGATGATTCACATGACCGCAGTCCCAAAGTGTAGCTTGTAGCTTAAGATCGGATAACCCTTTTAAGCATTACACAGCATATTAATCATGAACTGAACTTTTGGCCACAAGGAAAAAAAAAAATAGATCTGGTCAATACATTAATATTCCTGCAACCTATATCTATATAAGACTCAGGTAACTTACTACTGAAAAATGCAATGAATTTTACTTTATCCTTACCTAAAACCAGGTGAAAATCTATATTTCTTATATAATAGTTTTGCTGAGTGGGTACAGGCATAGACAACTACTGTATCCCATTATATAACCCCAAAAGGCACCAATTTACTCCATGTATTGTGGTAGCTAAAATCTATACTATAAAGTAACAACGCCCCAGTGTAATCTGACTGTATGAGCTGTAAAGAAACATCAGGACTCCAGACTCTCCATATATGATCTCTCATAGCCAACATAGGTACAAAAGTTACCGGGGGTTTTTTGTGCAAATTTTTTGTGAAAATTTTCACAAATTCTCTAAGGTCATTTGAAAGAGGAAAAAAAGGGAAATATATCCATTGTCTAAATCATTAGGCAGGTTGTGAAGTGCCGTCATATGTTGTGTTTTTATATGAATGGGGGTTTATGATTTAATAATCTGTAGCTCTTGAACCTCAAATTCTAGGCTTGTGGTCTTTTTGCAGATCCACTACAAAGTGTATAAAACCCATGGGGATAAAAATAAAACCCCATCTGTAGCTTTTATAAACCGCACTGTATAGACACAGGTATCACAACCAGCTATTTTAGTTTTTCTCTTTGCGCGACGGTGGTGTGGTTTCATCTTCAATGTTAATCCACATAAAAATAAAATCATCATTCAACACGAACAAGAAAATGCCAACCCCTATGGTAAATATATTGGGGAAGTCTGTGAATGTAATATTTTAATTTATTTTCCTTTTCACAATATATAGTTACTATTTCATTCCTTGTAAAAAAACAAAACAAAAAAAAAAACAAAAACAATTTATTATACATGACATGTTTGCTTTACAGAAAATAAAATAACACCCAAAACTATGGTTTGGAGAGTCAAATTTCAAGTCACATCAACAGATGTACCAAGTTCCTATTAATACAAGGCTGTAAGCAAGTGGTAAGAATAGGTTTTAGGTCAAGCATCTAAGCCATACATGCACGACATGTGCCCTAGGGGCTGCATGTGGCCCACGACACTGTTCTATGCGGCCCGAGGCAGGAGGGACGATCACACTTCACAATGTGCCTACGTCCTTTGTGTCTGCCCGTCTCTTGGTGCTAAGCTCCAGAATAGAATTAGAAGAGTTGTAACGTTTTATATGAATATTGCTCATTTAACTGAGCACTAAATATATTCTATGTTTGTAGCGGACATTCTGTCAAAATTTTTATTGCGGCTCCTGTAAGTAGTATAGTTTGACAATATGGTGCTCATACCTCTGTTCTAAGCCAAGTGTGTATATATGTATATAAGAAAAAAAAAAAAACTATACAGGCAAATACACACTGAAGGAAAGAGGACAAATTGATGCGATCCTTCTTCTAGCAGGGTGTCCAGTCTTCGTAACATTTAGGCCAATTTCAGTCTACGGGAAGCGATCAAACATTCTGGAGCGTTATTCGGATATGCTCGATAGTGCCATCCCATTTCTCAAAACTAAAAAGTGTATGAACAAACCAAGACTTACACTGCCCTTTTTTTTTTTTTTTTAACGCCAAAGGGAACTATATTTTGAGAACGTGCTATTAAAAGCATACCCTGTTTACTGACAGATACTGAGTGTTCTCCCAGGCTAAGCAGTTAGATGGGAAGAGGTTGTCCATCTCCCCAAAATGCTGTCCGACAATCATTAATACAATCACAGGAATAAAATTCCACTTTAAAACCGTTGTGTCCTTTATAGTCTCGTCTCTGAGCTGCCTATGGGCAGTAAAAGAAAAAAATTGTAAAAAAATAAGACTCGAGGGTAAATGTCAGCATCATTAGGACTGGGTGACACTGACTAACCTACATGTACATGTATGTGCAGGTCACACTATGTACAGTGAGGGTGCACCAGCAACATGGAGAGAACATGCAGTGTTTGCACAAAAGGTCGCCCCTTCATTACACTACTAATCCTTCAGCAGACCATTCCAGAAGTAAGGGCCGGGAAAAATATACTAAGTGCTGTCACTGATGCATCAGGGAGGAGAAACACATGGTAAGGGAACCCTTGGTAGGATCCTACCCATACTGGTAACAGTTCTGCAATGGCCATGCATGCAGCTGCTCTGCATTGCTAGGTCTGTGTGCAATAAATTGGAATGTGTATATATCTTAAGTGCATATGAACACATGTACATACATATACAATGTACACAGACATACGTCATCACGCTTACAAGTCAGCTTTGTTAACAAACCAATGCAATGTAGCAAAGCACCAGGTGGAAATATCCCCTGAGTATAGAGCTGAAAAATCCAATCTTCTACGAGGTCTGGGACGTTCTACTCCGTTGCGAGCAGTTGAGTGCCAGAAACTGAAGAAACATATGGACCCTCAATTGAAGATTAGGGAGTCATTTTAAGGCTTTTCATAAACTTTTCCTTTTTCCCAGTCTTTCTATCACATTGGCTGCTGATAGGCGTGAGGATTAGCTGCGGGGATCCTTTCATGGCCAGTTTCAATACTGACTAAAGACGCTTTCACTCGCTGTCAGAGAGTGTCTCATATTGGGAGCACAGCAGTGGTTTCGGCTCTTCATCACGTGCCCTCTGCGGGGTGGAGGAGTTGCTCTGCGGAATGGCTGTTGAGGATGGAGCAGCGACTAGGTTGGTAGGGAGCCGGATTGTTAATGGATTATAAGGAAATGGTGTTGACCCTAAAGTGAATGAGAACATCAGTGTTAGATTATGTTACAAGGATTATGGAAGAGCAAGATCAAATTCGTATTAAATACCCTATGAGGGAAAACTGTTTCCTACACCTAATGATTTTGGGAATCAAAAATGGAATTGGTCATGTATGGTGCTAACAGCAGAGTCCCCATGGGTCCTTACGGTTTCTTTTGAGGAGTTTGCCCATTATTCGGGAATTTGTATTAAAGGGAATCTGTCACCTGTTTTTGCCACTTAATCTGAGCGCAGCATAATATAGAGACAGAGATCCTGATTATAGTAATGTATCACTTACAGGGCTGATTAGTGTAGTTTTGATAATTTCACTGTTTAATCAAATATCACTGTTATCACTGTTTAACATCTTCATTAGAGGACTACTTGGCTTGCTGCCAGGTAGTCAAGCATATTGATGAGCTCTGTATATCCCCGCCCCTGATTGGCAGCTTTCTATGTATACTGTACATGGGCATCAAGCTGCCAATCAGTGGTGGGGGCGGGGTTATAGAGCTTCACATTTAAATAACTGCTAGATCTACAGAAGGAAGAAGCAGGAAGAAACGTGCGTCGAGGAGGAGGGGATGCAGTGCCTAACATCAGTGTGTGACCATCGTTTGTTATATTAAAAGTTATTATCTTACACTCATACTATTACTAGTTTGGCCACCGTGCTGTTATATATTTCACAATGTGTATGATTTGCTAACAATTCGAATAGGTTTATCTGCCACTAGTCATTAGTTATTCTTCCTAAACTTAGTCTACTGTATTGGATAATTAATTTGTTAGATCATGCATTTCTGAGTCCCAAGTCTGTGAGGTACATTTTTGCTTTTTAATGGATTTTTATCATTATTTAACATTATATTTTACGATTCATTTGTTAAGTCTCTTGCTGGTGTCCTAGGTATTGCCTGTACTCAGGCATCTGTTGAATTAACAGTTTTGAATTAATCAGCTTAGTTACAGCTTGGAAGGGTAAATCCAAATTCATTAAAATATAGTAAATTGAAGCAGGCAATTAGTGAGGGAGCCATCGCCTTCTGCAAAAGGCCTAATTAACTGTACCAGTTTTATAACACGAGAATACCCTTTTAATAGAGAACAAGTCATGGAACATTAAGTTAGGTGTCAAGATACCTTGCTAGATCAAGGTATTTATGTCAAGTTAAAAATGCTACATCTCTCTGTACATGGACTGTGTCCTTCCTCACCTGTTGACGACGGTCTTTCCTCCCATACTCTGTTTGCTAAGGGAGTTTTCCTGTTGGAGTCACCCTCTGAATGAACTGATGAAGCAGAAGGAGGTCTTTCTGCTGAAGGTTGTCCAGGAGCAGGTGACTTCACCTTCCGGCTGCTCGGTCGGGAAATCTTGGATTTCCCTCCACTGCCTGAAAGAAATGAACAACCCTAAAACATTGTAAAAGGCTTCTACACCTACTTGAGTAGAAATGTCTATTCTGAAGTGGACCAAAGCAAGTTACTTGGGTCAATGGTCACTACGGTACGCTGGAACAGTTATAGATATATGGAGGCTTATTAATCAAATGATGAGAACACTATTACTCAAATGATGGAGTTTGCTGACGGGAATATTAGGAAAGTGCTTAAACAACAATTTTTGTAATGTTTTATTATTGCAATTTCTCACTGCATTAAACACCGTTATTCATGGCGTCCTGGCTGATCAGAGCTAATCCAACATTTTAAATAGTGAAAATACGGTTAGAGATCTGCAGCACAGAATGTGTGTCCAACAGCCATTGGGATCAAGATGTCATACTGCAGTAGGTAGGGCCACATTATAAGATCTGCATAGTATCCATAGGTTTCGGTGATGATGATCTTTGGATTTTCCCACTTATATTGCATTTTTGGCATTTAGGCACAGCTGCCGCATTCACCTCTTATGCCAAAGAACACTGAAGAATGTTGCTTGTAAACTTGTGCAATGTAAACGAGCGGCCATGCTACACAAACTGCAGTTTGCCATCTTACCGCCAGAGCATGCTTTGCAGGTTTACTAAATGTCTGCTGTATGCACAAAAACAGGAATAACCAAACAATTATTGCTCTGGTGTTACAGCTAATAATAATAATAAGGAAAGGAGCATCAATAGCTAGATAAGAGGATGCAGGCAGAGCTTTACATGGTTAGTACAGTAAGATTATACAACTGGAGAATTTGAAAAGTGAAAGAAGCAGAAAGAAAAAAAAGAAATTAATACACATTAGAACAGAGCAAAAGTGTGAAATGAAAAATAAAGCAGCAGACCTGGCAAGGACCGCATGTCGTCATTCCGTCCATCAGCAGCAGTTATGGGGATAGCAGAGGGCAGGCTTGCGTTGGCATTCAAAGGGTTAAAAGCATTGGAACTGAGTGCTGAGCGGTCATCCCATTGCTCATCATATTTACCCATTAGGGCCTTCCTAATTATGGCCTCCAACCCTATGTTGCTGTTGGAGCTCTCCTGCACAGTCTGTGTTCTGCAACCTATTGGTCCTGGGAGAGTGGGGGAGGGCAAAACAGAAGAATCAGGAAGATCGGTTCCCAATGAAATGCTCCGACGAGGAGACATATGGCTGAACGGAAAGGCTGAATATAGACACTGTATAAACTAATAGTAATGGATGTTTTACCTGATCCAGTAATGGCTGGCATGTTAAATATTTCTGTTCCTGGCTGTCCAACATCTGACAAGAAAAAAAGACAATGAACAATTAATGGAATAGACAATTCTAGAACTATTTTCATAACTTAGTAAAAGGGAACCAGTCAGCAGATTTCTACACCCAAGTTGTGCTATAGCCGTGTAGATGCTTTCCCCCAAAAAGCCAAATATAACTGAGGCCTGAAGTGACTTCCCATGACTGGCACATCAGATCTCCACAAAGTAGACACAAGTGCCCACACAGCCAAACCATTACTTCCATGTGTATAAACGTGCCGACAGGTTGCCTTTAGGTGAACTGCTGATTTATGGGACACCACTTTACTGTAGACTGCTCCTATTTTAGAGCAGAATATACTGGTGCCCAACTAGAGAAGTATATAGACTGCATTATGTTCATGCAAGCAGATGTAGAAAATTGCCCTAAGATGCATATCCGAGCGACAGAACTTCTACTGCGAGCTCTAGTGCGGAATGGAACCAGTGCGAGTGTCACCAACCCCTATACAGTGCTGTGGAATATGTGGGTGCCAGCACAAGAAAATAAACATAAAATTTGAATTTACTTTTCCAGGAGTATTTTATTCTCCCACAAATCAAATAGTGAAGGCTATAAAAGCCTGCTCAGATAATTGTGCATGCTTTCTTTCGCCAGGCAAATGATGCTCCAGCCAACATCCATCTCAGCCGACCCTCCCATACACGGCTCACCAGTTCAGGTGAGTGCTCCTGGGTTTTCTAGGAGAAAGCTCATCTCCAAGAGAACAGTGCAATTGGCAGTCTGAAATTAAACATGCCTGCGAGACATCTCCCTCGACCATCAGTTGGTCGTCACCCCTCTCACACTAGATTGTCGGACAAACCCATTACTATCGGTGGGTTTGGCTGACAGTCTTTCATGTATGGGGTCTTTAGTTAGGCTTCATTTATATAGGTTTAAACTTTCTTTTTGCTTGTAAAAAAAATGCCATCATTTTCATGTGTTTTTACAGGCCTATTTCTGGTGGTGATTTTTTTTATTCTGACATTTTTTGCAAGATAATTTTAATCCTATACAGAAGCCAATGAGAAGACACATGAAAAAAAAGCAGCCATATTTTAATAAAAAAAAGTCACTGAACCCCCCCCCACACACACACAAAAGAAATACTAATGTAAAAAGTGAGTAACTCCCAACAAATAAAGACACCATACACTGTACTGCATTACAGTGGGTACAGAAAGTATTCAGACCCCTTAACATTTTTCACTCTTTGCTTCATTGCAGCCATTTGGTAAATGCAAAAAAGTTCATTTTTTTCTGATTAATGTACACTCTGCACCCCATCTTGACTGAAAAAAAGAGAAATGTAGAAATTTTTGCAATTTTATTAAAAAAGAAAAACTGAAATATCACATGGAGTAGAAGCACCCTTTTGAGCTGGTACAGCCATGAGTCTTCTTGGGAATGATGCAACAAGTTTTTCACACCTGGATTTGGGGATCCTCTGCCATTCTTCCTTGCAGATCCTCCCCAGTTCTATCAGATTGGATGGTGGACGTTTCACTTTGCTCTTAGGAACCTTGAGTACAGCAGAAATTCTTTTGTAACCTTGGCCACATCTGTGCCTTGCCACAATTCTGTCTCTGAGCTCCTTGGCCAGTTCCTTTGACCTCATGATTCTCATTTGGTCTGACATTCACTGTGAGCTGTGAGGTCTTATATAGACAGGTGTGTTCCTTTACAAATCAAGTCCTATCAGTTTAATTAAGCACAGCTGGACTCCAATGAAGGAGTAGAACCATCTCAAGGAGGATCACAAGGAAATGGACAGCATGTGACTTACATATGAGTGTCTGAGCAAAGGGACTGAATACTTATGACCATGTGAGATTTCAGTTTTTTTTGTTTTTTTTAATAAATTTGCAAAAATGTCTACATTTCTGTTTTTTCAGTCAAGATGGGGTGTAGAGTGTACATTAATGAGAAAAAAATGAACTTTTTAGAATTTACCAAATGGATGCAATAAAACAAAGAGTGAAAAATTTAAAGGGGTCTGAATACTTTCCATACCCACTGTATATAGCTAACCACATCTAGCCAGTGTTTTTATTTCAACAATGGGTGTGCAAATTCTCTTAGGACTTGCACATAGAGTCTTTTTGCTGAGTTTTTAGAGCTGAAACCCACAAAAACTTGAGATTCTGCTCAGTTTCAGCTCTAAAAACCCAGGAAAAAAAGCCCAGTGTGCACACAGCCTTAGGCTGCTTTATGTTGCCATTACAGTATGTGATCTCCCGATCTGGCATTTTTCTGGAAAGCTCAGGGAGTTTTCTATTAATGTCTTAGTGAGATACTGCTCATGGAAAAAGCCATTTGGCATGATTTCGTTTTGGTTCTGTCTCGTTTCTGTTTTTGGTGGACAGCACAAGCTTGTCTGCTACCCAGTAAGAGAAAAAAAAACATGGATTCTTGACTTTCATCGCTATTACTTTCATACAACCACCATGTGTTAAAGGAGCATAACTGGACAGGCCTTTAAATGTTCTGCAGAAATAAATGAGACAGAAACGCAGCAAATGGTAATAACGTGCCTGTCTGAAACACCGGCACCACCTCCACACCAAGTAAAAGGGTAGACCCCGATCACACAGATTCTTCCGTGGGAATATTTCACACATGAACACATAAAATTGTTCCTTTTCATTTTTCCATCTAGATTTCTAGTTTATTCCACGAATTTGATCATTTTATTATAAAGGACCCTTTAGCCTCCTGTGATGCAAGGGAACCAGGAGTACATGTTGTATTCTCTTGCAGTGATACCAATGGGGAAATTAATATTTACATGGTGCCCATTAAAATCAATAGACTTCCAAAAAAGATGTGGCTGCGTCTGGCCCTCCACATGGCCGCTCAGCCCCACGGTCCTCCTCTGTTAGCTCACAATGCTTTCATTCGATGTTTGGGAACCAGACAACCGCTTGATAGATTTGTGGCCATAGACCGTTATTTCAGGACTTAAGTGACTCCTATGGAAATCATCTATCGCCATCTGCGTATGTTCTCTCCGTCATTAGATGAACGGATTTGCGCAACTATACACCGATCTGCTAGTCTCCTTATACGTAAGCCCTCAGCTTGTAGACCGCGTCCTCTCCGCGTAGGTCCATGGATGCTATGAGGAGTGAGCCCCCTTATACATCCTTATGTGCAACACGTATAAATCTCTGTTCATCAAACTCTGGACCAAAGGATCTTCCAGGCCGGTTACCACTTGCTGTAAGGTCCAGAACAGCACAAGGTGACCACCATCCCCCAATTCCCATTCCAATTCCTCCTTGTGAAAAAAACATGGAAACTCTTACTATACTCTGGCTCATTCCTGTTGGTTGTACTAAGCTTTTTAATGATCTCCTGTTTCTTGGATTTAACCATAGCAGAGGTGCTCTCAGTCAGCTTACTGAAGAACGCTGGGGGTTGAGAGTTGTTCCCTGGAGATTTCGAACCCATCCTGTGGAAAGACAGACATATATAATTTATGCTGGAAAAAATAATAGTCAAGGACGTTACAGTGCCTCAAATGGAAGAAAAAAAGCAACTCTATAAAATATGCAACATGGAATCTGAAAAAGTTTCAACTATCAAATTCATGCTAAAATGTTACCCTGAAAGTCTACATATTGCCCTAAGCGTTGCATGCATTGTAGAATTATACACTACGTGAGATTGAATACACAAGTATATAATCCCATACCTGAAACAGAACCTTACTCTTCTTGACCCTTTTTCCCCCCATACTCTACATACTTCAGGCTGAGTAGAATATGACATCACTAGCAGTTTGTTAAAGGGAATCTGTCACCAGGTTCTTGCAACCCGATCTGACATCAGCATAATGTTGGGGCAGAGACCCTGATTCCAGTGATTTATCTTTTGCTTTACTGATTGTTGCAGTTTTAATAAAATCACTGTTATCTGCAACAAATCTAGCAGTTCTCTAAATGCCGAGCTCTGTATAATCCTGCCCGCACCACTGATTGGCTGCTTTCTGCCTATGTACAGAAAGCTGCTAATCAGGGGTGGCTTATACATAGCTCATAATTATGGAGACCTACCTTTCAGTTTGGTTACTATTCCTCTAGTGATAATCTGCTGATAGAACAGATTTTTTTTCTAAATTAAAGCAAGCAGTCCAGTGACACATCACTGGAATCAGGGTCTCTGTCTCTACATTATGATGCTATCAGATTAGGTGGCAAAAATCTGGTGATAGATTAACTATAAAAGGGCTTTCCCTATGCTTTTCTATTGATAATCCTAGCACTGTGGATTTTTGCCGCCTGTACCGATCAGTAGACTGATGGGCAATGGCTGCAGTCACAGCTCCGTATAGTAGTAATGACTGTGCCTGATACTGCATTTCTCTTTAGCTCAAGTGAATGAGACTTAGCTGCAATTCCAGGCACAGGTGCTACCAAATGTACAGGGAGCCATTTTTTTCACAATGCTTTTAGTGTACGGTCCTCCCATCGCACTATTCCCTCACTGACCTAACCCAAGTGTTACCTTCCACACATTTAGGGCATCAATAATTTAGTGATCATTCCACTGATTTGTCATGTGAAAGATTTTCCAATTCTGCATATGTTAGACGCCGCAAACATGTTGTAAACCAGTGATCTAAAAAGCACCAAATGCTAATTTTGGCTCACGAAATCTCTTGGTATAGGAAAAGTAGAGAATCTTCATATATGACAAATATATATATATATATATTGATATGTAATATGCCACCATCAGGTCATTTTCGAGTATGTTCGTTACATACAAACGCTGTCATTTCATTACACCAATAGTATAGCTATAGGTCTGCAGAGATCATAACGGCCTATATCTTAGTTATAATGTATGAAAATATAAGTGGATAATGCCCAAGCATAATGGAAACCTAGAAATGGGAGCACAGCCGAGCCAACATGGAGAGCACAGCACAGCTGAGCCAACATGGAGAGCACAGCACAACCGAGTCAACAATGAGAGCACAGCACAGCTGAGCCAACATGGAGAGCACAGCACAACCGAGACAACAATGAGAGCACAGCACAGCTGAGCCAACATGGAGAGCACAGCACAGCTGAGCCAACAATGAGAGCACAGCACAACCGAGCCAACAATGAGAGCACAGCACAGCCGCGCCAACATGGAGAGCACAGCACAACCGAGCCAACAATGAGAGCACAGCACAGCCGAGCCAACATGGAGAGCACAGCACAACCGAGCCAACAATGAGAGCACAGCACAGCCGAGCCAACATGGAGAGCACAGCACAACCGAGCCAACAATGAGAGCACAGCACAGCCGAGCCAACATGGAGAGCACAGCACAGCCGAGCCAACATGGAGAGCACAGCACAACCGAGCCAACAATGAGAGCACAGCACAGCCGAGCCAACATGGAGAGCACAACACAGCAGAGCCAACAATGAGAGCACAGGACAGCCGAGCCAACATGAAGAGCACAGCACAGCTGAGCCAACATGGAGAGCACAGCACAACCGAGCCAACAATGAGAGCACAGCACAGCCAAGCCAACAATGAGAGCACAGCACAGCTGAGCCAACATGGAGAGCACAGCACAACCGAGCCAACAATGAGAGCACAGCACAACCGAGCCAACAATGAGAGCACAGCACAGCCGAGCCAACATGGAGAGCACAGCACAGCCGAGCCAACATGGAGAGCACAACACAGCAGAGCCAACAATGAGAGCACAGGACAGCCGAGCCAACATGGAGAGCACAGCACAGCTGAGCCAACATGGAGAGCACAGCACAACCGAGCCAACAATGAGAGCACAGCACAGCCAAGCCAACAATGAGAGCACAGCACAGCTGAGCCAACATGGAGAGCACAGCACAACCGAGCCAACAATGAGAGCACAGCACAGCCGAGCCAACATGGAGAGCACAGCACAACCGAGCCAACAATGAGAGCACAGCACAGCCGAGCCAACATGGAGAGCACAGCACAACCGAGCCAACAATGAGAGCACAGCACAGCCGAGCCAACATGGAGAGCACAGCACAACCGAGCCAACAATGAGAGCACAGCACAGCCGAGCCAACATGGAGAGCACAACACAGCAGAGCCAACAATGACTTGTGATAAAGTGTAGAAGATTTTGATCTATTTGAGATGTAGTTGTCTATTCTCTCTCTTGCGGGTACAGCACTTTTACCCACAGTCTGTCCCTGCCCGTTGTAGCTAACAGTGTCTACTTCTAAATACAACAACATGTAAAGATCAACTGTATTATCAAGTGTTTTATGACAGTCCATCATAAGACAATGTAGCAAACTAATCTGCAAATGCATGGCACTTGGGTTGCTGAAACATTTCTGAACACCGGATGTGGTTCTAACGGGTATGTGCCCCTACTATCATGTTTGGATGTGTGTACTTGGGGGGCGCTAATGGCATGGAGTTGCTGACTGAACCTTGTACTGCTTTTTATTTTGGCCGCTGATTTCTCAGACATTTTAACATTATTCCCCCACAAAACCATTACTAATAAACACATAAAAACAAAGAAACACGCAAACCGATGGAAAATATGTGTTTTCTGTGAATTACATGTGGACGATGTGCCAAAGAAAATTAACATGAAGCGTTTTGTAACACACAGTTAAAATACAGCATCATGTGCACTAATGCTCATTTTCTCATTCATATGAATGGAAATCGTTTTGCAAGTAGATGCTTGAGGTTTTTATTCACTGTGTTTTTTATGTGTTTTTAACTAAAATATGGGGTTGTAGCAATAGAGTGTGTCTTTGGCAAGCGTCCGTTCCAAAAACAGAAAAAAAAAAATGATAAAAAATGCACAATTTGCTGCGATTTACGCATGGATAAAATGCCAAAGAACTGATGATTTTTTTTTTCTATCACTCTTTGGAAAACGCATGTTAAAAAAGCGACATGTGAGCTATAGGTGGGATTTCTCATTCAAATGAACAGGAAGCTTGTTACAAGCAGAATCCATATAATAAAACCCTTAATGCCCTTCCTTAGGGGACTCGATTTTGCTCTACAAATTCCATGCTGTTATGCTAGTTTTTTTTTTCTTCTGGGCCACCTTTAAATAACCTACTACACATAAGTCTTCGCTGGACTTGTACATGTAAAATTATAGGATTTGATTTCAGTAAGAGGTGTAGAAAAAAAATGGTTGCCAAACCGTGACAATATACATATTTTCATATTTTTCACAAAGCATGCACATGTTTTTCAGAAATGTAAAAAAATTAGAAGACAAAGGCTATGTAGAGATCATCATGGCAGCGGCAGACTGAAGGAAACAGAACAGGTTGTTCTCCTGGGAGGCCTTAGAAAATGATAAGATGGAGACGGAACGAGAGACGTCTGGTGGAAAAATTTAGTTCCAACTAAGATTTACAATATTTTACATTTATTCCTTGGCTTTCATGCTGCTTATTAAAGTTGCCTTTAATACAATTTTTTCTAGACTATGGAGTAACAGTTTTCCCCAAACTACATCTTGTTCAGCAACTTTCCCCCTAATACACCAGATTCCCCTACGCAGTTTATATAGTGACGTTACATGGAGAGGGCTCGTCATACATCATCCATAACAGACTTCTATGACGGACGTCCATTATTTGTGGTTGTAAAGCCTCTCATAGCTTTTAGTGCAAGATTTCAGTAAATGGTGACTAGTGATGGGCGAGTAGCATCGTTGCTCGGGTGATCTCCGAGTGTTTTGGCGTGCTCAGAGATTTAGTTTTCGTAGCCTCAGCTGCATGGTTTGCGGCTGCTAGACAGCCTGAATACATGTGCAGATTCCCTAACAAACAGGCATTCCACACATGTAATCAGCATGTCTAGCAGTCGCAAACCATGCAGCTGAGGCGACGAAAACTAAATCTCCGAGCACGCCAAAATACCCGGAGACCACCCGAGCATGCTCTGGGAGACCCGAGCAACGAGTATACTTGCTGATCACTAATGGTGACACATTTGGGTTAGAAAAAGGGGCAAAAAAGTTTCACACAAGGAAGAGAAACTTCATTATAGGCAAACAAAATGCCTAATGTCCTAGCAGAAGGGCTAAAGCAGATGATCTGCGCTGGAAATTAGTTTCAACTCTGAAATCCAAATTTTAGCATCTACTACTCTACTGCCAACTCGATTAGTCGCAGATGTTCTCATCAACAAGCAGTCGGAAAAGCAATCTGAAGGGAAAGTATGACTGGATACTGATGGAAAGGCAGGCCGGCATGCTGGGAGGGTGCATTACCTTGGTTCTGTTTGCTCTCCCTCTCTATATAATGTGGTATATGTGGAACTTCTAGAATACTCTGGTTGTCCCATGCCCTCTGGTGGAGAAATTGGGTCGATACCATCTTCTGAGCCACTCAGCGTAGATGCTTTGCTTTGATCTGGTGATCTATGGATCAATGAAGCTCAGGTTCATGTACTGCACACATGAGATTGAACTACACTTGTAGGATCTAGTTGTAGGTTTCATGGGAAATACTACAGTTCTGGCTAAAAGAAACAGGCTTAGAAGTCAATGCCTACGTCATGGACAACCTGCAACTCTATTTAAAGGGACATAGCTAGACATTTATAAGGAGGTGATGCCATCATGGCTGGGTATAGCCAATATCTCACACTGTCTGCCTGCTGGTCTCTGCTACCAGCTCAGATTAGTCATTTCGTGACACCTACCTTTTGTCTGCATTGTTCCCAGGAGATATCCTTGCTGCTAGACTCTGCTCCTGTTGCTGATGGATGGTATCACCGGGGTTCTGCCTCAGGTCTAGTACTGGACATCCAGCATAATAAATCTGTGCTGGCATTTGAGGGTGCAGCTGCTGTGGATGATTTCGGGTGTAGTCCTGTGTAATTACCTCCTAAAACGAGAGCAAACACGCAATGGCTGAAAACTGCATTTCTGGCACAACACATATTATAATACTATGAAGCCGAGTAACTACATATTCCAGCACATTATTTCATCCCTTACAATTCCACCGAATATTATCTATTCTACAAAGCATAACGTTTGCCCTGGATGATTGTTTTAAAAAATATTAAAAGGAAAGGAGTTAAAGGAAATCTGTCACCAGGTTTTTATTACCCCATCAGAGAGGAGCATAATGTAGGGTCAGAGATCCTGATTCCAGCGATGTATCACTTACTGAGCTGCATGCTGCAGTTTTGATAAAATCCATGTGGTCTCTTCTGCAGAAATAGCAGGTCCTCGGATTGCTGAGCTTTGTATAACCCCGCCCACGCCACTGACTGGCGGCTCTCACTGTGCATAGGCAGAAAGCCGCCAATCAGTTGTGGGGGTGTGGTTGGACTATATGGTAACTGATTTATTAGTCCCCTAGTGATATTCTCCTGATGATCGCAGTGATTTTTAATCACAATTGCAGCAAGCAACCCAGTAAGTGACGTGACACAATGCTGAAATCAGGGTCTCTGTCTCATTATTATGCTGCTCTCAGATTAGAAGGCAAAAATCTGGTGACAGATTCCCTTTAAGGCAACAACATTTTTATTAAATACATGTATGAACTGAATACTCTGGTATCATTTGGTATGTTACAGACGTATGATGCCAACGATGGGCAGTAATTGCGGATTTAACCACATAAGACAAGGGCTACCAGTAAATATCCCCATAAAAGCAGTGTACTAGAGACATACACTGATATGCTGAGCCAAAGTGACCACACGTTGACTTTTTAGGTGTGACGGAGCCTGCGATGTATGACATGGAGACTGCGGACCATCGGTTTTCTGTCGCAGATGCACTTCAGAAAGAAGTTTTGCAGGCACTAAATGAAACGAGATAAAGAAGATCAGACAACGCACTTTTCTGTATATCACTTAATAATATCCACATGGCATTACAGTACTAAAAATGCACTCTAACATCGACTTGGATTGGATGAAGACCCTTGCAGCTGCCATCAGTTCTGGCACTGGCTAAACTATGGTGCAGCAAGTACTCAGAGTAACCACCAGATGGCAGCGAGACGATGTAACGAAAGCAGGATACAGGACAAATATGTCAGAGCCCTGATTTTCATCCATAGGAGTCCAGTGGGCAGTCCTACCTTAACTGTATGCAGATCGAGGATTGAATAGGACGACCCACTGGACTACTAAGTATAAAAAGAAGAGAGGTGAAAATGAGTAAAATACAAGTTATACTGAATCAATTTATAAACCAAACTGTATCTCCTCAGCTACCTCTGCAGATCAGACACTATGGTTAATGGGATCGGTGGCCATCTTTCATAAAAATGTTCTATAAACCTTTATAAGAAGTCTTTGTTATAATGGGTGGACTTTTTATTTAAGGGGCGCTTCCCGCATTTTACTTTGTATGCGATTATAAAATAGAACAGAAGGAAACCTAAATCTTTATCTGATCATTTGCAGACAGGCGGCAGCTCCCAATCACCTTGTTTGTGTCTCGATTCGTGCTCCAGGCGGGCGGTTTCAGAGTCTTGCATGGCGGCTCGGACCTGCTTCTCAAGAGACAGGCGAGAGGAGCTCATGGGGCTAACTGCGTCGCGTCTGTCGGGGCTGTACCCAGTGGGAAACCCTAGTCAGACGTACAAGCGTTAGCATGCTGGAGCCAATCCCCTGCCCCCTAATAACAAGAAAAACTATGCAACTGTGCAAAATGGTTTCACTTTGACAATCAGGATTATATAAGAAATTCATAGCACTAGGAGAAGGGTCAAAAATATGGAGAAAATACACTGGACATTACAGACCTCTACTCAAATATAGGACTTAACGTAAAAATTTGGAAAATAAAAATAAAAAAGGGCTTACATGGCAACACAGTCATCCATGCAATCTCACTTTTATGTTTTGTTCAGCCTTGTTTTATGTAAAGTGACAGCAATACACAAAGTGGACATTTTGCACAGCTATCCACAACCCAGACTAAAAATATCAGAATCACATAGCAAGCAATGTAAAATCTGTTTGGCTGTTGAGTAGAGCTAAAAAAAAAAAAATGTCACAGTGAGGACACGCCACCAAGCCAAGCCACCCCGGGATGACCACAATCTGCGTGCAGTCAGACCCACGATTTGCATCAATAGGAGAGCAACTAGTTCTCCAAAGGTGATGGGACCACCAAACTGTGCAGCTTCTCCTGGGGTCTTCAGGACATAGGAGCTGCTGCACATTAGCTGAACTTTGGCAATTAAACAGTTGGGCTACTTTATGACGTGTAACTAAAGATTGCACCCTACATGCAGTATGCACTATTCATGTAGCACCAAAAGAATCCCGATGGTACTGTATATCCATCCCATGTCCGTCCTGGTCCCTGAGGAATACCACCAGCTAAACAGTGACAAAGCCTGATTCTAGCCAATGACTTTCCCAATAGTTGTGTACAAGTCTATATTTTGTACGTTTGGGTGTACAGAAAATACAAAAATATTGCTTTTTCCAGTTTCATCTGTTGTCCTTAAAGTGAATCTGTCAGCAGGATTTTACACTCCAAACCATGTATATATGCATGTAACTCTTTCAAAGATGAGCCCAGCAATACCTTTCCATGATCGGCCAGTTCCTCCATTCCTAAAACATCAGCATTTGAATTAATAAGCAAAGGGCTATGGTAGATCTGAAGTCTCTGTCACTCCAGCTCTATTCCCTCCCCAGTAGCGCCTCCTCCTGCTTGACCGACGGCTCCTCTGCCTAAAGCATAGAGGCCTTCAATGAGGCAGGAGGAGTCGGTACTGGGTGGGGAATGGAGGTGGAGTGACAGAGGCTGCAGATCTACAAATAGTGCTTCAACAGCATATCAATTCAAACGCTGATTTCTCAGGAACGGACTTGGCCATGTAAAGGTATTGCTGGACTTGTATTTGAAAGATCTATATGCGCATATAAACAGGGAGAGGTATTAAATCCTGCTGACAGATCAGAATTAAGCATATAAATATATGTTGTACATTTATCTACCCCAAACAAGCACCTAAAAAATAGATGTGCTTAAATTGGGCATCTTATTTGCAACTATGAAGAAATGTATTTTCTGCTTCTTTGGCAATGGTGAGGTTACTGGCTATATAGAGGGGTTGTAAACTGGAAAACGTGTCTCTCTAGTACAGTAAAAAATTAAAAAATAATTTAAAAAAAATATATATGCTGCTTCAAGTTGAAGATATCCTGTCTGTTCTCCTGACAAGTCTAATCTAGTGAATATTTTCAGTTACTAGAAAATAATGATGGAGCAGAATTTCTTAAGATCCTGCATTGGGCCTGTATTCTTCCTAGAAATGTATTAATAAATTGGCAACTGGATGTTAGGAGAGGACACCCCCCCGAGTTGTAACAGCCATTTGTCGATTTAGTCATACATTTTTAGAAGGAATGACTGAGGAACAGAACTCCTAGTTCTCAGAAAAGAGGCTCTGGGGTCGTTATTTCATGTGGAATACAATTTATTCCAGCTCCTCCTTCATACAACTTGGCTTACTCCCTGATCTAACTTCCAGAGTACAGACTAAAACTATAGAATTAAAATAAAAAAAATAGTCCCCCACCCACCGTCCCCCCAAAGAAAAAACTGGACAGCATCTAATTGCAGTAAAGATCTTTTTTAGTTCAGCTATTGTTTTAAGCCCCTCAAATTAAAACATCCAACAAGGCAAGCCAAGCGCAAATTGGACAAAAATTAAAAAACAAAATCCTAGAAAAAAAAACAAAACATCTGATCAGAGAGTTTAAAAGTAACTGAAAAATATGGAGACAAATGATTTCTAAAGTAAAACAGAAACGAAAAAAACTGAATCTGGAAAAGCCAATCACCAAAACGTGCATTGAAACAAAATGGAAAAAATTATATATATATAAAATATATATATATATATATATAAATAAATGAGCTACAAGCGTTGTACTACCTGCTCCCATAGGTCTTACCATCACTACTGGCGTCGACACTTAGCGAGGCTCTTTCTCGCTTCCCGTTATCACAAGAAATTTGACGCATGATAATGGCGTCTATGAAGTTGGCCGCGGTCATGGTGGTCTTACCGAGTGATCGGAGCTCCTGTTCCTGCATGGAAAAGGGTTTATTTGAGGTCTTGTCTCTATTGTGCTGCTCACTGGCTGGCACTGCTGTCTGGTCCAGGGGCTGGTGAGGTTGGCTTTTCCCCTGTCCGTTGTTATACTGATGAACTGAATTGGCCACAGTTGAAGGGTGAGGCCTGGACTCGATGTTCTTAATGGGCGATGTCTGTTCAAGGGTTGCTGATGGCAGCTTAGAGGTGTATATGTTTTCAGTCCTTAAACGTTCAATTTTGGCTTCTCGCGACCTTGCAATCTCCTTTTGTACCATGGTATTTTCAGGAGATTGAAAGCTTTCTCGTTCACTTGCTGAGCGGTGAGAGGATGTGGCCATCTGAGAAGACCGGATGGGTGAAGAGCTGGAGGACGTTCTATTCACATGGTAAAAAAGGAATTATTAGCATCATAAAAAACCCTTTAAGTGACTTTAGGTAATTGATCAATATAAATATTTACCGTAATACGGAAGCAGTGGCACTCTCGGCGTTTGTCAAGACGTTTTTCAAGCCAGTATTCTGAAGAACACTGGGACGCTGCTGAATATTCTCATGTGTTCGTGGGGATACTGGGGAATGTTGGTGACCATGACTCTGGGCTGACAAGCGTCCACTACTTTGCTCTGTTCCTGCAACAGAAAAAGCTGTGAAACTGCATTGAAATACAAACTTTGGGGTCTGAAGACTAGTTTATAATGGAAGGTTGTTACACTGCATGGAAGCCCCCTTTAGAAATCATTCCATACCTGGTCTCCATATAGGAGCGTGCTCTACTGTTGTTGTCAGCACAGATTTCTCCCGATCTCTTTCTCGCTCTGAGGCTGATGAGGTTTGCTTGGTCATGTGTGTGGTTGCTGCTGTAACAGGGACACATAGGGTTACACAGGCAAGACATATAGAAATAATATTCGATTTCTACATTTAAATTATAGCGTAATAAAATAATTTGGTATTTTGACCCAACCTATACAGTAAAACAGTGACAGATCAATGTTCC
The DNA here is from genome assembly GCF_039654945.1 of Dendrobates tinctorius. Lineage (NCBI taxonomy): Eukaryota > Metazoa > Chordata > Amphibia > Anura > Dendrobatidae > Dendrobates > Dendrobates tinctorius. The sequence continues at coordinate 12,587,169 of NW_027361758.1, forward strand.
CGTATAGTTTAAAGGCTCCCACACACAGAGTATTGTCGGCCAAAAATCCAAAGTGTATGTGGGCCCTAAACAGCTGATCATTAAAGAAGGTGTCAAACAGGAATTTCAGACTGCAGATACTTTGATCTCCAGGAGATAAAACACCGCTAATTATCTCTCAATGGCATCTCTCACTTTCTCATAAAGAAGACATGAGCAGTCAGCTGTATGAGGGCACCTGTGTATGGGAGACCGCTAGCCGGGATAGATGTTGGCCAAATGATTGGCCGAAGCTTTGTTCAGCAGAAAGCCACCCAATGTGTACAGTTGTGGCCAAAAGTATTGATACCCCTGCAATTCTGTCAGATAATACTCAGTTTCTTCCTGAAAATGATTGCAAACACAAATTCTTTGGTATTATTATCTTCATTTAATTTGTCTTAAATGAAAAAACACAAAAGAGAATGAAGCAAAAAGCAAAACATTGATCATTTCACACAAAACTCCAAAAATGGGCCAGACAAAAGTATTGGCACCCTCAGCTAATACTTGGTTGCACAACCTTTAGCCAAAATAACTGCGACCAACCGCTTCTGGTAACCATCAATGAGTTCCTTACAATGCTCTGCTGGAATTTTAGACCATTCTTCTTTGGCAAACTGCTCCAGGTCCCTGATATTTGAAGGGTGCCTTCTCCAAACTGCCATTTTTAGATCTCTCCACAGGTGTTCTATGGGATTCAGGTCTGGACTCATTGCTGGCCACCTTAGAAGTCTCCAGTGCTTTCTCTCAAACCATTTTCTAGTGCTTTTTGAAGTGTGTTTTGGGGCGTTGTCCTGCTGGAAGACCCATGACCTCTGAGGGAGACCCAGCTTTCTCACACTGGGCCCTACATTATGCTGCAAAATTGTTGGTAGTCTTCAGACTTCATAATGCCATGCACACGGTCAAGCAGTCCAGTGCCAGAGGCAGCAAAGCAACCCCAAAACATCAGGGAACCTCCGCCATGTTTGACTGTAGAGACCGAGTTTTTTTTCTTTGAATGCCTCTTTTTTTCTCCTGTAAATTCTATGTTGATGCCTTTGCCCAAAAAGCTCTACTTTTGTCTCATCTGACCAGAGAACATTCTTCCAAAACGTTTTAGGCTTTTTCAGGTAAGTTTTGGCAAACTCCAGCCTGACTTTTTTATGTCTTGGGGTAAGAAGTGGGGTCTTCCTGGGTCTCCTACCATACAGTCCCTTTTCATTCAGACGCCGACGGATAGTACGGGTTGACACTGTTGTACCCTCGGACTGCAGGGCAGATTGAACTTGTTTGGATGTTAGTCGAGGTTCTTTATCCAACATCCGCACAATCTTGCGTTGAAATCTCTTGTCAATTTTTCTTTTCCGGCCACATCTAGGGAGGTTAGCCACAGTGCCATGGGCTTTAAACTTCTTGATGACACTGCGCACGGTAGACACAGGAACATTCAGGTCTTTGGAGATGGACTTGTAGCTTTGAGATTGCTCATGCTTCCTCACAATTTGGTTTCTCAAGTCCTCAGACAGTTCTTTGGTCTTCTTTCTTTTCTCCATGCTCAATGTGGTACACACAAGGACACAGGACAGAGGTTGAGTCAACTTTAATCCGTGTCAACTGGCTGCAAGTGTGATTTACTTATTGCCAACACCTGTTAGGTGCCACAGGTAAGTTACAGGTGCTGTTAATTACACAAATTAGAGAAGCATCAGATGATTTTTCGAACAGTGCCAATACTTTTGTCCACCCTCTTTTTTATGCTTGGTGTGGAATTATATCCAATTTGGCTTTAGGACAATTCTTTTTGTGTTTTTTCATTTAAGACAAATTAAATGAAGATAATAATACCAAAGAATTTGTGTTTGCAATCATTTTCAGGAAGAAACTGAGTATTATCTGACAGAATTGCAGGGGTGTCAATACTTTTGGCCACAACTGTATGACCGGCCTTGAGTATTGCTAAACAGATATATCCCCTTCAGGACCACATCACTGTTTGCCCACTAGTCAATGTTCTTTATGAAACCAGCAATTAAACCTTTTGGCACCTTACAAGAGATCTACTTAGAATACTCAGCCATGCAAGTACCTGGGGAGTGTGGGGAACTACTAAGTCTGTTGCTGAAAGTTTGTGGTCCTCCAGATATATAAGTGATGCGGTCCATTGTGGCAGCGGATGAGGCTGAAGACTGAGGTATAAGGACAGGGAGATGTGGCACTTGAGAAAGGTCTATGATTCCTGCAATTAGATAACAAGACAAGGGATACAGTTATATTATCATATTATGGAGTGACTTATGCATATAAAACTGAATTTAGTGTAGAAGTGGAAAGTTACAAAGACAAATATCTGGACATGATTCATCGAGCAATTTTTGGCAAGATTCTCTTGAAATGTCGCTAAACTTTTGCACATCTCCATGTTGTACAGAAATGTGGCTACTGTTGGTGCTTTTACACCAGTCCCAGCTAGCTCTGCAAACTTTATGAAAGAATGAAAGTGGCAAAGCTGATCACCACAAAAGTACTGACAGAAATGGATGCCAGCCCTAATGGAGTAACATTATTGGCAGGGGCACATGGCAGATGAAAGATGAGCCAAATGTATTAAGACATGCATACCTGCCTCTTAAAAGAGTTGTCAACTACTAGGACACCCCCTTCTCAATCTGAGTGTTTGCCAGCATGAAAATAAAAACACCTATATTCACATCTGGTGGTGGCGCCGCCGTTCCAGCGGTGTCGACATCCTTGTTCCCAGGGCTCACATAAGGTTGTGTCACATGAGCCCTGCGCCCAATCAGCAATGGGGTCACTGTCTCTGCCTTGGAACATATAAGTAATCAAGAAGAAGTGAGCAGCTAACCGCAGATCTCACTTCGTGTTACTTATACGTCCGAAGGCGGGAACAGGGACGCTGGCGCAGATGGAGCACAGGGCTCATGTGACATAACATCCTCAGGTGAGCCCCGGGAATGAGAGTGTTGGCACCGCTAGAACAGCGACGGCACTGGAGGAGAGTATGAGTGTTTTTATTTTCAAGGGGGAAAACATTCAGTGATAAGGAGTTGTCCTAGTCGTGGACAACCCCTTTAAATGCATTTTGCTCATCTTACCTTACTACAGCGCACTTTTCATCAAGACTGGAGTAAACAACACTAGTCTGATGAATCGGGGCCTTAGAACCTACCCACAGGATATGTCATAAATGTATCATCAGTGGGAGTCTGACCACGAGGACCCACATAGACCACAAGAATTGAAGTCCCAAAGTCCTGCATAAGTAGAGCATTAATGTGCATGTGTGACCACATACTATTCTCTTCTACATGTGTATGACATCAGCAGTGTGCATGTGTGACCACCTTACTATTCTCTTCTATAGGTCTATGACCACGGCAGTGTACATGTGTGACCACCATACTATTCTGTTCTATAGGTCTATGACAGCGGCAGTGTGCATGTGTGATCACCATACTATTCTCTTCTATAGGTCTATGACAGCGGCAGTGTGCATGAGTGACCACCATACTATTCTCTTCTACAGGTCTATGACAGCGGCAGTGTGCATGAGTGACCACCATACTATTCTCTTCTACAGGTCTATGACAGGGACAGTGTACATGTGTGACCACCGTACTATTCTCTTCTACATGTGTATGACATCAGCAGTGTGCATGTGTGACCACCCGTACTATTCTCTTCTATAGGTCTATGACCACGGCAGTGTGCATGTGTGACCACCGTACTATTCTCTTCTACAGGTCTATGACCGCGGCAGTGTGCATGTGTGACCACCGTACTATTCTCTTCTACAGGTCTATGACCGCGGCAGTGTGCATGTGTGACCACCATACTATTCTCTTCTACAGGTCTATGACCACGGCAGTGTGCATGTGTGACCACCGTACTATTCTCTTCTACAGGTCTATGACCGCGGCAGTGTGCATGTGTGACCACCGTACTATTCTCTTCTACGGGTCTATGACCGCGGCAGTGCGCATGTATGACCACCGTACTATTCTCTTCTACAGGTCTATGACCGCGGCAGTGTGCATGTGTGACCACCGTACTATTCTCTTCTACAGGTCTATGACCACGGCAGTGTGCATGTGTGACCACCGTACTATTCTCTTCTACAGGTCTATGACCGCGGCAGTGTGCATGTGTGACCACCGTACTATTCTCTTCTACGGGTCTATGACAGCGGCAGTGTGCATGTGTGACCACCCATACTATTCTCTTCTACATGTCTATGACCGCGGCAGTGTGCATGTGTGACCACCGTACTATTCTCTTCTACAGGTCTATGACCACGGCAGTGTGCATGTGTGACCACCGTACTATTCTCTTCTACAGGTCTATGACCGCGGCAGTGTGCATGTGTGACCACCGTACTATTCTCTTCTACGGGTCTATGACCGCGGCAGTGTGCATGTGTGACCACCCATACTATTCTCTTCTACAGGTCTATGACCGCGGCAGTGCGCATGTGTGACCACCGTACTATTCTCTTCTATAGGTCTATGACAGCAGCAGTGTGCATGTGGGACCACTTCTTCCGTACATGAAGTGGTGGTCATGCGTGCACAATAATGTTCTATTTACAAAAAGAAACAGGACCCCATTCTCAATCAGTGGGAATCTCAGTGGTTGGAAACTTCACGGATCATATACTGTCTGTAAGAGGACGCCTTTAAAGTGCACCTGTCAGCAGGTTTGGCTGATATAAGATGAGGCCACTGCCTTTCAGGGCTTATATACAGTATTCTATAATGCTGTAGATAAGCCCCCGGTCCGACCCGAAAGATAAGAAAAAATAAGTTTTATTATACTCACCCGGGGAGGGCGGTCCGATCCGGTCCTATGGGTGTCACAGGTCCGGGTCCTTCCATCTTCTTGCGACGCCGTCCTCCTGTCATTGCTACGGGCATCACGCTCCTGCTCAGGCGTACTATATCTGCCCTGTTGAGGGCAGACGGAAAAGGTCAGAGAGGTCCAGTGCCTGCGCACTACAGTACTTTCCTCTGCCCTCAACAGGGCAGATAAGTACACCTGCGCAGGAGCGCGATGCTGGGGAGCGATGAAGGAAGCAGGAGGGCGGAATCGCAAGAAGATGGGAGGCGCCGGACTCGGACCGGTGACACCCATCGGACCGAACCACACCGCCCTCGGTGAGTATAATAAAACTTATTTTTCTTATCTTGCAGGTCGGATCGGGGGCTTCATTCAAGTAATTTAGAAAATAGAGAGAAGCCTATCAAAGATCACAAGTGAACCCCACATTCCAAGTATTCAAACAACCTATTAAAAAGATTATTATCTAGAAAATGTTACCATTAGCAATCAGATGGCGATACCAAACACTTATGGCAATCAGCACTTTCCATTGGGGAAAGCTGGAGCTGGATGTATGACACTTACAAAGAATTTTAATTGTCACACCATGGTCATGCTGAACCCACCAGAATAGGAGCTGCTCTTTACATCAGCTCTGTACTCTTTATAACCCAATTGAGCTTTAAAGTGAAAAATAATAATACACACTGGGGTTCACCGGCCAATAATCCCCTCAGCAGCTGGTATCAAGACAGAAAATGTGCCAGTTCTGTCATGGGGAAGGGCTATAGAAAGCAAAAAATTATTTACCCTCAAGTGCGGCATCACCAATTGAGCTTTACTTGAGACAAGGACTAAAGCAATTACATATTCTGTGAAATAGGTTTGCAGATTTAAGTCATTTCTTTTTTTTACGTGAGATGATAAAAACTAGAAAGAGTGAGACATTAGAAATGAAGGACTGAAGTTTAAAATATGGACACAAAACTATGGGACAAAAAATTCAGTTCATACTTCGAGGACCTGCTGTGTAGTTGAGAGCCAGCGCAGGATCTCTTGTTTGCAGCCCACGTAGCATTTCAGCCCTCTGAGCCATAGCAGTTGATGGATTGTGATGCATATGCTGGGAAGTGATGTAGTCATTGATGATCGTCTGGCGGTTCTCCATGGCAGCAGTGTCTGGGTATCCACGAATGAGGTATGGTGGATAAAGATGGGGGTATGCTGGATTTGGGGCCAAATGTCTGGGTAAGTAGTAGGCAGCTGTAAAAAAATCATAAAGATTGAACAATTAACATAACTTAAAGACAAAATATTTCCCCATAACAATAGCTGAAGAAAGTGCATGCATTAGTGATTTCCATCAATAGCACTTTATGCACAAACATTAATCCTTTAATGATAAACACTGGCTCAGGCCGTGACAGCCATATAATAAAAAAATCTCTACAAAGAAATGCAAAAAAAAAAAATGTTTCCATTGTTATTGGAGGGAGCCTATCACTAAGGCTAATTTCACATTAGCGCTTTTTTGCGCAGCGCATTGTGCGCAATACAAACGCATGCAAAAACCGCATCATGTGTTTTTGCATGCGTTTGCGTTTATGCGCATTTGTTCTCTAGGGGTTAAAACCAGTGTCTACACATATTTACGCCAAAACCGCATGCGCACGAAAATGCAGACGAACACATGTCTATGCGCACGCCTGCGTTCCCATACACTATAATGCGTTATTTTGTCGCATTCCATGCGCATGCGTTTTTTTTACGCCTTTCGGCAGACCCAAAAATGCAGCAGGTTGCGTCTTGCGCGCCTAGGTGCACACGACAAAAAAACGCATGAGCACGAAAACGCATACGAACGCGTGCAATCGCAAGACCATGCGCACACCATGTTAAACATAGGTACGCATGACGCATGTGCATGGAAGCGCACCCCCCCAGAGAAGACTCTGAAGAAGTGCCTAGCTGCATTACAAGCAGAGATTTCACATAGTGTGCTACAGAAGAAACAAAAGGTGAATAGCTCTACTGTTTAGCGATGCATTGCAATAAGTAAAAGAGCAGCAAAATCAGGGAAGCTCAGGGACTTTTACAAGGTATTTAGCTACATTTTTTGAGCAAGTGAAAGGTCCACTTTAAACCTAGTTTTGTGTAGCAGAGATCACATGCAAGTAGTTTCTCTACCTGCTTCTAGTGGGATTCCTCTGGAAATAGCTGCAGGGTCAAATGCTAAGGGTATGTGACTTCTGTACAAATCAGCTGGATTGACTCCACGGAATAAATGCTCATAAGTTGACATGGCATGAAGGTGTTCAGGGACAGTTGTATGAGGTGACTTGGAGTTTGAGATTTCTCTGGGATTTGGGGTGCCCCTCCTTTCCTGGGTTATTGGTTTTCCAGAACTAATACTTCCTGTAGGTAAAAAAAAAAAACAACACACATTAATAAAAAAAATACATGGCTATTATAAATATTTCAATATAACTGATAGATGGTTATAAATATGATTTCTGATCATTTTATCTTTTAATATGAGCCAAGCTCAGGCTAGTAATCTGCTTTTTAATCCCACTCAGGATAATATACGATCTCTACCTTCATGGCTCCGCTGTGCCGATTCTCTCGTAGTCACAGGAGATCCTCTATTCAAATGGCCACTGTATGTTGCTCCATGGGGCAACTGATGATCCTCATATGAGAGAGGACTATGTCTGGGTTTGCCATGGTCAGGAACAATTATAGGAGCTCCTCTGGTTATAGATCCAGAGCTAGGCCTACTTTTCATCATCTCATCATAAACTCGTTCCATAGTCCTTGGGTCTTGCAATGCGTCTATGGAGTGCAAAGAATGGTAGGCTCTACCAGTGCTACCAATTATGGATCGTACATCATGCTTTTTGGCACTCATTGAAGAGCCACTGTCATACTTCAAAGGTGTACCCTGTATAAAAAGATTTAGAAGACATCAGAGGCACTGGTAAATCATGGTAATAGTGTAAACAGAAATCCAGTCACTTCATAAAGCCCAAAAGATGTATAGATATATGTTGGGTAGTACGATTACTTTATGACGCACCATCTACACTCATTAGGATATTTTGTCTTTATGGTGAAGTAAGAATTGTTGGAGTCTCTGTGCTCATGATTAGATTAGAAAAGAGACATATTGTATATATATTTTTTTAAAATATACAGTGGTAAAGTATTCAGACCCCTTTAAATTTTTCACTCTTTGTTTCATTGCAGCCATTTGGTAAATTAATGTAAACTCTGTAAATTTATTAAAAAAGAAAAACTGAAATATCACATGATCATAAGTATTCAAACCCTTTGCTCAGGCACTCATATTTAAGTCACATGCTGTCCATTTTCTTGTGATCCTCCTTGAGATGGTTCTACCCCTTCATTGGAGTCCAGCTGTGTTTAATTAAACTGATAGGACTTGATTTGTAAAGACACACACTTATCTATATAAGACCTCACAGCTCACAGTGCATGTCAGACCAAATGAGAATCATGAGGTCAAAGGAACTGGCCAAGGAGCTCAAGACAGAATTGTGGAAAGGCACAGATCTGGCCAAGGCTACAAAATAATTTCTGCTGTACTCAAGGTTCCTAAGAGCACAGTGGCCTCCATAATCCTTAAATGGAAGAAGTTTGGGACCACCAGAAGTCTTCCTAGACCTGGCCGTCCAGCCAAACTGAGCAATCATGAGAGAAGAGCCTTGGTGAGCGAGGTAAAGAAGAACCCCAGGATCCCTGTGGCTGAGCTCCACAGATGCAGTAGGGAGATGGGAGAAAGTTCCACAAAGTCAACTATCACTGCAGTCCTCAACCAGTTGGGTCTTTATGGCAGAGTGGCCCGACGGAAGCCTCTCCTCAGTGTAAGCCATATGAAAGCCCACAAAAAGTTTGCTAAAAAAACACATGAAAGACTCCTACACTATGAGAAGTAAGATTCTCTGGTCTGAGGAGACGAAGATAGAATTTTTTGGTGATAATTCTAAGCGGTATGTATGGAGAAAACCAGGCACTGCTGATCACCTGCCCAATACAATCCCAACAGTGAAACATGGTGGTGGAAGCAACATGCTCTGGGGGCTTTTTCTGCTGCAGGGACAGGACAACTGGTTGCAATTGAAGGAAACATGAATGCAGTCCAAGTACAGAGATATCCCTCTCCAGTTTTCCATCTACAGATGTGCACCAGATCACCTGTGTGCTACCTACATGACCTATCACATGATCTATCAAAGGGGATCATGTGACATGTCATGTAATACATCGGGTACCGGGGGAGGGACACACCTTCTAAACTGTCCGGCGCCCTGGCTACTCTTAATCTGTCCCTTCCCCGACCAAGGCTTTTCACAGTCTGTGTGTGGGTTTGATGTTCCACTTACTCTCATTCTGCACTGTTTGAAGTAGTAAAATTACATGAAGTTAAAAGGAATAACAGACAGAGGGGTATGAGTGTTTATAGTTTGAAACACAGTTTTGCCTGAAATTGTAATCTCCCTGGAATAACCCTTTGCATATATACCACTTAGAGGGAAATCACTACATACTTTTTGTACACTAAATGTAAAGGAAACCTGTCAGCAGGTTTTTAGACCCAAGATTTATTTTGATTTTTTTCAGCAGACCCGCTTCAAAATATGGTTCAAAAATCCTTGTAAAACTCTTCCTATTCATTTATATGGAAAATTCACTTTTCCATTCAAATGAGGTTTTTTTTTTAGCATTTTAAATACCGTACTTGAAATGTTGCCTGATGACACAAATCTCCTGATAGAATCTGCTCCAAATTAGTCGCTGCCAAATCAGCAAGCAACAAACACAAACAAAAATAAAAAGCTTCGGGAATAACCCGCTTCAATTGCTCTGTAGGTATGCGCACATGACATATCTAAGATTCCACCGAGAACCTGCCTGAAAAAGTGCTGCAAAAGGTGAACATAATGCACAGCTGTACAAAAATGAATACAAAAAGTAGTTGAAAGCAAACAAAATCTTGGATATGGATGTGATGTATAGAGATATTATATGGAACCTGTGATTGTGCTTTTCCGAATCATGGTCAGCATGAATAAGAGCCTGGCTGCGCGATTGGAGTATGTTTTACTCTTGACTTGCCGCAGTGTTTGAAAAGCTGGCCGGGGACTAGAGACCTGACTAACTTGATGCGGCCCCTGCCCGACTTCACCCTGTACAGTCCCAGCTGACAGGTCTTGCCCTATGTACACACATGAAAGAGACTTGTCAATCAGAGAGGGTTAAGGAGAAGTTGTACGGGTGGACATCTTCGGACTACAGTCCACGGCTGACTTTTCAAATTACGTTTTCTCTGAAATGCTGCAGCAGTTCAGTGAAGGACATACCTGGCTGCAATGGCATAGCCCAGCTTTGATTCATGCTCCCCGCGGTTTGGTCAGCATGAATCTAATGACCGGTGACCACCCAGTAATACTCAATGTTTAAGGTTGCTGAATATTTGCACAAAGAGGAAAATGTACTTTTATTAGGTTTAGTTTCTGTATATTTTGGTTGTGTTAGAAAGGCCGATAATCACATTTTAGAAATGTTCACTATCTGCTAAAATACATATTTTCGGATAAAAACTAGAAACAAAGCTCTAAACCCAATAGAGGCAATCCATAAAGAACAACCTGTATGAATAGACATGTCTGTCTAGAATATCAATCCATACGTATCATGCATCAAAGTCCCTTCTTCCCATATCTACACGGGCCAATTTTCAGACCAAGACGTAATACTAAAATAAACAAGGAGAATATTCTCAAAAACATTGAGGACATTTTACTTGCTGGGATGAATATTTCCGTCATCTGTGAATACTACAATAATCTCAGCCTTCATATTATCCATCCAGACTCTCCATAAATAAGGATATCCTCGTCTGAAAAAGCTAAAAATGAACACAAGGAGGGCTCTCAGACCAAAGGAAGTCAACAGTGTACAATCCTTTTCACATCACAGGAATAGCACCATGCATGGAAATAGGAGACACTGACGGAGGAGCCAAAGTAGCCACTAAGCCATTAGTGGAATTCAGGCAATATAGGACGGGTGCGATTTTAACAAAGCTGTTTTTATATGAAGTAAACTTTTCCAGACCTTCGTCCAGGGCCGTATATTGGTAAGTACAGTGACACAATGACTTTCATGTCAGCATCTGGCCCTGTGTAGCCGAGTACACACTTTTATGGCCATCTGCCCAGTGACTTAAAACAACAAGAATCAGCCTCAGGACTTCCACGCTGCAGCGGTGCCAACTAGGCGAAAGTGTGCAGCAATCTTACCCCATCAGTCACACTGGGATTGCACAAAGCAGCTGTTTTATAGACACTTCTAAGCGAAGATATTTCAGAAGATAAAGCCCTCATAAGAAATATTACATATGTATTTAACCAGTTCATGACTGGGCCATATTCCCTCATTCCTAACCAGGCACATTTTTGCATTTTATTGTACATGTGCTTTTATCGGTTCTCAAATTTTCAATGTTCAGACTTTCAAATATTTTTTTCTCTCTTTTTTGCAATATACGGGGCTAATTTTTATATGCTTTTTTTGCTGTCTTTGGGGGAAAATATAGAGAAAGCTAGGAAATTGGAGCTAGAAACAGCAATTCAGGCTCGCAGTGCCTTTTTTGATTTGGTTTATTTATGCGGTTTTTAATTGAATTTTTGCTATTTTTTCTATTTATGTTTTAATTTATTAGAATGTGTTAAAAGATGTCAAGGGGCATTTTAACATATTAATACATTCTTTTTATTGCAAATTTCCACTGTAAGGCTAATTTCACATTAGCTTTTTTTGTGCAGCGCATCGTGAGCAATAGAAACACATGCAAAAAACGCATCATGCGTTTTTGCATGCGTTTATGCGCTTTCGTTCTCTAGGGGTTAAAACCAGTGTCTACAAATTTTTACGCTAAAAACGCACGCGCACGAAAACGCAGACGAGCGCAAGTCCATGCGCACGCCTGTGTTCCGATAGACTGTAATGCGTTATTTTGTCGCATTCCATGCGCAAGCAGGGTTTTTTTTCGCCTTTCGGCGGACCCAAAAATGCAACAGGTTGCATCTGGTGCACACCTTGAAAAAGCGCATGCGCACGAAAACGCATACAAATGCGCACGCCATGTTAAACATAGGTATGCATGATGCATACGCATGGCCCGCATGATGCGCTGCGCAAAAAAACGCTAATGTGAAACCAGCCTAACTGGTATGTTAGCCCTAGTTACAGGGGAATTTCAGCTTCCTGCTTGAATAGCAGAGCTCACCAAGTTTCCGATGACCCAGAATTGCCTGTTCCCTCCCTACACCCAGTGATCACATGAACGCATGGTCTGGAGGAGGAAGAAGTGACAATGCTTCCTAACATATGCACTGGTTCAGCGCTGTGTATACCGAAATCGAGAAGGTAAACCTTGTAATGAACAGTTTATCTTCTCTATGGGTAGTCTGCCTGTATCTGACAGCCGGACCCACACCCACACAACTTCTCAATCTCATGATATCTCCTTAGAATGCATTGACCTTTCAGAACATCAGTGTAGGGATCAGTGTGATCTGCGGGGACATCTATAGTCTATGGGCAGTCCAAAAGTGGTTAAAGTAAACTAGGACTGTTCATACAGAGAGTTTATAGGGTTCACTTTTTTCAGTTTAGTACGATACTAGTTCCCCTCACCAGATTAATGTTCACTATTTTATAGATTATTTTGCTATATAAAATGGCACACCATTTCATGTAATATTTTTATTAAAACGTCAGCGGTGCTGTTTTTTATTTTCATTTTTTCCTAGTCAACTCGTTATCATCACAGACAGAATTACAATGAGAAAAATCACCAATCTATGGATGACTGAGGATATAGGATTCCGGTGATGGTCACAGCTCACCTTCTCCTCCTCCCTGCAAAATGACCTTTAAACTGATCAAGTTTACACAGAAAATACTTCTACAGAAGTCACAATGAACATCTCCAAACATTTGTTTCCTATGGTTCATGAGGGTACTGCAAAATATGTCTATAAACTGTTGTTAAAGGTGTGATCTAGGACTAAACGATTGATAACCTAACCTTATATTGGGTCATCAATATGGACTGACAGGGTGCGAGACATGGCACCACCTCAGCTGAAATCTAATAATAAAAAAAGTAATCAGTTGTTTATTCTCCAACAAACCTTTTAAATAGCAGCTCAGGAAAGAGGGCTTGCCCCATATTTGCCCATCTAGTAGTATCTGTACAGAATAGCCTTCATTTAAGAGCATTACTTTAGCACATATCCTTGGATTTCCATGCTCTGGGACCCTCCTTGCTCACTCGCCAATAGGGTAATATAACATCTGCCACCCGATTACAAACCAGGCATTGGCTCCAGGTTGACATCTCTTAGCAGGGACAATTGTCTATTCATATGTATTGGTCAAAATGATGATTTGGATAACAGTAATAACTAGTAACACGAAAAATTAATCACAATATAGACATTAGTAGACATCACTACACACCTGTGTAATAGACCCTTCCTTATGAGGCCGAGGATTAACTTGAATCTCGGCACCGTGTCTCATTTCTTCCCTGGGAATCTCATGAACTGATCTACCAATTTCCTTCACCGTGGCCACCACTTCATCATGTGTCTTCAATTTGAGTGGGCCTGAAAGACCCTCGTGAGTTCGGACTTTGTAGGCATCGGATAGGCTTCGTGGTGGAGTGCTTTCTCTCTTGAGCTGCTTGGCTTCTCTGCGGAGGTAGTCTTCTTGAGCCTCAATGTAGCCGCGTGGGATCCCTGGACAAATGGTATGAAAGGTGGAAAATGGAAGTCACACAAAACTTTTATATTTATAATCAGCATAAATGGATTAAAGGGGTTGTCCACTACAAAAACAACCCATTCTTGATCAAAATGTTTGGCCCTCATAAAATAATAAAGCCTACGCTCACCTCCCATGCTGGCGCCGTTCCTGCGGTGTCAGCACTCGCAGTCACGGGGCTTGTGTGCGGTTGTAGTGACACATGACCCCAGCGCCCAAACAGCTCCAGAATCACTGTCCCCGCCTTCGGACAAATCAACCATGAAGAGGAAGTAAGGGCTGCAGCTGATCTCGGAAATCTTCTTCCTGCTCAATTTGACAGGAGGTGGGGACAGTGACATTGGCGCCAAAACAACAGCACGGAAGCCCAGGGAGACAGAGTGCCGACACTACGTGAATGTAGCCACCGCGGGAGAGGAGTACAGGCTTTATTATTTTCTGGGGACCAAGTGAGGGGTATGAATCATAGAATCGTAGAGTTGGAAGGGACCTCCTGGGCCATCTGGTCCAACCCCCTGCTCAAAGCAGGATTTGCTAAATCATCCCAGTCAGATGTCTGTCCAGCCTCTGTTTGAAGACTTCCATTGAAGGAGAACTCACCACTTCTCGTGGCAGCTTGTTCCACTCATTGATCACTCTAACTGTCAAAAAGTTTTTTCTAATATCTAATCTGTGTCTCCTCCCATTCAGTTTCATCCCATTGCTTCTAGTCTTTCCTTATGCAAATGAGAATAAAGTTGATCCTTCTACAATGTAACAGCCCTTTAGATATTTGTAGACAGCTATTAAGTCTCCTCTCTGATGGACAATTTCTTTAAGTTACACAAATAAATCCTATTACATTATAACATTTAAATAAACCTATCATGAGATTCATGTTGACCGAACCATAGGCAATGGCGCTATTGCTTCGGCACTCAACTGAAAAACGTTTTTTATCTTTTATTGTGATTTGACTGATTTGCCACATTAAAAAATAAAAACGATTTTAAATTGAGTGACAAAGTAATCTCTATGCTTAAAAGCTGTTTTCTCTTATGAGCACCAATCTCTAATTTTTTTTTTTACAGTGGGCAAGCATATTCATTTTCTTATTGGTGTTATTGCTGCCATGTACATTTTACTCTGAAACACTGCGGCATTTCAGAGACAATTTACTTTGAAAAGCTAGCCAGTGACGATGTGCCTAGGATAACTAGTCCAAGGCCGGTCCAGGCTGCTTCTCCCCTAAACAGACTAGTCTCTCCACATACACACACACATGGAGAGGGACTATTCAGTCTCGGGGAGCAGGGCAGGGAAGAGTCTTCGTAAATGGTAGATTCTCTAAATGGGATATAGCCAGCAGTTGGGTATTGCAGGGATCTGTGCTGGGACCGATTCTTTTTAATCGCTTTGTGGATGGGATTGAGAGTAAGGTATCAGTTTTGCTGATGACACCATGTGAGCAAACACTTGGCAAAAGAGATTTAGTGTAGATAAATGTAGAGTAATGCACCTAGTGCAGAGTAATCTTATTGCTGCCATATACATTAAATGGGAGTATACTTGGGACTACAGAACAGAAGAAGGACTTGGGTATTCTGGTTACAAGTAAGCTGAGAAGCAGCACTCAATGTCAAGCAGCAGCTGCAAAAGCAAACAGGATTTTAAGGTGTATTAAAAGAGATAAAATCTTGTGATTCCAATGTATTGTTATCCCTTTATAAATCACTTGTGAGGCCACATCTAGAATATGGCATCTAGTTTTCGGCTCCACATTTTAAAATGGATATTTAGAAGTGAGTCAGTTCAAAGACGGGCAACTAGATTATTATAAGGGATGGAAGGCCTCTCATATGATGAGAGGTTGAAAAAGTTGGCAGTGTTCAGCTTAAAAAAAAGATGTCTCAGATCTCATTTATATCTATAAACACATATGTGGTCAATACAAAGGGCTGAAACGTGAGTTACTCCTTCCAAAAACTTTACCAAGGAAGAAAGGAGATTCCTGAAGCTAAAAAAGAAGGGTATTACGTACCTGGTAATGTGTTTTTTCATGAGACATGACGGCACCACGGGAGAGAGGGGATCCTCCCAACGAGGACAGGAAACCTTCAAGATAAAAGGGGTGGCTCCTCTCTCCGCATCTGTTGTTTTACAGAGCACGAGAGGAACTCCGCAGGTTAGTGTACACATAAATAATACATCCTTTACACTACTAAATTTCCAACACCGAATAGAGTGTATAATGCTAATAATGCACCCAACTAATGACGTGATCAATAGGGAGGGAATATAAGGGTGCCGTCATGTCTCATGAAAAAACACATTACCGGGTACGTAATACCCTTTTTTTTCCCATTCTACATGACGGCACCACGAGAGAGTTACAGAGATTTGTATTCTCTTTAGGGAGGGATCACTGCCTGTAACACTCTTCTCACGAATGTGAGATCAGAGGTAGCAGATAGGTCTATTCTGTAATGTTTGAAAAAGGTAGACGGAGAGGACCAAGTGGCCGCCTTACAGATTTGGTTGATGGAGGAGTCAGCTTTCTCCGCCCAGGAAGTCGCCATGGCCCTCGTGGAGTGGGCTTTTAGGCCTTCTGGAACCGCCCTGCCTGTACTATATGCTAGCATGATGGCCTCTCTCACCCATCTAGCTATAGTCTGCTTAGAGGCTTTAAGGCCTTTTCTTGCCCCCTGGTATGAGACAAATAAGGCCCTCTGTTTTCTCCAAGGTTTTGTCATCTCTAAATACTGTAGGATACATCTCCTAACGTCTAAGCAATGAAGTCTCTCCTCCTTCTGGTTACCGGGGTTAGGACAAAAGGATGGTAAGACTATCTCCTGAGCCCTGTGGAATTTCGACACTACCTTAGGGAGATATGCAGGTCTAATTTTAACACAACCCTATCGTCCATTACCTGAGTGTATGGCGTGTAAGTCTCCGACCCTACGGGCCGATGTGAGTGCCACTAATAAGGCTGTCTTTAAAGTTAACACCTTATCTGACGCTGCGTTTAGCGGTTCAAATGGACTTTCTGTCAGAGATGATAGGACTAAATTTAGATCCCAGGGAGGAGGCCTAGGAGACGGGACAGAGTCAGCTCTAGTACAGGCACGGATAAACCTGGTCACCAAACTATTGATTGCCAGGTCATAGTTGAATAAGGCTGCCAGGGCTGAAACGTGAACTTTGAGGGTGCTGACAGCTAACCCCAACTCTAAACCCTTCTGCAGAAACTCCAGTACTGCCCCTACCGGTACTTCTCCCTCCCGTATCGGGCCT
The DNA here is from genome assembly GCF_039654945.1 of Dendrobates tinctorius. Taxonomy (NCBI): domain Eukaryota; kingdom Metazoa; phylum Chordata; class Amphibia; order Anura; family Dendrobatidae; genus Dendrobates; species Dendrobates tinctorius. The sequence continues at coordinate 12,604,140 of NW_027361758.1, forward strand.
GAGGTAGATAAAAATTTCCTCCATATCCTTCCATAAATTTTCGTAGTCACTGGTTTTCTGCTATTGAGTAAGGTGAATACTAACCCCGCTGAGAAACCTTTTTTCTCTAACAGTGACCTTTCAAATTCCAGGCTGTCAAATGCAGCCTGGACTTCGGAGGGTGATTGAAGGGACCCTGTGTTAGCAGGTCATGATCCTCTGGGAGCACCCATGGGTCCGTCACTGACATCACTCTCAGCCAGTAGAACCACAGTCTTTTTGGCCAAAAAGGAGCTATCATAATTACTCTGGCTTGGTCCTCCCTGATCTTCCTCAGAACTGCTGGAAAGAGGCATATTGGAGGGAAGGCGTACATGAGACCTGGTGTCCACTTTATCCTGAAGGCGTCTACTGCCAACGGCCTGTCTGCTGGACTTAGGGAGCAGAATTTTTGAACCTTCTTGCTGGTTTTTGAGGCGAAGAGATCTATGATGGGTTTCCCCCACATATGCACAATCCGTTGAAAAATGGATTCTTTTAGGCACCATTCTCCTTGCCTCAGGTGGTTCCTGCTCAGAAAGTCTGCCTTCAGTTTCTCTACGCATCGAATATGCAGGGCCGATAATGAAAGGAACTGGTGTTCTGCTAGAGCCATGATACTTCCTGCTATTTGCATCAGGGACCGAGAACGGGTGCCCCCCTGGTGGTTCACATATGCGACTGCTGTACGGTTGTCTAATAAGACTCTCACATGATGTCCTCTTAGGTGTGTCAACAATCCTTTCAGCGCCCTTTCGATGGCTAGTAGCTCCCACTCGTTTGAGGATAGATTTCTTTCCTCCTGGACCCAGGGATCCTGGAGCCATAGTGTGTCTAGATGGGCTCCCCAGCCCCAAGGACTGGCGTCCGTTGTGACTACTCTGGAGGCTGTGTATGTCCAGGGCACTCCTCTTGGGGAGGACTCTATCTGTAACCACCACTTGAGTGACTGGAGTACAGGGTCCGGGAGGGTGAGCTTCTGCTCTAACTGCCCCTGAAGCCTCAGGTCGTTTTGTAGAACACACCACTGAAGTTTTCTTGTGTGAAACTGGGCCCATTTTACTGCTGGTATGCAGGAAGTTAGGGACCCCAACACTGACATGGCCCTTCTCAGAGTCATTTCTGTTTTTTTTAATGTTGCCATGATTAGATTTTTGATCTTCTCTTCTTTCTCCACTGGGAGGCGACACTCCTGTACCACCGAGTCCATTGTTAAGCCCAAAAAATTCTGGATCATTGCTGGTACCAGTTTGGATTTTTTGAGGTTCAGTTGCCAACCCAGGGTCTGTAGTGTCTCCATCACTATTTTGACTTGTTCTTGACAGTGATAGAAATTTCTTCCCACTATCAAGAAGTCGTCCAGATACGGTATCACCAGAGTGTCTTTTTCCCTGAGATGCGCTGTGACCTCTGCAATTAATTTTGTGAAGACTCGGGGGGATATCGCCACACCAAAGGGCAGAGCCCTGTATTGAAAGTGACGCCACTGAGACCTTATCTGAACCGCCAATCTGAGATATTTGCGGTCCTGTTGCCGGATCGGGACATGATAGTAAGCATCCTTGAGATCCAGGACTGCCATGTAGCACTGAGGATAGAGGAGCTTCACCGCTGACCTTATCGTTTCCATCTTGAAAGATGGAACTATCAGATATTTGTTGAGGCCTTTCAAATTTATAATCGTCCTCCAGGAATTGTCTGGCTTTTTTATAATAAATAGGGGGGAGTAAAACCCTTCCTTCTTCTCTTTTTCCGGAATTTCTTCCAGGACATGTTTTCCTAGAAGTGATAATACTTCTCCTTCTAGACTTTCAGGTTTTTCTTGAGATGACTGTACTGGAGTCTGCATGTATCTTTGTGGCGGCCAGTGGTGGAATCTTAATTCCAGACCCGACCCTACTATTTGCCGGATCCAGGTACTGGATGAGATCCTCTCCCAGGCTGGGAGGAAGTGAGAGAGCCTTCTCCCCACCTGAGAAGGACTGTCACTGGGAGGGTTTTTTGGCGTCTTTGGAGGGCTTGCCGAAATAGAAGCCTTTCCCGCCTCTGGCTCGCTTGTCAGAATCGTTTCTGTCTCGATCCCTGTACTGCTGTCTTCTGAATTTTCGGCCCTTCTGAAAGGAGCGCCGAAAGGCCTGAAATGGCTGTTTTGGGAAATTCTTCTTTTTGTCGCCGGCTTTCTCCAACACATCATCCAATGCCGGACCAAACAGGGAATTTCCCTCACATGGTAGAGAGCAGAGTTTCAACTTTGCCTGAGTGTCCCCCGGCCAGCATTTGCGCCATACTGCCCGGCGTCCTACATTGGTTAAGGCCGCTGACTTTGCTGCTAGCCTGGCTGAATCTGCTGAAGCCTCAGCGAGAAAGACTGCCACTGCTCTGATGGCCGGCAATGCTTCCAGAATAGATTCCCTGGAGACTCCTTGCTCTAGCTGGTCTTCCAGGTTGTCCACCCATATTTTCAGGGACCTAGCCACACAAGTGGCCGCGATGGTGGGCCTTAGGGCCCCAGCCGAGGCCTCCCAGGCCGTTTTAAGACAATTGTCTGTCTTTTTCGGTCCAGAGGTTCTTTTAGAGAACCTAAATCCTCAAAGGGTAGGGAGGATTTCCTGGCGACTTTTGATATCGCTACATCAATTTTTGGAGCTCTATCCCAGGACGAGGATGCCTCTTCCTCAAAGGGGTACCTCCTTTTTAGGGAATTGATTATCTGGGACTTCTTCTCTGGTTTTTCCCATTCCCTTTTATGAGTCCTTCTAGTTGCTCATTAATAGGGAAGGCTCTACGTTTTTTCTTTTGTAGTCCACTAAACATGAGTTCCTGAGCTGTCTTTTTTGCTCGCTCATCTACCAGCCCCATGGTAGACCGGATAGCTTTTATAAGCTTATCTGTAGCTTCTACTGAGAATGCGTCTTCCTCATCAGAACTACTATCTGAATAGCGGGTTTTATCTGAGTCCTCCTCTGACCCTGTGGAGTCCTCCTGAGAGACCACTGAGGGGCTGGATCCATCTCTAGTTTTGCTATCTGTATCCACTGATTGTAATGCCCTTACTGATTTGCAAACCTCTGTTTGAATTAGGGTTCTCAGACTGTCAGAGAATGAGGGTGTCTCTTCCGCTACGGTCTTGTTAATACAATCCTGGCACAACCTTTCATTCCAAGATGCGCCTAAGGAACTATTGCATAAAGGTAATTCTTTATTTTTTGTTTTTTCCCTACTCTTCTTAGGGACCTCCTATACTCCACCCACCAATGTATGTAAAAGAGGGGAGACAAGAGAGAGAGAGAAAGAGAACAGACATTAGAGTGCTGGACTTTCTCAAAGCTCACTCACCACTCGGACGCTTCACAGAACGGGTACCGGATCTGGAGGCTGACTGGTCTTCTCAATGTCTCCCAAAGAGACTAGGGACCCCTCCTTCCTGTGGCGACGATCCGCCCGTGCGCTGCCCGAGCGGCTCCCACTGCTGCGGCGTGTCTGGCTCTTCTTCTCTGAGCGTGACCGCCTCTCCTTTGCCTCCTGGCGCGGTTGTAAGTGCTCTGCCGAAGGGCTCTCCATTCTATGAACTGTTTAGCTGCTGCTGCTGCTTTGTGCTGAAAGCAGTCACATCCAACCCAAAAATGGTGTGGTGACGCCTGACAGAACTTCCTGTTGCTTTAAATAGCAGCGCACTCTTTTTTTTTTTTTCTTAATTAATTGGCACACCTGGTTGATCCTGCACCTGCCGGCCGCTTGCGCTTTATGCCTCATACGCACCACCTCCGATGTGTGCCCCCTGTTATGTGGCCGCTTTGCTGTGCGCGCTCCCCCTGCTGTCTGCCAGGTGTCGTGCCGCACTTCCGAGTCGCCCCCATCTACTTCCGGCCGCTAGGTGGGCGTACCCGGCCTCCTCACAGCTCTGGCCCCGTCCTGCGCGCTCCTTGCCGACCCCTGTGCACGAGCATCCCCCTCAGCAGCGCATACCCGGCTTCCCTTCCGGTGCGCGCCCGGGACTCTTGCGGCGTTCCCACGCCCTCGGCTGCAATGACACCTGCTTCCTCCGGGCCCCTGCCGACTGGCTGCCACCTGAAGGAATATGGACGTCACCCTGGCCACCACTGCTCACAGGTACTTGCTTCCAGGGTTCTCCAGGGGGTCTGGTGTCTGGCCTCAACAGGGAGGGTACACATATGTGGCCTCCAAGGAGCATTGCTTCTGCCCGGGCACCGATGTGCCACATGGGCTGCATGGCCACTGTACGTCGACAGGGAGGGAACACAGAAAGTGGCCTCCGTGGACTTTTTACGGGGTATATCAACGTCTGGGAGATACACCGCATGTGGTCTCCAAGGCATCCAACTTCACCCGGGCAATCTGCCTCAGAGGCTGTGGCCATGCACTCGCTCAGGGGGGACATAGGAATATATGGCCCCCGAGGCGACTACCGGTACCTGGCGACGAGCGTAGCAGACCGGTGCCTGCCATTAATCACCCGACCCAGGCCCAGGCATCCTCTTACATTTAAAGTTTCCATTAAAAAAAGGCTGGGAATAAAATGCGACAAGCTGTGCCATTTTGTCTGGTAAAAGGCAGGACATTGACGGCACCGCCATCATTTTGACTGTTCTGATCCTACGGCAAAAATATGAACGGAGCTTTACAAGCTTAAGTTGAGTGGACAAGCAATTAGTGAAAGAAAAGTGTACCATAAAATGACACAAAAACATTAAAATAGAGTTTGTTTACTTTGACCAAATGCAATATAAAAAAACAAGGTAGCCCTGCCTTCGCTAGAGGAATGGTTTGGGGAGGTGTCTAGAGTTCACCGGATGAATCCCCAATAGCCCATACACAAGAGGCAGCTAACAAAGGGGCTGCAAAATGGTTTCATTGGGAATCTTTCTTATCCTTATGGATGTACCAAACTATGCCAAGATAATTGCTACCTTATCCTTTTACGATATTTGATATGCCGGTATTATAGTTCAAACTCCGTCTGCCTTAGTGATTTGTCCTCATTGTCATTACAAACATTTCTTCTCTGTTCTCTGCTCCTTCTTGTTATTTAGTTTAACAGGCTGTCAATTGTCTTTTGCAAACTACTGTTGATACCGTATAGAGTTGTTTGTTTTCATGTTACTACACAATTATCTATTTCAGTAGTTACTATACCATATGGTGTGTTCGTTTGAACCTGCTGATGTTTGATTTTGTTGTGTATTATAAAACAATACAATTTTGAATAAGGAAAAACAAGGTAGCAAATAACCAACAATCAGGGCCATGTTCTCACTTGGAGCATGTGTCATTTGTATATGCAAAACTGACCTCAGATGAACTCAACCCATTTTGTATAATCTGTGTGTCTGGACTAAAATGTAACAAAATATTTAGTGGTAGGAAACTACCCAGCTCATGTATGTCCTCAGAACAAAAACTCTGTGTACCTGTACACTAGCCCTATTGTAGTGACCAGAAAAACCACAATGTTAAAGGGGCAGAGTCAAGGGTTAAGGGGGTTTTACACTAAGCGATATCGCTAGCAATATCGCTAAAACGTCACTGGTTTTGTGACGTTATAGCGATATTGCTAGCGATATCGCTATGTGTGATACTTACCAGCGACCGGCTCCCCCGCTGTCCATCGCTGATCGCGCGAGAATGTCCGGCTCCATTTCTCGTCGTCAGCTTCCTGCTGAGACTTCCTGCTGTGACGACGAGCGACGCGTGGAGGCGGGCGGGAGGACGCCAGGATCGCTGCGTGTGAATGGTAAGTATCGTGCGCTGCGTCGCTGCTGCATCGCTGTGAGGTCTTTCTGTATGAAAGCTCACTAGCGATCATTTAGCGATGCACCAGCGATCCTGACCGGGTGGGATCGCTGGTCGGATCGCTGGTGCATCGCTAAATGTAAAAGGGCCTTTACTCTGAGGCAGCGGACTTGCGGTACAGGTAGGAGAGTTTATTGGGATGGAGGAAAGATGATGAGTTTGGGTTCGGTAAGGTCTGTGATGCCAAGGGAAGAGACGTTTTGTAGTAGTCAACGGTGTCAAAGCCAGAGGACAGGTCTAGAGGTAGTATTGTAGAATATGGTCTGCTAGCAGTGGCGGTTAGTGAGTTGTTTGTAATTTTGGTTAGGGCAGTTTCAGTGGAGTGGTGAGGACAGAAGCCAGATTGTAGGTTGTCAAAGAGTGAGTTAGATAGGAGAGGTGGCAGGAAAGCTCAATCGTTTGGAGGCCAACGAGAGAAGTGACATAGGGTGCTAGCTGGACATTGAGGTTTGGTCAAGAGATGACTTCTTTACAATAGGTGTGATTGTTGCATGTTTGAAAGCAGATACACTTTAATAGTAGATGTAAAACAGACACCTATCAAATACTATGCACAGGTCACATTCTTCCTGATTAGACCCTTGAAAGATACTTCACAGCATGCAACAGCATCAAATCAGGTGACACAGTACAGTATGTCTGAACAACCCATTTAAGTATTGTAATAATATTCCTAAACAGGTCACTGTTGCACTGTGCCGAGAGTTTAAAAGCTAACCAGCTGAATGTGGGTGGGCATACTGCAGTGTATTCAACAGACTTGGATTAAAATCCTGGTGTGCTTCGAAGTACATGGATATAACAAAAAGTAGCTTTGTAAAGCCTTGCTATAACCAAGTGCATGCATATTATATATAATATGCATATAATACAATATAATATAACGCAGGTTTTTCAGCGTTTTTTTGCTCCATTTTTCAGGATTTGATTCCACCACAGAAGTATGAACGATGCAACGTGTTAGGTCACCAATGCAAGACATGAAACCTTAAAACCATTTTGGAAAAAAGGGTAATTTGATCAAATAGTTTTTCATGAAGTTATCTTTATGTCTGATAAATTAATGAGTATTTTGAACAAAAAAATTCACATGAGTTCATGAAAAAATAAACAATTACAAATGAAACAGTGGGGGAAGTTGAATAGGTCAAGAAGAGTGTACCTAAGACATTGGCGCAGCATTGAGTTTGTACGACACTGTTTACTTTCACATTTTGGTCAGCCATGAGTTGTTCAAATTCACAGCTTGGTCAGCCAATGTTTACTTTACAGATATCACTAATTTAATTAAACTGTACTAATACTAACTGCCATCTCAGGGGAGGAGACCAAGACATTATGGTTTAAACTTGAAAAAAAAAAAAAAAAATCACAAAAATAAATAGGTTTCGTAAAAAGCAGCTTAGGCCTGTTTCACACATCCGTTTGTCACCATCAGTCAAGATCCGCCGATTTGCAAAAAAAAACGCCATTTTTGTTGGCGGATCCGTTTTTTTCCTCATAGACTTGCATTATTGGTGGATCTTGACGGATGGTCATCTGTTTGATCCGCTATTGTACGGATCCGCCAAGATTTTGCCGTCCGCTAAGCAGACGGGACGGAGCATGTAACTTTTTTTCATGTGCGGATCCGCATTTTGCGCTTGTCCGGGTGATTTAACCCTATATCCCGGCTGCGAAAATCTCTCTCTCGCCATCGCGCGATCTCGGCCCCCATATCGCGATAGTCCCACTTACTCCTGGATCATCTCCACATCTCGCGCTCATATCTTCTCCCGGAATTTACCACCTCACGGCTTCTATCCTGCGGTTCCTTTAAGAATCCTACATTGGCGGATCCCATCGGTCCGCCCGTCCGCTGCCTCACGTTCCTGGATCGGCGTTCACGGATCCGTAATCCGCCTTTTTGGCGGGTGCCGACTGACAGAACAAACGTATGTGTGAAACAGGCCTTAAGGCCAGGTGCTGCGGATTTTTCCGCGCGGATTTGGAAAAATCCGCAGGTAAATTCTCAGGTCAAAAGACCTGCGGTTTACCTGCGGATTAGCCTGCGGTTTCACACCTCTACAATGGAGAAGGTGTGAAACCGCTGTGGATTCCGCACAAAGAATTGACATGCTGCGGATCTGAACCCTCAGCAAATCCGCATGGAACAATCCGCAGCATGTGCACAGCGTTTTTCAGTTCACCATTGAAAATAAAGGTACTGTACAACGCAGCTAAATATGCTGCGGACCCGCAGAGTCTGAAACGCTGCGGATCCGCACCGTGTGCAAAATTTGCATAAACCGCAGCAAAAACGCAACATGTGAGCATAACCTTAGAGTCTTCACATGTGTGCAGAAACACGTATAACAGCAGCTGCAGAGGACCATAATTTAAAGCATCCTCCACCGCATGGACAAGTAAAGTGAAGAAATCATGCACAAGGCATGTGTTAGTAATCTGATGACTCTTGCCTATTACACTTTAGTTACAGGCCCCCCGGCAAACCCCTAACTGGCTGATGGGCACCACCTATAAATATACTCTGAAATAGAAGTTTCCTTTAACACATGTAAGCTACAAGAATGTTTTAGTACAGTAAGAAGTGTAAAGAGGAGAATCAATAGGGCAAAGCTTACCCTGTGTAATAGAGCCTCGTATATGCGGTGGCGGTTCTTTCATGCTATGAGGACTGTGTCTGTCACCAGGAATTGCTCTTCCCATTAAACCTGCACAGAAACAAACATCAAACTAGGAAATCCATATTCATTGTGATTAATCAGCAAATATAACCTCCATGCTATGTTTTATAGGGTTATATAAACACCTATACCGTACGTTATTCTACAAAACAAAGCAATTAAAAAGGAGCTGTGTAAGCAGGAGATCTGTCATAGACCACAGATCGCATTACTGCGTACTACACTGTATGATCTTACCGTCATTTAACGCTAAGGCAACAAGATAAATCTGGAAATTTATGCAAAGATCCTCGTGTATCCACAGGTCTACTACAAAATCAGCCAAGTTACCAGCTGAAACCTAGAATAATGATATATGTCCCAATAGCCAAGGGTAAGAAGCTACTAAAGAGGTAATACAGACACTGTTGTGATCCAGCAGCAGTGGCCAAGCTTGCATTATTCTCCCTCCTGAATTTCTTAGAAATTAGTATGAAAGAATTCTTTTAGGCAAGCTGTGCAGTGATCACAGTGTCACTGGGCTGAACTGTCACTTTCAATTGAGCCTATACACAAGTGATCAAAATTGTTGGTGCCCCTCATTTCATGACAGAAAAACCAACAAAGGTGACAGAAATAACTCAAATCTGACAAAAGTAATAATATATCAAAAATCTATGAAAATGAAAGTTAGACATTGCTTTTCAACCATGATTCCACAGAATTTAAAAAAAATAAAACTCATGAAATAGGCCTGGAGAGAAATGATGGTACCCCTGAAAATAATGTGACAAAAGGGACATGTTAAATCAAGGTGTGTCCACTAATTAGCATCGCAGGTGTCTACAATCTTGGAATCAGTGAGTGGGCCTGGATAGAGGGCTACAGATACTCACTGTGCTGTTTGGTGACATGGTGTGTATCACACTCAACATGGACCAGAGAAAGCGAAGGAAAGAGTTGTCTCAGGAGATTAGAAAGAAAATTATAGACAAATATGTTAAAAGTTTTCTTGTTACGCCGTTCCGCGATCAGGTTAATGTTTTATTGATAGGTCCATATCTTTTGTTTATTTATAAAAAACAAAAATCAAAAATTTTTTCAAGAATGTAAAAAAAAAAAAGTTCAGTTTTCAAACTTTAATTATCCCTTTAACCCCTTTCTGACATTGGGCATATATATTACACCAATGTCGGACTCCCTCCCTTTGATGTGGGCTCCGGTGGTGAGCCCACCTCTTTCCCAGGATGTGTCAGCTGTTTTGAACAGTTGACATGTGCCCGCAATAGCCGCTGGTGGAATCGCGATCCACCCGCAGCTATTAACATAGTAACATAGTTAGTAAGGCTGAAAAAAGACATTAGTCCATCCAGTTCAGCCTATAAAATTCTGTCAGAATAAATCCCCAGATCTACATCCTTCTAAAGAACCTAACAGTAACTGTAAGATACAATAATGTTACGCTCCAGGAAGACATCCAGGCCTCTCTTGAACCCTTCGACTGAGTTCGCCATCACCACCTCCTCAGGCAGGGAATTCCAGATTCTCACTGCCCTAACTGTAAAGAATCATCTTCTATGTTGGTGGAAAAAACTTTTCTCCTCCAGACGCTGAGAATGCCCCCTTGTGACCGTCACCTTCCTTGGTATAAACAGATCCTCGGAGAGAATACTTATACATGATTATTAGATCGCCCCTCAGTCGTCTTTTTTCTAGACTAAATAATCCTAATTTTGCTAATCTCTCTGGGTATTGTATTAACCAGTTAAATGCCACTGTCAGACTCTGACAGCGGCATTTAACAAGCGATTCCGGCAATCAAGCCGGAAATACGCACATGGGTGACCCGCGTCATGTGATCGGTCTCCTGGAGACCTCTATGGTTGTCAGTACCGGATTGCTGTGAGTGCCACCCAGTGGTCGGTGCTCATAGCAAGTGAGCAATTGTACTACATAGAGGCGATCTGACCATCGCCTCTATAACAGAGCCGGTCAGGCTATGGCAGCTTCTAGTCTCCCATGGAGACTATTGAAGCATACCAAAAGTGAAAAGAAAATGTGTTTAAAAATATTAAAAAAAATTCAAAATAACAATAAAAATAAAATCAAACATACACATATTCGGTATCGCCGCGTTCAGAATCGCCCGATCTATCAATAAAAGATTAACCTGATCGCGGAACGGCGTAACAAGAAAACTGGCCTAGGATGAAGATGCAATGCGTGTATCACAGCCAGAAGTACTGGCCTAGGATGAAGATGCAGTGCGCGTATCAAAACCAGAGGGCCTGGCCTAGGATGAATATGCAGTGCTCGAATCACAGCCAAAAGTCCTGGCCTAGGATCAAGATTCAGTGCTCGAATCACAGCCAGAAGTCCTGGCCTAGGATGAAGATTCAGTGCTCGAATCACAGCCAGAAGTCCTGGCCTAGGATGAAGATTCAGTGCTCGAATCACAGCCAGAAGTCCTGGCCTAGGATGAAAATGCAGTGCTCGAATCACAGCCAGAAGTCCTGGCTTGGATGAAGATACAGTGCGCGTATCACAACCAGAAGGCCTGGCCTAGGATGAATATGCAGTGTGCGAATCACAGCCAGAAGCCCTGGCCAAGCATTAAAATGCAGTGCACCGGAGTAATATGAAGATATGCCGAATATCATATGGGGAAGAGTGAGCGGCGGATGTGCTTCTACATCTTACGTTTACTATGCTCTCGGGTCTCTCCAGACCCCGGAGAATAATAAGGGACATTCAATTAGTGGAGAACAATTTCTCTGCAAACTAAATTTCCCAGTAAAATCCATACAATCTTATCAGCTCTGCTGTTGACAACCAAATGCACATTTAACCCTTTTCAGTGATCTATGGCAGCCTTTGAAACCTACCTTCTATAGAGGCAGTTGGCATGTCCCGTACTGGTAAACCTCGCATCTGCCCTTCCATCATTTCATAAGTGCGTTTCGGAGCGCTTGCCTCTTGAGAGGTCCCAGAAGTCCGATTATCCTCCTTGGAGTTTTGAGAAGATGAACTGCCTAAATAAGGATGCAGGTCACTGTTATCCACACAACAAACAGCAGAGCAACTTCTCTTTCCAGCAGTAACTGACCCCAAAATGAACAACACAACAATCTTAATAAAAGCTTTACGTCAAGATACGCCATGTGTACAGAAGCGAAGACAACGTGGTACTTTGCTTTTCATTGCAATGATGTCTCCATGTTCCCCAATCAGCAGATCATTACAGAACAGAAATTAATCTTTCCATGGAAACACCACTCAGTAGAACAGGAAAGATGCTTCTGTATAATCCTGCCTTTTTTCTACTATGCAGAGTAAGATTATTATCACCATTTCTTCTTGTACTAAATTAAATAATCAACTCTTAAATAGAAATCCAAATTTTAATTAGTGAACAGAAAAACGATAACATGCAGTCGATGCCCAATAAATTATATATTTCCTTCTGAGTTATCCCCCCCCATTATTCAGGACAGCGTCCAGCGGCATGTGTATAACGCACTGTGTACCAACCACCAGAATGGTTCTTCTGCCACGTAACACGGAAAAGCTTAACAAACAATATCTACGACATTGCTATATTACAGAGCCATTAACATGTCAATACACTTCTATGGGGTCTACAGTTACTCTATACACCACTGATTTATTATGGAGCTATGGTGATTTTCCATAGAATGGATGATGATGATGCGTCTTCCATAGAGTCATATTAGGTTTGTCTGAATACAATCTAAGGTAACAGATGTGTCCACCATTACCTTTTCTTGAATTTGATTTGGAATCTAATTTCTTACAAACTTCTAGAAAAGCACATACACATTACATGAGAGTATCAAAAAATATTTTTTTTTTCTTTAAAACCAGTAATCTCAAGTCTCGAGAGAAAAGCACACGTAAAGAAGGTATGAGATATCAAATTTTCACCATTGTCTGACAGTCCATGTTAGGGACCTAATGTCAGGACTACTCACAGTTTTACTAAACCAAACTAACATCACCTGAATGTTCTGTGGAAATCTAAGCTAATTTTTTAAGAAACTATCCCATCTGAATGTCATTATCCAAAATTAGCAAAATGAAGAGTATTCTAATTGACTTGATGATGTCAATGTAAAAGTAATGTAACCAGCAGCACATTTTGCCTTGGTAGGTCATCCTAACTCACTGCATAAAAGCTTGGTGTATTCACGAAATCACATCCAGGTCAAGATTAGAGCCTTGCAAAACAGTGAATATTCATAATGTAGAGGAACCCATTACATTATCATGTTTTACAGAGTCTTTAACAACAGCTCCAAGGAAAGGAAATCACCAAACTTGCCATCGAGGGACAGGATGTGGCCTTTCTTGCCTTTATAAATGACCTGACCTTTGGACAGCGGTTCCTCCCGCATTCGGTCTACCCTGCCAGGACTGTTTTCTCCCATGATCTTCGAAATGGTTCCTTTGTAGAGCACGTCTGCTGGAGTGCCCTGAAGAGTGTGCAGAAAGTCGTGTCAGTGCAAAACGTAAAAGTAAACTAAGATCTTACTGGTGAAGAAACTTTACATGGATGATAATGGGGTGAACTCACATGTGTTATGGACCCTCTGTATGTTATCTGGGCATCTGGAGGTGGTCGATTGCTAGGCAAACCTTTAGTTAGACTTCCTCCATGAGCAGTTCCTGCAAAGGAATAGAGAGACCTCTTTAAAATGACCACTAAACATTCAATCAACAACAGTGGGAATGCAGGGGACACAAGCTACAGGGTGGCATCCTCATAATTGTAAAAAAATAAAAAGAATTTCACTAAAGTCATGTAGATAATCTGTTGTATATTTGACATTCAGCATTGAAAATTATCTACCAGAGATCTTTCCTAGTAGACAAACACTAATGCTACCAAAAATGTCCAGGTGACCGCCGTAGTGGAGTAAGCTGAAGGAGATGAAACACTTCATTTGTACACTAACGATAATATAAAAAAAAATGTTATTATCCATACTGGGAACATCAGGATCTTTTAAGTGCAGTGTTTTTCTATTTTTCATGTTTTGGATGTTTTTACCTTTAGTCACCTCAGTTCTGGGGACATCTTTCACTGTATTTCATACTTTTCTACATTGTACGAGATATTAAAAGTGAATGAATTTCATCCCCTACCACAAACAAGAGAATGATGTCTTAAAGTCATACAGCTGAGGGTATGTTAGTAAAAAACAGCGTACGTAAGTTATCAGCCTGGATGTTACGACAGAGGATTGGTGGTGCTGCTCTATTTAGGCCAAAAAAAAAGATAAAAAGATATTAAAATGTTAAGTAAACTCAACTTATCATAAAATTTAACCAGAATTCTTGCGTAAAATGATCAAACTCTGGCACAACACAAGGCTGTGCTAAAATTTGGCGACTTATGGTGTTCCAGTTTTCGCTGAGCTCCTATGATTTGAGTGAAGATGGGACAAGGGCATGGAAACCTCCCCCACTTGTCACAATGAGTGGCGGTGTTCCTAATGCCACAAATTTTATTCCAGTCCAAGTCTGAAGTAGGATTTATGGCAAGATGCATATGGAGACACACGTCACTTAATGAATCAGGAGCATCTGATTCCAGCACGCATCATTAACAAGAACAGCGTAAAGAACACCGGACTTGATGAATTGGGGCCTTACATCACAAAGATAGAGAACATTTTACTATATAGGGATTTTTTTTTTTTATTTCAATGAAGTTGTTTTAGCTGGTGAACCGTTATCTAAAGCAAGGTGCTCACTGATCACCGGATTGCCGCTTGTCTCACTGGTCTGCCATAATTAGCCCTTACAGGGCATATAGACAGGGCCTATTCAGTGGCATGGAGATCTGTTCAGGATACTATACCTGTTCCACTGTACCCAGTGTTCCTTCTTTGGTGTTCAGAAAATACATGTTTTGGGTGATATCTTAAGTGTTGCCAATCCGCCATTCATTCTATAACGCTAATTGATCCCCAAGATTGATTGATTTATACAGTTTTATAAATGTCTACAAGAAAATAACATATCCTACCCCTAAAAATGGAGCCCTCTTGAGTTGTCTGCATCACTAGGTTCTCAGGCTGGCTCGACTGGCTCTTGGGAGAGAGCTGTTCTTGTTTAACAGCCAAGAAAGGCACTGAAAATAATAAAATACGCTTCTTAAGCAGAGAAATCAGCACTTGACATTAGGCTTTCCCATCTCATCATTCACAGTACAGAGTCACTGACTATTATACAGCAGTCACTAGTACAATACTGAGGTTATTCCAGCAGGGAACAATGCAGATGTCACTCAGATGTCATAGCAATGAATTACAAGTGTTCTTCAATATTCACTTGTATTTTTTTTGTGATCACATATGTATAGAGAGTAATGGAATAGACACTGTGTATTTCATGTTAATATTTGGTGCAGCATTTCATCCCTCTGGGGTATCGGACAACGGAATCCATGTTATGGTGCTGAAGAACGAACTGTGACTCCAGGACTAACAGTCACAAAATGTTCTGGTATAAATAAATACATGAAGCCGTCAGAGCAAGCAAACAGTGATCTAATAAGAGTTTGCCGCAATCTCCTGCCTCCAAGACTCCACTGCAAAGTCCACCATACTGGAAAAGAACTTTTTACATTTTATTATTGGGGGAAATCTGATGACACATTCTAAGGGAAGGTGAACTCCTTTTATTGACCTGAAACAGACTAGTGTCCTGCCAGTTCAATGCCACTATGAATGTCGTTTCATATGTCATGGAGGAGAAGGACAAACAAGCCCAGCATTTGCTGTCTTACTATATATTTCCATGATCATGGATTACATTATAACTACAAAGCGGATTCATTGAGCCCCTTTAGTCAGAAAAGTCGCAAATTTGTGAGCAATGTATGGCTGGGCAAACCTTTTACCATAGTTCTGCAGACTTTTTGAAAGTAGGCCAAGCTTATAGGACAGAAAATGGCATGGCAACTACCTGACAAATTAGGCCACAAAAGTGGCATAAACCATAGCAAAAATGTCCATGAGCCCATGGTGCACAGGCAGCCTAATGATAAGCCAAATTAATTAAAGGGGCTGTCCACTACTTGGACAATCCCTTCTCATTCCTCTTGTGGCATCGTTAAAATAAAAACAGCTCCCGTGTCGACGCCGTTCCAGTGGTGTCACCACTCGCATTCCCGGGGCTCACGTGAGGTTGTTGCGTCAAGCGAGCTCTTGGCCCAATCAGCGCTGACGTCACTGTCCCCACCCTTGCAAGTATTGAACATCAAAAGGAAGTCATTACTGTGGCTGCCCTCAGACTTCCTCTTGATGTTGGATTTGCCTAAAGGCGGAGACAGTGACGTCAGCACTGATTGGGTGGGTGCAAGCTTCACGTGACATGACAATCTCATGTGAGTGCCAACATCGCTGGAACGGTACAAGCACCAAAACTGTAAGGGAACATACATATGTGCAGGATCAGCCATCTTGCATCAGGCTGCAATACTATTTTGAGGTGCTTGGTCATAACTGTGAGGTTTTATATCTCACTACTACTAGTCTCAATCCAAACATCAAGGCATACTAGTTACTGAAGACTGGAGGCCAGAGTAGTGCCAAGCTAAATGTTACGTCATTGAAACCAAAACACCTCCCCGAGAGCTATTGAAAGTGTCGGGGTCTGAAAAGAATTACTTCCCTGTCCTTAAGGGCCACTCCTGGGCAGTGAGTGGCTCAAAAATGGATCAGGTGAAGCAGTCTGCCTCCTATTCTAGGTCATCACATGGATTCACTAATTTTACAAGCCACGGTGATAGGTTCTCTTTAGGACCTGGTATGATCCAGGTCTACTGCAAGTGATTTAATACTTCTCTACAAAAAACTGTTGCCTTCTTACAAGTTAAAATAAAAATAAAAGTTTAGGTTTTACACAACGCAGCAATCAATCTATGCTAAAGGCAACAAAACGCATCATGAATGAAGGGAAGAAACTTTACAGACGTACTGTCATCAGCACTGAACTTTGCTTTAGAAAGAAACTTGAGTTCATAAAGGGTTTGGTCCCTTCAGAGGAAAAGGTCAATGACACAGTCTGTTTGGCAACACCATATTTATACTGGACAAGGATTCTTGTACCTAGCAGACATGCTGAGGACATCACACACAGGCCGTTATGGAAGGACATGTCTGGAGTACTAAAAAAGCACATAAACAACTAGTTATGGTCACTTTGTGGAAACAGCAACAGGAGCAAACAGATTTCAACTTACGCTCCTCACCCGGTTTTTTAGGGTCCAAACTCATTGGTAAACCCATTGTGATAGACCCAACAGGGACTTTTGCATGTTCAGAACTGTATGGTGTATGAAGTGGGATGGGAACACCCTAAAAAAAAAAAGGCATATAGTAAGACAAAAATGGCAACCATACCAGTCACAGCTTCCTGGTACAACATGACAAGAACACAAGATTACTTATAAAACTGTATGACTGCCATATAAAGACTTAGGCCTCATGTAGACGTCCGTGTATCTCGGTCAAATCACGGAAAGCAATGCACAGGCTGGCTGAGAGTCTCAACCCGAGAGTGACAGCCTCATAGAATATATGAGGCAGTCATGCTTCGATCAGGATACCCACAGTCAGTTCATACATTGCGATCCGTGATTGGGCCGAGATCCATGGACATCTGCATGAGCTCTTAATGACAAAAGCCAGTTTTCCAAAAGTGACAATAAGAAATGGCTACCACGGCTCACATGGCAAGCAAAATAACTTTTGAATAGTAAATTTGTCTAAAGGTAAGTGCACATGCGAGTTTTTGCAGCAGATTTTTCTGCAGGAAAAACCAAAGTGTTGGCATGAAAAAAAAAACTTTTGAAAGAATTGACATGCTGTAGACTTGCAAATGCGATTTGATGCTTAAAATCTCCTAGGGAAAAAACAAGGTGCAGGAGATTCCAGAAAGCTCAAGCCCTTTGCTGGTACTGTAAAATGCAGCCTGTAAGCAAGTCCTAGTTACATAGAAATATAAAAAGGCCAGAACTGGATGCCATCACAATTCATGACATTTGTCATTCCAATGTTGGTAAAATTTGGTGACAATATAATGGCAGCCAGATTGGTTGTTGACCAGGTTTCTTGGACAAAACTAAAAACACTATTATCGAAGTTTTAAAAACCTGCCAATATGAGTTTTTAAACAATATTTTTCACCCATTCAAATACAACAATTAACAGATGTAGAATGCACAACATCAAATGTAACCTGCACATAGTAATCACATGAAATAAAGTCCAACTACCTGAGATATGGAGCCCATGGGTCTTTCAATAGCAGCTGGGTGTTTACTGGAGGAGATGAGAGGAGGAGGGTTTGATATGTTGTTAACGCGAGGAGCCAGTGATCGTGAACCATCGTGCAAGTTTAATGGCATGGCATGACCTGTGCAAAAAAGCACAATTAGTTAAACTTCATTTGCAGAGTTATCAACAGTTGTTGGCCACTGGTGACCTCTGGATGCTCATCCCTTTGACATTCTCTTAGTCTCATGGTTGTCATACCTTTGATCCTCTTTGATTTCTGGGTGCATATCCCTTTGATCCCCCCCTTCCCTCTGGGTTCTCATCCTTTTGATCCCCCCTTTACCCCCTGTGTGCTCATCCTTTAAATCCCCCTTACCCTATGGATGCTCATCCCTTTGATCCTGATTTGCCCTTTGATCCCCCCATACCCTCTGTGTGCTCATTTCTTTGATTCCCTCTTACCTCCTTGGTGCTCATCTGTTTGATGTCCTCTTACCCACTAGATGCTCATTCCTTTGATCCCCTCTTACATCTGTGTACTCTACAGTCCTGTGCTGTGTCGCCATGCCCAACATAGTAGTGTGTATGTAAGAAAATACCTTTTGTGCAATACAATATTTCCAAACTTAAGATTTGATTTTTTTTAATTTATTTTTCATTATAGGAGTTTCTACACACAGAATAATTTAAGTGTAGGAGTATGAATGGCGGGTCTCATACCAACAATGAGAACAGTGCTTCCATGTCACTCATCAGAAGAATGGAGGTTGTTGCGGGGTTACTCTCTACCATGGATGGACTTCAGTATATGGCCTTTTTTGAACCTTATTATTGTGTGTTCAATGTACTTCATAAATACAAGTTTTTAAGTTTACATCAAAGGTGAATATAAATACATTTCATGTTAAAAGCTACATCTCTCGGTATGGTAACATACAAGTAACATCCACAATCATTCTATATAAATTTCTCACCTTGAGGGTTATATGGGGATGTGGCTTCATGTTGTGGGAGGGGCTTTAATACTTCTCTGGCAGGCACTTGATACGGTGCTGTAGGCGGCCAGGGTGGAAGGCAAGTCTGCTCAGCGCTTAGCCTCTGACCTTCTACCTGTAACGCCATATACCCAGCCTTGTCTGAAAACAAAACACAGTGAGTTTACCGAACTACAGCACACGTAGAGCACCGCCAGGTAAAAATTACTCAGCGGGACCAGTATTAATCTTTACTTGTCAGTGGTGCACGGAAATGATTGCTCCATGGACAGACTTCCTGTAAGCCTGGAGATGACTAGGAAAGGTCTCGGTAAGAAACTGCATTACAAATGGTGACCTTCTCATTTCTTAGATAAACAGTTATTTCACTGTTATATCAACTTGTGTGGTAGAACAGGTTGGTTCACTAACACGCACCAGGGGAAATAATGCAAGCATCTAAAACATTCCTGACATTCTGGTAACTGCAAGGAAATTCTCTTCTCCACATTTCTGGACCTTACAGTTTTACACCTTTGAAACAGATCAAAAAGTATTGTAACATATGGAGGTCTCCTGTGGTGTCTAGCACCAAGACGTTAGTGCTGCGAGTAGTGGCCTCCATGGATAAGACTTGTTATTCTAGCACATCCCACAGAAGCTCGAGTGGATTGTGAACTGGTATATGTTAAAGTAACCTCCACATGAAGGGTAGAAGTTTCCCAAAAGAGCATCCCAGCAGTACATACTGATGCCATCTGTTACCCAGCGAAGTGATGCGCATGCAATAAGTCATCCATATTTGGTAAAAGAAAACATGATCTACCAGATCCGGCCAGCTTTGTGAGTCATCCAGTTCTGAAGCTCAAAGGACCATTTTTGAAGGCACGGTGGATAGGCGTTAGCATGGATGCTCTGACCGGCCTACAGCTTTAAAGCCCTATGCTAACTTTTTCAGCAATCTATGCTACAGTAGCTCTTCAGTGGGACCAGTCTTCACAGGCTAGCCGTCACACACTGCCTGCATCAATAAGCCCGAGACCTTATTCAGACATGGTCTTTTACGTATTAGCTCTGTGTGTTTTTTTTCACTTATTCATTATGGGTATGTTCAGATTTTTTTAGGCGAATGACTGTCAGCAAAAATTATCAAATAAATAAAAACAGGTGTCAGTATTTTTTGTTTTTACGTACAAACAAAAAAAAAATGGATGTCACACTGATGGTAAAGATGGACAAGCAGACCAAAGTGGGAGAAAATTTGATCCAGCTCGCTGATGAACATCGATGCATATTTGCATGGACCAAAAAAACCCCAGGAATGTCTGAATAAGGCCTCAGAGGCCCAATATAATATTACTCTTCTTAAAGCAATGGTGGTGGGGGAGGATGAGAGGCATGCATTTTTAGTAGGTACTAAACATGGCATGCCAGAACACCCCACAAATGCCAATTAACATTATTGTCTTCACCTGTCAGTGGTTTCAATCTTATGGCCGATTGGCGTGTATACATATAAACATTTATATTTTTTTCCTATACATCTTGAATATTGATAGTGGCTCTCTGGGAAGCGCTGCCCCTTTTAAGGATGTCACTTCCAACCAAAGACTGGCTGAAATATAACACAACCTCACTCACATGAATGGGGATATACTGTAATTAGGGGGCCGAGAGTCCGGGGAATTGTGTGTAAGGAGCGCGGCAATGCTTACGGCACGTCACTCATGTGAGTGGCTGGAGTAATAACAGTTACCAATATAAATGGAACCAGGTTTATAAAGTTTTACATGAGAATATCAAGGGACCCTGTTGAATGAATTTAGCTGCCGAGTATTTGTGATTCTGCCGGCACTATAAATACATCCATAAGAAATGGCTGCTTTAAGCCACATAAAGCTAAAAGTAACCAGCCCCCCTATTTTATCCTGCTAAGCCTCAAACTGACGGGTAAAATATACAAGGTGTCAGCATGCTTACCTTAAAAAATATGAATGAGCTTAACCAGCGCCCTCCTGCTTAGCTGCCGAGCAGGATCCCAACAAGCAGGCTGGACACAACCTTACACAACATATCGGGTGGAAAGGCTTCCTAATATTTCACATTTGCATGGCTCTGTAGAAATCGGCAGGATGACTGCCCTACGAGCCTGACATACAAGGAGCTGAGCTTTTGTGTACAGGGCAATGGCTTCTGTCTGGCTGAGCAGCAGAGATGAAGTATGTGCACATCAGAAATGTGTTCTCGTCCATATACCCAGAGCTGTTCTTCCTGCTGATCGCGGTAAATATTTAAGTGGTGAAAATGTGCTAGGAGGAAGCGTAGGGTAATAAGTGGAATTTGGCCTTGTTTTAATGCACTTGGCTCAGAGTGTAACTCTACAATTATAAGCCCTATAATCACACCTCCTGGAGCGGCCTCAGCACACATAACCCACAAGCCGCTCCGCACAGAATACAGCCCTGTTATTACAGCAAATCTACCTACAGTAATAGCAGATCAGCTACTTGCCCAGCATATCAGCGCAGGCACCTAATGGACTTAAACAGATAATCCCATCACCAAGATCCTATCCCAATATGTAGTACTTAGCAGAATATTAGCAAATGCCTCGAATTAGAAATATAGTATAGTTCTTCTGATTTGCTACGTCTCTTACTCCATGAGCAGGGCATTGCAGTAGCTTCGGTACCCATGATTATGACCACTAAGAACTAACTGTCACTATATGGGTGGTCATAACCATGGATACCTAAGCTACTGCAATGCCCTGCGCATGGGGCAAGCAACATAGCGAATTAGAAGGACTATACTACATTTCTAATTGGAGGCATTTGATAATATTATTATACCTTCTGCACATTGGGATAGGATTTTGGAGATGGCAATACCCCTTTAATTCTGGTCTCTTGACCCTCCCATACATAAGCGAGTTTGCTCTGCTGAGCGCTCGTGCCCTATGTGAGCGAACCGGTGACAGACATCGCAGTTGTTGGCTGATAAGATATCTTAGGCTATGTGCCCAAGTTGCAGAAATGCTGCGGAATTGTCCGCAACTCCCCACCGCGGGTAAAACGCATGGCGGAATTCGCATGCTTTTTCCTGCAAAACACAAGCGTTTTGCAAGCGCTTTTAGCTTGCAGAATGCTAGCGCTTTTCCAAGCGATTTGAAGCATCGCTTGGAAATGTGATTGACAGGTTGGTCACACTTGTCAAGCATAGTGATTGGCAAGTGTGAGCAGCTTTTTACTATTGAGGCCGCTTAGGCGGCCTCAATAGTAACAGATAGGATGTTAAAAACAATTAAAAAAATAAAAAATAGGGATATACTTACCCTCATGAGACCGCTACGTCATCCGAGGTCATTCGCGCAATTCATCCCTGGGAACGGAAGTTTCCTCCGGCGCCAATGAGGACCAGAAGGACTCCGGGGGCCAATAGAGGGTAAGTATATCCCTATTTTTTATTTTAATTCTATTTTTTACAGGAATATGGTACCCAGGGCCTGGAGGACAGTCTCCTCTCCTCCAGACCCTGGGTACCATCCGCACATGAAGCGCTCACTTTACGCATGGTGGGCATAGCCACATGCGTAAAGTGAGCGTTTCAATGCAATCCTATGGCGACGGAATCACTGCGATTGTGCAGAATTAATGGACATGTTGCGGATTTTACCGCTATGCGATTCCTCAGCGAATAAATCCGCAGCATTGCACAGCAACAGCAGAATCCCATAGGATTGCATGGGAATGCGTTTTTTTAAGCGTTTCCACAGGAGCAAAAACGCGGCGGAAACGCTTAAAAGACGCAACGTGGGCACACAGCCTAACAGAACAAAAGGATCTGCCGCTTGCAATCGGATACATCGAATCCTTATCTCTCATATCAGTCGTCTGTTGGGGTCACCATACAACCTTAGATTTCTGGCTGAATCTGTCTATATTGGCATGTTCGGCCGACGTAGGCTTAATGTGCATTGTGCCCTGAGGATATGAGCACATGTTATGTATTTGTTACAGATATATCTGCATCAAAAACATGTTTCTTGGCAGGAAAAACACTGCATTAAAAATGTACGTTTATTCAGCGTGCTTGATGCAGCTTTTTTTTCCCAGTCATTAGAATGGGTAAAAACCACTGAAAAAATTCTTAACCTACTACAAAATCAAAAGGAAAAAATGATAAACATATGAGATTTCAGACATCTCATTCACTTTGCTGGGAAAGTAAAATGCTGCATATTTCTCAGCATAAATGCCACGTGTGCATTTACTGTTATTTTCATTTTTATTTCATTGATCATTACGCATGAAAATAGGAAACTTTGTAATGTCTACACCAGAGAAATCTGCTTCTTTCCCCTCCAGGATTAATCTTACATTCTCAATTCAAGGGTAAAATCTGTAATCAGTGAAGACGGATTTTCCCTTTACTGAGATAGGAGATGACAACAAGTGCGGAGTTTGTTTTTTGCGAGGTGGGTCGAAGTTTTGACAAACACTATTCATTGCATGGGAGAAAAGGAAAGAAATCCTAAGTGCCGTGAAATGGCCCAAAAAAAAAAAAAAAATGCAATTCTGCTATTGTGACTGAGCAATAGTATTCCCTAGATCAATACAATGAAGGCTATTTAAGTAGTGACAAACCTGTTGAAATTTTAAATAATATAAATAAAAACAAAATGGTTTCTGGCGCCATAATTTTGAGTATCACATTTTTTTTTATTATTTCTCTGGAGCGGTGTTAGGTCTTGTTTTTAGTGCGGTGAGTAGTAAGGAGCAAACATGCTCGGATAACGACTTATCGGAGCATGCTTGGGTGTTATCTGAGTATCTCAGAGTGCTGGTATATTATGTTTGTGTCCCTGCTGCTGCATGATTTGCGGCTGTTAGTCTGAACACATGTGGGGATTGTGTAACAAACAGGCAACACCGCATATGTCCAGGCTCATGGACGTACCCACCATGGGGGGTAGGGGGGGCAGCTGCCCTCCCCAGAAGCAGGGGAGCACAATGAAAGAATACCTCCTGGCTGCAATTTTAAGGGACACGAGCCCTTTAAAAGCACAGGCCACGTATGTGCATGGGTGCGCGCACGCAGCGTTCATTACCTGAACCGCCTTGTCGCACATCCCAATGTATTCTGGCAAGTGTGCACCCGGCGTATGACGTCAGTGTCATGCGACGGGCGCACACATTCACCGCCAGCCTCTGCTATGACGGCGGCCATTTTACCTTGTGTGCGCCGGACCTGAAGAGAGGACGCCGCCCAGTGCTGGGAGCGCAGAAAGGTAAGAGGAATGTGTGTGTGTGTGTGCATGGGGGGGGGGACCAGGCTGGAGACAAATGGGGACGGACCAGGCTGGGGACACATGGGGGCGGAACAGGTTGGGGAAACATGGGGGCGGACCAGGCTGGAGACACATGAGGGGGGGGGACCAGGCTGAAAACACATGAGGGGGAACAGACTGAAGACACATGAGGGGGACCAGGCTGGAGACACATGGGGGGGGGACCAGGCCGAAGACACATGGGGGGGACGAGGGACCAGGCAGAAGACACGTGGGTGGGGGGGACGAGGCTGGAGACACATGGGGGGATCCAGGCTGGAGACACATGGGGCAGCAGGACAAGGTGCCAGGATGGATACATATGGGGGGGCAGGACAAGGGACCAGGATGGATATATGGGGGCCAAGATGGATGTATTGGGGAGCCAGGATGCATATATATGGTAGAGCCAGGATGTAGATGTATGTATATATATGATTTATGGGGGGGGAGCAGCACAAGGGACCAGTATGGATATATAGGGAGCAGCACATGGGACAAGGATGAATATATGGGAGTGGCAGCACAAAAGGCCAGGACGGATTTATGGGGATGGGAGCACAAGGGACCAACATGGATATATATGGGAGGGTGGCAGCACAAGGGACTAGAATGGATATATGGGGGGGGCAGCACAAGGGGTCCAGGATGGATATGTGGGGAGCAGCACAACAGGCCCGGATGGATATATGGGGGGATGGCAGAACAAAGGACCAGCTTGGATATATTGGGGGGGGGGAGCAGCACATGGGCACATAATTGTTACATGAGGGGAGCACCACAAAGGACCAGTATGGATATATAAAGGAAGCAGCACATGGGCCCATGATTGATATATGGGGGGGATCAGCACAATGGATGGATATATATATAGGGGGGAGGAGTATAATGGACATATATGGGGGCCTGTATGGATAGCTGGGGGCAGGAAGGATATCTGGGGCCCAGGCTGCAGATATTGGGGCCAGGCTAGACAAGGGACATGAGGGGCCAAGATGGGGCATATAATAAAATAAAGGGTGCCAGGCTGGGCGAGATTATTAAATAAAGAGGGACTTAATTACTTTTTGGGAGTCAGAATGAGGAACATGCTGTATTAGTTTATGGTGACAAGTGGGGAACATAATCTCTTTAGGATCCAATTAGGGATATTATTACTACTGTCATATCATTTACTTCTTAGGAAACTGTTTTCCATGGAGGGAGCAACATCAGAGTCCTGTTACTATACAGTGTGGCACCATGTTGCTTTTTTTTCATCTAACATAGTGTTGAAGTCGGGGAAAAAAGTGGGCAAAGTGCTCTGAAAGCTATCAGCTATTGACGACTGTTATATTTTGCAGAGACGAGCCCTGGCTGCAAGAAGTGATGGTCTGTGCTGGATGAAGAAAAGCGAAGACAAAGGACTTCAACTACAGATGTCACTGGTGAGTTCAGTGTATTACATGTACACGCGCTCTATACACTATATATAGAGCTCCTGTGTACAATGTCACTGGTGATCCCTGTATTACCTGTACACTTACATTATATACAGAGTTCCTGTGTATGTCATTGGTGATTACTGTATTACCTGTAAACTGACACTATACAGAGCTCCAGTGTATAATATCATTAGTGATCACTGTATTACCTGTACACTATATACAGAGCTCCCATGTATAATGTCACTGGTGCTCATTGTGTAGTCATTATACTCTGCATGTTTGAGTAAACAGCAGACATTTATAGTATAGCTTTCCAGGAGCATACATCAACTGATTGCTTATTAGCTATGAGGTTCTATACCATGCAGCAGAAAAATACATATAATGGGAGTTGCAGGTCCCTCTCTTTTTGCACTGATCTTGGAAACTTGTATGTCTTTTAATGTTTTGATATTTGTATTAATAAAAGTAATTATATTTTACCATTTGAAATGCTCTGGTGTTGATCTGTACTCCAATTGGAGGTGATCTTGGATTTTTGCACTGGTGCTCACTGTATTACCTGTACACTATATACAGAGCTTTGTGTATAATGGCACTGGTGGTAATAATAGTGTTTTTAGTATTGTGGTTTGTATTCATGATCAGTATTGTAGTATTCAATCACTGTGTGGTGGCAATTTGTGGTCTGGTCATGGTGTGGTCTTATTTGTCCCTAGTATGAGGTATTTTTCGGTCAATATGAGGTGGAATATGTAGTCTAGTTATGGTGTGGCGGTATTTCTCTTTGTATGTGATATTATTCAGTCACTATGTGATTAGTTCATGGTGTGGTGGTATTGCTCTTGGTATAGGGAATTGTGTGGTGTATGGTGGTCGACCATGGCTTGCCCCCCGCCCCAGTTTTGATCCTGGGTACGCCCATGTCCAGGCTGTATAACAGCCAAGCATGATCGGATAAGACGTTGTCTGAACATGTTCACTCATCACTAGTGGTGAGCTGACGTGTTCATTGATACCATTTTGTGGTAGATATGAAGTTTTCATTGCTTCTAATTGAATTTTTTGGCCAGCGTTGCAGCAACAACAACAACAAAAAAAAAAAAAACCCGCAACTACGGCATTCAGATTTTTTCTCAATCTGGTCAATTATTATATTTTGGTAGAGCACACTTTTACACATGCAACAACATTAAATATGCTTCATTTTTTTATTCAATTATTTTTAATAGGGAAAAAGGATAGTGATTCAAATTTTTGTATATTTTTAAATATTTATAATTTTTTTTTTTGCCCTGTTTTTTAGTCTCCTTAGGGGACTTAAACCTGCAATTGTGTTTCTTCTTTGGAGCTGAGCTTCACAGAAGGACTAAGTTAGTAGTTACAGGGGCCTTCAGCAGGTCCTCAGCTGCCCTGGTAACCCATTGATTGGGTGGAAGCTGGTCACCACATGTGCCGGTAGTGACGTCATTTACAGTCATGGCCAAAAGTATTGACACCCCTGCAATTCTGTCAGATAATACTCAGTTTCTTCCTGAAAATGATTGCAAACACAAATTCTTTGGTATTATTATCTTCATTTAATTTGTCTTAAATGAAAAAACACAAAAAGAATTGTCCTAAAGCCAAATTGGATATAATTCCACACCAAACATAACAAAGAGGGTGGACAAAAGTATTGGCACTGTTCGAAAAATCATGTGATGCTTCTCTAACTTGTGTAATTAACAGCACCTATAACTTACCTGTGGCACCTAACAGGTGTTGGCAATAACTAAATCACACTTGCAGCCAGTTGACATGGATTAAAGTTGACTCAACCTCTGTCCTGTGTTCTTGTGTGTACCACATTGAGCATGGAGAAAAGAAAGAAGACCAAAGAACTGTCTGAGGACTTGAGAAACCAAATTGTGAGGAAGCATGAGCAATATCAAGGCTACAAGTCCATCTCCAAAGACCTGAATGTTCCTGTGTCTACCGTGTCATCAAGAAGTTTAAAGCACATGGCACTGTGGCTAACCTCTCTAGATGTGGCCGGAAAAGAAAAATTGACAAGAGATTTCAATGCAAGACTGTGCGGATGTTGGATAAAGAACCTCCACTAACATCCAAACAAGTTCAAGCTGCCCTGCAGTCCGAGGGTACAACGGTGTCAACCCGTACTATCCGTCGGCATCTGAATGAAAAGGGACTTTATGGTAGGAGACCCACGAAGACTCCACTTCTTACCCCGAGACATAAAAAAGCCAGGCTGGAGTTTGCCAAAACTTACCTGAAAAAGCCTAAAACATTTTGGAAGAATGTTCTCTGGTCAGATGAGACAAAAGTAGAGCTTTTAGGGCAAAAGCATCAACATAGAGTTTACAGGAGAAAAAAGAGGCATTCAAAGAAAAGTACATGGTCCCTACAGTCAAACATGGCAGAGGTTCCCTGATGTTTTGGGGTTGCTTTGCTGCCTCTGGCACTGGACTGCTTGACCGTGTGCTTGGCATTATGAAGTCAGAAGACTACCAACAAATTTTGCAGCATAATATAGGGCCCAGTGTGAGAAAGCTGGGTCTACCTCAGAGGTCATGGGTCTTCCAGCAGGACAATAACCCAAAACACACTTCAAAAAGCACTAGAAAATGGTTTGAGAGAAAGCACTGGAGACTTCTAAGGTGGCCAGCAATGAGTCCAGACCTGAATCCCATAGAACACCTGTGGAGAGATCTAAAAATGGCAGTTTGGAGAAGGCACCCTTCAAATATCAGGGACCTGGAGTGGTTTGCCAAAGAAGAATGGTCTAAAATTCCAGCAGAGCATTGTAAGAAACTCATTGATGGTTACCGGAAGCAGTTGGTCGCAGTTATTTTGGCTAAAGGTTGTGCAACCAAGTATTAGGCTGAGGGTGCCAATACTTTTGTCCGGCCCATTTTTGGAGTTTTGTGTGAAATGATCAATGTTTTGCTTTTTGCTTCATTCTCTTTTGCGTTTTTTCATTTAAGACAAATTAAATGAAGATAATAATACCAAAGAATTTGTGTTTGCAATCACTTTCAGGAAGAAACTGAGTATTATCTGACAGAATTGCAGGGGTGTCAATACTTTTGGCCATGACTGTAAATGACAATGTCAGGGACTGACAGCAGCATTTATGTGGGTAATCTACAGTGATAGGAGCAAGCTCTAGTTGTTGTTGTTGTTACAGGCAGATTCCGGCTATGTAGCATTACCTAATATGAGGCAGGCTCAGCTCCTGAGCCCGCTCTGTACATGGAAACATGACTTAGGACGTAACAGTATTTGCTATCCCAGGAAGGGGTAAAAGTATACTGGAGCTACAAACTTAAAATGTAATGTGCAGAGCATCAACTTGTCACTGGAGGAATCTGGATTGAACTTGGATAGTAACAAGCTCGATCATCTACTTTCTCAGGGGGCACTCTTAAGCCCCCGTCACACATAGCGATCGCGCTAGTGAGATCGCTGCTGAGTCACAAGTTTTGTGACGCAACAGCGATCTCACCAGCGAGATCGCTGTGTGTGACCGCTATCAGCGACCGGCCCTCCCTGCCGGGTATCGCTGATCGTTCATGAAAGGTCAGGACATTTTTTGGGTCGTTGGTCTCCCGCTGGCCAGCACGCATCGCTGCGTGTGGCAAGTGGGAGAGCAATGACCAGCGATCAACACGCTGGTAACCAAGGTAAACGTCGGGTTTCTAAGCAGTGCGCGGTGCTTAGAAACACGATGTGTACCTTAGTTACCAGCGCGCTGTTGCAGGGAGCTGGTAACCAAGGTACACATCGGGTTTATAAGTGACGCGCGCCGCTTAGAAACCCGATGTGTACCTTAGTTACCAGCTCCCTGCATCAGTGCGCTGATAACTAACGTACACAGCGACGAGCCCGCTCGGCGTTGCTGGTGCTGATCGCTGGTGAAGCTGCCTGTTTGACAGCTCACCAGCAATCATGTAGCGACACACCAGCGATCCTGACAAGTAGATATCGTTGTCGGGATCGCTGGTGAGTCGCTATGTGTGACGGGGCCCTTAGTGTGCATATTTATGGTACCATTGTGTGGTAGGTCTGTGGGCTGAATGAGTGCATTCTTGTGTGTATGGTTGGCTAAAATAATGAATACTTTACTTTAGGAACCAGTTCTGTAAAGGAACCTGTCACCAGTTTTCTGTTATGGAATCTGAGAGTAGCATAATGTAGGGGCAGAGCGATGTGTCACTTATTGGGCTGCCTGTTGTAGTTATGATAATCTCCTGCTGGTAAAGCAATGATTTTATCACTAGTAGACTAATAAACCTGCTGCCGTGTAGTCCTGCATATTCAAGAGCCCTGTATAAACCCATCACTGATTGGCAGTTTTCTGCCTATGCACAACCCAGATAGAGAGCTGCCAATCAGTGGTATGTACGGGGTTATACAGGGCTCAGTATTCATAGAACTAGTAGATCTGCAGCAGACTAATGAGTGAATTGTATCAAAATTGCAGCAAGCAGCCCAGTAAGTGATATATCGCTGGAATCAGGGTCTCTGCCCCTACATCATGCCGCTCTCAGATGGAGTAGAAAAAACGTGTTGACAGATTTCCTCTAGCCCTGTCAGCAATTAACAACGCAGCTGGAAAGACGCCTAATGTCATTGGTGCACTACTCAAAATGACATACCATCGTTATCTGCAGCTGTCCCATTAGGGCTACTGATTGTCTGCGGTTCTTTTTCACATGTTAAATGAGAAGGAGGATACTTGGTCAGAGCTTGTCCATCCAGGGCCGACTCGTGAACCTTGGTGATCTGCTCTTGATAAAGGGCCAAAGCATGGTGAGGCTTCATGTGAACAGCTTGAGGCACTGACTCAGAGAAGCCTTCTGACATCTGAAAGAAGAAAAAAAATTTAACAACTTCATCTAATCATGCGGTTTCAAAAGTAGCATAAAACACGAAGCAGACCGAGATCAGGGCACAAAGAACCACTGGGTCACCGACAGAGAATTGCAGATTCATAGACTGACAGATGATGATGCATGAACACGGGCTACAGAAACCACAAGGAGCATTCAGTGTACTCACTTTGGTCTGCCAACTAGGGGATTCAGAATCATGCACCACACCGTTTCATTTTCCCATATTATTACCACCACATAATAATGCTCTGTGTACTCTGACTACAAAGACTGTGCAGGCAACAGAATTTGGGCTAGAACCTACAAATTAAACCTACTCAACAGTTCTCATACACAAGTTATATAATATTACATAATCATACAATAAATTATATTATTTATTCATTTTGTAGCTTTAAGTGAACCTGCCTGCTGATGCACGGGCAGCAAGTATCAGCTGTAGGGTTCCGTTTAAACAAAAAATAAAAAATGTAAGAAAAATAAATTCGATATTAAAAAAAATAAAATGTAAAAACATAAAACGTGATAAAATTTGGAAAATAATATTTTCATGTATCCTAGGCACCTTGATGATCAGTATAGTAGTTGCATGTAAGTCAAGAATCTCTGGTGAGAACATTAAATGGTAACTCATAAAAACAAGCTACACCCTATATAGAGGATTTGGGATTGCGGGGGGTTACAACTGCTGGGACCTCCATAGATCCTAAGATCAGGGTCCCGGAACGCCGAGAACAGGGATCTGCAGCAGCGCGTAGCACTCGGCTATCTCCAGCAGTCTTGCAGACAATGAATGGAGCGGAGATTGGGCATGCACACCTCTGTTCCATTCAAAATGGGGCTTTAACCCCTTCACAATATGAGCTGTAGATGTATGGCGCAAGTCAGAAGCGGAAGGTAGTGGATGCGTGTTACAGCCAGGACCCTGCCTCTAACAATCGTGTGTGGAAGCGGCATGCCGGTATGGGGACACATCATATCATGGGCCCATCATCACGCCCATCACATGATTGAGGATGATGAATGGATTGCTATGACAGCAGGGGGTCTGTTGAAGACCTCTATGCTTGTCATTATGGAGATACCATCACACCCCATCTGCGGCCAGACTTCAAAGGAGACAGTGATTTTTACTATATGCAGCAATACTGTGGCACCGCTGCATATAGGACAAGCGATCAGAAGATCGGCATGTTCAAGTCCCCTAAAGGAAACTAACAAAAAAAGGGAAAATAAAAAAAAGGTTTCCGAAAAGATATAAAAATAAAAAACCATTACAAATAAAACTTAAAAAAATACACATGTAGTATCGCAGTGTTAAAAAAAATCTGATCTATCAAAATATAAAAATAATTAACTTGATCGGTAAACAGTATTTTTTTCATTTATACAAGAACGCCAACAATTATGTTTTTTTGATTGCTGCAATACTACAAAAAAAAAGTGTAAACAGCGATCAAAGAATCACATCTACCCAAAATGGCATCAATAAAAATGTTGTCGTGCCCTGCAAATAATAAGCAGCTCCATCAGCTGAAAAATTAAAGTTACGGAAAATGGCTATGCAGCCCCAACCCCTCCATCTTTTTTTTTTTAAACTTTGAATTTTTTTTCACCACTAAAATACTAAAAAAAAAAAGGACATTTGGTATCTCCATAAATGCATATTGATCAACAGAACCGTATTGAGAGTTCATTTTTATCACGCAATGTACACCATAAAAATATTTCCCAAAAAACAAAGTCAGAAATGCGTTTTGCTTTTTTTTTTTGTTTTTTTTCACAATTTCTTCCCAATTGGAATTTTTTTCCTGTTCTCCAGTACACTGTTATAAAAAATGAATAGTGTCATTCAAACTTACCCTGCAAAAAAAAAGCCCTGACATGTCTATGTGGACAGAAAGGTAAAAAAATAGTTCCAGCTCTGGGCAGAAGGTGAGGAAAAAACAAAAATGCAAATATGGAAATGGTCAGCATCGTGGCGAAGTTAACTCCTCATTTTCAGGGCTCCAGAGCACTGATCATAGGATAGCTGGGGTCCATTCGCTGTATAGGGGAAGTTGTATTTTTTGGGAATAGCCCTTTTTTCACTAAACTATAAAATGAAAGGTTTGTACCATAAACAACATTTCTATTACTTATTCACAATATAGGTGATAAATGTATAGTCACTCCATGTCCCAATGCTCAGACTCCCACCTATCAGAAGCACTAGGGTTGTGTGTTTGAATCGATTGATGGTCACGCATGCACACCATCACCTCCAGAGGGCAGCGAGGCAGAGGGTAGCGAGGCAGAGGGCAGCGAGGCAGAGGGCAGCGAGGCAGAGGGCAGCGAGGCAGAGGGTAGCGAGGCAGAGGGCAGCGAGGCAGACATTGGTGAGCATGATTGCCAATGCTTAAACATTCACCGACTGGCAGTTGTTTCATTTATACAGGATGCGGTACCGCAGAGAACGATGTCAGATATCATATTAGAAGAATATTGCTCAAAAATTAAAAAGTTTTATGAAACATCGGCACATCAGAAATGTTGGTAAACTCGCTGCAAATTGATGAAAATTAAACTATACATGCAATGGAAAATAACCATTCAGCAGAACAAACAGCCCTCTCATCAGCACATTTAACAGACTCAACAGAGTAAAAGATAGAGACAGATAACTTGATCGCTTCGTACAAGTGAACACCATAAATGATGACTAGAATCTGACGGGCAGAACGGCTCTTGCACGAGAGGCCTTGTTGTGCATCTAGCTACATCATCTGACAGCGCTGACATGCAAATCAAGACACGGAGCCAGACACAGGCAGCACAGAGGAGACATCAGAAAGGGAACTAGGGGATGAATCTCCCCCCAACCCACCCCCAAGTTAACCATATTTTAAAGTACATTCTCTTATTTTTTGCATCACTGTCTCTGTTAAATAAAAATCTTGATATTGGGTATCTTGCAGGCTTCTAACCCACAAGCTTCATAATACGCTGACGCTTCCAGAAGTCACCTCACTTTTTATCACAAACAGGATTATAAGAAAAAGGTAACATATATATATATATATATATATATATATATATATATATATATATATATATACACATACATACATACATACACACACGTTATACCGCATACCATATATCAGGATCAGTTCATTCACAACAGAGGATGGCCAAAGCTCACCGCTTCCCCCTCCCTGCACAGTGACCTCTGCACTGATTACAGAGCATGCTTAGAACACTCGCCAAAAGAGGTCAGTGAACATCTCAAGTCCAATGCTTGATATGGTATATATGGCTGCCATAAAGCATATATATATATATATATATATATATATATATATATATATATATATATATATATATGCTGTTAAATATCCTGAGACCTTGCTACCTTTTCAGTGACCACGCAATATAAAAATAGCCATGCCAAGTTAGATGAAGATGACGCCTTTGGAGATACCAGCCCACATCTCCATTTAGAACTCATTGAATGTGCTTTTAAGTTTTTCTCTTTAATCTTTCTTTAGTCTCTTTTACACTATCTGATTGATTTCATCAATCTGTATTCTAGAGATTGGTATCCTCAGTCATGTCTGTACTACTTGCTTTTAGTGTTTCGATTTTACACTCCCAAGGTGTATTGTGCGCTGCCTTGCTTGGCATTATTTACTTTCTATTTTTTTACCTATAATTCATTCGCACAGACCTTTGACTTCATTTGTCAGAGTAACCATTTTTCAGTATTTTCATTTAACATTGAATGTTTATAAATTGAATTATTATACACCTAACTATGTCTCTTTTGTTTATTGACCCTTTACCCCATGTTTAGCCCAGTTCTCATTATTTTATATATTTTTTATACGACTATACTACCTGCCCAAGAAGCGTATATATCTTTTTTTATTTTTTTTAACTATTTATTTAGACAATTAAACATCATCTACCACAAACTGCAGATGATTTATGCTGCCCAAACCCCGAAGAGCATGAATGAGAACCTGCCTGTATGACATACATGAGAGGGAGAGAGCTGACAATCACCTGTAGCAGCGCTGGGAAGAGTTGGCCGGTGGGTGGTGACGGACACTAGTCTGGTCTCCGGCTATGGTCCCCAGCCGGATCTTCAAAGAATATTACTCTAAAACACCGAAGCTTTTCAGAAGATACTACGCCTTGCTACAATTATACAGCCAGGCTGTGATTCATGTTGCCAGTGGTTTGAGCAGCATGAACTGCCCGACAGCTTCCATTTAAAACAGTGTTGTACCCGGTGGCACACATTTACTACTACTATATGCCTTTTCTGCCAGCCTTCAACAACCCAACTTTATTAAGGATCTCTGCACACTGGTGCGCCTTACACTTTTCTTCTCTTATAGATTTCACAGTGCCCATCTATGCCAAAACCAAAGAAAAAACAGAAAAAGGGGCTGGTGTAGCTGCTGAAATGAGCAGTCAACCAGGCCCTTCACACACAGCATTGGTCATGAATCGGAAAAAGAAAATCTCTCCCAGACAGTTTTCAAAACTCTAAAGGGCCTGTCACACTAAGAGATATCGCTAGCAATATCGCTATAACTAGTGACGTTATAGCGATACTGCTAGCGATATCTCTGTGTGTGATACTTACCAGCGACCGTCTCCCCCGCTGGTTATCGCTGATCGCGCGAGAACAGGTTGGACTGTTTCTCGTCGTCAGCTTCCTGTGGCTCTTCCTGCTGTGAGGACGAGCGACGCGTGGAGCCGGGCGGGAGGACGCAGGATCGCCTGGTGTGACAGGTAAGTAGCGATCCCCGTCCCCAGCGATGTCGCTGGTGAGATCTGCCTGTGTGGCAGCTCACTAGCGACCACTTAGCGATGTACCAGCGATCCTGACCGTGTCATATCGCTGGTCGGGATCGCTGGTACATCGCTAAGTGTGACAGTACCTTAAGACAGGGGGAATATCTGAAGATTGTGGCACCTGTAAAAACTGAAGATAATTAGTACAGATGTAGCAAATCTTAACATAGCACACAGGGCGGTAACTATACCAAGGTGCAGAAGACCAACTCGGCACAAACCATTGAACATAAGGCAGGTGTCGAGACCGTTTCTGCAACAAAATTTCTTATTGTAGAGAGAGGGTATGTAAGGCTCATTGAGCCTATGGAATAAAGATAGTTGAAAGGTGACAACTAGTGATGAGCGAGTATACTCATTACTCGGGTTTCCCAGAGCATGCTCGGGTGATCTCTGGGAGATTTAGTTTTCGTCGCCTCAGCTGCATGATTTGCAGTTGCTAGACAGCCTGAATACATGAGGGGATTGCACATATTCAGGCTGTCCAGCAGCCACAAATCATGCAGCTGAGGCGATGAAAACTAAATCTCCCAGAGATCACCCGAGCATGCTCTAGGAAACCCGAGTAATGAGTATACTCGCTCTTCACTAGTGACAACCGCTAAGTCATAAATGTCTCCATGCTCTACTAGAAAATATACATTGTAAGCCTTTGTCAGAACTGTGTCATATACACCAAATACTCAGAAGAATGGGTATTGTTCCCCTATTCTGCCCCTTATGTCCACGCACAGTGAATTGCTTTTCTTGCAGTTACTTACAATGGGTGGAATGGAAGCCGCTCTCTGCTTCAGTTGTTTCAGGTCCATTGGTTTCTGAGGCGAGGCTTTAACTCGCGCGTCACTGCCAGAGCTCAAGAGACTAGGCCGGGGAGACATGAGCCTGCACTCAGAAAACACAAAAGGTCAGTCTGCTGCTTACTTCTTGTTTCCATATTCAAAGATATCGAATCTAAGAACCTTTTTAATTAGTTTTGATGGATGCATCATTTGTCAAGATTACACAAAAATGCACCAGATTTACCAAAATTTGCCAAAGACATGCATGAAGCAGAAGTCTGGAACAAATTGCTAGACTTGTTAGACACACTTTACGCCACATCTATTGGTGCGCTTGTGAAGCTTTTAGGCACTATTGAGATTAAGATTTATAAGAGAACACCAGCTTTTAAAAATACGATCTTCCAATAGTAATTTTTGTTAAAGCTGTTCCTTAAAAAATAGTTTAGTACATGCTATTTTCTAAGCTAAAAAGCATCCAGAGTCTGGTGGACTGTTAGACAAAATAGGTGCCTTATTCAATAGCTGATAATAGTCAGCAGGTGACAACCTGTTAAATGTCACGGTTAATCTCTGACAGCTGCATTTAATGTGCGCCAGTAGGGAGGTGCGTCATTCCACGTTCCCACTGGTGCGCCACGATTGGGAGGTGCTTACAGGGTAACATGACAGCCAGAGGTCTGCTGAAGTCCTCTGTGCATGACGGTTTTCCTATGAAAGTCAGGGTTTACCTGCCTTTCATGGGAGACCGTAATTTGCACTTAACATAGCAGTGCTTGTGCAATGCTATGTATAGTACAAGTGATCAGACAATTTACAGGTTCAAGTTCCGTAAGGGGACTAAGAAATACAGAGTACAGTAAAAAGTAAAAAAAAAAAAAATATGTATAAGTTCAAATCCTCCCCCTTTTTCCCCCCATTAAAAATAAAGCAATTAAAAATACACATTTTATATTCATACAAGTCTGATGTATCAAAATTTAAAATAAATTAATCCAATCGGTACATGGCGTAATGAGAAAAAAAAAATAAAACGCCAGAATTACATTTGTTTTTTGTTGGCTGCGGCAACATCGCAATAAGAAGCAATCAAAACATTGTGTCTATTCCAAAATGTCATCAATAAAAAGGACAGCTCAAGGCGCAATAAACACCAAACACAGTCCCATTTTCCGAACATTGAAAATGTTATAAGCTTTGGAAAATGGCAACAGCATACTTTTTTTTTTAAATTCTACAAATTTCCAAATTTTTCTTTACCACTGAAATAAAAAACAAACAAACCATACATGATTGGTATCTATAATGGTACGGACCTGGAGAATCATATTGCCAGGTGAGTTTTACCATATAGTGAACATGGTAAATTAAAAAAACAAACTATTGTGGCAATTTTTTCCTGCATTCCAATGCATCACATAGTAGTAGTATCAACATCTGGGTCTGTTTCGCTGCATCTGGGCAAGGACAGTATCCATCATTGATGGAACATAGAATTCTGAATTACATCAGCAAATTCAAAAGAAAAATCTCTGGACATCTGTTCATGAGCTGAATCACAAGAGAATGTTGGTGATGCAGTAATATAACGACCCAAAGCATAGCTGTCCTTCTATAAAAGAACAATTGCAAGGTATGTGCGGTTTTCCTTTCAAGTCGTGTGACTTATGTACACAGTGCCATTGTTTTTCTCCTTTTCAGACATGTGATATAAGATCATTTTCCTCAATAAACGTTGACAGCGTAATATTTTTGACTCATTTGTTTGATTTGGTTCTCTTTTCAAAAACCTAATATATGTGACGTTGAGTCACTTGTCACAGCCAAACCGTGAGACCGAAGTCAAAAGCCAGGAAGGTATGCCATAAACAGAAGGAAGAGACAAAGGTGAAGTCAGGTAATGTTCCAAGTTCAGAATACCAGGAGGATAGCAGATCAGAGCAGAAAGGGTTACAGACGAATGGTCAGAAAGAGGTCCAAGGTCAAGCAAAGAAAGATCTACAAATGGAACAGAACAACCGCAAGGCAGAAAGAGACAAACCACATAGTAGCTGAATGTACGTCTGGAAGTAATAGCCCAGTTAAGTAGCCTGGTAATCACCCGGGATAATGAGCACGTGGAGACAGCCAGCGCCTCCCAGTCTCAGATTGGACGGCAAAGGTGTCAATCAACACACTGACAGCTCAGCAAGCCCCTGCACCAGACTGGATGACAGAGCCATCAATCAAAGCACTGACAACTTCAGCACGCCCCTGCACCAGTTTGGACGGCCGAGCTGTCGGAACCTGCATCTCAGACAGCCTGAGGGGTAGCACTGTGACAATATACTTAAAGGTAAAATTTATTAAGAAATATGGAAAATTCTGAAGGGTTCACAAACTTTCAAGCACTATACCTTTGAATCACTGTTTACACCAATTAAGAAAGCAAATTTGCATATTAGATAAGTGTGCACTAAGTAGTTATTCAAGTTGTATGCAGCACACAATATGCAAAAATGTTCAAAGCAGAAGTAACAACATGAAGAATGTGACATTTACAGGAAGTTGTACATTACCTCCGTCACAAAATGTCAAACAATTTACATATCAAAACAGCCAGATTGGCAGTAAATCACACGAATAATTTAAAAACAATGCGATTATTAAAGAATTTCACCGTCATTTTTCCCTTTAAAGGAATATTTACATCTTCTAAAGTGAGAGTAAAACGTTGCTATATGTCATCGCCTTATGAGTGAATGGTGATGGCCTATAAGTATTCTGTGCACACACACCCAGGCACCAAACTGTTCTTGATGGGTGGTCAAGACACTGCCCTGCAAGGAAAAACAGTGACGGGGTGCAGTGCCAAGTCTTGCCCATGCCCTTCACAAAAAGCCGGATTACTTACCGGTAATGCTCTTTTAATGAGTCCACGACAGCACCCACTTGGAGAGAGGGATCCGCCCATAGGAACAGGAAACCTACAGAGATAAAAGAGGGCGGTCCGCCTCTCCTCCTCAGTTGGATTTCAGAGTACCCGGAGGACCGCCAATTATTAGGCCATTATATTACTCTATATGTTCATTGTATTTCTATAACTAAGATGGTGTATATATATATATATATATATATATATATATATATATATATATATATATAGTTAGTTAACTTCTAGGGAGGTTTAGTGAACGGGTGCTGTCGTGGACTCATTAAAAGAGCATTACCGGTAAGTAATCCGGCTTTTTACTCTTCGCCACGACAGCACCCACTTGGAGAGATTTTCAGAGACCTTCACCTGGGAGGGACCACCGTGCTGAGGACCGCTCTACCAAAGGTTAGGTCGGATGAGCATGATAACTCCAGTCTATAGTGGTTATAAAAGGTAGAGGGTGTTGACCAAGTAGCAGCCTTACATATAGACTCGATTGCGACGTCTCCCCTCTCTGCCCAAGAAGAAGCCATTGCTCTGGTGGAGTGTGCCTTGATACCTTCCGGGGGATCTTCATTGCTTGCGGAGTATGCTAGGCTGATCGCATCTCTGATCCATCGTGACAGGGTACCCCTTGTGACCTCATATCCCTTCTTTTGGCCCTGGAAGGAAATAAATAGAGCCCTACTCTTCCTCCAGCTGCTAGATCTCTCGATGTATTGTAATACTGCTCTTCTAACATCTAGCGTATGAAATTTCTCTTCCTCTGGAGTAGAAGGGTTATTAAAAAATGAGGGGAGGTGGATCTCTTGTGATCTATGGAACTTCCCTGCTACCTTTGGTAAGTATGAGGGGTCTGGTTTTAATATTAGCTGATCCTGGAATGTTAATAGGAAAGGGGGTTCTATCGATAGTGCTTGTATGTCGCTAACCCTTCTGGCTGAGGTTAGTGCAACTAGCAGTACTGTTTTGAGAGATAGGTGTTTAAGGGATATTGAATCTAATGGTTCAAACGGAGCACGTGTAAGGGCCTCCAGCACCAAATTCAAGTCCCAAGGAGGGACCCTAGGTATGTGTACCGGTTCGCTCCGCTCACAGGCCGAGATAAATCTGGTAATCCATCTATTACCTGCCACATTATAACTATAGAGGGCCCCTAAAGCTGACACCTGGACTTTTAGAGTGTTAACAGATAGTCCTAAATTTTTTCCCCTTTGTAGAAATTCTAGAATTGCTGTTATTGGAATCTCTCTGGAATCAGGGGCTGTGTGAAACTCTAGGAATTTTCTCCACACCCTGGTGTAAATTTTTGTTGTAGACAATTTTCGACTTTGTAGGAGAGTGTTGACTAGCCCTTCCGAAAAACCTCTTGCCCTTAACATTTCCCTTTCAAGTTCCAAGCCGTCAAGTGGAGATTGTCCACATGAGGATGGAAGAATGGCCCCTGCGAGAGTAGCCTGGGGGTTGAAGTAAGCACCCAAGGGTCGGTCACTGACATTGCCCGCAGGCATGAAAACCACGGTCTCCTGGGCCAGAATGGTGCTATTAAGATTATTCGTGCCTTCTCTGCCCTGATCTTCCTGATGACCTGCGGTAGTAGTATGATTGGGGGGAAGGCATACGCCAGTTTGATCCGCCATGGGGCCTGGAGGGCATCCAGGATTTCTGGCCTGTCTGCTACATTCAGAGAGGCGAATCTTCGCACTTGTTTGTTTTTCCCGGTGGCGAAGAGATCTATTTGGGGAAGGCCCCATAGTGACACAATGTTTGTGAATATTTGCCGGCTCAGGCACCACTCTCCTTGCCGCAGTGTGTGGCGACTTAGAGAATCCGCTTCCACATTGTCTTCTCCTCTTATGTGGAGGGCTGAGAGAGATGAAAAATGTTTTTCGGCTAAGGACAAGATCTTCCTTGCGGAAGACATTAATGCGACTGATCGAGTCCCGCCTTGCCTGTTCAGATATGCGACCACTGTGGTGTTGTCTGACAGGATTCTTACGTTCTCTCCTTGTAACTGTGGGAGAAAATGATATAATGCATGACCCACTGCTTTTAACTCTTTCAAGTTTGATGAATCGTGCTCTTCCCTTATATCCCATAAGCCTTGGGTGAAGGTGCTTCCCATGTGGGCTCCCCATCCTGTGGGGCTGGCGTCAGTAGTAATTATACGGGAGGGTGTTACTACCCATGGTACTCCTCCCGATAAGTTATTATCGTCTAGCCACCATGTTAGGGAGGTTAGGACTATCTGAGATAAAGTGATTTTTTTATTTAAATTCCCCTGGTCCTGAATCTCCTCCGAGAGGATTTGATGCTGTAAATCTCTTGTATGGAATTGGGCCCACCGAACCGCCGGGATGCAGGAAGTAAGGGACCCCAGAAGGGACATTGCGTCTCTTAACGACATGTGTGGTTCGTTTATCGCTAATCTGACCTTCGTTTTAATTGTTGTAATCTTTACCTGTGGTAGCAGACATTTTTGGCTTATGGAGTCTAGCTGAAGACCCAGGAAGGACTGAACTGATTGTGGTTCGATTCTGGATTTCTTGAAATTTATTACCCAACCGAGAGCCTGTAGGGATAAGATTGCATCAGCCACTCGTTCATTACATTGTTTAGTTGAGTTACCCATTATCAAAAAATCATCCAAACAGGGCACTATCAGCGTGTCCTTTTGGCGTAAGAAGGCCATTACTTCCAGCATCACCTTTGTAAAGACTCTTGGAGCGATGGAAAGGCCGATTGGCATGGCTGTGAACTGAAGGTGTTTTATGGTGCCCTCGAGGAAGACCGCCACTCTGAGGTATTTCTGAAATCTGTAATGGATGGGAAGATGATAATAGGCATCTTTCAGATCCAGGCCTGCCATCATACAATTGGGAAAGAGGAGCTTAATTGCGGATCTAATAGACTCCATCTTAAATCTATGATTTGTTATAAAAGTATTGTTTCTTCAGGTTAATTATCGTCCTGAAGGAGCCATCGGGTTTAGGTATCAGAAAGAGAGGGGAGTAAAATCCTCTCCCTTCCTGTCCTTTTGGCACCTGGACCAAGACTTTTTTATCCAGAAGACTGAAAATTTCAGTCTCTAAGGCCCGCTGTTGGACTGGGGAGTTAAGGGATGTTACAATGACTGAGTTACAGGGCACATGATGGAAATTTAATTTTAGTCCTTCTCTAATAATGCCCAGGACCCAAGGGCTGGTCGTGATTTTCTCCCATTCCTGAAGGAAAATTTTTAGTCTCCCTCCCACTGGAGGGACTGGTTCTCTAGGTCCGATCTCTGCGGAAGGAGGATCCCCTAAACATAGCACCTTTTCCTTTCCCTTCTTTCGTGGCCCAGCGGTTCTGATTTTCTGTTGTTCTTCCCCTACCAAATGGTCGTCTTCTGAACGCTCTCCTATAAAATGGGAGAGAGGGGTTAGGGAACCCTTTTTTCCTTTCTTTTGCTTTAGCAAGGATTTCGTCCAACGCTTTTCCAAACAAAAACTCACCCTCACAAGGTATGGCACAGAGCTTTGCCTTGGATTGGGTGTCACTTCTCCAGCTTTTAAGCCATAGGCTTCGTCTGGCGTTATTAAGCAAGCCTGCTGTTCTGGCTGCCATGCGTAGTGAATCGGCTGATGCGTCTGCTATGTATGCCGCTGCGCCACGAATCAGTGGTATGGCTGCTCGAAGCTTGTCTCT
Organism: Dendrobates tinctorius; assembly: GCF_039654945.1. Lineage (NCBI taxonomy): Eukaryota > Metazoa > Chordata > Amphibia > Anura > Dendrobatidae > Dendrobates > Dendrobates tinctorius. The sequence goes on from NW_027361758.1 coordinate 12,646,799, forward strand.
GGAGACTTTTTGTTCAACTTGTTGGTCTAGCTGATCAATCCAGACCAGCATAGAGCGAGCTGTGCACGTACTGGCTATTGCCGGCTTAAACGTGCCCGTGGCTGCCTCCCATGCTCTCTTAAGTGAGGCCTCCGCTTTCCGGTCCAGTGGGTCTTTTAGAATCCCTGCGTCTTCTACTGGTAAGGCCGACTGTTTTGAGGCTGAGGCAACTGCCGCGTCGACCTTTGGGACCTTAGACCACTTTAACAATTCCTCGTCGCTAAAGGGATACCTTCTTTTTGAAGCCGAGGGAAGATAACCTCTCTGATCCTGCTTCTCCCATTCCTTTTTGACTAAGGCCTTTATTGCCGGTATAACGGGAAAAACCCTCTTCCTCCTATCTGTCAATCCCGCAAACAATCTCTTGGGTCGTTTGCGGCTCCTTAGTGTCTGTGCAACCCATGGTGTTTCTTACAGATTTCACCAAGTTGTCCATGTTCTCTAACGGAAAACATGAACGACCCTCCATATCAGAGGAAGAGGATGATGTAGACGTATTGGAGCTGTCAGAGACTACTGCTTCGTCTTCATCTGTATCTAAGAAAACTGCAGTTGGTCTGTTAGCCTTAGGTTTTTTGGATATACCGCTTGACTGGGTTAGGGCTTGTAGTTCCTCCCTTATAATAGCCCTAATATCTGTGGCTGATGTTGAAGTCTGTTTTGTATTTTCAGAAATGCACTTTTTGCACAGCCTCTTTGTATAAGAGTCCGGTAAAGGACATGTACAGAGGGCACATTCCTTGTTTTTTGATTTTTCCTTCCTTTTAGCCGGTTCAGGAGGCTGAGAAGAGGTTCTTTTGGCATGACTTCTGTGGCTCCTATCCGAGGAGCCTCGCTGTTCCGCTGCTGCCGTATCACCTGCTTGGGGATGCGTGTCCTGTCTTGGGGAAGACATGTCTGCACGCTCTATCATTATCCCCCTCGGTTTTTTATGCCACCCTTCAGTACCTGGTACCTCCCCCTCCCAGGTGCACCTGCTTCCGGTGCATTCATTTAGCCTGCGCCCGGCCTGGAAACACCGTCCGGCGCCGCTATACTAAATCACATCCCTTTTTTTTTTTTTTCTTGGAGGGGGCGGGGAGTGCTCCTTTGCTGGTATCGCGCGGCTGCGAAAGACCGCGCATGCGCTGTACGCTGAGGAACCTCCGGTAACCCGGAAGTTCCTCCTTACCTCCTCCCAGCGCTGTACCTGCGTCCTCGCTGTACCTGTTTTCAGAACGCCAGAGATAGCCTCTCTATCTCGGCTCCGCACTCCCACACGGACCGGGATGGTTGCCTCCAAGATCCCGGTGACGTGTATCCATAAGAAAACCCCCGGTCGGCTCCACCCGGTACCGGTGTTTCTTTTACGCTGCCGTCTCAGACGAGGGGGGAGCCGGATTCCAGCACTCCCCCAACGCTGCTTCTGGACCGGAACCCCTGCCGTTCGCACGGACACTGCACAGGCGGTTCCTTGGCCCAGGTATGTCTTCTGTAGAGATCCTGTGGTTCCGATAGGAACAGGAAACCAACTGAGGAGGAGAGGCGGACCGCCCTCTTTTATCTCTGTAGGTTTCCTGTTCCTATGGGTGGATCCCTCTCTCCAAGTGGGTGCTGTCGTGGCGAAGAGTAAAACATACCATATAATGGGAATCTTTATTCAGGCTCGTGAAGGCTCTAAATAATAAAGCACCTTCGCAAAGAATTGCATTTTGCTTCCTCCTCTGATGCCTCCACCAACGGGCAGGTAGGCCTAGAATTCAGCCCTTTCTAAAAGCCAGATTACCGCACTATTCAGCGTAACACACGGCTCTTCCATCTCTAGGAGTTCATAGAAAACATGCTACGATGCCCTCTCCAGTTGGTACAGAGTTCCCACTGAGCGGTCACTAGCCCACCCATTCCTTCATGTTACTGTTGTTTCAACTCTTGAATCATGAACAGGAAACATTGCACTTTTTTTTAATTCTTTACGGCTATGTGTGAACTATCACCAATCCAAAACCGTGTCACCCTGGTACCAAAGTACAAACAAACCCCGTGTTGTCTGATCCTGCTTTCGAATTCCCTTCCATATTTATTCTCTTTCCTTACATTTTGGAGATTAGCCAGAAGCACCAATGTTGCAACGACTGCAGGATAAGACTACACAAGTTTACACGTAGTCGGTTACCATGGAGCTACATAGGTATACATCACATAAGTGGAAACTGTCCAATACTTCCCAGGACTCCTAAGCCTATATGAGTGAGTAAACCCCACCCAAAAGTGGGTATTTCCAAAAGGTAGTGAAGTTCCTAGTAGGAGTAGTGTTTTCAGGGGCAGGGATTAAAGGGGTATTCCTATCTCCAAGATCCTATTCCAGTATGTAGTAGGTGTACTACTACTAATAATAATATCAGAAAATACCTCCAATTACAAATGTAGTATAGTTCTTCTGATTCGCCATGTCTCTTTCCTCATGTGCAGGAATTGCAAGACCTTAGGTATCCATGGTTATGACCACTAACAACTAGCTGTCACTGTATCAGTGGTCATAACCACGGATACCTAAGGTCCTGTAATGCCTGCACATGATAAAAGAGACAGAGCAAATCAGAATTAGTATACTACACTTCTAATTGGAGGCATTTGCTAATATTATAATTACACCTACTACATATTTGACTAGGATCATGGAGATGGGAATACCCCTTTACCCATCCATGGAAATGTTGGCAAGTATACCATCAGCACTAAGGCCTCATTCACACACCTGATTTTCACATATGAGTGTTATCCGTGCTTTTTACAGATCGCACTCATACCTATGATAGTCTAGGAGTCTGATTTTTCAGGAACTTGGAGGTCAATGGAAAATTGCAGAGGCACATCTAATTTTTATCCAACCCTCAGATCAGAATCAAGTCAATAGGTCTGTGAAAAAAATCAGAGTGAGGTTTGATTTTCCAAATGGAGACGGCGGAGAAACTTTTTTTTTTTTTTAAGTTTTCTTCATATACAAGAAAAACGAATGATACTTAGACCCCACTCTGACCAAAGTCTGATCAGGATAATTGCGCAGTTTTTCTAGTACATGGAAAAATCAGAAGCGTGAATATGGAGATATCAGATCTGGCTAATTTGCAAGGGTGCTTCATTATTTGTTGATTATTTGGAATAGCAAAAAGAAAACAAATTAGTTTGAAAGTTGGACAATTATGGCATATCCATGGGATTTCCCATAAATGTATAGTAGATGAGCTCCCACCATTGGGACCTGCATCTATTTCGGTAAGAGGGCCTGACTCGCCATGCTGTCAGTGGAGACATGGCTGAAATTCCCATCCATTTATATGAGAATTCCAAACACCTCTAAACTGGCAACACACAATGCAACTCTGGTCTCAAGACGTACATTCATTCATTGCATAACTTATGGACAGGAAATAATTGTAGGAGATGGGAACACCACTTTAAAGCTTTTTTCCAGTGGCTTTTCTATGCACAAATAATCCTTGGGAAAAGAAGCTGGCAGACACTGAATCCTGGAAATATCCAAGTAACGGAAATCTATGGCGATAAAACAAGACAGGACTTGTAGCTTTCCATCAAGATAACATTAAGGCGAAGCCTACAACAAGCAGTCAGAGCAAGCAAGGCTAATATGTCGTGTCGAGCTTACAAAGGACGTCATCTTATTTATCCTTCATATAGTATTTGAAGATCTTTTCCTGTAAGCAATCAGCAAGCACTTAATACTCTACAAATATAGATCCTTCCAAACAAAGGTGGATTGTGCAAAACCTCAGACAACGGTCATGACTAGGATGATGTATTTCCAAAAGACACTTAACTGAAGAGCTCTTCTAGAGGAAGTGACCTCACTACAGGGACAGAGACAGTGCAGGTAAAAGCAATTCTACAGAGGTCCGACAATTCAGATAATTGGGCTTCAGAGAAAAAAAAAGGCACCGATACAATTATCTCTAAAAATCCAAACCGAAGCAAAGATAATCCTGCTCCCACACACAAGGTCAGCATACTATAGCTAGATTTGAAAAGCCTTTGCCTATTCCGGACATGTTTCTGGTAGGACACAGCATGTAGCGCAAAAACCCGGTCTATTTGTCTGGAGCATCCGTGGTTGAAAACAAGCAATTTAAACATGAGAAAAGAGTTATGTTTTCTCCCTTTCTCTCAGACACAAACTAGTTGTGAGTTGCAGTTAGTACATTGAAACATTACTGCCATGGAGGATTCGTTTATGGGAGAAGAGCTGAAACGGGCAGACATTGGATGGGGGAGACTGTATCATAATTCCACTAAATTACATGAAAATATTTACACCACGAAAAACCATCAACTATCTGTACATTACATAAAATAAAGGTGAGAAAGGAGCATTGCACTATATCAACAGAGGAAAACTGGATATTAAAACTCACTGAAATCCTTGGCCATGAAGAAGTGATTCCTGCTGCACACCAAAGCCAACTGCACATTCCTCAAGAATGAAGAAATCAGAGCTCATCATCACCACATTAGAGCAATCAGTAGCCTCTATTATTACTGTCATGTAGCACTTCGTGCTCGGCCTCTAGTATAGAAACCTGTGCTTCTTCCTCCTGTTGAGGAGTCCTGCAAGATCTAAATATTGCTGTAGAAACGTGACCCTCAAACAACCACAATATGACGAGGATATGGTGGCACAAACTATCCACGACAACCTCTATAGATAGAGCAAACACTCATAAGATCACTTTATTGTGAATATAAGAAGCTGCCATTTAATTAGAATAAGTGCTATGTTTTCCCTCTAAAGCCTAGAAGATGACTTCATACCTGTTCTTTTCAGTGGAATCCTGCTCTTCAGCCTCATCTGCACTGCAGGTGGCACTAGAGTCACTGTCTGCATTTGTCTTCCCCCCATGTTTGCTATGCTTCTTTTCCACTTTCTGGGGTACTTCTGGTGCCTCTTTTGGTGGCTCATCGATGTTTTCGGCAAAATTTTCTTTATAGTCCTCAGTTTCTTCCTGCTTTATTTCACTTTTGCTTGGTTCCTCACATAATCGGTCTTCATCTTCCACTTCCTTTTTCACTGTACTAGCTTCTGGATCTTCTTTGGGTTCCTCCGTATTACTAGTCCTTTCTGTAATTTCCTGAGATTGCTGCACAGTTGAGTTACCGGGATCAGCCGGTGCCTCACTGTTCGTTTCCACTAGAGAGGTTCCTACTGGCTTGGCTTCATTGTCTCGGCTTTCTTTGGCTTCCTGTCTCGGCGATGGAACACTCTCTGTATCTGAACTGTTGTTCACTGCAGCTGAAGGAACAAGACAAGGGCATCAGGAAGCCGTACCGCATCACAGACATTGCAGAAATCTACGGTAATTACTTAAAATTACATGCATATTATATAATAACACCCGTACATCAAGTTTAAGTGCATTTTACGCTATAAACATGTAAAATATTAAATCAGTATTCCTATCTTATAAGGTGATGACATATTGATAGTAAAGGCTACCATACACATTAGAGAAATGTCTTTCGAACCTGTCGATTTTGGTGGGACCAGACAAGCATCTGATAATGGCTGCCTCCCGACTCTCCCCCGATAGGTGATGGCAAGGAAAAGAACAATCAGGCAGATATGCCACTGACAGAGGTGTCTGCATAGATTTCTCCCATCTTGCTGTTGAAAACGCATGAATCTTTGGCCGAGCTCTTATGTTTATCTAGGAGCTGGGAAGAATAGTGCTCTGTGGGACAAACATCTACTGCTCATGGCCAGCTTTAGGGTACACTCACACTGACTGCGCACTGTGCATTGGGTGTACTGACTTAGCGTGTCCATAGACTCTTATTAACCTGACAATGACAAAAAGAGTGTCCTTTTCTTGTATAAAAGAAATGCCCATTTTCTTTTCAATACGAAAGTCAATGAGAAACATATGCCTGTATACGATTCCATACATAAGAGGTATATGGTGGGAAATCTTCTCAAAATATACTCAAAATGCAGAATAAAGCCTGAGTCTTTTGGGCAAACACAACAGATATTCAATGCACACATGGCTATTTCAATCATATCTGTCATTGCAGGTGACTTTTCAGAATAAGTTGTGCGAGTACATTTCCAAATAGGCTGTCATGTTTGAGTACATGAGGAATAACACAATTTCGTCCATTATAGGACTAATATCATCCATTATTCAAAAGTTTTCTCCATTGCAGGCTCGGTCTCTAATTTTCAGTTCTCGAGGAGCTAGTTGGCCGAGACTAGCTGCCATGATGTCTCCCATACAAAGTAGACACAAACATGAGGGATTCCTGTTCTTCATACTTTGCGTTCTACACAAACAGAAGCATGAAGAACATTGTACAGCATTCCTGAGCAGTGTAGCTGAGGGGAGTCACTTGATGGAGAAGGTTCTGATTGTCTGAATTTGTCACGGGCTCTACCTGCGGAATAAAACATTTTTCTATTTCTTATCTCTGTTGCAGAGATATCTGTATTTACCATCTAATAGTTAACTTTACTTAAAGGGGTATTCCCATCTCCAAGATCATACCCCAATATATGGTAGGTGTAATAATAATAATATTATCAAAAACCTCCAATTAGAAATGTAGTATAGTTTTTCTGATTCACTATGTCTTCTTTCCTCATGGGCAGGCATTGCAAGACCTTAGGTAGCCATGGTTACAACCACTAGCAACTAGCTAACTAACTGTCACTATATCGGTCATGTGCGTGTCTGCACATGAGGAAAGAGACATAGAGAATCAGAAAAACTATACTACATTTCTAATTGGAGGAATTTGCGAATATTATAATACCTACCACACGCTGATATAGAATCTTGGAGATGGGAATACTCTTTTAAGTTCACATTAGTGTTTTAACTGGGGTCGTGTACTTCTTCTTCCTTTAGGAGTTGCTATCGGAAAATACTCACCTGAACTTAAAAAAATTAACTCATTAGGGGCCAAATACTTTGAATGCTAATATCTCTGCAACAGAGAGGCAAAAAATAAACACATTTTACTCCGCTCTGCAGCCACTATTACATTGTGTGTCCAGTTAAACATGAAATATATTTGATGAAAGGCCTTCTTTCATAGGCTGTGTAATCTGGCACTTCTCCATCTTGGCAATCAGATTTGCTTTAACCAAAATGGATTTAAGCGGTTTTTCAGATTAAATAATGGTTTCAGGGTAGAAGTGGGGATGAGTGGCTCATAAATGGAGAAAGAAGCAGATTTCTATGATAAAATATACTACAAAGTTAATGGTATTAAAGACCAGCGATGCCTGTGCAAGTGACATCACTTGTGGGGGCGGAGCTGGTCTCTTCATTTCCTGCATGCTGGGTAGTCTTTTTACAACGCTCACCGACAGTGCGCTCTCTTGCCGACTTGTCACTTCTGCTCAGTGCAAGGGAGTGCACTGTCACTGTGCACATTGCACAGTGACAAGAATCTACTGAGCATACCTCGGAATTGACAACTGATGCATGCTCGGTAGAGCAGGCACTAGACCAGAAACAGCAGCCTCTGCCCCCTGACGTCGATTCATTTGACAATCCCAGCATGCACTGGGATTCTCAAAGTGTCATCAAAGAGGAAGTAGTGGAAAAAAAAAAGCAGTTAAGAGTTGTGAGGGAACGGCAGGGACTTTTTAATTAGAGTATATTAGAAAAAAAACATTAGATTATGACATTAAATCGAGATATAGGAGTAAAATAAATTTTGGTTTTGGACCACTTCTAAGAATTTCAACATATACAACAAATGACAGGGAAAAGTAAGCAGCAAATGTTTCTAACACTTACTGTCTCCTTCTTCTGCCATTTCTTCTTCATTACCACTAATCCCCGATCCCTCCATCTCCTCATCCTCTACAGCAGGGGTGTACTGGACCTCCTCTTCCATCTGAGCTGCTTTTTTCTTTTTTCGCCTGTTGTTGCGCTCCTTCTCCTAGAAGAAATAAGTTACTTAATATCAAGTCTGTCACAATAATGTAATGCATAATCATTGATTCCAACAAACCCACTGGTGCAATTTTCCGAAAATGCAAACATGCCACTAGAGACGAACAATTCTGTTACCACTGCGATACGACATACGCACGTGTGCTGCTATATAACAGCTGCTGGCAACCCATCAGAACAACAGAAAATGCCAATTTGATGTTATAACGGTGCAGATCTGTACGTTAGCAACGTCTCCAATTTTCTCTGTTAATCAGTTACACAATGCCTAGAAGCATGGTTTATAAAATGTGCCAAAAAATAGGATTTGATTCTAACGTGTGAATGCATACTTCTCTATTCTACGGGTATACACGCCAGTCCCTTGTTCTCCAGATGTAGGAGACCATCCAGACATCTCTAGTTATCGGATACTTATGGTTTATCCCATCGCTGTGCCCCAAATGGGACAACTTGTAACTGGGATTTCGCACTTTGCGATCCTAATGTCACGCAGTCTAAGTTATCATGTAGCCTTAATGTTTAAATCTATGGATTAAGTTGATTCTTTTTCGCGTCTGTTCACCTGCTCGCGGATGGAGTGTTTCTGTAATTTGGCAGCCGCCTGCACTTGTACTGGGTCGCTTGCCTCAGATAATGGCTGCTCCGGATGTGTGCTATTTATACACAGGTTGCAGACTGGCCCTAAAAGCATCTGAAATACTTCCATTCAGGGACTGGAAAACGGCATGAAGATGCAGAGCATAATTCTGTACAGTTTCACGGTAATAAATGCCCAACATGGCTCCTTATCACAAAACCGCTTCTCATTTATTTATTTGGTCTTTAACCAAATGTGAGTCACAAGAGCTGGAGACGTGCACTCTACTTGCATCTTAATTGCCTTCATGTTGCCTAAAGAGAAACCTGAAGACAAACAGACGGGGAAAACAGCCATGCAGTGACTGAGCACAATGGTTACTATGGTAAAGGTCTCCTTCACCTTCTCTTTCTGATGAGCAACCGGTACTCAAAAAACTCTGGTCTACATAGTCAAATTTAACCAGTCTGCTGCCAAAAAAAAGTTTATACTTTTTTATGCATTGATTTAACTTTTGAACATTGATTTTTTGGGGGGAGATATATATATATATATTTCTCAAATATAATAGCTTTATTACATGAGTTTATATGCACATGTGTGTAATTAGGTAACATGTCTGAATGGTCACTTTCTTCAATAAAGACTGTTAGGGCCCAGATTTATCAAGACCGGACGTTGTACACGGCAATATTGATGAGGGGGTGTCCGAGAGTCAGACGCTCAAGATTCATGAAGAGGTGCTTACCTCTTCATGAATCTGAAGAGTCTGACAAGAGCCATGCACTTACATGTGCTACGCTAGAAATTTTACTCCAAAAAGGTACTGGGGTGAGATTTTTGGTGTAGGGAACACCACAGCTCGTCATGAATTAGATTAGCTGTGATGTGCAGCCCTCGCTCCACCCATTTTGGTGGACCTGGGAGAAATTGGGGTGAAGTTGCAAAATGTAGGAGTAACTTGATTGGCGCCTAAATCTTGCAACTTTTCAAAGCTTTTCCACCAAAATCCTGGATTGAAAGCTTTTACGAATCGGGCCCTTGGACTTCACCATTGGCACAAAGATTTTTATTGCAGGTTTGGATCTCTAGACTACGGAATTATAACGGGGTGCAATTAATAATACAATAAAGTATTTTAGATTGTCGGTCCTTCTTTTTTACTACCTTACTGCCTGTTCACAAACACGGAAATTACCTGATAAACTGGTGGGCAGCTATGGAAATCTGAGCCACGGACTGAGGGTATACAAAAGTATGACTTGCCAATAAAATCCAGATCACATTGTGGGGTCAGATCCTAGAAAGGTATGCATTACTTGTTCCTCCTACCCTCATAGAAGCAGAAAACTTAAAAAATGTGAAGGTTTTAGATCTTTCGGTTGTGTTTCTGTAAGGATATGGACATGCTGCCCCCTTTCCCGCTTAAAGAAACAAGTTTATGGTTGTAAAATGTTACGTGATGTAATATGAACTATGATGTATATCGTGACTTGTAATGTGTGTTAAAGGTGTTAGCAATACTGACAGTGTGTGTAGTTTGGCAGTGGTCTCATTGATTGAACTGTGAAACATCTGGTCCTGGCAAACAAACAACCATGGTTACATGTGGCCTGCACGGGCATAACACCAACACAGCACAAGTCCACGCATCATGCCAAGACCCCCCATTTCCTTGCAGCGTGCTGGTGCGTGACAGGCGAGTGCCTCACCCAAGGCTACCGCCCCGCATCACATTACATCTTCATTTTATTTTGTTACCGATTTGCATATTTTATAGAATCATTTTTTGTGAGAACGCTAAGTTTAAAATCACCCCCGCGCGATTTTCAGATTTTTGCTTTTTTCTTCTCTTCTTCCAAGAGCCATAGCTTTTTTATTTTTCTGTCAATATGGCCATATGAGGGCATGTTTTTTGAGGGACAAGTTGTAGTTTTGATGGACACCATTGCTTTTACCATATAGTGTACTGGAAAGCAGGAAAAAATTCTAAGTGCGGCAAAAAAAAAAAAAGTGCAATTCCAGAAAAGATTTGTTTTGTATTTATCAAGCTCACTATATGGTAAAACTGACCTGGTAATATGGTTCTCCAGGTCAGTACGAGTAAGCATATACCAATCATGTATAGGTTTACTTAATGTTCTCATTTTTCGTGATATGGAGCTGCATGAGGGTTTATTTTTGAGCACCAAGCTGACATTTTTATTGATACCATTCTGGGGAAGATACAATGTTTTGATCGCTTGTTATTGCATGTTATTGAAATGTTGCCGTGACCGAAAAAAAGGTACCGTAATTTTGGAGTTTTGATTTTTTTTCTCATTATGCAGTTTACTGATTGGATTAATTTACTTTATATTTTGATAGAACGGACATTTCTGAACGCAACAATACCAAATGTGTATTTTTTTTTAAAAAATATTTTTTATTTTTAAAGGGGCAAAAGAGGGGTGATTTGGGCTTGTATTTTTTAAATATTTTTTTTTCTTGTTTTCACTTTATTTAGGATTCTTGAATCTTGAACTAGCAAAAATCACGATCTATCGCCACGGGCCGATATTCACAGTAGGATCTTGATGACTGGTACGGGAGTCTTCTGCAGACCCCCCGCTGTCACGACAACCCATTGGCGCCCCATGAGTATGTGACAGGAGCGCTGATGGGCAGGCCTTGTGATGCGCCGCCGGACGGCGCGTGTTAAATGCCACTTCAGTGATTGACAGCAGCATTTAACATTTTCCCAGCTGCAGGTGGATCCAGCAGCAGCTCTTAGAGGAACTTGATTAAATCAGCCATCAAGTGCAGGGAAAGGTGCAGGCTCCGCGTCGGAGCCCTGTCCAAAGGCCGATGAAGTAAATATAAAATCCTTGGTCACGAAGGGGTTTAAACGGTCATTTTAATTCTTATTTTATAAAACAATAGTACATGTGAAAATACAAAATTTTCTAATATATCTTATCAGAGAAATCTGCTTCTTTCTGCTCCTCAAATAAAATTTTCGCTTTATTGTCAAAGCGTTTCAGGGTCCACCGACTCCTCCTTCAAGACAACCATACATAAATAATACATAAATGGTTATTTATGCATAGTTGTCCTGAAGACAGAGTAGGTGGACCCTGAAACGCGTTGACAATAAACTGACAATTTTATTTCATCACTACTTGTGTTGTATTCCAGAGAGCACAGGAAGACTTCCAATCCTGTTACTTAAATCTACATTGTCCATGAAAGCTGTTGCATCTGGGTTTCAGTGTTCTGTCTCACACAAACACCCAAGGGGAGCGGTTCTACCTTTATTCATCAATCTTTTAAAAGTGGATAAGACCCTATTGAGCTCTTGCATTTCTTTAGAGTCTTTCTGTTCCACGGCTGATATTTCACTTTGAAAATTCTCAATTCACACCTAAAATCTGTATTCAGTGAAGACAGATTTTTAAATTACTTAGATAGAATCTTATCAGTAGCAACTGTCATTTAGTAGTAATTATGTCTTATCTCAGTAATGTAAAAATCTGTCTTCACAGAATACCAATTTTACTTGTGAATTAAGACTTTTGAGATCAGGCATGATGGAGAAAGAAGCAGATTTCTCTGATAAGATAAATTACAAAGTTTATTATTTTCACTTGTCCTATTGATTTACGAAATAAAAATTAAAACAGTTACTCTTGAAATATTGAGTTTTCAATATGTTTAGTCACTGCACTATTATTGAGGAATAACACTATTTGTCCGATGTATGGCTTGTACTGTATATTGCATTTTCTCACCCTTTTCAGGCTCTCTCTCTAATGTCTCTTAGCTGGCTGATGTAGACTAGCTACTATGATGCCTACCATACACTGCATACAGACGCTGCATGGAGGAACTTATACAGCACTAGTAAGAAGTGTAACTGTAAATCCAGCACTCTGGATACAGAAACGCTTACTAAAAAGCAAATCTGTCTCTACCTACTAGTACACCTCTCACCTTCTTTTCCCTACTTTCTTCTGCACTTTCTATACTTCAATGGGCAGCTATAATCTGACTCATCAGTGAGCTGGCAGTCCCTCATGTTCTGATGTAAATGTCTTTATGTTGTTTTTCAGAGTGAATGATGAGTTCATGAGGCAGTGGAAGAAAAAGAAGTGGCTCATACGTGGAGAAAAAAATAAAGTCTCTGTAAAGTTTTGCTGTCAAGATGCGTATGTGATCGTATTTGTTCCAGACTGTGTATTAAACATAAACAACCTCTTTTCTACACGACAAAGGTTCGTAGAAATAGGTGATGGACGTTGATTTATTATATAAACTGAAGGTTACAAGATTTGCATGGTTTAACAACTCGATTCCCACATCAATTGTCCATCCAGTAGGTTGTAGAACCTATGAATTATTAGCAAGTCTACATTTCTCCCCTCCTATTGGAAGAACCGACAGAACAGCGGCTACAAGCAGAGCTTTGAGAATCCCAACACGCCATGTTCTCAGTTTATTAAAATTGTTGGCACAATCATAGACCGTCTGTCCTTATTTTTCAGAAGATGGAAAACTACAACACAAGAAAAAAAAAAAAATTATAAGTGGGGAATTCAAGTTTGAGAGCACCATGGGGACCTGCTGTGTCATCTTATGTCTCCAGCATGTACAGGACTATAACCATAGCCACATTTGGTAAAAAAACATTAATGCTCAATAGCACATTAGTAATAAAAGGCAGCAAGGACCCTAAGGCTCTGATCACATCATGTCTCTAGCCCCATTTTAACAAATACACAAGATGTATATGTCAATCAGATACTGAGAAGTGTAAGAGAAGCAGCATGCTTCTTCTATAGCGTCCAAATGTAGTAATAATAATAATAATAATAATAAATTTTTATAGCGCTGACATATTCCGCAGCACTTTACATTTCAGAGGGGATTTGTACAGACAATAGACATTACAGCATAATAATAATCACATAGATCATAACAGATACCAAGAGGAATGAGGGCCCTGCTCGCAAGCTTACAATCTATGAGGAAAGAGGTAGACACGAAAGGTGGGTGGTAACAGTTGCCCTGATTGTATGGACCAGCCATAATGTTAAGTGTGTAACAGTACAGACACAGAGGGCTAATGGATGCATAAAGCATGAGGGAACATGATGCGGGGAACCTGGTTATGGTAAAACCTTTTGGCTGTGCCGCACAGGGATAGATTAGGTTAATGTGTTGAGGCGATAGGCCAGTCTGAATAAATGCGTTTTCAGGGCACGCTTAAAATTGTGGGGATTGGGGACTAATCGTATTGACCTGAGAAGTGCATTCCAAAGAATTGGCGCGGCACGTGTAAAGTCTTGGAGACGGGAGTGGGAGGTTCTAACTATTGAGGATGTAGTAAAAGCCATACAAAATATATTTCTTACTGTATATCATTGTATGAAATAGCACATTCTACTCCACCACTCCATACAGTAACTGATGTATACAGGCTCGATAGAGGCCAAAAGGACACTCAGGCTGATGGAACATTCTGTAATCCTACGGACTTGGTTGCTGAATCAGAAACTTAGTATAAGGCTTATTAATTTCCCCCAAATAATGTGACATCTTCATCTTTACAAACACCTGTGTGCTCCTCCACACGATAAACACACTACCCAAAATGTATAAAATGATAGAAGTCTGTTAACAAAAACACCTTTTAAAAAGGAGCTTGTCTCACGAGGAACATTCAGAACAGAGATCCCTGATCGCCTATTCCAGCCAGCATCCAAACACCAATGATAGGAGAGGTGGCATCACATTGCTAGGGGAATGCCGAACACAGCCAAGCTCCATATACATCTAGTATATCATATGGCTATGCCCAACTATCTGATGTGTATGGGGGTCTCCTGAAGGGAAGAGGAGTCCGACAACGGATTTCTGCCCTCTTCCTGCTGAAAACACAAGCGATCATCCGAGAGCCATCTCATGCGAATGGCCCGCTCTAGGCCCATGACAGGTCACATGACAAATCACAAGACACATCTGCTGCTTCAGATGTGCAAATGGAAAAAGTAGCAGACTTCTGTTCAAAAGTGATTGTTATAAGAGGAATGGAAAGTTACCTGAGCATGCAATGTCCCATAAACTGCCATATCCCAATAAGAAAAATGGAGTGTCAATCTACACTTAGACACACGAGCTAGAACTGGTCGCAGGGGAGCTATTGCTGTAGTTTGCAGGCTGCAGGCGGTCTTTAGCCACAGGTCGCAGATGAGCTATTGCTGTGGTTTGCAGGCTGCAGGCGGGCTTTAGCCACATGTCGCAGATGAGCTATTGCTGTAGTTTGCAGGCGGCTTTAGCCACAGGTCGCAGGTGAGCTATTGCTGTAGTTTGCAGGCTGCAGGCGGGCTTTAGCCACAGGTCGCAGGTGAGCTATTGCTGTAGTTTGCAAGCTGCAGGCGGGCTTTAGCCACAGGTCACAGATGAGCTATTGCTGTAGTTTGCAAGCTGCAGGCGGGCTTTAGCCACAGGTCACAGATGAGCTATTGCTGTGGTTTGCAGGCTGCAGGCGGCTTTAGCCACAGGTCGCAAGGGAGCTATTGCTGTAGTTTGCAGGCGGGCTTTAGCCACAGGTCGCAGGGGAGCTATTGCTGTAGTTTGCAGGCGGGCTTTAGCCACAGGTCGCAAGGGAGCTATTGCTGTAGTTTGCAGGCGGGCTTTAGCCACAGGTCACAGATGAGCTATTGCTGTGGTTTGCAGGCTGCAGGCGGCTTTAGCCACAGGTCGCAAGGGAGCAATTGCTGTAGTTTGCAGGCGGGCTTTAGCCACAGGTCGCAGATGAGCTATTGCTGTAGTTTGCAGGCGGCTTTAGCCACAGGTCGCAGATGAGCTATTGCTGTAGTTTGCAGGCGGCTTTAGCCACAGGTCGCAGGTGAGCTATTGCTGTAGTTTGCAGGCTGCAGGCGGGCTTTAGCCACAGGTCGCAGGTGAGCTATTGCTGTAGTGTGTAGACTGCAGGCGGGCTTTAGCCACAGGTCGCAGGGGAGCTATTGCTGTGGTTGTAGGCTTCAGGTGATCTTCAGGCACAGGTAGCAGGTGAGCTATTGCTGTAGTTTTCAGGCTTCAGATGAGCTTCAGCCACAGGTTGCAGGTGAGCTATTGCTGTAGGCT